>NC_091063.1:99470964-100075250 GCF_000393655.2 Nicotiana sylvestris | reverse complement strand
ATATGCGACCACAGTTCCTATTTCGGGGCTTCATTTTTGGGTTTTTATAACCCGACCCTACTTCGATAAAATAGAGGCAATGGACCATTTTTTAGCTAAATTCTAATATTTTGAGAGTGAGAGAGTGCCTAGAGTGGGAGAGTGATCTTCAACCTATTGTCCACCAATTCTTGCTCATATATTGGCTGATTATCAAGCAAAACTCACTAGGTCTTCATCCTAAAGGTAAGATTCTACACCCTAGCTTTAATTCAGAAATTTAACTAAAAATCGATAATTAGCAAGTTAATTCTTGGGCATGGGAGTTATTTATTTTGAATGCATGTATTAACAAAGGGTGAAGGAAGATTGTGCGCTAAAAATGGAAAAGAATGGATTGTGGGATGATGGAATCCTCCCTAGAAAGGGTCTTGAAACTATATGCACACCTAGTGATTGATAAAATACTCAAATGAGCAAGAACCATGACCATCTTCCTAATTTTGATACAATTTGTTATATTTCTAAAATTGATTGAAGTTGCTTAGAATTTCGGAACATTTTAGAGTTTAAGGAAGCTCAATTGAGGTATGTTGGCTAAACCCTCCTCTTCTTAGAATTGATTCCCACGGTGTTCATGTAATTGGTGTAAGTCCTAATTTGATCATTATAAAATCGGCTATTCCGAATAAACTTATGGTGAAAGATATATGTTCAATATGTATTCAAAAATGCTTTTATCATGCTATGTTATCACTTGAAAATATGTTCTAAGTATGGACTGTGTTATAAATGTTACGACTCTAAGTCAAGTTTGAATAAATGTTGTTATGCCAAATTATGTGAAAATCTCTATATGCCTAAGACTCATAATTACTCACATGTGTACTTAATGTCTTGAATTGAAAGGCTTTGTTGTTGACAATGATGATGATGATGATGATATTTGAAAATGAATAAGGTGAGTACGAAATATGAAATGTGGCCACGTGCTAAAGATGACATTATAATTGTGGCGACTAGTGCCAATGAATCGAAAAAGCATGAAAGCGGTATGATGTGAGATGATTGATAAAAAGGTAATGTCTCGGGTGAGACGACCTAGCCGATCGGGCCATGATTGGATGCCATGCCGCACACATGGTGGTGATTGTGTTGGAAATTTAAATTGGAATTGTGATTGTGGTGGATGTCTCAAATGAGACGACCTAGCCAATCGGGTCATGATCGGACTCCGTGTAAAAGTACAATGGTATTGTGAATGATGTCATATCGGTGCTAAAGAACTTCTTTCCTAGTAGCATGGAAATTTACTTGAAAACTTATGTGGTTCCTACCTTGATGTTTTGGTATTATTTGAGGCTTCTATTGATTTTGTGATTGTTTCCCCCTTGTATTATTATTATTCATTCTATTGAGATGGTGTTTAGTTACACATACTAGTACTATTCGACAGTACTAATATCCCTTTTACAGGGGGCGCTGGATCTTTAAATGGATGCAGATGGTTCCATAGTATGCGGTGTTGATCAGCGATAGTGGTACACCCTCTTCCCAGCAAACTTGGTAAGCCCTACTTCATCCCGGTGTCAAGTATTGTATTTGTTCATATTATTACCACGTTTTGAGTTATAGCCGGAGCCTTGTTGCCGACACTATAATAATACCCATTTGTATCTTTTAGAGGCTCTGTAGACATAGTGTAGGTTGTATGCCGATGTTGGGGAAAGTCAAAAAATTCATGTTATGTTTGAATCACTTGTTCCACTTTAAACTATGAAAGTGTGTGTATTTTGAGACATTAAAAAATTGGAGTAACTAATGGAAATGATTTTATATTGTATACATGATCTCCTTATTATCTAATTAATGATAATATGTCTTCTCTTTATTCATGAGTGAGTTCGGGTAGAAAAATTCTAATACGCTTGCTTAACTGGGTTCACTCGGTTGAGCGTCGGTCGCATCTCCCAGAGTTTGGGGTGTGACACTAAAGTTGGATAGTAGACCTTGGTAATCATAAACAAAAATAAGTGTTATGGTATAGTATGACCTACAAAGTTGTAGTAAAGCCATAAGGATAGATAATTGAGGTTGTTAAACAAAATATAGCAATAGTCGTATGTTCAACAAAGTACCGAGAGAAGAACTTCAGTACACCTATAGATGCCTAGAGGGATAGCTTGTCAAGTTCTGTATATGTTCCCAAAGTGAGGCCTAGAGTCTAGCTAAAAGTTGGAGGTAAAAATAGAGAAAAGTCGCATAGGCGTGCATAAAAGGACACAATCATACAGGTTGCATGACAGAAGGTAACAACAGTTACGAGATTGGAAGAATTCCAACCACAGATCGTGGTATGAGAAAGAGTCGTAAAGGGGGGAATACCCTGACCATTGGATTTATTTACATAATAGTTTACTAGATGTCAAGGATAATGTTAAAGTATTCGTAAGAGCTATAGGTTATGAAACTGACAAGCGCATCAATCAACATTCGAGGACGAATGTTCCAAGGGGGGGAATGATGTTACACCCCATATTTTTGTACGTTAGAGTACATCGTAAGTCAATTGATGTTAGCTCGAAAATGAGATCGTATTTGAAGGTATATAAAGTAAGCTAATCATGTTACCTTGGAGTTTACAAATATTAAAGATCGTGAATAATAAGTACCAAGAGGGTTGGAAAGCTTGGATGCTAAACAAATTGAAGAAAATAAGTTTCGTCGAAAGTCGACTCATTTGGAATGTTATAACATGTACTTTTGGGGTGAGACTAGGGTGCTTAACATGATAAGGAGGTTATTTTGTAAGTTATTTTAGTAGTATGATAGTCTTGTATTATTATTTTAAGTCAAGCAAGTTATGGAACAAAAGTTGGCAAAGGTCATCATAAGTTACATTCATAAATGTGCTGAAAATTAGGTCAAATGTAGTTGAGCTTTTCTCAAAATATACTTGGAATTACGGGGTTATCTACCTATAAAATTAAATATCTATAAGTCAGAATTCTAAATCATTAAACCCTTTGTCGATAAGACATCGGAGTAGAGAGATATTTGCGTTTTTGTGAGACTGCGCCAAGAAGCTCTCTATAGGACCCACATAGGAGGTTGAGATATATTGATATATATATATATATATATATATATATATATATATATATGTATATATATGATGCCTCAACCCCATTTTAACTCATTATTTTTCATTATATTCAGACCCTAGACACCTATAAACACTCTCTCAAGGTTTTCTCATAATCCAAGACCCAAACAAAGGGTAAACAACACAAATCAAGTATCGGGAATCCCGTCTAGTAAGTTTCTTGTTCTTCTTGTTGTTGCTGATATTTGGGTGGTTTCAACTCATGTTGGAGGTTGTTTTAAGTGGTTTAAGTTCGTTAAAATACTTTCCCATGGTTTTCATATCAACCCTAGTATATTTCAAGTCTTACAAATGTATTATACCATATTTCAACATCAAAAGTTAGTTCTAGTGAAGAATAACACATCTTTGATGTTGTGTTGTCATTGAGGATAGTTGTGGGATGTGTTTTGCTGAAATTTCAAGTTGTTGCTACTAGATAAGGTGAGTATAACAACCTACTAATTGTTCTTAAGCTTTCTTGTATGTTGGGTAAGTTTTTAGGATGATAAACTACAAGATATTACTTGGATTAACTTTAGTCACTTCTATGGTGTTGTATTGCCATTGAGGGCTATTGTAAGCTAAATATAACTAAGATTTCGACTTGAAGCTACTGTATAAGTTCTGTGTATTGTGTTCTTGCAAGTTATTAAGGTTATATTGATGTTGATTAAGTTAAATGGTTGGACTAGACATGAACTAGGGAATAAAGTTGCTAATTGAAGATAGTTGGAGTTGTGGATTGTTTCCTTTGTTATAAATATATGGTATAAGGGTGGAATCATTGATGAATGACTTCATTATAATGTTAATGATGCTTTTAATTTAATATAAGAAGCCTATAAGGGGTGATATGGGTTATACAGATTCCAATCGGAGCTTGCCGCACGTTGTGACTTGTTGTTGTTATATGGTGTCTTGTTATTGATATTTATATGTTGATGAATCTCTTTGGTTGTTGTTTTTGGTATATGGCATTGGAGGAGGTCCTTGTTACAGGGGATATGCTGCCCAAATTTACATAAACGAGCTACTGGTTTAAGTTGCGGACTTAGCCTTTATTCAACACTGATTTTAAATCTCTGTATGCTATGGTAGATTGAGTTGAGTTCTTTGAAAAATTTCTTGGAAGGTATTAAAGACTCAACATAGTTAAGGTATGTTAAGACACTTCCTTATTTCTTTTGGCATGATCTAAAGTGAAACGAACACAAATGATATTCTATTTCATAATGGATCTACTCCTAGAAACTAAGGTTGTCAATATTGTTCTTTCCTTATAAAGTTATTCTAAGCATGTATGCCTGATGCTTGAATTCTATTGAGGTTAATATTGATGATATGAGGTACATAATGATAATAGAAGTTGCAATGACCATACGTCACTCCAACAAGTTTAGAATGTGATTCCATGAGTCCATCATGCATTATATATAGTATCTATTTTACTGTACCGAGCCGCGCTATGGTCGGCTAGGTACGACACCTATTGTGCAACCACTGATCAGTTGGGTTAACCGAGCTCCACGTGGCCAAGTACGATTCTACCGAGCCTTATGATGGTCGTGTACAATTTTACCAAATCCTCTTCGAGGCCTAGTATGAGATGATGATGATGATGCCCACAAAGGCGTATGTGTTTAAAAGTTTATGTATATATATGTATCATGCATTTCATGTCAGTAGCACTCAGAGGCACTCAGATGCTCAGGTTGTATCTCCTCTATAACTCTTTATATTATTGTTCTTATTTATGTTTCCTTCCTTAAATACTCGATACTTTATTT
Organism: Nicotiana sylvestris; assembly: GCF_000393655.2. Taxonomy (NCBI): domain Eukaryota; kingdom Viridiplantae; phylum Streptophyta; class Magnoliopsida; order Solanales; family Solanaceae; genus Nicotiana; species Nicotiana sylvestris. Next base: position 100,070,336 of record NC_091063.1, on the reverse strand, counting down.
GTACTGACGTCCTTTATGCTTGGGGACGTTGCGTTTCATGCCCACAGGTTCTGATAGACAGGTTGACAGTCCTCCTAGTAGGCTATCAGCTCAGCGGAAGGTGTTGGTGCACTCCAGTTGCTCCGGAGTTGTCGATTTTGTCAGTATAATTTGGACATGTATTGATTGGTATGTGTTACACCCCATATTTTCGTACGTGAGAGTACATCGTAAGTGAATTGATGTAAGCTCACAAATGAGATCACCTTTGAAAGCACATATAGTAATTTATCATGGTACCTCGGATGTTACAGTATGAAGGGGCCCTGTCCCGACCTTTATGATGTTTATGTACTCTTAAAGTCTTGTAGACGGATGTCATGTATATGGATACTTGTATGGCCTTGTCAGCCTATGTTTTGAGTATACAAATGATCATGTCGGCCTTATAGGTTCGTATGTCACATGTATAAGTTTCTATATCATGTTAGGTCATCCTATGTCTAGCATTCCCTTATGTTTTATTCTGGTTATCTCATGATGGTTGGTACTCGGTTGAGTAAGGTACCGAGTGAATATCGCAGCCCTCTAATTTGGGTCGTGACAATCTCAAAGCTAGACTGATAACTGTTGTTATAAGGAAACTTGACCAAAGGCAAGAATCGATCCCACTACCCTCCGAAGTAAATCACGTATGCTCTGAGCATATCCTCCAAGATCTGAACCGCCCGCTCCGAGTGTCTGTCAGTCCACGGGTGAGAGGTTGTGCTAAACTCTACCCGGGTGCCCAATCCGCTCTGAACTGCCCTCTAGAAAAGCGAAGTGAACTAAGGGTCTCTATCTGAAATGAGGGAAACAGGCACACCATGCAACCAAACAATCTCTTGAATGTAAATCTAGGACAATCTCTCTAAAGAATACCTAGTCACAACTGGAATAAAGTGTGCTGACTGGTCAACCTTTCGATATTGACCCAAACTGCATCAAACTTCATTAAAGTCTGCAAAAATCAAACTACAAAGTCCATAGCAATGCGCTCCTATTTCCACTCAGGTATAACCATCTGCTGAAGTAGGCCACCTGGCCTCCAGTGCTCATACTGAACCTGCTGACAATTTAGACACCTCGCTACATACTCAACTATGTCCTTCTTCATCCGCTGCCACCAATAATGCTGCCTCAGGTGGCGATACATCTTCGTAGTACCTAGATGAATATAAAACCAAGAGCTATGTTCCTCCTCTAGTATCTTCTCCTTCAAGCCAAAAACATCAGGAACACATAGACGACCCTGGAGTCACAGAACACCATCCTTACCGATAGTAACCTCCTTGGCACCACCCTATAACACTGTCTCCCTAAGAACTAACAAGTGTGGGTCGTCGAACTGACGAACCTTGATATGCTCTAATAATGAAGATTGAGTGACGATGTATGCAAGAACTCGACTGGGCTCTAAAATATACAAGTCTGTTTGCCAAGAACTAAATGTCCAAAGACAATGACCTCTCCTCTGCGGAAATGAATGCCAACTCCCCATACTCTCAGCCTTTCTGTTCAAAGCATCCGCAACCACATTCACCTCGCCCGAATGATAAAGGATGGTAATATCATATTCCTTTAGTAACTCAAGTCACCTACGCTACCTCAAATTGAGATCCCTCTGCTTGAACAAATGTTGCAAGCTACGATGATCGGTGTAAACCTCACAAGACACATCATAAAGATAATGCCTCCAGATCTTGAGAGCATGAACTATCACGACCAACTCCAAATCATGTACGAGGTAATTCTTCTCAACTGGCTTCAGATGACGTGAAGCATATGCAATAACTCACCCCTCCTACATCAATACACAACTCAGACCAACGTATAAAGCATCACAACACAGTATACATCCCTGAACCGGACGCCCACATTAACACAGGTGATGTAGTCCATGCGGTCTTGAGCTTTTGAAATCTGGTCTTGCAATCATCGGACCATCGGAACGGAGTGCCCTTCTGGTCAATCTGGTCAAAGATGATACAATAGATGAGAATCCCTACACAAACCAGCGATAATAAATTGCTAACCCTAAGAAGCTCCTGATCTCGGTCGTTGTGATAGGATGAGGCCAACTCTAGACTGCCTCGATCTTTCTGGGATCTACCTTAATACCCTCGCCTCATACAACATGCCCCACGAATGCCACATAATCTAACCAGAACTCAAACTTGGAGGACTTACATATAGCTTCTATTCCTGGAAGGTCTGAAGCACATCTCAAATACTGCTCGTGCTCCTTCATGCTGCGCGAGTAGATCAATATGTCATCAATGAAGACAGTGATGAATGAGTCAGTATATGGCCTGAACACCCGATTCATCAAATCCATAAATGTTGTCGGGGCATTGGTCAAGTAGAAGGACATCACTAGAAACTCATAGTGGCCATATCTAGTCCGGAAAGCCGTCTTTGGAACATCCGAAACACAAATCTTCAGCTGATGATACCCTGATCTTAAGTCGATCTATAAAAACACCCTGTCACCCTGAAACTGGTCAAACAAATCATCAATATGTGGAAACGGGTACTTGTTCTTAATGGTAACTTTGTTCAACTGGAGTAATCAATGCACATTCCCATAGTCCCATCCTTCTTCTTCTCAAACGAATCCGGTGCATCCCAAGGCGACAAACTCGATCTAACAAACCCCTTTGCTAGACACTCCTCAAGAATTTCTTTCAACTCTTTCAGAGCTATGCGGTACGGTGGAATGGAGATATGCTGGGTACCTGGAGCCAAATCATTACAGAAATCGATATCAGGACCTGGTGGCATGCCTGGTAGATCAGAAAGAAACACATATGAGAGTTCGTGACTAAATCAATTGCTTGAGTTCCTAGATCAATATCCCGAGCATAAACTAGGTAAGCCAAACAACCCTTTTTGACCATGTGTCGAGCCTTCAGGAAAGAGATAACCCGACTAGATGCATTGATAAATGTACCGTTCCACTATAATATAGGCAACTCTAGTATCGTCAAGGTAACAATCTTGGCATGGCAATCAAGGACGTCATGGTATGGAGACAACTAATCTATGGTCAGGATGACCTCAAAGTTAGTCATATCGAGCAATAGAAGATTTGCTCTAGTCTTATAACCACAGAAAGTTACGATATAGGATCGGTAAATGCAATCCACAACAACAAAATCGCCCACTGGAGTGGTCACATATATAGGAGTACACAATGACTCGCGAGGAACACCAAGAAAGTGAGCAAATAGAGATGAAACATATGAATACGTAGATACTGGATCAAATAGTACCGAAGTATCCCCATCACAGGCAGAAATAATACCTATGATCATGGCATCTGAGGCCACTACATCTGGTCTGGCTGGAAAGGTAACTTAGATGGAGCACCACTTGACTGGCCTCCACCTCTAGGATGGCCCTTACCCACATGCCCTTCGCCTCTAGCCGACCAGACAGCTGGTGCGATAGCTGGTGCTGTAGTCATAGGCTGATGACTCTGTTGTACTGCCTTGCCCCTAAGCCTGGGGTAGAATCTTCTCACGTGACCAAGAATCCCGCACTTGAAATAACCTCTCAGTGCGGAAGATGACTGACCCTGAGTCCAACTGTTTACTTGTAATGGACTAATTTGTGAATATAAGTTCGGCTGGGACCCACAGATGTCGACCAAGAAGGGTGCCTAGCACCTTCCCCTCGAGGTTATTTCGAGCCCTTACCCTAATCTCTAATAATGCAGACCAACCCAAGAGTTAATCACACTAGGTGCCCTAACGCACCATAATCCGTTAGGTGGCGACTCTTCAAATACCCAATTCCAAAAAGAAAATGAGTTATGACCCCCATGAATGTCGAAACCCGGACTTTCCCGTCAAAAGGGGAAAAAGGGGGCGTGACAGCATGACGACTCTGCTGGGGATTGTTTTAGGCTCTTACCATAACGAACTTATCTTTTTACAAATTAATCCAAGCATGCTTGTCTCGTACCCTTCTCCATTAGTTGAATTTATTGTCCATTTGTTAAGCATTTATGATTTCATTATTGTCCTGAAACTAACTTGTCTTTTTGTTTCCTTTTTCCTGTAACTGTCTTTCAATTATTTAAATGTTGTATTATTTTTCCTACGTGCAAATACTTGACTACATGCTATTAACTGCTACATAAATCATGCACCACATCATATTCCACTCGTGCATATCAAATCCTATAGCAACGCTTTAATGAGTGGTTGAACTTTTCCTATTTACTACCCTTAAATTCGGAAAGGGTTATTTGCGGTAAAACCAGTCGATCAGCGGTGAAGTCAACGGTTCCGTGCCTTCCGCCTCAAGTTGTCCGCTTGAGGGTACCAGTCTAAAACCCCATAGAAACCTTACTCTATTTAAAATTATGCATGCATCATGGTCAAACCTAGTCAGATCAGTTATGTTGTCCACATAGTGATCCTTTAAGATAAGCCTTATCCAAAGTCCATCGGGTTTTCCATAATCCCAATGGACGTAACCACGTTTTGTGCATTAATTTGAAGAACTAAATGCTGATATGTTGATCATAAATGTATAAATAGTCGCTTCCAGTGGGGGTAAGGTATAACCCGTTTGTTTTGCAGAAAATGAGGCACGAGGTCCCCAGATTCAATATGGTTAGAAACATCCCACCATTGCTGCTAGATTGGTGGGAGGATCTTTCTTCAAGTGACAAGAAGCATGTGAAAAAGCACCTGGGTAACTTGCCTTCCTTGTTAGACATTGAACCAAACAACAAACTGATTGAGGGTGCCACCTTATTCTGGGATAGTGAAAGAGTTGTGTTCCGTTTTGGTGACATAGAGATGATACCGCTTCTAGAAGAAATAAAAGGTCTTGCGGGGTTGACTTGGGACAGTCCCGGGCTTTTGGTACTAGAAAACCGTACGGGCAGGGGATTTTTGAAGATGATGGGATGAAAAAGAATGTTGACCTAGTGTGCTTGAAGGATTCATACATACCTTTCGAATATCTGTATGAAAGGTATGGCCATAGCAAGTCTTTCTGCACTTACCATGATGAGATCTCTCTCACTTCTCTGGGTCACATCCACCGCAAAGTGTTTATATTCATTGTGTGCTTCCTAGGCCTGATAGTGTTCCCATTAAAAAAGGAAGAATCCACACTAGGTTGGCCATGGTCGCCAAGACTCTGATGGAAGGGATTAATGGACAGACATATACCATAGTCCCCAAGAACATAGCCGACATCTACAGGGCTCTGGAACGCTGTCAAAGAGGGGTCAAGCATTTCGAGGGTTTTAATTTGTTGCTGCAGTTATGGTTATTGGAGTATTTCCAAAAGGGTCGCTATCGCAAAGAATTTCTGCTAAGGGATTGGAACGACCATATTGTCTTCCATCACCCTAAGCATATGACCTACATTCCAGATAGATTTGCTCGGCCGGAAAATGCCAAAGAATGGGTATAGTTCTTCGACAATATGAACGAGGAACAAGTACAGTGGATGGTTGAATGGTTCCCAATAGATGAGTTTATTATCAGGTTCAGGGATGCTCCGCACTTGGTGCTGATCAGGTTGAGAAGGATATATCCATATGTCCCTATGCAATTTATGAGGAAAGTATGTAGACAACAGGTTGTACCAAGGGTTGTCAAGATGAGTCATTTCAGGGCACGCTTCCAAGATAACGACGTCCCTTACAAGTGCCAAGCACAGCACATGTGGCACTGCAAAATCATTGTGGAGAAAAGCACTGTTGAGCCAGATGTCGACGCCCCCTTTTTCTCTGACCGTGGGGTCAGAAATCGGGTATACGACATTGGGAAGGACAACTCTATTCCCTTTCGAGAATTGGGTTTCGGAATTTGAAGAGTCGCCATCTAATGATTATGGTGCATTAGGACACTTTTTTTAGAAGAGTTTGAGTTGGAAAACCAGAGTTCGGGTAATGGCTAGAAATTATCTCGAGGGGAAGGTGTTAGGCACCCCTCAAGATCCACTAGTGTGGTCCCGTCCATGTTGCAATTGTGACTTTACAAGTAAATAATCAAGGCTCGAATAAAGACTTGCATATAACATTGCAATTAGGTTGAAAACTTTTGAAAGTATATAGAGAGGGCAGAAATTTTAAAAAAGAGATTTGAATAATTTTACCAGAAAAGATGAAAGCAAATAAAGGGAGGGGGGTCTTAGGTTTATAATTAATATGGATCACTTCAATGCAATATCCAGCAATCACTCCTCGGAAGAGGGGTCGCACGTGATATTAGCGCACCGGTCATCATATCAATATTCTACCCTTCCCGCCCGTTAAGGTATTAAAGCGTGGAATGGTATCGTTACTTATTGCATGCTACTACCCGCCCTCAATCCTATCAGTCTCGGAGGCATTTAGGACTACTAATCCTAAAAGGGAAGGGATTTGGGGCCTTTGGAGAGCTTCAAAGGACAAAATATTAAGGCGTTAATCAAAACACACAATACAATAGAGGAGAGAGCAAATAAGCAAATACGGCTCGAGTAAACCTCCTTAAATCACATAAGCCATGGAGGTTAGCATGTCTTGCACATACTGGTTTGGTCTTTAAAATTAAAGCGATAAACGGACTGGTTTAACTCATATTTTTAGATAGGAAGTCCGCATTAGGCTTACTCGAATGCAGTCGTCAAAGACTGAACCACTTTAGCTATGTGTTGGACAGAACTAACGATTTCGAAAAGCAGACTGATTATAAAGAGTTATCAGTTTTTCAGAATAAAACGAGTTTCAGGAAAAGTGTGTTCCCTTTTGAAGAGGTCTAAAAGAAATGAAAGGAACTTCAAAAGGAATGCAGACTAGTAAAAGAGATTTCACGAACTTATCAGAAAAAGAGAGTTTCAGAAAATGCCAGTTTGTTTAGGAAATGTTTGTTAACTTACGAGGCTCAGAAAATCGCAGAAGACTGCCAGTTTTACCAAAAGTATTTATTAATTAAACGGTTGGTGCTGTCTTGCACAAGAATGAGATAGTTCAAATTCGAAATTCCTATAGGCATGCTTTCTGTATGTCAACTGATTTTAACACCTTTTTAAAAAAAAACAGGAGTCTTACAAACATTATGTCTATATGCAACCTTGTTGTTAAACCTACAGTTTGCCTAATGGTATCATTATGCGCTGAAAATATAAACTCTTATAAGCATGGCATCTATATGCGTAGTTGCGGAAAGTTTAGAAGTTAATCCCTATAGATATGCTTTCTACGTGTAGAGTTGCATAGACCAAAAATTAAATCCTATAGGCATGATCTCTATCCTTTGTGCATAAAGTAACCCCCTCCCTTTTCACTAAATCCCCATGAGTTTATACAAATTATTACAGGCCAATAAAAAATATGACAGAAATTAAAAGTACATCAGAAATCACAGCTACATCCGATCAGCCTAATTCAGACAGTGTCTAACAATATGAAATTCAACCACTTCTGATATCTAGATTTCCAAAGCCTTCTCTTATCTGGGGTATTTCAGAGATCCAAGGAGTTTCAGGAACTCCAGGCAGTGCTTACACCCCAAATATATTGCAGATTTAGATTATAGTGCAGTGTGGAAATGCCAGCTCTCAGATGTCCAAGTTCAGAGGGAACTCAAGGTCCCAAAGCAAGGCTCAAAAGAGAGGGGCAGAACTTAAGATTCTAGGAATAGGTGTAAGTGCATAAGGGGGAAGGGAATCAAAGAGAGACAGGGCAAGCTAGTGGTCATGCCCAGCATTTGGGATGCTGGCACACCCCTAACCAGCCTGCTAGTCAAGCATTGAGAGTTAGGATCCATTGTGGATCAAGCTAAGGCCTGGAGAGTAATTAGGATACTGTCAGGCCAAGAACTTAACTCAGCGCATAGAAGGGGATAGAGGTAGAGGATTCATAACAGAAATAGAAGCTAGGAAGAAAACTATTTAACACAAATTACTAAACATAGGCAATAGAGTAAACAACAGGCTGAAGCACATAAGGGTGAGGCAGAAAATTAAATAAAGGACATACCAGTTTCAGGGAAGCAAGAAAAGAAAAACAGTAGTCTTGTAAAGCCAACAAATAGTCAGAAGATATTAGAAGAGAGCTATGAGATCATGTGTGTAAAGTGCTGAATTGAGAGTGTGTGTGTGTAAGAGTATGCAATTTGAAGTGTGTTGTAAAAGTATTGAATTGTAAGTTAAGGATGATCAAAGTGCAGAAGGGTCATGCCCCTTTTATTGTGCAGAAAACAAGTGAGAAAAGGTAAGGAAATAACATTGAAATCAATCTCCCTTTAGTTAAGGGATTCTAATTTCAATGGGTAAAAGCCAATTAAGGAAAGCAGTTTTGATTAAAACCTTTTCAAAGTAGCACAAAAGGGGTAAATACAAAGAAGTTATTAAAGGAAAGAATTCAATAGTACATGGGTTGGAAAAAATAAGGAAAGGGAATCAATCAAACAGCCAGAGAAATCAAAATTACAATTCAATTCGAATGAACTAAGTCAGGAAATGGTAAAAGAGGTTCAATAAAAGAAAAATCAGTAACAATCAATCAAACCCCATTAGAGGATTTCAGAATCAATCAAAAACCTTTGAAGGCAGAGTCCTTATATATAAAGCACACAAATATGTGAATACAAGAGGGGTTTGTCAAATTATTTAGAAGAGAGTTTAACAAAGAAAGGTTCAGAATCATAAGCAAGAAGAGGTATAAGTCTAGTTCGCAGACTCACAATGAGTCTGAGAGTCCAGGGTCCCGAAGTGGAACCTAACTCGCACACAAAAGATCAAAATGCCAAGAAATCCCCGAACCTTAGGGTTTCGAGTTGAGTCAGACAATAGAGATGAGAAGGCAAATCATTCAATAGAGGCTCAGGAGTCTTTTCCAAAGACTTATGAGAAATAAACAGACATGATACACAGTCAAAAGCATGGAGAACATGTTTTGAGAAAAACTCAGAACTTAAACAAGTTCAGAAGAAAAAGTGATACAAACTTAAGAAGCAGTAGATGAAACATAACACGAACAGAGTCCAGTAAAGCAAACAAAAATTGAAGAACTTAACAGTAAACACATATAGTAGAAGAGTAATGAAAACATAACAAGGATAATCATGTGAGCACAGGAGTAACATGTATAAGAGAAAAGTAAAAGGACAATACAGGCGTGGTAGAAAAGAAAACATACGAACATAGTATGGACACATACATACAAAGAAAAGAAAAGGAAGAGTCAGAAAAACATTTTAAGCTTTTCAGAAACCCTAGATCGGAAAGAAGTAATTTTCGAAAGAAAAATTGGGGAAAGCGTTTTAAAACTCCAGTAAAGCACAGATATAACATAGATTTAAAAGAACAATCAGAGAAAACCTCGAATAGCTAGGGTTTCAGAGGAACCCTGGAATGAGAAAGGCTTGGAAAGAGGTCCGATCTAAATTGGATGAGGTCAGAAACAGGCTCAGAAGACCAAGAGCCACTAGAGCAAAGTCGGAGATGGCCAGAACCTTAGAATCGGTGAAGGTCTGAGTGAAGACCTTCGAGGTCTGGCCTCGAACCTTCGAGCATCAGGCATGCAAGAGCCGGAGGAGGTGAATATAGGATGTCCACGGCCTGAGAAGCCATGGATTCCGGTGAAAACACGGTGGAACAAGCCAGGAGGAGGCTAGGGTTTGAGAACCCTTGAGAGAGTTTGAGATAGTGGAGGGTTGCAGAGGCAGTGGTTGGTGAGAATGAGGTAGGGTAAAGGGGTCGTTTGAATTAAAAAAGGAAGGGGATGAGGGGAGCCGTTGATCTAAAATATCAACGGCTGGGACTAAAAGAAAACCGGGCGGGTCGGATAAATGGGTAAAGGGGTTGGGTTAAATCGGAATTGGGCCGGTCCAATTGAGTTTCAGAATTGGGTCAATTAGGGGGGATCAATTTGGCTATGATTGAAATAAAAATGGGCCAGATTTTAAATAGCCAATTTTTCCCTTTTTATTTTTTACAAAAATGGTAAAATGATCTTGAAAGCAAATTAAAAGTACTGAGCCAACAAATAATATATAAATATTAATTTTAAAATATTGGAACTAATTTTACAATTATAAAATGCTATTAATCTTAAAGTAGGCTACAATTGCAATTATATGCAATTTAGCTTTTAACATACCAAATAAATTTGAAAAAATATGCAAATATTATCTTATCTATATTTTGGTATAAATATAGGAATGAAATAAATTATTCACCAAGATTGATGATTTTGAGAATAATTATGGGTTTTGCACTGCTATAATAGACAATAAATTAATTTTAAAATCTTTAAAAATTAGGGGAAAATACCAAATCTCTTGGGCATGCGTATATATGCATACACATGCTATTTTGAAAGTGTTTTGAGTATAAAAATAAATAGGAAAAAATTGGGTATCAACACCAGACAGGTATCATGCAAGGTGCGAGCCTCTCTACCCGGCATGGTTGGAGGAAAATCTGAAAGGAATGGTGACACCAGAAACTGGTCAAGGGAACAAAATCATAGATGAGGAAGCTGAAGCTCAAGTGAAATACAACAGGCTGTGCAAGAGGGTTCAAGACTCTAAGAATGAGCACCGGGAAATACATGAGAGGAATGTGAGGCTGATCGAGGAGTGGAAAGAGATGGCAATCACTTCCAACAGGAAACTGGAATATCTGGAGCGAGGAATAGTGGAGCTGGAGGGCAAAGTCATAAAGAGGATTGAAAATTGCCAGAACGCTGAAGGAGCTGACGGAGGACATCTGGCCAGAGCCTACTTGCTGCTGGGACTATGCGAGCTGGGAAATCTGTACGATGGAGTCCGGAAGATCGAATCTAGGGAAGGTCCTTCTAGGACCAAATAGATTAGATTTACTTGATTTTCCTAAAAATATAATAAGGCCAAGTGCCAGTAGTGACTTATTTTATTATTATTTTAGTGTCGTTTTGGGATTCGTCTATTTTTATATTATGAAATAAAGCATTTATTGGAATTTAAAGTTCTCCAAATCCATTTGTCGCTAGGTCTACCTCGGGCACAATGAGGCTCCCAAATTAAGATCCGAGTTTACATTTCGCAATATGTGTTTAAATATTGCAAACATTTCAGAATCCTCACTAACTTGTTACTTTTTTTGTTTTTGCTTATTTTCATTATGATTATTCCCATCCCCTTAGGTTGGTTCACTCATACTGGCCTCATCAGCATATCATACCAGATCTAGAGGCCCTCCACCACCTCCTCCTCCAAGAAAAACAAAGGGCAAAGGAAAATCAAAGATGGACGACTTAAGTGGAATCCGAAAGAAAAATGTTGAGAATACAAAGACTTTAGATGGCCGTAGTACTCCGGCCCTAAACAACCTGGTTTTGAGACTAGAACAAAAGATGCTAGAACTGCAAGGAGAACTTGAGCAGGTCCGCAACTTGGAAAACCTGTCACTTACCCTCAATGTCCCTGACATCCATCAACAAAACACAAAGAACCCTACACCTCCTCAGAACACACAAAACCAACAGCCACAAAATCCTCCCGCACCAAATCAATACGCAACTCCACCCCAAAATATCAATCCATTGCCAATATCAACTCCACCACAACATCATCATCAACCAATTCTATACCCACCAACCACTACTTACCACACTCCCCAAAACACACAACCCATTCCCGATCCCCAAAACTCCACCAATGACCATCACTATACTCAAGTTCCTGGCACCCATCAAAGTAACCCCATATATGTGGAAACTATACCTCATTCTACCCAACTAATTTCCTATACACCGGAATCTTCTGAAAAGGATATACTCATTAAAAACATGTTTGAAGAACTCAAAAAATTAACAAGCCGAGTTCAGGGTATTGAAGGTGACAAAGGGATAAAAGGTTTGAACTTTGAGGATCTGTGCATACAACCGGATGTAGAACTGCCAGAGGGGTACAAACCTCCCAAGTTCGAAATGTTCGATGTTACAGGTCATCCCAAGGTTCATCTAAGGACCTATTGTGACAAGCTTGTTGGGGTCGGAAAAGATAAAAAGATCCGGATGAAGCTCTTTATGAGGAGCCTTACTGGGGACGCTTTATCTTGGTATATCAGCCAAAATCCCAAGAAATGGTCAAATTGGGTAAGCATGGCATCAGTTTTCATGGACCAGTTTAGATTCAACATAGAGAATTCACCTGATGTCTTTTACATTTAGAATCTCAAGAAGAAACCTACTGAAACTTTCTGTGAGTATGCTACTCGGAAGCAGCCAAGGTCAGACCATCTTTAGATGAGGAACATATGAATAAATTCTTCATCAGGGCATATGATCCACAATATTATGAGAGGTTGATGGTCACAAATTCTCTGATATAATCAAACTCGGGGAAAGGATCGAGGAAGGAATCAAGAGCGGGATGGTAATGAACTTTGAGGCACTGCAAGCCACAAATAAAGCACTCCAATCAGGCAGCATATTGAAGAAGAGAGATGTTAGGGCAGTAATGGTGGCTCAGAGCGAAAAATCCTCACTTACCTATCAAACACCTCCACCTATATATCAGATACCTTCACCCACATATCAAACACCTCCACCTACATACCAAGCATCATCGCCTACATATCAACCCTCATCTCCCAGATATTCCCAACCAGCCACTGTCCATCACACCTATAATTCCCAACCATCCCACTTCTAATCACCACCAGCTCGCCAGAATTATCCAAGACCAAGAGTCAACTTCGACCGCAAGCCACCTAGACAATATACCGCCATTGCTGAACCCATTGACCAACTGTATGAAAGGTTGAAAGTCGTAGGTTACATCACTCATATTCCCACTGTGGCACTAGAAAATCCATCCCAATAGGTCAATCCGAACAAAAATTGTTCATACCATTCCGGTATGAAGGGGCATACCACTGCTGAGTGCCGAACATTGAAGGATAAGATCCAGAAACTCATTGACAACAAGGTAATACTAGCAAATGAAGCTGCACCTAATGTCCACAACAATCCCCTCCATGATCACAGAGGTGATGGTGTACATGTGATAGAAACAAATGAAGAATGGGACCCTGAGGGGTCAATCGAGCTTATTCGAGAAGGTGGCGACTTTAAGGTTGCAGTCACACTTACTCCTATTATGGTACAAACTCAGGCACCTATTGATGTAAATGCACCAGTTCTATTCAAAGTAGAAGTGGCTCCACCCACAGCTGCCTCGACTTCATTTGAAGTAGAGATGGTCACACCTTTTAATGTGACAGTATCAACCACACCCCCATTCAACTCAAAAGCAATACCCTGGGATTATGTTGCCAAGGTTCGGCGAATAAGGAAGACTAAGGTAGAGGAATCTGATGCCGCGCAAGGAATGACTAGAACTGGAAGAGCCTATACTCCTGAACATTTGGGAGGTTCAAGTAAGGATGCCACTACTAGGCAGCCTATCATTGAGACTGGGCTAGATGACTTGTGGAGGAAAGTGCAAGCAAAAGAGTACTCTATTGTTGACCATCTGAATAAAGTCCCTACTCAAATATCTATCCTGTCACTATTGCAGAATGTAGAAGCACATAAGAACGCTTTGATGAAAGTACTGAGTGAGGCTTATGTGCCCAATAACGTCACCGGCGGAGAAATGGCTAACATGGTCGAGCAAGTACTGGAAAGCCATAAGATTATCTTCCACGAAGATGAGTTACCGCCCGAGGGTTTGAATCACAATCAAGCATTGCATATTACGGTACAATTTGAAGACAAGTTCATTGCCAGGGTCCTGGTTGATGGAGGTTCGAGCTTAAATATTTGTCCATTAGACACCCTGAAAAGGTTGGACAAAGGTTTCCATGAAATATGGACAGGAAGCATGAATGTGAAGGCTTTTGATGGGTCCCATAGGGCCATGATCGGGGGAATCAACCTTTGCTTGCAGATAGGGCCAACTTGGTTCGATGTTGAATTCCAAGTGCTTGACATACTAGCCTCATATAATCTTTTGTTAGGCCGCCTATGGATCCATGATGCTAGAGTCGTGCCCTCCACACTAAATCAAGCCATGAAGTTTGAATGGAACCGCCAGGAGGTAATCATCCATGGAGATGGGAGTAACTCCATATACACTAGTCAAACCATCCCGGCCATTGGACATAGAAGAAGGCTAGGAGGGGAAACCTATCATCACATCGAACGGGTCAATGCCATCAAGAAGGATAAGTAATGGAGTAACAAAATAGAAAGCATACTAGCATGGTCTGGATATGAACCCGGCAAAGGGTTGGGAAAGAACCTCCAATGTATCACCAAACCAATATGGCTGAAAAATCATGGTAGCACCTTTGGACTCAGATACCAGTATACATGGCAAGAGTACAATGATTGGTCGCCTCTATGGCGCGGGCTATAATACCCTCTTGAGCAGCCAGTGCCTTATTTGAAACAGGCTTTTCATCAGGCCGACACAATATGAGGAACTACATAAGAAGAAACACTAGTTGGGCTGAAGGATCTGTTCTTGGAGGACGAGGACATAGATTGATGTGCCATAATTGAGGAGGAGGAGGAGGAAGAAGGCCTCACAATTCAGACCGTGGAAAAGGGAGTTGTTCTCAGAAACTGGACCGCCACACCATCCCGAGCCCACAAAGTCCTTAGGTAGCTTGGCAAGATTTACCTCTATAGCCGTTTTAGGCACTTAAAATTTCCTGTAGTTTCATTTTAATCTTTACTTGTTTCAAAATAAATACTCGATTCATCGAGCTCTGCTTTATCTGAACAATTTCTCAAGTTTTAACAAAATGCATTTGCTCTTTATGATTCACTACTATCTTTAAACCTTTTCTTTCCACAACGCTATTATTACTTTTCCTGATGAACCAGTGACTGTGACATGTAATGAGGCAACGCAACATGAGAATAGTGACTCAGAGGAAGAAGATGAGATACCTGAGGAAATTGTCAGGGAGGTTGAGAATTTTGAGAACAAGCCTAAGTCCAACTTGGATGAAACAGAAATAGTAAATTTGGGAGATGCCGAGACTGTCAAGGAGACCTGCATCAGCATTCACTTGTCACTAACAGAAAAGCAAGAGTACATTCGTTTCCTAAAGGAATATGAGGACATTTTTGCCTGGTCATATGATGACATGACCGGTTTGAGCACTTCCATAGTAGCTCACAACTTGCCTACTAACCCCATGTGTCCGCCAGTCAAGAAGAAACTCAGAAAATTCAAACCAGACATGAGTCTGAAAATCAAGGAGGAAGTTACCAAGCCGATCAAAGCCAAGGTTCTCAGGGTGGTTGAATATCCAACCTGGTTAGCTACCATCATGCAAGTTCCAAAGAAAGATAGGAAGGTCAAGGTATGTGTTGACTATCAAGATTTAAACAGAGCAAGTCCCAAAGACGATTTTCCACTGCCAAATATACACATCCTGATCGATAATTGCACCAAGCATGAACTCCAATCCTTTGTAGACTGCTTTGCGGGTTTTCACTAGATTTGGATATATGAAGAAGATGCCGAGAAGACATCTTTTATTACACCATGGGGTGTATATTATTACAAGATGATGCCATTCGGTTTGAAGAATGCTAGGGCCACTTACATGAGGGCCATGACAACCATCTTCCATGATATGATACACAAGGATATAGAGGTATATGTGGACGTCGTCATTATCAAATCCAAGAGGGCCGCAGATCACATAGCAGACTTGAAAAAGTTCTTTCACAGGCTAAGGAGGTACAACTTGAAACTAAACCCTGCAAAGTGTGCATTCGGGGTTCCCGCAGGAAAGTTGATGGGATTCATTGTCAGTCGCCGAGGGATCGAGCTAGATCCATCCAAAGTCAAAGCTATTCAAGAGTTACCACCTCCCAAGGGCAAAAAGGATGTGATGAGCTTCATAGGACGTCTCAACTATATGAGTCGCTTCATAGCATAGTTCACAGTCATATGTGAACCCATCTTCAAGATGCTGAGGAAAGACGCCGAGATATGTTGGACTGAGAATTGTAAGAAATCTGTTGACAAGATGAAGGAGTACCTGTCCATACCACCAGTTCTAGTCCCGCCAAAACCAGGATGACCTTTGCTACTCTATCTGTTTGTATTGGATGGAGCATTTGGCTATGTTTTGGGACAACATGATGAGATAGGAAGGAAAAACCAAGCCATATATTACTTGAGTAAGAAGTTGACACCTTATGAAGCAAGATATTCTCTGCTTGAACGCACTTGCTGTACTTTGACCTAGACAGCCCAGAAATTTAGGCATTACTTCTATGCCTACACTACATACCTCATATCCAGGATGGATCCTCTAAAGTATATATTCCAGAAACCCATGCCGACTAGGAAGTTGTCTAAATGGAAGATACTACTAAGTGAGTTCGATATTGTCTATAGAAATCAAAAGGTGGTCAAGGGACAAGCGTTGGCCGATCACTTTGCCGAAAATCCGGTAGCAGGAGAATACGAACCCTTGAAAACATATTTTCCCAATGAAGAAGTATCATTTGTAGGGGAAGACATTAACGAAGCATACAGCGGTTGGGGAATGTTCTTTAACGGGGCCGCAAATTTCGAAGGAGTAGGCATTGGAGTAGTTTTGGTATCAGAAACGGGTTAACATTATCCCGTATCTGGTAAACTCAGATTTCCCTACACCAACAACATGTCAGAGTATGAAGCCTGTATACTAGGGATCAACATGGCAATCGACATGAACGTTTAGGAGTTGCTGGTGATCGGTGACTCAGATTTGCTTGTGCACCAGGTACAAGGAGAGTGGGCCACCAAGAATTTCAAGATATTGCCATATCTGCACCATGTGTAGGAATTGAGAAAGAGGTTCACAAAGATAGAATTCTAACATGTGCCTACAATTCAAAATGAGTTTGCCGATGCCTTAGCCACTTTGTCATCCATGATACAACATCTGGATAAGAACTGCATTGATCCCATCCCGGTGAAAGTCCATAACCAGCCGGCGTATTATGCTCATGTCGAGGAAGAAGGAGATGGAAAGCCTTGGTTCCATGACATCAAATAATACTTATCAAAAGGAGAATACTCAGAGCATGCAAATCACACTCAGAAACACACGCTTTGAAAATTGTCAAATTACCTCTTCCACAGCGGAGAAAACTTATACAGAAGAACTCCTGATTTGGGGATACTAAGGTGTGTCGACGCGAAGGAAGCTCCCAAGCTACTTGAGGATGTGCATGTTGGGACCTGCGGTCCGCACATGAATGGCTTCATCTTAGCTAAGAAGATACTCAGAGCAGGTTACTTCTGGATGACGATGGAGACAGATTGCATTCAGTATGTCCGCCTATGCTTTCACTGTCAAATGCATGCCGATATAATAAAAGTGCCACCAAATGAGCTCAATGCAACAAGCTCACCTTGGCCATTAACTGCCTGGGGAATGGATGTTATTTGTCCGATTGAGCCCACTGGTAGCCATTGATTACTTCACAAAATATGTAGAAGCTGCATCTTACAAAGTTGTAACCAAGAAAGTCATCACAGATTTTGTCGAGGATCGTATTGTCTGTCGATTCAGAGTTCCTGAGTCCATTATTAGTGACAACCCCGCCAATCTCAACAGTGATCTAATGAAAGCTATATGTGAAGCTTTCAAAATCAAGCACAAGAATTACACGGCCTACAGATCTTAGAGGAATGGTGCCGTAGAGGCCGCCAATAAAAACATTAAGAAGATACTAAGGAAAATGGAAGAGAACCACAAACAGTGGCATGAGAAGCTACCCTTTGCTCTGTTGGGGTAACGCACCACGGTTCGCACACCAACTGGGGCAACTCCCTACATGCTGGTTTATGGTACCGAAGTTGTCATCCTAGCTGAGGTGGAAATCCCTTCTCTAAGAATCATACAGGAAGATGAACTCAGCTATACAGAATGGATAAGGAGTTGCCAAGAACAATTGGACCTTATCGATGGAAAGAAGATGAACGCAGTATGTCACGCCCAACTTTATCAGAATAGAATGTCTAGAGCTTTCAACAAAAGGGTCAAACTAAGACAGTTCGCACCAGGGCAGCTGGTGCTGAAGAAAATCTTCCCGCATAAAGATGAAGCCAAAGGGAAATTCTATCCCAACTGGCAGGGTCCTTATATGGTTCACAAAGTACTAACAGGAGGAGCAGTCATACTTGCAGAAATGGACGGAGAAATCTGGCCAAAACCAATCATTTCAGACGCAGTCAAGAGATACTATGCTTAGATTATATACATTTCCCACTTGATGTAATTAAACTACGCTCGACCTGATACCCGTTAAAGAGGGGATACGTAGGCAGCTTTATGGGTTCGGTCATATTATAATAAAATTTTCATTTGCCAAAAATCAAAAACTGGGGCATAATTTTGATGAGGACCCTCAAAATTTCAGAGCAAGTCCATCCAATGCCATCGCAAGCCGGGAAGTCAGTAATCAGTCAAGAAATGGTGCAGAATTTTGAGAAGGACCCTCAAAATTCCAATAAGAGATAGCTGCGATGCCTTTGAAATGTGTCACAATCACTAGTTCATCTAAATGTATGAATATATTTCTGAAAACAACTCTATATTTTTATCAATAATTGTATATTTTCGAAAACTCTATTTCCATAACAGTCAAGTGCTACTTAGGGGGACTCTAAGGGGCTTTCAGAACGAAGCGGAGCAAGGCCCACAGACGAAGCAAAAACCAACCTCCCCTCATAAAACTTACAATTTTTCTTTGAATGCAGGCACATTTGACGTGATGATAGCATTCGCAAAACATGTGTACACAAAGATAATTCACTATCGATCAGGCTATTAGACATCGAATACATCTCCAGCTAAGAAATACACTACTCTTACCTACTATTTGCTCTTTGCATGGGATTAATCCCTCTCCCCATACTTGCATGAGTCTAATCCTTGACTCCATGAGGCTAATCCCTGCCTCCCTACTTGTATGAGTCTAATCCCTGACTCCACGCTTGCATGAGGCTAATCCCTGCCTCCCCACTTGCATGAGGCTAATCCTTGCCTCCATATTTCATGAGTCTAATCCTTGCCTCCATATTTGCATGAGTCTAATCCCTGACTCCACGCTTGCATGAGGCTAATCCCTGCCTCCCCACTTGCATGAGGCTAATCCTTGCCTCCATATTTGCATGAGTCTAATCCTTGATTCCATATTTGCATGAGGCTAATCCTTGCCTCCATATTTGCACGAGTCTAATCCTTGACTCTATACTTGCATGAGTCTAATCCTAGCTCCACGTTTGCATGAGGCTAATCCTTGCCTCCATATTTGCATGAGTCTAATCCTTTTCCTCCATATTTGCATGAGACTAATCCTTGACTCCATACTTGAATGAGTCTAATCCTTGACTCCACATTTGCATGAGGCTAATCCTTGCCTCCATATTTGCATGAGTCTAATCCTTGGCTCCATATCTACATGAGGCTAATCCTTGCCTCCATACTTGCATGAGTCTAATCCATGACTCCCTATTTGCATGAGTCTAATCCTTGACTCCATAAGGCTAATCCTTGCCTCCCTGTTTGCATGAGGCTAATCCTTGTCTCCCTATCTGTATAAGGCTAATCCCTGCCTCCACATTTGTATGGGACTAAGAACTGTCCCTTTTGCATAGATATTGCTCTATTTTACTATCTATTTGTTTTCCAATCGGGCTAAGCTCTGCCCTCTATTTCACAAGACTAATCATTGTCTTGATAACATCATGACTATTGCACATCATGGGATGAAATATCTCTAATCTATCTGAAGGCGTCATAGTCTAAAGGCATCATCCTCATAGCCGGAAGACACCATGTCATGGCTTGAGGATCTATCAAATTTGAATATCATTATTCAAAGGTGTCATAGTTCGGAGGCACCATTTTCATGGCCTGAGAACATCATTTCATGGCCTGCAAATCCCTCACTAAAAAATTCATGAACCAGGATATCATGGTCTGAGGACGTCATCTTTAATCTTCCAAAGACAACCTCATGGTCCAAAGGGAAATCTGCATCATGTTCAAATTTTCGCAAATACGTCGTAGCTTCTTTATCTGCAGGTAACTAGTAAGCAACTGCTATACTATAAGGAGCAATCTCACTCCAGTTCCCTCTAACCGTCCCGAGCCTTAACTGCTCACCGTAGCCGCTTCCACATCTCGTGTCCGTTCTTGCAATAATTTTATCGGCATACTCCATGGCTGAATCCAGAACTACACATGGCCTGATTCCTGTAATACCAGGGATTTGTAGGCAACTCGAAGATAGAAGTTCAGCCTCTATTTTTCAAAACATCCCGTCTGGTCACAATTGGCCATCATTTCTTTACCCGAAAACTCTTTCATTCTTTCCGGGTAGAGGGGCAACTGTTGATACCCAATTTTTCCTATATATTTTAAATATGCACAAATACCTTCATAATAGCATATAAATGCATATATAATCATGCACATGGTTATTATAAATTTTCCATAATTTTGAGTATTTAAATTGATTTATTTTCTCCCCTTTTTATTCATAAAATCCCCAATAATTATTTCCAAAACTATTGTTATGATGATTTAGCCATTTAATTCATATATTTATACCAAATATGGTTAATATATTTTTTATGCATTTTTATAATGGCATTTGGTATTTTTTAGGCAAAATTGCATCTAATTGCAATATTAGCCTATCTAATGTATAATTACTTTTTATATGCGTAAAATTGGTCCCTATATTTTTAAAATGATAAATATATATTTTAAATAGCCAGATTTTCATTGTGATTATAGCCTAAATCGAACCCAACCCCAGCCCAATTTCCTATTAAAATACCCGACCCAAACCCTGAACTCGTCTACCCGATCCAATATTGACTAAATCTTGGCCGTTGATCTCCCATATAAACAACCCGTATTACTTCTTTCCTTTTTTTAATTCCTAAGACCCCTAACCTAGCCTCATTTCCAAAAGCCTGCTCCCTCAAATCCTCTCATCTCCTCTCTTCTCTCAACCTAACCCTATCCTCCTTTCAACCGCCTCCCTTCTCCGGTCTTCTCCGGTGACCACCCTTCAACCCCAAGCCTCTAATGGCTCCTACATTGACTTGCTCATCTCCTCTAAGGCCTTCAAGGGCCCTAGGCCATGCCGACTTGTATCTAAGGTTTGCTGTTTTGGCTGTTCATGGTTGCTCCAGTGTGATTTCAAGCAAAATCACACTGTATATTTTACGATCTTTTGAGTTTCTAAGCAGGTTCTTCCATATCTACTTGGCTTTCTTCTAAAACCCTAATTTTTGTTTACATATCCTAGATCTGTGCTATTTTTAAACGATTCGAGTCTGTTCCTTTTATGTTTTACACTGTTCTTGAACCTCTTTTGCACAAATCATCGATTTCAAGTTGTTTTCACTTTCTTCTAAAGTTAGGATTTTTCGAAACTTCTTCTACACATTGTTTAAACCGATTTTTATGTTCAAACTTCTATCCTTTGCATATCTCGACTAATCCTATGTTCTTACAACTTTTTCAACTCGCCTATGTTAAAATCCCTAATATTTCTAGGTTCCCTTTGTTTGGTTCTGTGTATTGGCGTGACTACTCGATTTTTGTTAAGTTCCTGTGATTACCTTGCTTCGAATATGTTTTACTAAGTTCTTAGACTAACTCATACCACCTCTATGTGATTATATTCATCTTGATTGTTCAAGACTTGCCTCTTTCTATCTATATTGTTGGCCTTGCCTTTTTCCTAAGTCTAGTTGTTCTTACTGTATTTATATGTTGAGTATAGAATCATTATTTCCTCTTGATTGATTCTGATTTCCTTATTTTATGGTTTGATTGAAATATCTTCTTTTAAATCCTAAATTTCTACGTCGTCTATTTAAATTAACTGATTCTCCTACCTTATTTGCTGTGGTACTTTATTCTTACTGAATTATTTCCTTAATAAGAGCCTTCTAAACTTGGCCCTAATTGTATACCCTATACTTACTGAATTTGAATCTTCCTTTATTAGTTGTATACTAATTTCCTTCTTTATTATCATGTGTCTTACCATTTGAGTTAATTCCCTTGACCTAAAGGGAGTACTTGCCTTGATTTCCTGACTGACTGATTCTGAATTCCTTAATTACTGATGGACTTTGATTTTGTTTACATTATTTGCTACCTGCTTTCAGACTATAAATACCTTAGTCTTTCGTAAACATAACACACGAACACTCTCAGTTCAAAACTATCTCTCACACTTAAAACTTTCTGCTATCTTTTGTGCTACTTGCTACTGCTCTAAGTTAGCCGACTGCAAGCCAAGGCTAACCATTGTGTTCTCCTGTTCTTTCACTTTGCTTACTGTCCTATTTACTGGTATGTTCTAGTTTCAATTCAAAGTTCCAACAACAATATGATTCTGTTACTGTTTTAGTTCATCCTATTTCTAGTTTGCTTCTATTTATGGTTTTATTGGGGAATTTGTAGTTGATGTTTACATATTATGTACTCCCCTCCCTTAAAAATCGGTGTATTACCCCTCTGTTTGTTTCTGAGCATGTCTATACCAATTCCTAGATCTTTGCTTAATTATGTGTCCTATGTATTCCCCAAACCCCTCGACCCATGTTTGTGGCTACTGAACTTGCCTTGGTGCTGTGACCCCTGGCTGTGTATGAACCTGTCCTAAGGTGTTGTGTTTGGGCTTCTATTCATTTCCTCGATCTCTTTTCAAACAGTCTATGTGTTTTCCTAAATTACTTTCAAACAAAATTCCTCTTTAATAAAGTTTTTCACCAAAACCTTCAACTTGTGTCAATCACTTTCACTCTACTTCTATTCAATAAGTTTTGCCCCCTCCAGTATGTGTACTGCCTTGGGATCCTCTTGAGAACCCTCTGAACTCTGGCATATTGAGGCTGGCCTTTCCACACTGCACTTGTTCAATCTTTGGTTACTAAGTATAGGTGTAAGAACTTCCTAGGATCATTGAGATCCTTAGGGAACTTTGATGCACCTAGACTCTGACATTGTCTATGGAATTGAGGCATTTGAGGCCACTGGAGGCTTTGGTAAATCTGGGCCTAATCGAAGGCTCCCTATATAATAGCTTCTTGTTTTCTTATTTACTTATGTAATTCAGTCATTGGTCTGTAATAACTAGTAAACAAATATTGGGATATTTAGTGAAAGGGATGGGTAGATACATGTTTATGGGGATAATACGGGTAGAAATCATGTTCATAGGACTTCATGTTTAAATTTGATTGCTTTACCAAGTAGAAATCATGCTCATAGAACTTCATGTTTTAATCTGATTGCTTTACCAAGTAGAAGTCATGCTCATAGGACTTCATGTTTCAATCTGATTACTTTACCAAGTAGAAATCATGCTCATAGGACTTCATGTTTAAATTTGACTATCGTACCATGTAGAAATCATGTTTATAGGGCTTTACATCTTGTCATATTTAGAAACCATGCCTATAGGTTTCAAATAATTTCGTAATGGAAATCATGCTTTCAATGTCTTAAAAACAGATTAACTAATAAATGCCATGCCTATAGGACTTAATCCAGATTCTGTTATAACAAGTGTTATGTATGTTTCCATGTCTGCTAGTCTTTAAAACCAGTATTTAACTTAGATATCATGCCTATAGGAAACCATGCTCGAATATTTGCCTAAACTAGTCTAAATGATTCAACCTAATCCATGCCTAGTTCACTTCTGAATTGGTTCAATTAAGTAGTTTACATTTCTGAAACAAGTCTTTTAAAACCGCCTTAATCTATTATTAGACATCATGCCCATAGGGTTTTCAAAGTCTATTTTGAAATCTGCCCTGTCTTATTATACAATGCAGTCATCAGTACTCCACATGTAGGCAAGCCTTTAGGGCGTTTACAAAACTGCATCTCCGAAACTATTCCTATTGCTTAATGTTTTCTGATCCTAACATGCTTTTTAAAATCGATAGGCGACTGCTAGGGTTATCACTTCTGAATCTAAAAAGAAATTATTTGTCTTTTGCATATTCACCTAGACATCCTGTCTTAAGATACTGTCTAATAAAAGCCCTTAATTGTGCTTGAGTCGTGTTGTTTATGTTCTTGTTTGAGGAGGAAACCTTGAGCCTCTATTTGCTCCCTTTTATGTGCTGAAAGTCCTAAGTGTTTTGCTTGTTTCCTTAGAATTTCCACCTTTAAAACCATAGGGGTCCATCTAGAACCACCTATAAGTAGAGGTCCTAACTCCCTCTAAGACCATTAAGAAAGGTCGGGTAGCAGCACGCAATAGAAATCATTAACCAAACACTCGCTTTGCATGACCACTAAGGGGATGGGAAGGGTAAATATGCGATATGATTACTACGCTCTTATGTCACGTGTAGCCCCTCATTGAGGAGTGTTTACCAGACATTGTATGGGGTGATCCTATAGGATAACCAACTTAGGACCCCTCCTTTACCAAAATTCCCTTTTTATTTAAACCTTTGTTTTACAACTTGTCCGAATCTTTATCTTATTACTTGAGTTATCCAACTTGCTTTACCTATAACCTATTCAATTCGACTATTTACTTGTAATGGACTAATTTGTGAATATAAGTTCGGCTGGGTCCCATAGTTATGGACCAAGAGGGGTGCCTAACACTTTCTCCTCGAGGTTACTTCGAGCCATTACCCTAATCTCTGATCATGCAGACCAACCCAAGAGTTAATCACTCTAGGTGCCCTAACTCACCGTAATCCGTTAGGTGGAGACTCTTCAAATACCCAATTCCCAAAAGGAAATAAGTTATTACCCCCATGAATGTCGAAACTCGGACTTCCCCATCAAAAGGGAAAAGCGAGGGCGCGACAATCCCATGTTTTAGTACGTGAGAGTACGTCGTAAGCCAATTTATGTAAGCTCGAAAATGAGATAATTTTTGAAAGTACATAACATAAGTTCATAATGTTATCTTGGAGGTTAAAAATCCTTAAGATGATGAATAACAAGTACCAAAAGGGTTGGAGAACTTAGACGCTAAACGAATTGAAAAAAATAAGTTTCGTCGAAAGTCGACAGGTTTGGAATGTTATAACATATACTTTTGGGGTGATACTAGGGTGATTAACATTATGAGGAGGTTAAGTTATGAGTTATTGTAGTCGTATGATAGTCGTGTGGTTTGTTTTGAAGTCAAGCGAGTTGTAGAACAAAAGTTGGCATAGGTCATCACAAGTTGCATTCATAATGTGCTGAAATTTAGGTCAAATATAGCTGCACTTGTATCCAAATATACTTGGAATCAAGGGACGATATATATATATATATATTCACATTTTCGCAAGACTGTGCCAAGCAGCTCTCTAGGGCCCACATAGGCGGTTTATGACATATGGATATATATAAGATGCCTCAACCCCGTTTTAAATCATTATTATCAGTATATTAAGTCCTTAGAACACTATAAACACTCTCTCAAGTTTCTCTCATGATCCCATACCCAAACAAAGGGCAAACAACACAAATCAAATGTCGGGAATCCCGTGGCGCTATTAAGTTTCTAGTTCTTCTTGTTGTTGCTGATTTTTGGGTGGTTCGAGCTCGTCTGAGAGGTTGTTTTAATTGGTATATGTTATGTAAAATACTCTCCCATGGTTTTCATATCAACCCTAGGTTATTTCAAGTCTTTCAAATGGATTACACCATATTTTAACATCAAAAATGAAGAATAACACCTCTTTGAGGTTGTGTTGTCATTGAGGATACTTGTGGGCTGTTTTATCCTAAAATTTCAAGTTTTTTCTACTGTCTAAGGTGAGTATAACATCCTACTAGTTGTTCTTAAGCTTGCGTGTATGTTGGTTAAGGTTTTAGTATGATAAATTACAAGATAATACTAGGATTAGCTTAAGTCACTTCTATGGTGTTGTATTGCCATTGAGGGCTGTTGTAAGCTAAATATAACTTGGATTTTAACTTGAAGCTACTGTAGGAGGTATGTGTATTGCATTCGTGCAGGTGCTTAAGGTTATATTGATGTTGATTAAGTTAATGGTTGGACTAGACATGAACTAGTGAATAAAGTTTCTAATTTGAAGACAGTTGGAGTTGTGGATTGTTTCCTTTGTTATAAATATACGGTGTAAGGGTGGAATCATTTATGAACTAATTAATTATCATGTTAATGATGCTGTTAAGTTAATGCAAGAAGTCTATAAGGGGTGATATGGGTTATACGGATTCCAAACGGAGCTTACCGCTCGTCATGAAGAAGTTGTGACTTGTTATTGTAATATGGTGTCTTGTTATTGATATTTATATGTTGATAGATTTATCTAGTTGTTGTTATTGGTATATGGTATTAGTGGAGGCCCTTGTTACAGGGAGATGTTGTCTGAATTTACGTAAATGAGCTGCTAGCTGAAGTTACAGACTTAGCCTTTGCTCAGCACTAACTTTGAATCTCCTTATACTACGATAGATTGAGTTGACTTGTTTGAAGAGTTGCTTGGAAGGGATTAAGGACTCAACATGGTTTAAGGTATGTTAAGGCACTTCCTTCTTTCTTTTGGCATGATCTAAAGTGAAATGAATACGCTATTTCATAAGGGATCTACTCCTAGCAACTAAGGTTGTCCATGTTGTTATTTCCTTATGAAATTATTCTAAGTAAGTGTGTATGATCCTTGAATCCTACTGAGGTTCATATTGCGGGTATGGATGTCCATAATGTTAATCGAAGGTGCAACGACCTTAAGTCACTCCGAAAGGTTTAGAACATGATTCCATGAGTCTAGCATGCATTATATATAGTACCGATTTTACTCTACCGATCTGTGCTATAGTCGGCCGGGTACGGAACCTATTGTGCAACCACTGATCAGCTGGATTTACCGAGCTCCACGTGGCCGGGTATGATTCTACCGAGCCTTATGATGGCCAGGTACGTTTTTACCGAAGTCCTCTTTGAGGCTGGGTATGATATGATGATGATGATGCCCACAGAGGCGAATGTTTTTAAAAGTTTATGTATATATATGTATTATGCATTTCATGTCAGTAGCCCCAGAGGCACTCAGATGTTACAGGTTGTATCTCTTCTATCTCTCTTTACAGTACTATTCTTGTTTATGCTTTCCTGCCTTATATACTCGGTACATTATTCATATTGACATCTCTCTTTCCTGGGGACATTGAGTTTCATGAATGCAAGTCCCAATTGATAGGTTAACAGTCCTCCAAGTAGGCTATCAGCTCAGCGGAAGGTGTTGGTGTACTCTACTTGCTCCGGAGTTGTCTATTTGGTTAGTATGCTTTGGATATGTATTGATTGGTATGGCGGGGCCCTGTCCAGACCTTTATGAATTTATGGACTCTTAAAGGCTTGTAGATAGATATCAGGTGTATGGATACTTGTATGGCCTTGTCAGCCTATGTTTCGAGTTTACAAATGGTCATGTCGGCCTTATAGGCCCGTATGTCTCATGTATAAGTTTGTATATCATGTTGGGTCATCATATGTTGAGTATTCCCTTATGTTTTATTCTTGTTATCTCATGACAGGTTTTCTAGCTCATTTACCTATGATAGTATGATAAGAAAGATATGTTATGTTGGTACTCGGTTGAGTAAGGCACCGGGTGCCCATCGTGGCCCTTTCGGTTTAGGTCGTGACAATTTAATTGTTGCATCTATATTCACTAGTTCATGTAATCGAGAGAGGCGTAACTTGTGATATCTTTGCATTATATTATTGGTTGAATTCATATATTCCTATAAGTAATTGAAAGAGGCTAGTCGAATTATTGATTAAACCTAGTTAGGAGGATAATCAAGAGAGGTTCTCCTAAAGACCAATCCACTACGCATTATTGCATATCTTCACATAACTTAAATTGGTTGATCTCGCGAGGTTGAGACTTAATCGAGAGAGGAGTTTCTTATAAACGTTTGAACTAATAATTGAGTGAATTCGAGAGACTTACTTAAAGATTAGAAGTAAATTATCTAGAGTTAGATCTTGGACAATTATCTTGCACCTATCCTATCAAACCCCTATCTTCTCCTACTAATAACTCTATTTACTTAATCCTTATCTAGATAGTCATTAGTCAATATCTTAGATTTTTAGTTAATTGTAGTTAGTAATCAAATAAATCTCAATTATTGATCCTCATCGATAGAAATCAATCTAGAAACTACGAAAATACTTTAAATCTAATCCCTGTAGATACGATATGATATTCTACTATACTATATTTGATTAGCGAACATAATTAAAGTGTGCGTTTTGCGCTCGTCAAATTTTGTCCCTGCAACAATCAATAAAGTCCTGGGGGTACTCATGTCACTCATCTCCAAAGGCAGGAGGATGTAGCATGGTCCATCTATCCAATAGCTTTTGCGGCTCGTTGGTCGCGACTGGTCTAGGCTCTCGTATATCCGTTGCAACTTACTGAGCTCCACCGATAGGTAGTGCACCCGGGGTCTAATATACGGCAGTTGCATGCCCTGGATCCTCAGTGGTAGTGGTCTATGCTCCCCCTCC
Organism: Nicotiana sylvestris; assembly: GCF_000393655.2. NCBI lineage: Eukaryota > Viridiplantae > Streptophyta > Magnoliopsida > Solanales > Solanaceae > Nicotiana > Nicotiana sylvestris. The sequence goes on along the minus strand of NC_091063.1, from coordinate 100,041,799 downwards.
CACCTGAGATATGGCTGGATCTGCTGGAAATAAACTAACCTGCGTCATAGAATCTATGAACCGCAGCATACAACCCATGACCTCTTGGAATTATAGTGCGGACATGAAATTCGCTGGGGCGGGCTCTGCTGCAGGTACCTCACCCTACTCCTCAATAACAGGTCCTCCATTGGATCCACTAGTGGCACAACTGGAGCAGCTCTAGGACGCCCTCCTCCTCTAGAACGAGTTGGATCCCTCCCTCGACCTTTAGAAACAGGGGGAGTAGCTCCTCCATGGTTGGGTATATCTGACGTGCGCGTTCTCACCATATCTATAGGAGATGAAGAAAGAGAAGTTTCCTAACACCCTATATACTTTCGAAGATAAGTACGGACGTCTACGCACCGATCCGCAGGACTCCATTAGGCCTACTCATAACTTGTGAGACATAAATGAACTTAGTGCTCTGACACCAAGTTGACACGACCCAATTTCCCTTATAGGTCGTGATGGTGCCCAACGTTGCCGCTAGACAAGCCAATAGTGAAATAGTCATGTTCTTGTTGCTTTTTAATAATTTAAAAGTAGTTGATTTTTTTATTTATTAAGTAGATGAATAATGAGAAATTTAGTAAGGTAAAGTATAAACTAATGAGAGAGTAAATACGGTGAAATAAATACTCAAAACCATAAAGTGTCTATTAGCATGTTCCGAAAATCCGGTGTCACGGGTGTATCAGCAACTAGTAGAATATACAAAACACCTATGCTACTATCTGAAATGAGATAGCGATAAAGTAAATACAAAAGAGGGACTATGGGTGCTGCAGAATGGACTCAGAGAGTAGCTCGCCACTATTCCTTAGGGTAACGGGAGTGCGCTCTTGAATGACTTCCAGATGCACCTGCCTCAGATCCTGCATGATTAGTGCAGAAAGTTAGCGTGAGTAAATAAACAACATGTACCTAGTAACTATCTAGTCTAACCTCGAAGAAGTAGTGACGAGGGATCAACATCGACACTTACTATGGGCCAATAAATAAAATACGGAAATTTTATATAGGCATGGAATACATCAATAATAATAATAACATAATAATAAATAATAAATAAGTTATTCTTTAACTAAACAGTTTAAAATCTCCACTGACACATACTAACTTCAACAATTATGGGCCATCAAGTAAGTTATAATTTCTCAAATCATAAAAATATTATCAAGTGCAACCGGACCTCGAGCATTTTCACGCATGATTTATGCCGACGTCGTACAACTTGATCCAGAATAATATGTTCACTGCCGAGAGTCGACCGACACAAACCATAGATACATCTATTATACTACCGAGGTGTTCGGCCCATTTCATAAGAAGAGAGAATACTCTACAAACATTCAATTTAACGGTTATCACAAGAGTAATACACACCAGAGGCATAATTTCTATCGACGATCAAGTAACTCGCCAAAACTTAAAGTAAATGAAGTTCGGTCTTAAGGAATCATTTATTGAGTCTCAATATAATTTAAGCACTTAAAGTAACAAGTAGAGTGCAAACAATACAAGTAATGTAATGATAGGCTCCTAAAACTACCTGGACATAAGCATGATTTGTAGGTGCGCACAGACTCTCGTCACGTCGTGCGTGCGTAGCACCCACAATTAGAAGCAAATAGTAATTTCAAACACCTATGGAGTGACTTCCCTCTTACAAGGTTAGGGAAGAGACTTACCTGGCCCAAAGCTCACTTTCCGGCCCACAAATTCACTCTAAAGCCACAAGTTGGTGCCGAACAATCCGAAGCTAGCCAAATATTAAAAAAATTAATCAATATGTACTCACAAATTAGAAGATTCCTAAAATTTACCCCACGGGCCAACAGGCCCACTTGCCCGAATTTTGAATTTTTTTAAAGATAAATGTACCCATAACCTCACGAACTCAAATATATAATTTCTACCTAATTCCGTAATCATTTTCATGGTTTAATCTCATTTTTATCAAAACCTAGGTTTTTCAGTCAAACCCATAATTTCCACAATTTATATGTTACGAATCTACCCAAAATGCATGTATTAAAATCATATTATGTAGAAATTACTTACCTCAAAGCGCTAGGTAAAAATCCCTCCTCAAAGAGATTTAAAATCGACCAACAAGTGAGAGAAATGGACCAAAAAGCCTAAGTCCCGACTTAAATGCACCTCACTGCCTTCAGCGATTTTGCACCTGCGGCAGCTTCGCCGCTTCTTCAAGGCCGCTCCTGCGGTCAAACGTCTGCTTTTTACGGAACACGCATGACATTGGACTGATCGCACCTGCGGAAAAGCTCTGCATTTGCGAGCCTGCTTCTGCGGCTAGCCTCGCGCACCTGCGACCCTGCCATGTTGCCTCCCTCTGCATCTGCGGTCCCTCCATCGCAAAAGTGAGTCTGCTTCTATGGAAGATGCTTTGCTTTTGCGGACACTGGTAAGCCTACTCCCAGCCACTCTTGTATTCGTTGGCTCACACCTATGGCATATTTCTCCCAGGTGCGAATGCACCAAAACCCCTGCTTCTTCAACAATTATTCCAAGTCCAAACATGTTCCACACATCGTCCGAATAGCACCCGAGCCCCCTGTGGCCTCACCCAAACATACCAACAGGTTCGTAAACTAACGCACTCACTTGAATCCTTGAAACACGTAAACCAACATCAAAACTACGAATCGCACCACAAAACCAAATCGAATCAACTTATGAACTATAAGTTCTTCTAACTTACTCCGAATGCGCTGAATCATACTTAAACTACTCGGAATGACACCAAATTTTGCATGCAATCATTAATCTACTCACCATACAGAACTATTCCCAAGCTCGGAATCTCAAACGAACCTCGACACCAAAACCTACTCCAAGACAAACTTACATAACATGAAAACCTTCTATGCGCCAACTTCCAATATTAAGCACCGAAACTCTCCCGGGTCATCCGAAACTCGATCCGAACACACGCCTAAATCTAAAATCATCATGCAAACCCATTGGGACCGTCAAATCACGGTTTCGAGGTTGTTTACTCAAGTTAAACTTAACCAATTTAAGCCATTATTAAGGAACTAAGTTTTCCGATTTCAACCCAAACCCTTCCAAACCCGAACTAACCATCTCCACATGTCATAAAATAGTAAAAGCACATACGAGGTAGTCTTAATTAAGGGAACTGGGATATAGAAAGCAAAATGACTGGTCGGTTCATTACAATCTCAGTCAGAAATTAAGGAAATCAAATACATAGGGTAAATACAAATAGCACAATTAAGGCATGATGTGAATCTAAGTCTACCCCGAGATAACATAAATGTGAATCTAAGTCTACTCCGACATAACATAAATATAGCTACATATGGACTCTCGTCACCTCGTGCATACGTAGCTCCCACAACAAGTAGCACACAAGAATTAATACATCTAAAGGGATAATTCCCTCTTACAAGAGTAGGCAAGAGACTTACCTCTCTTCCAAGTTCACTATCCGGCTCTTGACCGTACTAGAAATCCTCAAACGATGCCAAGCAAATCGAAACTAATCAAAATTCGTATAAACTAATAAATATATGCTCAAAAGTTCATAATTTAACTATTAAAATAATTTCCCAACAAAATTTGGAAAGTCCATAAAGTCACCCCGGGCCCACGTGCTTGGATTTCAAAATATTCGAAGATTAACGTTACCCATGGCCTCACTAACTCAAATATATAGTTTATTCCATAACCATAAGAATTTCGTAGTCAAATCCTATTTTTACCAAACCCTAGGTTCCAACAAAAATCCCACAAATTTTCTCTAATTCCATGTTAAATCCAACCATAATCCGTGTATTTAACTCAAGAATGGATAGGGATCACTTACCTTGTGATGTTGATAAAAATCCCCCACAAAAATGCTCTCAAATTCATCCAAGACCAAGTGGAAATGAGAAAAAAGAGGGCAAAGTCCCGTAATAAATTCAAGTTTGCTCAGGTACCCCTTCTTCGCGATCGCAGAAGAGGCCTCGGGATAGAGAAGATTAACTACCCAGCTGCCCAAATTCTCCCTACACGTTCGCGACCACAAGGCCACGTTTGAGATGAACTAGTCAATTTCAATCATGCTCTGGGTCATCTAAAACACACCAGAGCCACGCAGGACCCCGTACAAATGCATCAACAAGTCTATAAACATACTACGAACTTACGCAAAGCCTTGGATTACATTAAATAACACCTAAACCAAGAATCATACCTCAACACCAAATCAATCAACTCTTAAGTTTCAAAAGCATTTCAACTAACTCTGAATGTGATGAAACATACTTGAAAAACTCTGAATGACGCCAAATTTTACGCAAAGGCCATAAATCATAATACGAACCTATTCCAAGGCTCAGAATCTCAAACGATCATCAATAACACCAAAATCCACTTCAAGTCAAACTTAGGAAATTCTAAAACGATCAAAACATCAACCTTCAACAATAAGCGTTGAGACGCTTCTTGCTCACCGGAAACTCGATCGAACATATGCCCAAGTGCAAAATCATCATACGAACTTATTAGAAGCTTAAATCCCAGATCCGAGGTCATTTACTAAAAATGTTGAATCAAGTCAAACATGGCCACCTTAGGCCACTATTATGGAACTAAGTGTTTTTGATTCAACCCGAACCCTTGAAAAAACAAATCAATCATCCCCGCAATTCATAAAATAGTAAAAGCACGTACGGAAAGTCTTAAATAGGGAAACATGGATCTATAAATTAGAACAATCGTTGGGTCATTATATATAACTAGATTGATTTAGTTAATAGGGTAGTATAATTATCATTTAACTGACAGAGATAGAGCACACATAGTATTAACTTAAGATCTAGCTCAAAAAGTTTCAACAAGATTTATTCATAAGAGTATAGCCATCACATAAAACATTTATCTAGCTAAGTTATAAAGTTTATTACAACAAAATTGGTCAGCAGTACCAAAACAATCATAACTTATTAGGAAATAATTAGCCTAATTAGTGAAAATGCCATATAAAGGAAGAACATCACAAATATGATCGCATGTCATTGATATATGCTATAAAAAAAGTAACAAAAAAAAGGAGAAAACATTGTAGACACAAAATTGCACAGTTAATCACTAATAGAGAGAGGGTCAGTGTACGCTTACCCTCTACAGAGTAGCAAATCAAGCAAGAGTCTTTTGCTAGCCGTTTAGGAGTCCAAGCCCAAAATGAATCACGTACAGAGATCGAACTTGAGTAGGAATGAAAAGAGAAAAAAGAAGTTAGGGACAAGCTACTGGAACATAATACTTAGCCGAAAAACTTGAACTTTTTTATTCTTTCAGTGTGTTTGTTGGTAATATTAAGTGTATTGGGTTTTTGTTAGGTAGAGACGTTGAATGCTCTATTTATTGTGGCATTCAAGATACTTAAGGTATCGATTGAGTTTGAGCAGAGAGTGTCAAGACCTTAGTTCTCCCTCCGTGAACTATCGTAACAGCACCTTGTCTCTACGACTAGGTAAGCCTACAATTTTGCAGAAAAGGGAACTAAAACATAAAAGCTATTAACTAACAAGTAAATTTAAACAAAGGAAATGAGATGCTGCTAGCATATACAATAATCACTTCTGAACAGTACATAAACTCTCCCCAAACCCGGAATGTCATAAGTCACAAGCTATAGAAAGAAAACAATGCTTCTAAACACCAGAATCTATCAACGAAGAAAATACAAGAAGTCTTTAACTTGAGGAAGAGTAGATAGGGACTCCTAGGTCTGCGGACGCGGCAGATATACCTTGAAATCTCTACAATTGTCTCGCCTCACTTGTAATGCAACTGATGTGAGGTACCTGAATATCCACACGAAAAACATGTCCAGGAAAGAGTATGAGTACACCATAACGGGACCTAGTAAGTTCCAAGACTAGCCTCGGTCGAGTAGTGACGAGATCATGTCAGGGCCGTAATGGTATAAACATAACGAAATAAGACAGAAGAATATTACAGTAAAAACAATATAAAAATCTAACAGGAATAGAACTCAATAGAAGCTAACAATTATGAACACAGTAATAGCAACAACGGGATCCCCGGGATATCGTCCCGTAGTCCCAAACGTAAATATGTAGGGGGATCTCTCAGAATACCGTTCCATAGTCCCAAAGTAAATATACAGTACATGGGAATCTCCCGGGATACCGTCCCGTAGTCCCAAATGTAAATGTGCAGGGGGATCTCCCGGAGTACCGTTCCGTAGTCCCAAAGTAAATATATAGTAAAGGGGGATCTCCCGGGATACCGTCCCGTAGTCCCAAACGTAAATGTGCAGGGGGATTTCCCGGAATACCGTTTCGTAGTCCCAAAGTAAATATGCACCTCACTCAACATAAACAACAGTTTCTACAAGGAATTTTATAGTTTAGACTAAGTTCATATCAAAGAAACAAGAAATTGTTTACTAAACATGTTGCATAGAGTTCAATTAGACAATTTAAACGAGTAGGCATGCTTTTCGAATCTAAACAAGGTGATTACATATACTATTGTAGTTTCAACCAGGAAAAACAGGTTAAGACATAGTGAAAAAATGGGGTTTTACAGCAAATAGCATGTGTGCGTACTCGTCGCCTCACGTATACGACGCTCATATATCAAATAGTACCAAAATCCTAAGGGGAGTTCCCCCACACAAGGTTAGGCAAGCCACATACCTCGAACCAAGCTCATTTCAATCTGAAACAATGCTCTTTCCGCGAATATCCGGCTCTGGATGACCCAAATCCAGCCAAATCAGCTACATAACATAAATATAGCTACAAGAAACTAATTCAGGTAATGAAATCAAAGTTAAGGCAAGAAAATAGAAAAACGCCCAAAAAGCCTCTCGGTGCCCACGTCTCGGAATATGGTAAAAGTCACAAATTATGAACATCCATTCACTCACGAGTCTAAACATACCAAATTAACTCAAATCCCATACCAAAATCTCGATCAAAACCCCAAAATTCGTCCTAAGAACTTTTCTCAAATTTTCCCAATTTTTTTCACCCCCAATACAAAATTAAATGATTAAATCAAGCATATATTAGTGGAATATAATAATAAAGGAGTTAGGAATCATTACCCACAAACTTCCTCAAAAAATCTCTCCAAATTTTGCCTTCTACCGAGCTTTAAATCAAATTTTATGTTATGAACTCAATCCCTCAGTTTTTGAACTTTAAATTTGCCCACGTGCGCCGTTCTTCGCGAACTCAAACCTTCAATTTCTCCACTTTCGTGAATGTGAGTTCCCTCTCGTGAACACGTAGCTTCAGCTACCAGGACCTTTGTGAACACGACACCTTTTTTGCAAACGCAAGGAACAAATTCCTGAGGTCCCAGCTGTTCCACCTTTCCTCTTCGCGAACGCGTTCCTCTCCCCGCGTTCGCGATGCTTCCACTGGACAACCTTTGCGAACGCGAGCTCTCCTTCGCGAATGCGAAAAAAAATTCCTCTTCCTGACACAGCTCTTCTTCGTGAATGCGAGTTCCACCTCGCGAAGGAGTAGAGCAAATGTCCTCAACAGAAAAACCTGCAAAATCTGTTATCTTTCTAAGTCCTAAAATGACCCGTTGAGCATCCGAAATACACCCGAGGCCCTTGGGACCTTAACCAAAAATACCAACCAATCCTAAAATACCATACAAACTTAGTCTAGCCCTCAAATCACATGAAACATCGTTAAAATCACAAATCACCCTTTAAGCCAAACACTAAGAACTTGAAACTTCAAAATTCTACAACCGATGCCGAAACCAACCAAACCACGTCCGATTGACCCCAAATTTTGCACACAAGTCATGTTTAACACTACGGACCTACTCCAACTTTCATAATCAGATTCCGACCCCGATATCAAAAATTCCACTATAGGCCCAAAACTCCAAAAAATTTGACTTTCGCCATTTCAATCCTAAATGAGCTGCGAACCTCTAAAATACAATATGGACACGCCCCTAAGCCCAAAATTATCCAATGGCCCTAACGGAATCGACGAAACTCTATTTCGGAGTCGTCTACACACAGTTTTGACTATGGTCCAAATCTTAAGACATAAGCTCTCATTTAGAGACTAAGTGTCCCAAAACACTCCGAAACTCAAAACGAATCATCCCGGTAAGTCCCAATAGCAGAAATAGATAGAGGGGAAGTAGTTAATAGGGGATTAGGGGATTAATTCTCAAAACAACTGGTCAGGTCATTACAGAGAGTGACACTAGGGTAGATGACGATAGTAAGCAGGTGAAATTAGAATGAGAAGAGGAAAAAAGGGGTGTAGGATTTACCTGAGCATGAGGAGTACAACCGTTGAAGCCTTCGATCCAGAGGTGCAACCCTAATGTCCATAGGTCACTCTGTTTGACCTCTGGAAAAAGAATAACTATGATGAAGCTAAAGATAAACGACCATGCATTTCATGGATTTGAAAGATTGAAGAAAGATTGATGGATTTCGGTTTGCACGATTTTAGGTCTAGGGTTCAAATTTGTCACGACCCAATCCTCAACATGTCATAATGGCACCTATCACAGAAGTAGGTAATTCGACAATCACAATAAAACTAGGAATTTTATATTTAAAATAATATGAAGCAATTTTAAAAGTAATAACTCTCATAAATAGCCGATATGGACAACTGCGACTCGAATACAAACTTTCCCAAAATTCGAGTGTCACTGAGTATATGAGCATCTAAATAATAACATAATCTGAAACAATGTCTAAGAAAGTAGAATAGTATAAGTAAAACTAAGGGATAGTTGAGGAGAGTTAAGGTCTACGGATGCCAAAGCAACTACCTTGATAATCTCCGAGCGGCACAAAAACTCCAAGATCAGCAACTGTCGTGCCCAGAAACACCTGGATCTGCAAACAAGGTGCAGATTGTAGTGTGAGTAAAACTAACTTAATAAGTAACAAAACTAACCTTTGGGCTGAAAGAGGTGATGAGTTCCACCAATACAGTACAAGTACAAAGTTAAATAGTACAGAAATGTAGACATGTTTCCAGGTTTAACAGTTAAGCTCAATACAAATAAAATATGCCAAGTGTGACTGATTTGAGGAATATGACATCTCTATATCTATATTCAACTATGGAAACCATATGCAATGCAACACAGTGAAAAACTTACGTACTCACACTCTTAGAGTGATCAATCTGACTGTCGCAATTCTCGCTCGTCAAACTCAGTCACTCAGCACTATACGATACATGTTACGGCGTGCAACCCGATCCACATATAGCCATAAGGCTTGTTACAGTGCGCTACCCGATCTACATATAGCCATGAGGCTTGTTGCGTGTGCAACCTGATCCACATATAGCCATAAGCTTGTTGCGGTATGAAATACAATTTACATATAACCATAAGGCTTGTTACTGCATGCAACCCTATCCATATATATCACTCACAACATAACTCTTAGGCCCCAACTCAGCCATCAATCTCTCCAGTCTCTTGGGCTTACAACTCTCATGTCAATTAGCTTAAACAATGATGTATGACGCAATAATAATAGCAACACAGACTGAGATATGATATGAAAATTATGGATATGACTAAGTATAAAATTCCCATATAAGAAAATAATTCAACAGTAGAAATGACCATAGAGGGTCCCAATAAGATTAGCATATAGGCTAACATGATTTCCGTCATGAACATGCAGCTCAATTACTCTAACACATAGGGATCACATGAATGGCTACCAGGTTGGATGACTACCCAGTACCACGGAATCAACCAGATCACAATTTCAACGGTGCACGCCTATATTCCCCTCACCTAGCATGTGCATCACCTCAAAACCAATCAAATAACACGTAATTCAGGGATTCATACCCTCAGAACCAAGTTTAGAAGTGTTACTTGCCTTAAACCTTGCAAATCTCTACTCCAATAAGACATTGCCTCGCGAATCGGCCTCCGAATGCCTCGAATCTAGCCACAAATAATTCGATACAATCAATACGAGCTATATGAATAAATTCCGTATGAAAATGCTAAGTTCTTAATCAAAAGTCAAAAAGTCAACTTAAAAGTCAACCCTAGGCCCACGTTTAGGAACCCAACAAAATTTAAATAATCCAAACACCCATTCGACCACGAGTCCAACCATACCAAATTACCAAATTTCGACACCAAATCGTCAATCAAATCCTCAAATTTAACTTTCCAATCCCTAGCTAAAAATCTCAAAATTTTACCTTAAAAACACATAAACTATGTAAACAAATTAAAAGGGTAATCAATGTTATTGAATAAAAATGATCAAAAGAGGCTTACCTCAAGAAATCACTTGAAACCCCTCTCAAGAATCGCCTTAATCCGAGCTTGCAAAGTCCAAAAAAGATAAAAACCCCGGAACCCTTCAACCTATATTTTGCTCAGTGCTTTCACACATGCGGGCCAAAACTCTGCACTTGCAAAATTGCTTCTTCAATAAAGATCCCGCTTCTGCGGAAATCACTTAAGTCCATTAGGTCCGCACCTGCGCTCCAAGTTCCGCACCTGCAGAAGAACTTCTGCGACCATCCACCCGCTTCTGCGAAGATAGCTCACTTCCCCATTCTCCACATCTCCGGAGCCTTGCTCGTATCTGCGGGCTCGCAGTTGTGGAAGACCCCTTGCATCTATGACACACCCCATGCCGCCCCAGCTCAGCTTGTGCGCCATATCAGCTACACCTGCGGCTAATCCCTTCGCAGGTGCGATCACACGAGAAGGTTGGATGACCAACCACCCCATGAACATGCAGCTCAATTACTCTAACACATAGGGATCACATGAATGGCTACCAGGTTGGATGACTACCCAGTACCACGGAATCAACCAGATCACAATTTCAACGGTGCACGCCTATATTCCCCTCACCTAGCATGTGCATCACCTCAAAACCAATCAAATAACACGTAATTCAGGGATTCATACCCTCAGAACCAAGTTTAGAAGTGTTACTTGCCTTAAACCTTGCAAATCTCTACTCCAATAAGACATTGCCTCGCGAATCGGCCTCCGAATGCCTCGAATCTAGCCACAAATAATTCGATACAATCAATACGAGCTATATGAATAAATTCCGTATGAAAATGCTAAGTTCTTAATCAAAAGTCAAAAAGTCAACTTAAAAGTCAACCCTAGGCCCACGTTTAGGAACCCAACAAAATTTAAATAATCCAAACACCCATTCGACCACGAGTCCAACCATACCAAATTACCAAATTTCGACACCAAATCGTCAATCAAATCCTCAAATTTAACTTTCCAATCCCTAGCTAAAAATCTCAAAATTTTACCTTAAAAACACATAAACTATGTAAACAAATTAAAAGGGTAATCAATGTTATTGAATAAAAATGATCAAAAGAGGCTTACCTCAAGAAATCACTTGAAACCCCTCTCAAGAATCGCCTTAATCCGAGCTTGCAAAGTCCAAAAAAGATAAAAACCCCGGAACCCTTCAACCTATATTTTGCTCAGTGCTTTCACACATGCGGGCCAAAACTCTGCACTTGCAAAATTGCTTCTTCAATAAAGATCCCGCTTCTGCGGAAATCACTTAAGTCCATTAGGTCCGCACCTGCGCTCCAAGTTCCGCACCTGCAGAAGAACTTCTGCGACCATCCACCCGCTTCTGCGAAGATAGCTCACTTCCCCATTCTCCACATCTCCGGAGCCTTGCTCGTATCTGCGGGCTCGCAGTTGTGGAAGACCCCTTGCATCTATGACACACCCCATGCCGCCCCAGCTCAGCTTGTGCGCCATATCAGCTACACCTGCGGCTAATCCCTTCGCAGGTGCGATCACACGAGAAGGCAAAACACTCTAGCAATGCTTCAAGTCTAACTTTTGATTTGTGAACTATCTGAAATTCACCCGAGGCGCTGAGGACCTCAACCAAACATATCAACAAGTCCTAAAATAAGATGCAAACTTAGTTGAGGAATCAAATCACATAAAAAATATGAATAGCACCCCAATTCAAGCCTAATGAAAACTAATAATTTCCAACTTCTACATTCGATGTCGAAACATATCAAATAAACTCTGATTGACCTCAAATTTTGCACACAAGTCATAAATGACACAACAGACCTATTCCAACTTATGGAACCAAAATCTGTGCCTGATAACTATAAAGTCAACTCTCAGTCAAACTTCGCAACTTCCCAAACTTCCAATTTTCCAATTTTCGCTGTTTCAAGCCAAAATCATCTACCAACCTCCAAATCAATATACCCACACACTCCTAAGTCTGAAATCACCTTACGGAACTATCAAAACCATCAAAACTCCATTTTGGTGCAATTTACACATAACTCAATGTCCGATTTTAACCTTTTCAAAGCTTCCAGCCTTAGGACTAAGTGTCCCAACTCATTCCGAAACAACCCCGGAACCAAACCAACCACCCCGGCAACTCATATAATAGAAATTTGAGCACAGAATAAGCAGCAAATAGGGAAATGGGGCTACAACACTTAAAATGACCGACTGGGTCATTGTAGAATTGGGAATTATGAATTGGGTGATAAAAGTGGAAATATCGACATGATTTGCGGTGTTGCAGAGACAAAGGGGATGATTTGAGGATTGGATTTGTGACGTTGCATGAATTTGTGTAAGGTTCTTGATTGATAGGGTTAATATAAAAGAGAGAAGAAAGGGAAATTAGGGCGGCCGTTTGGTGAAAAGTGATTAGGGTTTAGGGGTCGTTTCTAGGTTAGATGAAAGCAGTGACAAGCTTGACAACGGTCCAATATTCATTTTCAACATCCAATAATAAAAATATCAGTAAAATAATATCAAAAGGAAACGCAACTCGATAATATCAATTTCAACTCTACTACACTAAGAGAAAAATAAGTATGCTTTCCAAATATATTACTCAAGGTATTAACTTTAAAGGCAACAATTATCAAGTAACATGAGGGAAGTAAAACTATATGTTGGCATGACAAGTATTCATACTAAAATCAATAGCATCACAGTGAAATTATCAAGTAAACACAATACTCAGCACAAACACAATGCTCGAGACAATTACCCTTTAATAATACTCTCAACACACTCACAATGCCTAGCTCGAAGCTCCCGAATCAACACACACGCTCACATTTAGTACTGTACGGGTGCCTGGATTATCCCCTCACTAAGCACATATCAAGTTCCTATACTCACAGGGTATACCTGACTACGAAGGGGCAGATCCTAGCCCAAGCGTTGATCGAATCAAAATCAACGATCAATGTCACAAAGCCCAATATAGGGCATGGCACAATGTCCCCTTACAATAAATATCACACTCAATAATCAATGCCACTCCGCCCAATATAGGCCCGGACGCAACTTCTCCTCACAATCAATATCAACACGGCTTAATGGTCAAATATCAATCATCAACCCGCTCAAGTCTCAATATGTTAGCATCTCATTGTATACTCAAGAATACTGCACGGGATATGCCCACATGCGATATCTCAGCTCAACCTGTATCACACAAATGAGGACACTAACAACATGTAAGACTACATCTAAAAAGTGCACAAAGACGGAAGTATAATATGTGGATGTTATATTATGACTAAAAATATGACTGCAGTTAAGGCAAATAGCTCAACATAGGAAAAATAGTCGTATCATTTCTCAAACAGTTGAGTACAAAGCCTAGACATAAATTCTAACATGAATAATAGTTCACGTAGTCATAAAAATGGAGAAAATACAGGAACAACAAGGCATGATAAAAAACAAAGGACATAATAGCCTAAGGTCTACCCAGGTCATAAATAATCACTGTGCACGCATGTACGCTCGTCACCTCCCACGTGTGTCACCCCCAACATATCTCAAATATCATAGCTTAATGGGAAAATTACCTCAAATCAAGCTTAGGCGAGATACTTACCTCAAAGCATGAGAACTAATACTCCAAAAATCCCTTACCTTTCGAATTAGCCTCCGAACGGGTCAAATCTAGCAAAAAATAACTCAATAATATCAAACAAGGCTATAGGAATCCATTTTAAACAATAAAACTCCAGTTTTTATCAAATTGCACAAAGTCAACCAAAACCTCAACCCATGCTTGCTTCTCGAAACCCCGTCAAAGTCACAAATCTCGACTGCCCATTTGAATACGAGTCCAAATATACAAGTTTCATCTAAATCTGACTCCAAATCAGAGTTCGCATCTCCATTGTTCACTCTCCAAAATCATAGTCAAAATTCCTAAATTTCTTTTTCAGATCCCATAATCTATGTATTAAAATCCATGGGAAACAAGACAAATATTAAAATCAAGTAGAAATCACTTATCCTCTTGACTTGTGTGAAATTCCTCTGCAAAGATCGCCCATCTCCAATTCTAGGGTTCAAAATATGAGAGAACGGGCTAATATCCCGAAATTAGAACTTTACATAGTCTACAAATACCCTTCGCGAACGCGGCCCAAGCCTGGGTGAATAGAATATCGTGAGCTATGATCCTCCTCAATGATCAAGTCTCTCAAACCATCAACATTCAAAACACAAATCTAGTTAGGAAGCCATACAACACCATCATCCTAAATCACAACCTTCTTAGCACTACCCCCAAACGTGTCTTTCAACACCAACAAGTGAGGATCATCAAACTCGCGAGCCTTGATGCGCTCCAACAAAGATGAATGCGCCAATTATCAAATTTCAAATGACAAAACAAACCTATTCTAATTTCAGAAACAATAATCCGAACCCGAGAGCCTCAAAGTCAACTCACGGTCAAACTTATAAAATTTATAAACCTTCAAATTATCAACTTTCGGCAAAAAGAGCCAAATTATTCTAGAAACCTCTAAATCCAATTTTGGACATACACCTAACTCCAAAAATTAACGTACGAACCTATTGGTACCATCAAACACGAATTCGATGACGTTTACGCAAAAGTCAAACCTTGGTCAAATCTTGCAACTCAAACTTCAAACAATGGAATTAAGTGCTCTAATTAACTCCAACAGCTTCCCCCAAACTAAAACAACAAATCCTCGTAAGTCATAAAACAACAACTAAGTATACAAGAATCATCAAATAGGGAAATAGGGCTCAAGTACACAAAATGAACAGTCAGATCGTTATATAAAATTAGTTTAATTAAGTCTGTGTGATTTAATATGTGAATTATATCTGATAAAATGGTTAAAGTAAAATAAAATTGTTGAACCTATTTTAAACAGGGTCCTTGTTGGGGTGGCATAAAATATTTTACCTGCTAGGCCACAAATCAAGTCCGATTCAAAAGTTGTTTGCTCAAATGCAGACCATGTATTTGTTTTACATTAAAAGTATCAAGATTTTCACTTAGCTATACTAGCTTGGAAATTTATTTACCCTCATTATTGAGGTTTAATTTAATTATAAGTTTATATACAATTCATTAATTCTATACAAATTAGTATTATTTAAGTATCCCTCAATTGTAACCTTTTAATTTTATAATCGAATCTCACGTTCAATAATCTCCCTTCACTCCCCCCCCCCCCCCCCTCTTTCTCTCTCTCTCTATTCTTCTGCCCTATCTTTTCTTTCTTTGATTTTCTATTATTCTCTTCTCTTTCTCATCTCATTTTTAGTTTCTTCTGAGAATTCAACAATGGATTTGATGTTGTCGCATGTCACCACCGAACCAGTCCTTGTCCGATGTTTCCCTAGACATTGAAAACCATTAAAAAAAATTAAAGCTTTGATCTTGAATTTGTTTTTGTTTTTTTAAATTATTATTTGTTTGAATTGAGTGTTGTTGTAAACAATCAAGAATATCTTTTGGACTTTATATTTCAATTCTGCGGGTGCTTGTGAAGATTATTGTTAATTTTCGATGAATTTTTAGATTGAAACTCGAAGAGAAAGAAGATGTAGTATTAAAATTGTATTATAGTTGTAAATTTGTATGAAAATTGTATTTAGTTGTAGTTGTATTTTTTTGTATGAATATCGAATGAAACTTGTGATTAAGTTGTATATTATATGAATCATTGCATGAAATTTGTGTTTAAGTTATAAATACTTTCTTTTTCATAAAGTTATATTTATGTATTAAAATTCTATTAATGATGTACTATAGTTGTATGAAATTATTATGAAAGTTGTATTTTGATATAGTTGTATGAAATTATTATGAAAGTTGTATTTTGATATAGTTGTACTATTTTTTGTATGAGTATTGTATAAAAGTTGTATACATGTATCAAAATTGTATTATAGTTTACCAAAATTATAATTAAATTGTATGATGTTGTATCAGTATTATATGAAAGTAGAAATAAGTTTTGTTACCTTATCTCAGAACATGAAAAAATTACATGTTCATAGTGAAAATGGCCCAAAAATTGAGAATGATTTTTTAGTCATCACAATTTCGTTTGAATTGCTGAATTTTTTTATCATACTATGGAGGATACTTCAAGATCTATAAATTATAGGCAGCAATTGGAATATGTGGTACAAATTGGAATATGTGGCTTTTTTTTAAAAATCGATGACTGCAATATGTGGCATAAATTAGCAGCAAATTAAAAGCAGGGAAGGCGGCAAAAGAAGAGGGAGAGGGAGGAGGAGAGAAAAAAAATAATGTAATTAAATCCTTTATATATGCGTGTATATATATATATATATATATATATATATATATATATATATATATATATATATATAAAGTTCCGCAAGTATCACTTACTTGATTTAAGAGACGTGAACAACATCAAAGCACCATAAGTTAATTGGCACGAAATAATTTAAAAATAAGATAGCCAAAGAAAGGTTGTCACGATCCAATTCTCCCTCTGTAAGATGTTATGATGGCACCTAGTCTTTACGAGTAGGTAAGCCTAATATTTGCGGAATAACGAAAATGAAAGCAAAAAGATTTAACAACTAACTGCAACAGATAATTAAATAACTGATAAAAATATCACTCCGCGTGTACAATAACCAACACTCTAGTATACTTAGTACTCCCAAAACCCGAAAAATCATAAGTCACAAGCTGCAGAAGAAGTCTAGTATCTCTATACACCAGAGTCTAAGAAAAAAGTACGGAAAGGTAAATGACATAGGAGGGAATAGAGGGGGACTCCGAGGTTTGCGATCGCGGCAGATATACCTTGAAGTGTCCAAAGTCCCATTGCTTACTAATGATGGGGCTGATATAAAGTATCTGGATCTGCACACAAAACATGTGCGTAAGAGTAGCATGAGTACACCACAATAGTACCCAGTAAGTGCAAGACCTAACATCGGTCGAGTAGTGACGAGGTCAAGTCAGGGCCTACTGTATATAATGAATAAGGAATAAGAATATAGCAGTGTAATAAGAGACTAGAAATTTAGCAAAGAGGAAATTACAAAAAAATAG
This sequence comes from Nicotiana sylvestris, assembly GCF_000393655.2. NCBI lineage: Eukaryota > Viridiplantae > Streptophyta > Magnoliopsida > Solanales > Solanaceae > Nicotiana > Nicotiana sylvestris. The sequence goes on along the minus strand of NC_091063.1, from coordinate 100,024,341 downwards.
CTGCACATCAAACAGGGATAAACAACAGCAAGAGATCTCCCGATATATCATCTCGTAGTCCCAAAAGTAAATATACAAGGAGATCTCTCGAGGTACCGCCTCGTAATCTCAAAAGCAAATGTGCAAGGAGATATCCTGAGGTAGCGCCTCATAGTCTCAAAAGTAAATGTGCAGGGGGATCTCCCGAGGTACCGCCTCGTAGTCCAAAAAGTAAACACACAGCTCGAAACCGATGAATATAACAATTCACAACAAGAATCTATAGTTAACACTGATACATATAAGGAAAAAATTGGAAATGAACTAACCATGCTGCACAGAATTAAAATAAGTAGATAAGACACGTAGACATGCAAAATTAGGCTAAACAGGGTAACTACACATGATGGTATAACTCAATTCAGATACAGTTTATTACTCAGTAAAAATCAAATTCTACAACAAATAGCTAGTGTATGCACTCGACACCTCGCGTACACGGTGCTCACATATCATAGAAGTATCACAACAGTACAAAATCCTGAGGACTTCCCCCAAATAAGGTTTGACAAGCCACTTATCTCGAACCAAGCTCAATCAATCGGTAAGAATGCCTTTTCCACGATTTTTCAACTCCGAATGACCCAAATCTAGTGAAAAGCAATTACAAACCATAAATATAGCTATAAGAAACTAACTTAATTAATGAAATCAAGGCATAAGCAAGAAATTAGAAAATCGCCCCAAAGGTCAACCCGAACCCACATCTCAGAATTGGGTAAAAGTCAGAAAATAAAATACCCATTCACTCACAAGTTTACTCGTAGGAAAATTACCCAAATACAATATCAAAATCCTAATCAAAACTCAAAAATTTGGTTGAAGAAATTTTCCCATTTTTCCAATTTAGTCGTCCCAAATCCGAAATTAAAGGATGGACTTAATAATATATTAGTGAGATATAACCAAAAACAAGTGAAGAATCATTACCCGATCTGGGGAACATATTGCCTCAAGAACATATCCTAGAACTAAGTCCAAGTAAGTGAAGCTGCCTCAACTGGATTACCCAACTCATAAGCACGCCACCACTCGACTCCACTACTGTCACGACCACAGTTCGCCCTCCGTGAACTGTCGTGACGGCACCTAGTCTCTACGACTAAGTAAGTCTAACAATGCAAAAAATAAATGAAACTTGAGGAAGAAATAATCAAAGGCCAAAAATAACCGAATGAAACAATATTTAAAATGTCGCTCGGCATATACAACACAGCTTCTCAGAATCTAATACACTATCCAAAAATCCGAAAACTCACGGAATCACAAGCCTTTGAATGTCTAACAGTGTCTAACTCCAAAATATCTAACAAGGAACAAAATACAGAATGGCAAATGTTTAAAAACTGGAATAGAAAGGGACTCATCTGTCTACGGACGCAACAGATGTACCACGAAGTCTCTAGAGTAGTCGCCTCGCCTCACGGGTGATAAGACTGAGTCACAGTACCTGGATCTGCACATGAAAAACATGCGCAGAAAGGGCATGAGTAACGACAGCGGTACTCAGTAAGTGCCAAGCCTAACCTCGGTCGGGTAGTTACGAGGAAGGTCAGGACCCTACTGAGATAAAATAAAGAATATAAGACATGACAGTATAAGATAAGTAGTACAGTTAAAACTAACGATAAGAATTTAATATGAGAAAACAAGGAATTCAATAACTGAAATAGAGGCAAAAACAATCACAAGAAAATAACCAGGAATCTCTCAGTATCCCGAGGATCTCTTAGTACCCTCAATATATACCAGGGATCTCTTGGTATCCCGAGGATCTCTCGGTATCCTTAATATATGCTAGGGATCTCTTGGTATCCCGAGAATCTCTTGGTATCCTCAATATACATTGCTGGTATCTCTCGGTATCCCGCACCTCAGTTCAAGTCATAAATATGTATAGGGGATCTCCCGGAATGCCGTCCCGTAGTCCCAAAGTAAAACACACAGCAGCAACACAAGAATATTCAATTAAGTCCAATTTCGTATCAAGTAACACATGTAATTCTAATCTAACATGTTTCACATTATTTAGTTAAGACAGTTTAACCAAATAAACAGTTAAGTCAATTAGACATGTTTTTTCTAAGCTAACAGCAGGTTTAAATTGCAAGTAAAATGAAACAGGAAAAAGGAACACAATTGAAATTACTTAAAGAAAATTGAATATTTAACAATTAGCTCAAGTACACACTCGTCACCTTATGTACAAGGCATTTCAAATATCAAATATACCGAATCCTAAGGGGAAGGACCCCACACAAGGTTAGACAAGACACTTACCTCGAACCGGCTCAAAATTAACCCGAAACCACGCTCTTGCCACAAGTACTTGACTCCAAATGACCCAAATCTATTCAATTCAATTGCATAATGTAAATAACACTTCAAGTAACTGATTCTACAAAGAAATTCTAAGCTAATACGCGAAATTAGGTAAAATGACCAAAATGCCCCTCGGGCCCACGTCTCGAAATCGGGTTAAATTTATATTTTCAGAATCCTCGCGCTCTCACGAGTTCATGCATACCAAAATTATCCAAATCTAAGGTTAAATTCCCAATGAAAAGTCGAATTTTAAGTCTAAGAACTTTCTTCCAACTTTTCCCCAATTTTCATCTCCAGTCCGAAATTAAATGATGAAACTGACAATAGATTGATGGAATATAACTAGAAAGGTTTAAAGAATTGTTACTCAATGATCACACCATCAATTTCCTCTCAAAATTGCCCTCTCCCGAGCTCCAAATCGAATTTCCAACTTTTCAAACTAAACTCTTGAAGTTTCATATTTCTGCCCAGCTGTTACCGCATTTGCGGTTTTGGGACCGCTTCTGTGGTCCTGCTTTTGCGGAACCATTGTCGCATCTACGACTTCTCACTTAAGGCTCGATTTCCGCAACCGTGGCTATCCTTTCGCAGATGCGGGGCCGCTTCTGCGGTCCCTGCTGTTTTTCCTCCTTTTCCGCTTCTGCGGTTACTCCGCCGCTTCTGTGGCTCCACACCTGCGGAACCCAAACCGCAGGTGCGGTTATTCCAGAAACCAGCTGAAGCTGCAACTCCCAAACTCCAAAAATCCTTCCGTCAACTATCCAAAATCATCCTGAGGCCCCCGGGACCTCAACCAAACGTACCAACATATCCCATAGCTTCATTCAAAGTTGTTCCAACCTTCAAAATGCTCAAAACAACATCAAAACACCTATTTTTCATCGGATTCAAGCCTATGAATCCCAAAAACTCTAAAAATAGGCTTTCGATCAAAAAGTCTATAAACCCTCGTCCGATTGACCTGAAATTTTGCACACACGTCACATTAAACACTACGGAGCTACTCCAACTTCCGGAATTCCATTCCGACACTTGGATCAAAATCTCACTATCTAATCAGAAACATCAAAAATTCAACTTTCGGCATTTCAAGCCTAAATTAGCTACAGACCTCAAAAACACAATCCGAACACGCCCCTAAGCCTAAAATAACCCATGGAGCTAATAGAACCATCGGATATCCATTTCGAGGATGTCTTCACACTGTTCGACTACGGTTCACACTGAACTATCAGACTAAGTATCCCAAAACTCTCCGAAACTCAAAACCGAACATCCTGGCAAATCAAAATAGCAGAAATAAACTCGGAGAAAGCAGCTAATAGGGGATTGGGGCGTAAATTCTTAAGACGACTGGCTGGGTCGTCACATCCTCCTACACGCAAACATTCATTCATCCTCGAACGAGCATAAAGACATACCTGAAGTAGTGAAAGATGAGGGTAACGACAGTGCATATCCTGCTTGGTCTCCCAAGTTGCCTCCTCGACCAGTTGACCCCGCCACTGAACCTTCACGGACGCAATGTTCTTTGACCTCAACCTTCTAACCTACCTATCCAATATTGCCACTGGCTCCTCAACATAAGATAGGTCCTTGTCCAACTGGGCTGAATTGAAATCCAACACGTGCAAAGGATCACCGTAATACCTCCGGAGCATTAAAACATAAAATACCGGATGAACTCCGGCCAAGCTGGGAGGTAAGGCAAGCTCATAAGCAACCTCCCCAACACGCCTTAATTTCTCAAAAGGGCCAATAAAACTCGGACTCAGCTTCCCTTTATTCCCAAATCTCATAATGCCCTTCATAGGCGAAACCCGAAGCAGAACCCGCTCTCCAACCATATAGGAAACATCACGAACCTTCCGATCCGCATAACTCTTCTGTCTGGACTGGGCTGTACGGGGTCTATCCTGAATCACCTTAACCTTCTCCGAAGCATCCTGAACTAAGTCTGTGCCCAATAATCTTGCCTCGCCCGGCTCAAACAAACCCACCAGGGATCTACACCGTCTACCATATAATACCTGATATGGTGCCATCTGAATGCTAGACTGATAGCTGTTATTGTAAGCAAACTCCGCCAATGGAAAGAATTGATCCCAAGACCCTCCAAACTCAATCACACACCCATAGAGCATATCCTCAAGAATTTGAATAGTGCGCTCGGACTGTCCGTCCTTTTGTGGGTGAAATGTTGTACTCAACTCTACCTAAGTACCCAACTCTTACTGAAAGGCTCTCTAGAATCGTGATGTGAACTGAGTACCTCTATTTGAAAGGATGGAAACGGGAATACCATGCAGAAAAACAATCTCCCAGATATAGATCTCCTCCAACCGCTCCGAGGAATAGGTAGTACACACAGGAATAAAGTGAGCGTACTTAGTCAGCCGATCCACAATCACCCAAATAACATCAAACTTTCTCAAAGTCCTTGGGAGCCCAACTACAAAGTCCATGGTGATCCGCTCCCACTTCCACTCCGGAATCTCTATCTGCTGAACCAACCCACCCGGTCTCTGGCGCTTATACTTCACCTACTGACAGTTGAGGCACTGAGCTACAAATCCAACTATATATTTCTTCATCCGTCTCCACCAGTAGTGCTGCCTCAAATCCTAATACATCTTCGCGGCACCCGGATGAATGGAATACCGCGAGCTATGGGCCTCCTCCAGAATCAACTCTCGAAGCCCATCAACACTAGGTACACAAATCTGACCCTACATCCTCAATACCCCATCATATCCAATAGTCACATCTCTGGTATCACCGTGCTGAACCTTGTTCTTAAGGACAAGCAAATGAGGGTCATCATACTGCCTCTCCCTGATACAATAAAATAAGGAAGACTGAGAAACCACGCAAGCTAGAACCCGATTGGGCTCCGAAATATCCAATCTTACAAACTGGCTGGCTAAGGCCTCAACATCCATCGCCATAGGCCTCTCCGATTCTGGTAAATAAGTCAAACTCCCCAAACTCTCTGCCCGGCTACTCAAGGCATCGACCACCACATTGGCCTTGCCCGGGTGATATAAAATAGTGATATCATAATCCTTCAGCAACTCTAACCATCTCCTCTGGTGCAAATTTAGATCCTTTTGCTTGAACAGGTGCTGCAAGCTCCGATGGTCAGTATAAATCTCATAGGGAACCCCGTATAAATAATGGAGCCATATCTTTAGGGCGTGAACAATGTCAACTAGCTCAAGGTCGTGGACAGGGTAATTTTTCTCATGTATCTTCAACTGTCGGGACGCATAGGCAATCACCCTACCATCCTGCATCAACACTGCTCCGAGGCCAATCCTCGAGGAATCACAATAGACCGTATAAGACCCCCAAACCTGTAGGCAGTATCAAAATAGGGGATGTAGTTAAAGCTGTCTTGAGCTTCTGAAAGCTCGCCTCACATTCCTCCATCCACTGGAACAGATCACCCTTCTGGGTTAGTCTGGTCATAGGGGCTGCAATAGATAAAAACCCTTCAACAAAACGTCGGTAGTGGCTCACCAATCCAATAAAACTATGGATCTCGGTAGCTTAGGATGGTCTAGGACAACTCTGCATGGCCTCTATCTTCTTCGGATCCACCTGAATACCCTCACTCGATACCACGTGGCCCAAGAATGCCACTGAATCCAACCAAAACTTACATTTCGAGAACTTAGCATATAAATTCTTCTCTCTCAGAGTCTGAAGCACAGTCCTCAGGTGCTGCTCATGATCTTTCCAACTCCGGGAATTCACCAGAATATCATCAATAAAGACAATGACGAACGAGTCGAGATACGACTAGAACACACTGTGCATCAAATGCATAAAGGCTGTTAGGGCATTGGTCAGCCCAAATAACATAACAAGGAACTCGTAATGACCATACCGAATCCTAAAAGTAGTCTTCGGAATATATGGCTCCCGAATCTTCAACTGCTGGTAACCCGAGCGCAAGTCAATCTTAAAAAATACTTGTGCGCCCTAAAGCTGGAAATATATCATCAATACAAGGTAAAGAATAGAGGTTCTTTACTGTAACCTTGTTCAACTGGCGATAATCAATACATATACGCATAGAACCATCCTTTTTCTTCACAAACAAGACAGGAGCACCCCAAGGTGATACACTGGGCCGAATAAAACCCTTATCAAGCAATTCATGTAACTTATCCTTCAGCTCCTTCAAATCAGGAGGAGCGATACGATAAGAAGGAATAGAAATGGGCTGAGTGCCCGGTAGTAGATCAATGCCAAAATCAATATCTCTATCAGGCAGCATGCCCGGAAGATCAGCTGGAAACACATTGGGAAAATCCCGTACTAATGGAACTGAATCAATTAAAGGGGTATCAATACTGACATCTCTCACATAAGCTAAATACACGTCAAACCCCTTCTCAACCATACGCTGAGCCTTAAGGAATGAAATAACTCTACTGGGAGTATGATCTAAAGTATCCCTCCACTCAACACGCAGTACACCTAGCATATCCAGCATCATGATTTTGGCGTGACAATCAAGAATAGAATAATGGGGAGACAACCAGTCCATGCCCAATATAATATGAAAATCTACCATGCTGAGCAACAATAAATCAGCTCTTGTCTCAAAACCACTAAGAGCAATCAAACACGACCGATAAATGTGGTCCACAATAAGAGAATCTCCCACAGGAGTAGAAACATAAACAGGGGAACTCAAAGAATCCCGAGATTTACCCAAATGCGGAGCAAAATAAGAAGACACATAAGAGTAAGTGGAGCTTGGATCGAATAGAACCGATGCATCTCTGTGACAAACCAGTATAATACCTGTGATGACAGAATCAGAGGTAGTTGCCTTGGTACGGGCAGGAAGGGCATAGTATCGAGCCTGGCCTCCCCCTCTAAGGCAACCTCTACCTCTGGCTGGGTGAGCAAGTGGGGTCGCAACTGGAGCTGTAACCACAGCTTGAGAACTCTGCGGGGCACGTTGTAGCTAGGATGTTTGTGGAGGTTCACTCCTCCCAAGTCTAGGGCAATACCTCACCATATGGCGTGTGTCACTACACTCAAAACAAGCTTTGGGAGGACGTGGTGGTTGTGACTGGCTCGGTCCAGGTCTTCTGGACCGACCTCTGAAAGCACTTCACGCAGGAGGCACGCTAGATACCGGAGGTGCATAATAAAGCTCCTGAGGTCTAGGAGGAGTTGGAATACCACTGGATACTAGAAGATCTAAATAAACAGGGTGACTACTATAACCCCTACCATGACGATCTGCTACTGGGGCACGGGCACCAGAGAAATGGCGCGACTCTCGAGACCCCTTGGCCTCCCTCTCGTCTCTCTCCCTAGCATGCATACCCTTAATCCTCCTAGCAATGATCACCACCTGATAATAAGAAATATCCATCTCCAAATCACGAGCCATGCTAGACCTGATGCTGGGAATAAGGCCCTCAATAAACCGGTGAACCCTATCACGAACAGTAGAAACCAAGGCTGGTGCATGCCTAGCCAAACTAGTGTAACAGACATCATACTCTGAGATAGTCATAAAACCCTAGCGTAAATGCTCAAACTCTGCGTGCCATGCGTCCCTAAGGCTTTGAGGAACATACTCTCTCAGGAACAGATCTGAAAACTGAGTCCAAGTTAGTGAAGTAGCCTCATCTGGATTGTCTAACTCATAGGGGAACCACTACTCATAGGCGACTCCTCGAAGCTAGAAATTAGTGAAGGAAACTCCACTCGATCCTGATATACCCATGGTACAGAGAATACAATAACACTTATCTAGAAATCCCAGAGCATCATCCGATGCTAGACGCTGAAAACAAGAGGCTTGTACTTCTTGAACCGGTACTGAAGTACAGGAATAATCTCAGGGACCTGCTCAACATGCACTTGCTGCTCAAGAGTGCGGGTGGCGGGAGTCTGTGCTCCTCCCCCGGCCTGAGACGTAGCTGCAACAAGGGGAAGCAACCCTGCCTGAGCAAGAGTGGTGTACATGCTCATGAACTATAATAGAGTCTCCTGAAGAGCTGGAGTAGTAGTAGCAGTAGGCGTATCAGGTGCCTGGACTTCAGCTGGAAATGCTGGTGGTACCTCGATGGCAGCTCGCGCAGGTGCTCTGGCTGCACCACGTGCGCGTCCTCGGCCTTTACCCGGCTCCGGCCTCTGGCCACCCATGTCCTCACCATTTGTGAGAGAATAGAAGATAGATGTTTAGAATTGTGATGTCAAAATATTGCACGACAAGGAACTCAAATGAAGTTGAAATTTTCCTAACAGTTACATAGCCTCTCATAGATAAATACAGACGTCTCCGTACGGATCAGCGAGACTCTGATAAACCGGCTTGTGATCCATGACTCCTATGAACCTAGAGCTCTGATACCAACTTGTCACGAACCCAGTTTGCCCTCCGTGAACTGTTGTGATGACACCTAGTCTCTACGACTAGGTAAGCCTAACAATGCAAAAAATAAACTAAACTTGCGGAAGAAATAATCAAAAGCCAAAAATAACCAAATGAAACAATATTTAAAATGTCGCTCGGCATATACAACGCAGCTTCTCAGAATCAAATACACTATCCCAAAACCCGAAAACTCACAGAACCACAAGCCGTTGAATGTCTAACAGTGTCTAACTTCAGAATATCTAACAAGCAACAGAATACAGAAGGTCAAATGTTTAAAAACTGGAATAGAAAGGGACTCCTCGGTCTGCGGATGCGACAGATATACCTCGAAGTCTCTAGAGCAGTCGCCTCACCTCACGAGTGATAGGACTTAGTCGCAGTACCTGGATCTGCACATGAAAAACATGCGCAGAAGGGGCATGAGTACACCACAGCGGTACTCAGTGAGTGCCAAGCCTAACCTCGGTCGGGTAGTGACAAGGAAGGTCAGGGCCCTACTGAGATAAAATAAAGAATATAAGACATGATAGTATAAGATAAGCAGTATAGTTGAAACTAACGATAAGAATTTAATACGGGAAAACAAAGAATTCAATAACTAAAACAGAGGCAAAAACAATCACAAGGAAATAACTGGGAATCTCTCAGTATCCCGAGGATCTCTTAGTACCCTCAAAATATACCAGGGATCACTTGGTATCCCGAGGATCTCTCGATATCCTCAATATATGCTAGGGATCTCTTGGTATCCCGAGAATCTCTTGGTATCCTCAATATATATGCCAGGGATATCTCGGTATCCCACACCTTAGTTCAAATCATAAATACGTACAGGGGATCTCCCGGGATGCCGTCCCGTAGTCCCAAAGTAAAACACACAGCAGCAACATAAGAATACTCAATTAAGTCCAATTTCGTATCTAGTAAATAGGTAATTCTAATCTAACATGCTTCACATAATTTAGTTAAGGCAGTTTAAGCAAATAAATAGTTATGTCAATTAGACATGCTTTTCCTAAGCTAATAGCAGGTTTAAATTGCAAGAAAAATGAAACAGGAAAAAGGAACACAATTGAAATTACTTAAAGAAAACTGGATTTTCAACAATTAGCTCAAGTACGCACTCGTCACCTCATGTACAAGGCATTTCAAATATCAATAATACCGAATCCTAAGGGGAAGGTCCCCCACACAAGGTTAGACAAGCCACTTACCTCGAACCGGCTCAAAATCAACCCGAACCACGCTCTTGCCACGAGTACTGGACTCCAAATGGCCAAAATCAATTCGATTCAATTGCATAATGTAAATAACACTTCAAGTAACTGATTCTACAAAGAAATTCTAAGCTAATACGCGAAATTAGGTAAAATGATTAAAATTCCCCTCGGGCCCACATCTCGGAATTGGGTAAAATTTATATTTTCAGAATCTTCATGCTCTCACGCGTTCATGCATACCAAAATTATCCAAATCTAAGGTCAAATTCCCAATCAAAAGTCGAATTTTACGTCTAAGAACTTTCTTCCAACTTTTCCCCAATTTTTATCTTCAATCAGAAATTAAATGATGAAACTAACTATATATTGATGGAATATAACTAAAAAGGGTTAAAGAATTGTTACCCAATGATCTCCCCTTCAATTTCCTCTCAAAATTACCCTCTCCTGAGCTCCAAATCGAATTTTGAACTTTCGAAACTAAACCTTCGAAATTTCATATTTCTGTCCAGCTGTTACCGCATCTGCGGTCCTGTAACCGCTTTTGCAGTCCTGCTTTTGTGGAACTATTGTCGCATCTGCGACTTCTCACTTAAAGCTAAATTTCCACATCTACGGCTATCCTTTCGCATATATGGGGCCGCTTCTGCGGTCCCTGCTGCCTTTCCTCCTTTTCTGCTTTTGCGGTTACTATGCCGCTTCTGCGGCTCCGCACCTGTGTAACCCAAACCGCAGGTGCGGTTATGATAGAAACCAGCTGAAGCTGCAACTCCCAAACTTTAAAAATCCTTCCGTCAACCATCCGAAATCATCCCGAGGCCCCTAGGACCTCAACCAAACCTACCAACATATCCCATAACTTCATTCAAACTTGTTTCAACCTTCGGAACGCTCAAAACAATATAAGAACACCTATTTTCCATCGGATTCAATCCTAAGAATCCCAAAAACTCTAAAAATATGCTTTCGATCAAAAAGTCTATCAAACCTCGTTCGAGTGACCTAAAATTTTGCAAACATGTCACATTAAACACTACAGAGCTACTCCAACTTCCGGAATTCCATTCCGACACAAAACTCACTATCGAACCAGAAATTTAAAAAAATCAAATTTTGGAATTTCAAGCCTAAATTAGCTACGGACCTCCAAAACACAATCCGAACACGCCCCTAAGATCAAAATCACCCAACAAAGCTAACAGAACCATCAGATTTCCATTCCGAGTCTGTCTTCACACTGTTTCAACTACGGTCAACTTTCCAACACTTAAGCTCTCATTTAGGGACTAAGTGTCCCAGAACTCTTCGAAACTCAAAACCGAACACCCCGGAAAATCAAAATAGTAGAAATAAACACGGGGAAAACAGTTAGTAGGGGATCAGAGCATTAATTTTTAAGACGACTGGCCGAGTTGTCACAGCTACACCCATAGTTCGGAGGATACGGTGACACTTTTCAAGAAAACCCTGGGCATCCTTTGACACCATGACACTGAAAGTAGGAGGATGGTACTTATTGTACCTCTCAAGTCAGAGCTTATCCTCCTTAGAAGCTGCTGCCCTACCGTCGGGCCGAACTAGGGCTACCAGTTGTACTAATATATCCTCTGGAACCTTATCAACCTTAACCCGGTTCTCTGGGGTGCAGGCGGCAGGAGTATGTGCTTCTCCCTCAGCCTGAGATGTGGCAGGAGAAAATGGAATCAACCCTTCTTAAGCTAGAGTACCGAACATGCTTAGGAACAGTGCAATGGTCGCCTGAAGAGCTGGTGCATTAATAGGCATCTCAGGTTCCTGCGCTGACTGGAGCTATAGGTGGCTCCTCTGTAGCCGCTCGTGCGGGTGCTCTGGCTGTACCACGTGGATGTCCTTGGACTCTACCTTTGCCCCGGCCTCTCACAATACAGAAGGAATCTAGTATCTCTATACACCAGAGTCTAAGAAAAAGGTACGTAAAGGTAGATGACATATGAAGGAATTGAGGGGGACTCCGAGGTCTGCAGACGCGGAAGATATACCTTCAAGTCTCTAAAGTCTCACTACTCACTGATGACGGGGCTAATCGAAGTATCTGGATCTGCACACAAAACATATGCAGAAGAGTAGCATGAGTACAGCACAACAGCACCCAGTAAGTGGCAAGCCTAACCTTGGTCGAGTAGTGACGAGGTCAAGTTAAGGCCCTCAAGAGAATATAATAGTGTAATAAGAGAGTGTAAATTTAACAAAGAGGGAACCAGAGAAAATAGCAGCATAGCACACAAGGATAAACAATAGCAAGGGATCTCCTGAGATACCGCCTCGTAGTCCCTAAAGTAAATATGCAAGGAAATATCCCGAGGTACCACCTCGTAGTCTCAAAAGTAAATGTGCAGGGAGATCTCCCAAGGTACTACCTCGTTGTCTCAGAAGTAAATGTTTAGGGTGATCTCCCGAGGTACCACCTCGTAGTCCTAAAAGTAAATACGCAGCTCAAAACCGACGAATATAACAATTAACAATAAGAATCTACAGTTAAGACTGATATAGATAAGGGAAAAATAGGAAATCAACTAATTAATGAAATCAAAGCTTAAGCAAGAAATTAGAAAATCGCCCCAAAAAGTCTACCCAGACCCACATCTTGGAATCAGGTAAAATTCACAAAATACAAACAACCATTCACTCACGATTTAACTCGTACCAAAATTACCCAAATCTGATGTCAAAATCCCAATCAAAACTCAAAAATTTGGTCGAAGAACTTTTCCCATTTTTCTCAACCCAAATCCAAAAATAAAGGATACAATTAATGATAGATTAGTGTGGTATAACCATAAACAAGTGAAAAATCATTACCCAATCGATGACTCTGAAAATCCCTCAAACTTTTATCCAAATCCGAGCTCTCTATCTCAAGTTATGTTAAAAATGGTTAAGCCCTCGACTTTGAAATATAATATGCTTCCCAGGCTTTTCTTCTTCGCGAACGCGGCCACACCCTCGCGTTCACATTGAACAATTAATCATTGATAAAAAATACCTCCTTCGCGAACGCGAGTGACCTCTCGCAAACGCGTAGCTTCAACTACCTGCTTTTTTGCGAACCCGTTCTCCACTACGCAAACGCGTAGAACAAAGCCTTGGGGTCCTAGCTGCACTACTTCCTCTACACGAACGCGATGCCCTTCACTCGTTCGCGATGCACTGCTGATCATACTTTCGCGAACGCAGCCCTACTTCATGAAGGCGAAGAAAAAATCTCCTCCTGCCTCCGGATCCTCTTCATGAACGTGGAACTCCCCTCGCGAACGCGAAGGAGGAAGCCCGGAACTGGAAACACCTTAACTTCTAAAACTTCCACCAGTCCATTTTTTGTCCGTTAACCACCCGGAATCCACTCGAGGGCCCCGTGACCTCAACCAAATATACCAACAATTCCTAAAACATCAGAAGGAATTAGTCGAGCCCTCAAATTACATCAAACAACGCTAAAATTATGAATCACTCTCCAACTCAAACTTGACGGACTTTGAAACTTCAAACTTCAACAATCGATGCCGAAACCTAAAATCACGTCCGATTGACCTCAAATTTTGCAAACAAGTCATATTCGACATTATGGACCTACTCTAACTTCCAGAATCGGAATCAGACCCCGATATCAAAAGGGCCACTCCCGGTCAAATTTTTAAAAAATTTAACTTTCGCCATTTCAAGCCTAATTCAGCTACAAACCTGCAATTCATAATCCTAACATGCTCCTAAATCCAAAATCACCCAACGAAGCTAACAAGACCGACGAAACTCCATTCTGGAGTCGTCTTCACACAATTCCAACTGCAGTCAAAATCCTTGAAATTAAGCTTCCGTTTTAGGAACTAAGTGTTCCAAAATACTCCGAAACCAAAAATAGAACCTCCCGGCAAGTCATATATGCAGAAAAAGATACGGAGAAAGCAGTAAAAAGGGGATCAGGGCTATTACTCTCAAAACGACCATCCGATTCATTACATCTTCCCCTTTCTTAAAACAATCGTTCGTCCTTAAATGAGCATAGAGACGTACCTGAAGTGGTGAAAACATGAGGATAATGGATGCGCATATCATGCTCGGTCTTCCAAGTCGCCTTCTCAAATGGCTGACCCCTTCACTAAAGCAATGTTCTTTAACTTCAACTGTCGCACCTGCCTGTCCAAAATAGCCACCGGCTCTTCAACATAAGATAAATCCTTGTCCAACTAGACTGAGCTGAAATCTAACACATAAGATGGATCTCCGTGATACTTCTTGAGCATAGAAACATGGAATACTGGATGAACTTCTGCTAGACTAGGAGGCAAGTCAAGCTTATAAGCAACCTCCCCAACTCGCCGCAACACGTTGAATGGGCCAATAAACCTTGGGCTCAACTTGCCCTTCTTCCTAAACCTCATAACACATTTCACAGGCGAAACCCAAAGCAAGACCCGCTTCCCAACCATGAATTTAACATTGCAAACTTCCGCTCCGCATAACTCATATGTCTGGAGTGGGCGTTGCAAAGTCGATCCTGAATCGCCTTAACCTTCTCCAAAGCATCCTAAACCAAGTCTGTACCCAGTAGCCTAACCTTGCCCAGCTTGAACCAACCCACTGTAGATCGACACCGTCTACCATTGAAAGCCTCATACGGTGCCACTTGAATGCTCAACTGACAACTGTTGTTATAGGCAAACGCCGAACTGATCCCAAGAACCTTCAAACTCCATTGCACACACACAAAGTATATCCTTTAGTATCTTAATAGTGCGCTCAGACTGTCCGTCCGTCTGAGGGTGAAATGTTGTGCTCAACTCACCCCGAGTACCTAACTCATGTTGTACGGCATATCAAAACGATGATGTAAACTGCATACCCTGGTCAGTGATTATAGATATTGACACGTCATGTAGCCTGAAAATCTCACATATATAAACTCGAGCCAACTGCTCGGAAGAATAAGTAGTCATCATAGGATTGAAATGAGCTAACTTGGTCAACCTATCCAGAATAACCCAAACTACATCAAACTTCCACTGAGTACGTGGAAGCCCAACCAAAAAATCCATAGTGATCCGCTCTATTTCCACTCCTGAATCTCTAACTTCTGAAGCAACCCACCTGGCCGCTGATACTTATACTTCACCTGCTGGCATTCTAGTCACCAAGCTACATATTCCACTATGTCCTTCTTCATTCTCATCCACCAATAATGCTGCCTCAAGTCCTGATACTTCTTTACGACACCCGCATAAATAGAGTACCGCAAACTGTGAGCCTCCTAGAGAATCAACTCATGCAATCCGTCTACATTGGGTACACATAGCCTACCATGCATCCTTAATGCACAATCATCACCAATAGTGACCTCCTTAGCATCACCATGGTGAAACGTGTCTTTAAGGACAAGCAAATGAGGGTCATCATACTAACGCTCCCTGATACGACTTTAAAGAGAAGACTGGGAGACCACACAAGCCAAAACTCGACTCGGCTCAGAAAGATCCAACCTAACAAAATGGTTGGCCAAGGCATGAACAACTAATGCCATCGGCCTCACTGCTGCTGGTAGATATGCTAAGCTCCCTAAACTCTTCGCACTGCGACTCAAGGAATCGGCCACCATATTGGTATTCCGGGGAGGGTATAGAATGGTGGATATCATAATCCTTAAGCAGCTCTAACCACTTCCGCTGACGCAAGTTAAGATCCTTCTGCTTGAACAGATGCTGCAAATTCCGATGATCAGTGTAGATCTCACAAGGGATACCGTACAAATAGTGCTGCCAAATCTTAAAGGCAAGAACAATAGACGCTAACTTTAAGGTTGTGGACATGATAGTTCTATTCATGCACCTTCAGCTACCTTGATGCGTAGCCAGTCACCCTACGGTCCTACATCAACATCGCGCCGAGACCAACCCACGACGCATCATAATATTCAGTATAAGACCCCAAACTTGTAGGATATACCAATATTGGGGCTGTAGTCAAAGCTGTCTTGAGCTTTTGAAAGCTCTCCTCACACTCCTCTGTCCACCTAAACGGAGCACCCTTCTGGGTCAGCCTGGTCATAGGTGCTGCAATATATGAGAAACCCTCAACAAAAATCGGTAATACCAAACCGGATCTCCATAGTTGAGGACGGTCTAGGCCAACTCCATACTCCTTCAACCTTCTTCGGATCCACCTTGCTCCTTTAACTCGATGCTACGTGACCCAAAAATATGACTGAGTCTAACCAGAACTCATACTTTAAGAATTTTGCATATAACTTCTTTTCTCTCAAGGTCTGAAGCACAGTCCTCAGGTGTTGCTCATGCTCCTCCCGACTCTGGTATTACACCAGAATGTCGTCAATAAATACAATGATGAACGAGTCAAGATAGGGCCAAAATACACTGTGCATCAAATACATAAATACTGCTGGGATGTTGGTCAACCCAAATGACATCATAAGAATCTCCTAGTGACCATACCAAGTCCTGAAAGCAGTTTTCGGGTAATCTGGCTC
The DNA here is from genome assembly GCF_000393655.2 of Nicotiana sylvestris. Lineage (NCBI taxonomy): Eukaryota > Viridiplantae > Streptophyta > Magnoliopsida > Solanales > Solanaceae > Nicotiana > Nicotiana sylvestris. The sequence continues at coordinate 100,007,825 of NC_091063.1, read as the reverse complement.
CTGAATCTTCAAATGATGATAACCTGAACGCAAGTCAATCTTGGAACACACTCTATCACCCTAAACTGATCAAATAGGTCATCAATACGAGGTAATGGATACATGTTCTTCATTCTAACTTTGTTCAACTGGCGATAATCAATGCACATATGCATAGGACCATCCTTCTTCTTCACAAACAAGACTATGGCACCCTAAGGTGACACACTGGGTCGAATGAAGCCATTATTAAGCAAGTCCTATAATTGTTCCTTCAACTCCTTCAACTCAGGAGGAGCCATATGATACAGAGAATAGACACGGGCTGAGTGCTTGGCAACAAATCAATACCAAAGTCGATATCTCTGTCGGGAGGCATACCCGAAAGATCAGCTAGAAATACAATAGAGAAATCCCTCATTGTTGATACTAACTCAACTGTAGGGGTATCAATACTGGCATCTCTCACATAAGCTAGATATGCTGTATACGGCTAAAATCGGAGAGTCCGATTTTATGATCGTTATAACATTCCACAACCCGTCTTCAGAAGGCCCGAGGCACGACTCGAGGTTCTACCCCGAGGGTTCTCTATGCACGACCACGGGGCAGTGTAGATCTGCGGCTATCATGGATAAACGTGAAATTCCCAAGGCGCGTGATAAGGATTGGCCAGGTCTACAAGAATAGTACAAGTTCGTACCATAACATTAAATAGTTGGACCAACTGTTTATCTTTGTAATAAATGCATATATACTATATTGGGATTCCCCCTCCTATATAAAGGGGACCCTCGTTATTTTTGCACACATGATATTCAAGACACGAACAAGAACATTCTGTTTTCTCTAATTTAAACATTCTCTGTTGTCTTTCCTTTGATTTATTGCTTACATTTATTGTGTTTCATTAATTATTCTTCATTTATTACTCATCATTGATCATAAAGAACTACCATCAAGGCTCCTAGAACTATTAGCTCTCTATCGACTGGCCCCAGTCCAGCACTTTAGCTCGACCTCGAGGCCTAGCATAGGCTTGCTCGAGGCCCTGATTCCCATCCATTCGGTTTGCATAACATATTATCTTCAAGCTCTTATCTCTTTTTATTAGCTCACACTTAGAATCTATTTTCTAATAACTAATATTAGAATAAATCACATATTTTTAGAACCACAAAATCAAATTTAATTGTAATTACCATTTTCAAGGTAAACAGTTTGGCGCTCACAGTGGGGCTAAAGATAATAGTGATTGTTTTAGTGTTGGTTTACTAAAAAATGCACGTTATTCTTCACACTTTTTCTTGTCCAAGAATCTTTAATTTCAGGTCAAAATGTCTGACTCAGTGAATGCACATGAAAACAATGGTCCTGAGGACCATGGAGAGAATGGTGTAGCTATTTCAGGCACCGGCGTACCGCTACGAAACCCTGAAGACACACCAAAGCCAATCCATGCGGGTGTGGGCGCACACAAAGCCCAACACATCGATATAAGCTCCCACACTAATGGGAGTATACGCCAAGAAGACCGACAAGAAGCTTAGAGAATCCCAGCTCAGGAGGAGCGAGAGGTTAGCCTTCACATCATTTTCGAAATGTTGCAGGCACAATAGCTGGTGATCGCTCAACTGCAAAGCCACCAAAAATCTTCAAACACAGCAACACCAGAAATGGCTCCTCGAGTCGAACAAGTACCGGAAAGATCAAGCAACAACGGGTCAGCAACCGACCCTACTATTATAAAGCATCTCAAGGACCTCATAAAGAGGATTGAGTCAGGCGAATGGAAGATAGAAGCCAATGACAAAAAGGTGGAGACCTACAATTCAAGGGTCGATCAAATCCTGGGCACACCCCTGATTATGAAAGGTGTAGATTCAAAGAAATTCATACAAAATCCAGTCCCATCGAGTGCTGCTCTAAAGCCCATCTCGAAGAAATCTAGAATTCCTGATCTCTCTAAGTACAACGGAACCTCAAACCCTAACGAGCACATCACTACTTACACTTGTGCTGTAGAAGGAAATGACCTGAAGGACGACGAAATTGAATCCGTCATGTTGAAAAAATTTGGAGAAACACTTTCAAAAGGGGCCATGATGTGGTATCACAACCTCTCCCTGAATTCAATAGACTCATTTGCCATGTTAGAAGATTCTTTCAAAAAGGCACATGACGGTGCCATCAAGTTTGCCACAAGGAAATCTGACATTTTCAAAATCAAATAGAGAGAAAACAAGATGCTACATGAGTTTGTATATTGCTTTAAAATGGAGCAAATGGAATTATCGCCAGTTTCCGATGACTGGGTAATGCAGGCCTTCAACCAAGGTTTGAACGAACGAAGATAGATAGCTTCGAAGCAGTTGAAGCAGAACTTGGTTGAATATCCTGCATGACTTGGGCGGATGTCCACAACCAGTATCAATCAAAGATTAGGGTCGAGAACAACCAACCAGGAGCCCCTTTGGGCTCAGTATATCCTAGCAGGCTCCTGGCATAGGAGCCAAAACAAAACAAAGAAAGGTACTAGCCGTACACTAAAGATCAAAGAAATGCCCCAAGGCGTAATATACCCCGAAGCGAACCAAGGACAGACCGAGGTCAGTCACACTTCGACAGACACACAGGACTGATGGAAGCACCCCGATTATTTCAGTACAACTTCAACATTGATGTTTCAGACATCGTATCAGCCATAGGTAAAATAAAGGACACTAGGTACCTAAAATCTGCACAATCAGATCCGTCGCAAAAGAACCCAAACCTAGTGTGCGAATTTCACGGCACACACGGTCATAGGACCGAAGATTGTAGAAAACTCTGAGAAGAAGTAGCCCGACTAATCAACAAAGGGCACATTCGAGAGTTCCTCAGCGACCGAGCAAAAAATCAATTTCGGGAAAGAGAGATGAATAGGAAAAATGAAACAAAAGAGCCACAACATGTCATCCACATGATCGTTGGAGGGATCAACATGCCACAGGAGCCCATTGTCCAACGAACAAAAATATCCATCACCAGGGAAAAGCGGACTCGAGGTTACATACCCGAAGACACTCTCACATTCAACGACGAGGACATCGAGACCCTATCTCAGCCTCATAATGACGCATTGGTAATTTCCTTTCTTGTGAATACATTTCAAATTAAATGTGTACTTGTGGATCTAGGTAGCTCGGACAACATTATCAGGTCGAGGGTGGTGGGGCAGCTCGGACTGCTCGACCAGATCGTGCCCGCCTCTCGAGTCCTCAACAGATTCAACATGGCAAGCGAGATAACAAAAGGGGAAATCACCCTCCCAGCCAACGTGGCAGGCACAACCGAAAACACCAAGTTTCATGTCATCGAAGGAGACATGAGGTACAATGCCTTGCTCGGAAGGCCATGCATACACTGCATGAGAGCAGTACCATCAACCCTTCATCAAATGATGAAGTTTCCAACAAAAGATGTAATAAAAATGGTATACGGGGAGCAGTATGCAACAAGACAGATGTTTGCGATGCACGATATGGCACTAGCATCAACACCTTCAATATCGAAGGAGCCAAAGGAAAGCAAATAGCGAAGTAGCAATCATAGGCTATTTTCTCGGCTGCACCTGAGTAAATGAGCAAGAGACCGTACTGCATCCCCGGAGCAAGCAGTTGAAGCATATCGAGGCTCGAAACACCATCACTGCTAAGGTATAACTGCATCCCTTTATATTTACATCTTACACTAACTTGTGTGCAGGTGTCCGGTTAGGAAAATCGAAGCACCTTCCAGATTGAAGACCTTAGTTTTTACATCACGCGTTGCACTCTTTTCCTTCGATCTGATTTTATCCCAATAAGGGTTTTACCGGTAAGGTTTTTAACGAGGCAACATCTATATGCTACCTATGGAGAACTTAACAAGTATTCAAGGCTTCTCTTCAATCAACCTCGAATACTGGGGGCATCCCCCCGGCAGATCACCTCCCCGGAGAAATCAAGATGAGCCGAAGAAGGTCTCGATAGAAAAAAGATGTATCGGGCCAAACGGTCCAATGAACCGTGTCCTTATAGAATAATTGAATCCTTGATGGCAAAAACTATGTATACTTGTACCAACTAATCAAAGAAATATTTTAACCAGCAAAATGCTTTGCGCTTCGAAAGAAGATTGCTATCGGGGACTGACATCAAAAGCTCAAAGCCGTAAGACCTCCGAGCCAGAAACTTCGAGCTCATAAGTCCTGAAATGAGGCAACTTCAAGCTTACAAAGAACGGCTCCAGAGCCAAAAACTCTTGATGTCTCAGGGACTGTCGTCGACTGTCACCCCATCGAGCTATCAAAAATCTAGGCCATAAGACCCCGAGCGGGAAACCTCGAGCCCGGAAAGCCCTCCATGTGGAAATGCTAATGTAAGACCTCCATGAGGCATTATCAACAGTGTAAGACCTCTATAAGGAAACACCAAATCTATAAGACCTCAAGCAAGGCATGAATTATACTTGTGCCAAGTAACTTATCTGTGAGACCTCAAGTAAGGCATGCTTAAATTTATAAGACCTTACAAAAGGCATAATCCCGATCTTAAAGTCAAAGAGATATATCCAAACTTGTAAGACCCCTAAAAAGGCATACCCTCGATTTAGATGCCGAGGCTACCTCACTCGGGAACTAAAAGGCTACGGCCAAACACAATGACTCTGGTCACAAGGCTCCGACCAAACTAATGCGATTTGGGGATGCCCGACCGTCGCCATAAAATCACAGGCCTTCAATTACTTTGAAATACTTCGAAAAGAACTAGTTAACAAGGCTACCCTCGGCATAAGCAAAAGAGATTCAATCATATTAGCTCCAAACAATACAAAGGCTTCAAAACAATTCAGCCATCTAGCAAAACCTCCCGAGGTGCTCATCTATCGTCACATAAAGGCTCACAATCGAGGTTCTTATCGGACCGTCGAAGAGTCATACCAACACAAAAACTTCAACGAGGGAAAAATAAAGCCTATATTAAAGGTCATACCGACCCTACACGTAAGAGCCACTGTCGCTAGCTTAAATTAAAAGGTCGTACCGACCCAATGCGTAAGAACCACTGTTGCTAGCTTAAATTAAAGGTCGCACAGACCCAATGCGTAAGAGCCATGCCCAAATGCGCAAAAGCCTACGGGCCAGTATAACAAAACTCAGGGCCGATTTGTAAACCTAAGGGTTTTTACTCGAAGGGCAATTCATCCGGCTAATCATTGACAAACGTCAAAACTTAAGACAAACAAAGACATACACAAACAAATGGAAATTCATGAAAGGAGAAAACTGAAAGTTTTGTTTATATATATACATGAAATAATGCAAGTCTTCATTTTCACTTCTCTCTAAGAGCCCTATACACATAATCAGAAAGGAAAAGCCTATTCTACTTTCCCCTCGGGGACTACGGCTTAGTTGGCCCTTTCCTCATTGTCTTCAGAATAAAAAATGAGGAACTTGGTGTCATATTCATCTGCCTTGGCCTACTCTATCTCGTCCGAGAGTTTGAAGCCCCTAGCATGGATCTCCTCGAGGGTTTCCCTCCGGGATATGCATTGGGCATATTCATTATTTCTTCTCCCTCGATCAGAAACCGCTCTCAGCTTAGACCGAGCATCGACAACATCTTTTAAATAGACGACCACTTTCTTATAAGCATTGGCTCGAATCTCTTCAACTTCAGCCCAAGCGTCCACGACCTCGGGCTTCATCTTCAAAAAGTCAGACTCAAGCCTTGCAATCTTGCTTGTTTAGACCGAGTTGTTTTTACGAGCATTCCGGAGTTGCACCTCGAGGGCAGAAGCCTTGGACAAAACATTCTTCTTGGCTGCAATTTTGGCCTCTATCCGAGCCTTTAGCTCGATACACTCATACTTGGCTTGACCAACTTTGCCCCAAAGGCATTTCAGGTCCTCCGCCTTGCTCTGCAACTGAAGTATCAAAACATTAATCTATGAGGATAAAAGAAGAAGCGTGCATTCCCCCGGAACAAAGGTTACCTGTTTCTCGAGGCATCCTTCGTAGTTCAGGCTTTGATTCGCCTCGTACCGAAGGTGTCTCAATTCCTTTATCCTTTTATCATAAAGAATCCTGAGGGATTTCTCCCTGTCCAAGGCTTTCTTCAACTTGGCTTCACAGCGGAGCAACTCGGACTTAAGCTTCTCAAAAGCCTATGAAAAAGAAGCTTAGTGAGAAGTGAAACTGCAAAACCGAAAAACCAACAAAGTCAACCAAAACTCACCACAGAACAAAGCCACCGAGCCTCCTCAAAGGTTGAACGTATGTCTACTGGCCCGGCCTCATCGGCCCCAATCGAACCGCTCTTGTTAGTGATACGATCGCTCGAGACCCTGCTTAATTTGGGCGGCCCCTGGCCTCTAACATCCCTTGAAGTACCTTTGACGGGAGAAGAATGTAAAAGCCCGCAATATTATGATAATGTTACGTCCTGCAGTATTATATTACGATGATGTTACGCTTCATAGTAATAAGTTACGACAATGTTGCACCTTAAAGTATTACATTACGTTGATGTTATGATTTGTAGTAATATGTTACGACAATGTTGAAGTATTACATTATGCTGATGTTATGCTTTGCAGTAATATGTTACGACAATGTTGCACCTTGCAGTATTACATTACGGTGATGTTACGCTTCATAGTATTAAGTTACGACGATGTTGCACCCTATAGTATTGTGTTTAAATTTGTCATAAGGTAATTTACATCAGTCCATGTAAATGATTATTTGGATATTATAAGGATTATACTATTTCACAAGTAATGAGTAAATTCGTGAAGGTGAAAGGGGAAGCAAGTCTAGGAAAATAAATTTTCGTCAATGTTTGGCATTTTGGGGTAAAATACGGCCCGAACTAAATACCCGGTATTTATAGACTAGTGCCATACAAGGTGCTACATAATCATGCTATTAGTTTGTTCAAGGTATGTTAAAAGAGTAGTATTTTAAGTAAGATTAGATAATTCTTAATTATGCGGGTAATTGATTAATTACCGGGTACCGAGACATTACTGTTGATATTCAATTTTTTCCTCTATATTTTTATATGCAAAATACTTCGAAAATAACATATATATGCATATATAAGTATGTCCCAATGTTTTATTAATTTTCTTAATTTTAAAGTTTTTTTAACCAATTTATTCCTCTGTTTTATTCATAAAAAAACCCCAATAATAATAATTCCCAAAGTTATCAATCTTGGAGATTCATTTTTCGGATTCTTATATTTATACTAAAATATAGTCAAGATAATTTTTGCAAATTTGTACAAATTTATTTAGTATTTGTAAAGCTAAATTGCATATAATTGCAATATTAGCCTCTTTTAGATTTAATTGCGTTTATATTTATAAAAAATTAAGTTCAGTATTTTTAAATTGATAATTATGTATTACAAATCATTTTAGTACCTTCAATTTATTTTCAAGAATTAATTTACTATTTTTTATAAAATTAAAAGGGAAAGGTGGCTATTGCAATTATAGCCCAAATTGATTTTCAATTATAACCCAAAACACGCCTCCAATTTCCCAACCCAATTTCAATTTCAACCCGACCCCTAACCCAATATAAAATAACCCAACCCGGATCCCCTACCTAACGCTTTCAATCCTGGCCGTTAATCATTTAGATCAACGGCCAATATCGGCTCTTTCCCTTTTTAACCTCAAACAACCCCTTACCCCACCTCATTTCACACCAAACGCCGCCCTTGAATCCCTTTCCCTCTCAACTCTATCTGCAATCCCTCATGAACCATAATCGCCGCCACCTAACCCAACCCTAATACCTCCCAAATCTTTGGCCTCCAAGGACATCAGAGACATATATCAACCCCCCATGGCTTCTAAGTGTTCGATTCTTATGGTCTCAAGGCTAGATCTTGAAAGAGCTTGGTCCAAACCCTATTCGATTTCAGTTCATGACTGTTCTCCGGTCAGCCATGGCTATTCGAGTCAGACTCTTGACTCTCCTGCTTAGATCGATGGTTTTCAAAGCCTTTATCATCACTTGGGGTTCTTCTGAAACCCTAACCTCTAAGGTTCTTTCGATTTCTTTTAGATCTGTTTCAGATCTATGTTTGCTCTGAACTGCTAAGCGTTTTTCTCAAAGTTTCTTTAAAAACGCTGCCTTTAAAACCCCTTATCATTTCCGATTAGGGTTCTTGTTAGTTTATTTCAAAACTTTTCTCTCTGATTTTTGACATGTTCTGTTGTGTTTCCCTATATCTTGCTTCTACTTGAGTTTGCATGTTAAAAGCCCTAATTTCTTATAACTTTTTATCAGACGAATGTTTGTTTGCCTGAGTTTCTGTCCGATTTGTTTGTTTATCCTCTTTAAAAAAGCTCTTCTATTGTTGAAAATCCTATGGTTTGGGGTCTAAGGCTATTCGTTTAAGTGCATAACTCGATTTTGAAGTTCTTTATCTCAAAATATCTTATTTCTCTGTGCGATTCTTCTGACTCTGATTTTCTATCATCTCTAAAAATCGATTATGCTCGAAACCCTAATTTTTAAGAGGGGTTTCCTTCACCTGCTACTGTGAGATCTTCACATGCTTTGATATTCTATGTTTTCTTCACTACTTAACCTACTGGGCTATCATGTTTCGAATGTTGCTATCCACTGAATTTTGTGTTACTATTGTATTCTATTTCCTTCTGCCAACAGGCTTGGCCTCGCATGCATAGTGTTTATGCACCATATTTATATGCTATGTTTCCTTCTTTGTTTGACCTTCAATTTGTGACTGATTTCGAACTTTTCCTTTGTGAAATTCTGATTTCACTCGCTTGTTAGGGTTAATTGATTTTCTTTTCCTGTTTTGCCTTGCTGAATTCTTTCCAAAATTAATGTATCTCTGTACTTAGACTCGATGACCTACTTAATGTTTTACTACTTCTTTTATGGCAACTGTCAGCCTGCTTATAAATTGATTTCTTTCCTTATTTTTGAACCTATCACTACCCGTTAAGCAAAGTGATCCCTTAATTAAAGGCAATCACTTGTGTAATTGATTCTGAATCATGATTGTTTCCATGTTTGTTGCTTATTACCCTCTCTTACTCGTTTTAAAAAAGCTATAAATACCAAGTACTTCTTTTCTTTCAAAAAACACGAACACAAGGCATAAACACTTGAATTCAAACACACACTCCACCAAATCTCTCTTTTCTCTACTACTACTATATTGCTGCCTTACCTAGCCGACTGAAAGCCAATGCTAGGTTGTAGGGAAACTTGCTTATTTAATACATTTGTATTTCTTACTGGTATGTTCTAATTAATTTTTTTGCACTAACAACAATATGCTTATTTACTGTTTCTTGCATTCTTGTCTGCCTAATGTTTGTATTTAGCACAATACCATTGTTTAGCATGCTGTAATTTCCTTTCTCCTGTTCTGAATCGATGTATCATGACTTGTGAAATATCTAAAATTCTGCATGTTTGTCACCGTTTAGATATCATTTTTAGGGCCCAATTGGCTATAGCCCAGTTGCCTTTTAAAATCAGCATAATGAATAGAAATCGGGCTTATAGGAATTCCTAAGTGAAAACCGGCTTGTTTCCATTGTCTACTAGATATTATGCCTATAGGGGTTTGACATTATTCAGATACTACGTACGCAAATGTTTAAAATCGGCAATTATGTCTACAAGGGTCTAAAATCAGTAATCCTATATACCATGTTCATAGTAGTAAAAATCAGTGATAGTGGATACTGTCGTCTGCAGAAACTGAAACTAGTCTAATTCCCTTATTTTAACGAGGTTTGGCAAGCATGCCTATAGGATTTCAAACAATTCGCATTGAGTTTTCACTGTTTCTCCACCTTCTGAATTAAATAGATATCATGCCTATAGGACCCCGTCTAAATACTTAGGTAAGCCTTAGAGTAATAACTGTAAAATTTAGTCCGCTTTTGTTAATTGTTACAACCAGTAGGCAGGCCTGATTCAGACTTCTTATCTGAGTTAGGTAATAAATTAATCTTCTTCAATAATCAAATTCCCCTCATCTTTAGTATTTTAATCAGACCTAAAACGTATGTGCAAGTCATGCTAGTTATATGTTTTTGTTCAGGGAGGTATATTTGAGCCTTTATATGTTTATATGCTTCCCTAACATGAAATATGTGTTTTTGTATGTCGCCTTAGATTTCTATCCTTTGAAACCAATTGGCCTAATATCCCGCCCTTTAGTACTAGTAGTCCTAAGTGCCTCTAGGGCTGATAGGAGTGGGACGAGTAATAGCATGCAATAGTAATCGAGACCAATCCGCGCTTTAATACCTTAACGGGGTAGGAAGGTTAGACCCCTCTTTTGAGGAGTGATTACTGGGTATTGCATTGACGTAATCCATATTAAATATAAACCTAGGATCCCCTTTCCTTTTATTTGCAAACTCTTTTTTTAACTCTTCTTTTAATTTCTTTTTTTTTTATGTGTTTAAATCCCCTAATATTTGAGTCAGTATTTGTATATTTTCTAAATTCACAGTAATTGTCTGGCCGGGAACCACACTAGTGGATCCTGAGGGGTGCTTAACACCTTCCCCTTGGGATAACTTCAAGCCCTTACCCTATCTCTAGTTATTCAAATGACTTAGAATTGAACCTCATTGGTATCCTAATGCACCTTAAATCATTAGGTGGCGACTCTTCAAAAATGCAAAACCCAGTTCCTGAAAGGAACGAGTTGTCCCATGCCAAATGTCATAAACCCGATTTCGCAAGAAAAAGGGGGCGCGACTGCATGGCGACTCTGCTGGGGACTTTAGGCTTTTACCATTTCAGACTGTTATTATGAATTTATAACTCTTTATGTGGCAATTACTTATTTAATTTCTTTAAGCATTCAATTCCCTTTTAAATTGCAAAACTGACGTGTCTTCTTTGTTACTTTCCTTTACTACTACTTTAAATTATGAAACTGTTGTATTTACTGCTTTCTTAACATGCAAATACGTGCGAACATGCTTTTAATTACTGCATAATCATGCTCAACATCATACTCCACTCATGCCCAAACAAATACCATAGCAACGCTTATTATGAGTGGTTGTGCTCTTCATATATTATTACCCCCTAAATCCGGAAAAGGCTTATTTGTGGTAAAACCAGTCGATCAACGGTGTAGTCGACGGTTCCGTGCCTTTCCCCCTTGAGTTGTCCGCCCAAGGTTACCAGTCCAAAATCTCATAGAAACCTCACTCTGTTTAAACTGTACATGCATCATGGTCAAACCTAGTCGAGTCAGTCATGTATGACTCTTTAATATATCCTTGTCCAAAGTCCAATGGGCTTCCCTGAACCCAAACGGACACCACCACGTTCTGTGCATTTATTTAGAGAACTAAATGCTTCATGTTAATTGTTGATGTTAAATAGTCGAGACTGGTGGGGTAGGGTCTTAACCCTTTTGTTTTTTGCATAAAATGAAGAACGAGGTCCCCAACTTTGGTATGGTTAGCAAACCCTCACTCCTTCTTGACTGGTGGAGGAGTCTTCCATCAAATGACCAAATCAATGAGTGGAAAGAGAGGGCCGCCAAAGCTAGCGAAAAGTTGGAATATCTAGAATACAGTCTGCTGGAATTGGAAGGAAAATAAGGAAAAAAGTCACCGACTGCTAGAACGCTGAGGGAAACGAAGGAGAACACCTGGAAAAGGCATTTTTACTAGTGAACCTATGCGAACTGGAGGATCTGATCAACGAGAGCATTCAACCTAAGGAAGGTCCTTCTGGGACCAAGTAGATAGGAGTTCATCTTTTTTACTTTATAAATGTAATAAGGCCAATGACCATTAGTGACTTTTATTTCTTGCTTATTTAGTGTCGATTTGGGATTCGTTTGTTTTTATCAATAAAATGAGGCATTTAGCATCCTATGTTCTCCAAATCAATCTGTCTCTAGGCCTACCTTAGGCACAAAGAGGTCCCCAAATTAGGAAACGATATACATTCTCGCACTATGTGTTTAAATATTCCAATGCTTTTTATAAACATCATTAACTTGTTACCTTTTTGTTTTTTACTTTTTGTTTTATTATTCCCCTTCCCCAAAGGTTAGTTCGTGCACTCTGACAACATCATCCTATTCCACGAGATATAGGGGCCCTCCACCCACTCCTCCTCATAGTCCTATCAAAAATAAGAACAAAGGAAAGATGGAAAATTTGATTAACGTCAGAAAAGAGAACTCAACTGAATGGGTAGAGGTCACTCATAGTCACGGTACTCAGGTTCCTAAGGAAAATGCAACCCAACTTGAACTAAAGCTGCTGAAATTCCAAGAAGAGCTTGATCAGGTTCGGAATTTGGCAAATCTGTCATTTTCCCTCACCACTCCAGATATCAATTTTCCAAACGCATAGAACCCCACACCTCCATAGAATATCCTAAAGCAACAAAACCATCCTACGCATCACCATCACTGCAACACATGCCATACCTCAAACAACACACCGCTGCTTATCCCAGAACTCCAAAACTACACAATGACCACTTCCATACCTACCATAACACCTCCATCTATGTGGAGACTATGCCACACTCCACCCAACCCATCTCAAGCACACCCGAGTCTGATGACAAGGATTTGCTCATCAGGAACCTGGCTGAAGAACTCAAGAAATTGACTAGCCAAATTCAAGGCATTGAAGGAAGTAAGGTAATTAAAGGGCTGAACTATGAAAATCTTTGCATGCAGCCCGATGTCAAACTGCCCGAGGGGTACAAATCTCCGAAGTTCGAAATGTTTGATGGTACAGGGGATCCAAGGGTCCATTTTAGAACATACTGTGACAAGCTGGTTAGAGCAGGGAAAGATGAAAGAATCCGCTTAAAGCGGTTCATGAGGAGTTTGAAGGGAGATGTTTTGTCTTGGTACATTAGCCAAGATCCAAAGAAGTGGTCAAATTGGGTAGGCATGGCGTCCGACTTTGTGGACAGGTTCAGGTTCAACACAGAGAATGCGCCAAACGTGTTCTATATTCAGAATCTAAAGAAGAAGCCCACAGAAACATTCCATGAGTATGTTACTCGCTGGAGGTCCAAAGCTGCTAAGGTCATACCTACCTTAGAAGAGGAACAAATGAACAAATTCTTTGTACGAGCTCAGGATCCGCAGTATTATGAACGACTAATGATGATCGAGACCCACAAATATTTTGACATTATCAAGCTGGGTGAAAGGATCGAAGAGGGCATCAAAAGTGGTATGATTACAAACTTCGAGGCCTTACAAGCTACAAATAAGGCCTTATAGTCTGGTGGTGCGTCCAAGAAAAAGGACTTAGGGGCCATAATGGTTGCACAAAGAACCAAATCTCCCATCAAATACCAAACCTACCCAATGCCTCCACACACATATCAGCCTACCCCGAGCACCCTCACCCTCTTACTAAACTCTGCCACCCGCTTATCAATCACCTCCACCTCCCACATATCAGCCTACTTCACCCAGATATTCCCAACCCGCACATGTTTACCAAGCCTACAATGCCCATCCATCCCACTATCAACCCCCTCCTGTACGGCAAAACTTCCCTAGACCTCGACCAAAATTTGACTGCAAACCTCCGAAACAATATACAGCCATTGCTGAACCTATTGACCAGTTGTATGAAACTCAAAGATGCTGGTTCTGTCACTCCCATCCCTGCTGTAACTCATGAGAACCCTTCTCAGTGGGTTAACCCAAACAAATCTTGTGCATACCACTCCAGCATAAAGGGACACACTATCGATGAATGTCGTTCTTCGAAGGACAAGATCAAGAATTTAATTGACAACAAAATTATTATGGCAAAGGAACCCGCTACGAATGTCCGCAATAACTCACTTCCAGACCACAAGGGTGGAGACATTCACATGATTGAAATAAAGGATGATTGGGATCCTGAGGGATCGATTGGTTTGAGCACAAAAGGTAATGATCCAAATAAGCCAATAGTTACTCTTAATCCGATCATGGTCCAAATTTAGCCCTCTGGGGATGCCAAGGTAAATATGTCCATGCCACTTGAGTTTGAAAAAATATCATCTGCAAAGAGACCAACACCAATTGAGGTCGAATTCGTGTCTCCAGCAAGGCACATGCTTCGTTCGGAGTAAAGACATCCACGCGGATTCTAGTAGCGATGTCAACCATGACGCCATACCATACAAAGGCTATACCATGGGCCTATACAGCTGAGGCAAGGAGGAAAGGCAAGTGTATGTTCGAAGAAACTATTGCCGCACAAGGTATGACGAGAACTGGTAGAGTTTATACCCTTGAACATCTAGCTAAGTAAAGCAAGTAGGCCTCCAACCAGCCACCCATTATTGAGACAGGTCCAGACGATCTTTGGAGAAAGATACAGGCCAAGGAATACTCGGTCATCGACCAGTTGAACTAAACACCATCGCAAATCTCCATTCTTGCTTTGCTACAAAATTCTGAGGCGCACAAGAATGCTCTATTGAAGGTGCTGAGTGAAGCATATACACCAAGCGACATCATTGGAGGAGAAATGGCTAACATGGTAGGATAGGTATTGGAAAGTCATAAAATTACATTTCATGTGGATGAGTTGCCACCTGAAGGGTTGGGTCACAACAAGGCACTGTACATCACCGTGCAATGTGAGGACTATTTTATCACCAGAATCCTGATCGATGGAGGTTCCAGTCTCAACATTTGTCCACTAGTAACACCCAAGAGGTTGGGAAAAGGACTGCACAAGATAAAGGATGGAGCCATCAACGTGAAAGCCTTCGAAGGCTCCTATAGGTGCGCTATTGGGGAAATTAGTCTATGCTTGCAAATGGGGCCAATCTGGTTCGATGTTGATTTCCAGGTAATAGATGTGCCAGCATCTTACAATCTGCTGTTGGGACGGCCATGGATCCATGTCGTTGGGGCCGTAGTATCAACACTGCATCAGGCAATAAAATTCTAATGGAATCATCAAGAGGTGATCATTCACGGCGACTAGAGAAACCCTATATACAGTCGCCAGACCATTCCGACAATCGAAGGGAGAAGGAATCTAGGCGAAGAGACTTACCATCATATTGAATGGGTAAAAGCTGTTGACAAAAATAAATGGTGGGATAACAAGATAGAGAGTATACTGAATTGGAATAGGTACAAACATGGCAAGGGGCTCGGCAAGAACCTCCAAGAAATCACTAAGCCCATAAAACTCAAGAAACATGGCACCACTTTCGGTCTGGGATATGAGTACACCTAGGAAGAATTCAACAACTGGTCGCCACCATGGCACGGACCGTACTATACGCTGGAGCAGCCAATACCACATTTGGAGCAGACTTTCCAACCGGCCGATATTATCTATGGGTCTGATGAGGAGGAAGCCCTGGCAGCAGTTAAGAACTTGTTCCTAGAAGACAATGATATGGACTGTTGTGTTATTCTCGAGGAGGAGGGGAAGGAAGGCCCTTCCATGCAGGCTGTAAGTAGAGGAGCATGCCTCAATAACTGGACCACTAGGACAACTAGTGTCCGACGAGCCTCGGGGTAGCAAGGCTAAAACAAGCATCATGCACTGTCTTTATTTTACTAAATGATTTTATTTTTGCATTTTTATTCCCGCAATAAGATCTCCAATGTTCCAAAACAGTTATGCAATATATCAAAGCATTTTGACTTTTCTTATGAACCAATGCTCATTATTATTTTTCTCTTATTACTTTACTTATACAACATTACTATTTCTTATCTTCATGAGCCAATGACTGTGACATGCAATGAGTGAAATGAATGCCAAACTACCCATACTCTCCGCCTTTCGACTCAAGGCATCCGCAACTACATTCTCCTTCCTTGGATGATAAAGGATGGTAATATCATAATCCTTCAGTAACTCAAACCACCTGTGCTGCTTCAAATTGAGATCCCTCTGCTTGAACAAATGCTGCAAGCTGCTATGATCAGTGTAAACCTCATACGATACCCCATAAATATAATGCCTCCAGATCTTAAGAGCATGAATAATCAGGCCAAATACAAATCATGTATAGGGTAATTCTTCTCTTGGGGCTTTAGCTGACGTGAAGCATATGTAATGACTCACCCCTCCTGCATCAATACACAACCCAAACCAACGCGTGAAGCATCGCAATACGCAGTATACATCCATGAACTGGAAGGCAACACTAACACCGATGCTGAAGTCAAGGCGGTCTTGAGCTTCTAAAAACTCGCCTCACAATCGCATGACCATTGGAACAAAGCACCCTTCTGGTTCAATCTAGTCAAAGGTGCTGCAATAAATGAGAAGCCCTCTACAAATTGGCGGTAATAACCTGCTAAGCCCAAGAAGCTCCTAATCTCGGTCGCCTAGTAGGATGAGGCCAACTCTGAACTGCCTCGATCATTTTGGGATCTACCTTAATACCCTCGTCTGATACCACATGCCCAAAGAACGCCACAGAATCCAACTTGAACTCACACTTGGAGAACTTAGCATAAAACTTCTATTCCCGCAAGGTCTGAAGCACCACTCTCAAATACTTCTCGCCCTACTCCATGCTGCATGAGTAGATCAAAATTTTATCAATGAAGACAATGACAAATAAATCAATATATGGTTTGAACACCCTAATCATCAAATCCATAAACGCCGCCGGGGCGTTAGTCAAACCGAAGGACATCACTAGAAACTCATATCAGGCTTGAACTTTCTGAGCTTTTTCTTTACCAGCAGACATGTTGGATCAGTTCGCAGTTTGTGAGCTACAATAGACGTACTCAGGCCAGTCATATTATCGTACGACTAGGCGAATATGTCCTCATATTCTCTTATAAAATCTGTGTATTCCTTCTTTTCTGATGGTGATAAGTGGGTGCTGATTCGTGTTTCTTTGACGTTTTCTGCATCTCCCAGGTTAACAACTTCTGTCTCGTCCAGGTTGGACTTCGGTCAGTTTTCTAAATTCTCAACTTATTTAATAATCTCCTTTGGTACGTCATCTTCCTCTAAATCTATGTCCGTTTGTTGCGTTGTAGAGTCCAGAATGAGTTCGCTAATGCATTGGCTACCCTATCATCCATGATACAACATCCAGACAAAAACTTCATTGATCCCATTCTAGTGAAAATCCATGATCAACTGGCTTATTGTGCCCATGTTGAAGAAGAAGCAGACGAAAAGCCTTGGTTTCATGATATCAAGGAATATTTGGCAAAAGGAGAGTACCCAGAGCTTGCAAATCCTACTCAGAAACGCACCCTTCGGAGGTTGTCCAATAATTTCTTTCATAAAGAAGGAATCCCGTATATGAGGACTCCTAATTTGGGATTACTAAGATGTGTCGAAGTAAAAGAAGCATCCATGTTACTAGAGGAAATTCACGCCGGGACCTGCGGTCCACATATGAACGGCTTTGTCTTAACAAAAAAAGATACTCCGAGCTGGTTACTTTTGGATGACTATGGAAACGGACTGCATCCAATATATCCGAAAGAGCCACCGCTATCAAATACATGCAGACATGATAAAGGTA
Organism: Nicotiana sylvestris; assembly: GCF_000393655.2. NCBI lineage: Eukaryota > Viridiplantae > Streptophyta > Magnoliopsida > Solanales > Solanaceae > Nicotiana > Nicotiana sylvestris. Next base: position 99,990,277 of record NC_091063.1, on the reverse strand, counting down.
CCGCCAAACGAGCTTAATGTAACAAGCCCACTATGGCCATTCGCTGCTTGGGGAATGGATGTTATTGGACCAATCGAGCCCGCCGCTTCCAACGGCTACAAATTTATCCTGGTAGCAATTGACTATTTCACCAAATGGGACGAAGCAGCATCTTACAGAGCAGTGACTAAGAAAGTTATGGCATATTTTGTCTGCGACCGCATTGTTTGTCGATTCGGGATTCCAGAGTCAATCACTACTAATAATGGCTCCAACCTCAATAGTGACTTGATGAAAGATATGTGTGGAAATTCCAAGATCAAACACAAGAATTCTATAGCCTACAGGCCTCAGATGAATGGAGTTGTAGAAGCCGCCAACAAGAATATCAAGAAGATATTGAGGAAAATGGTAGAGAAGCATAAACAATGGCACGAGAAGTTATCATTTTCTTTATTGGGGTATCGCACCATAGCCCGCACATCAACCGGGGCAACCCCCTATATGTTGGTTTATGGTACATAAGCCGTCATTCCCACCAAAGTAGAAATTTCCTGCTTAAGGATCATACAGGAAGCTGAGCTCAAGGACGCAGAATGGGTGAAAAGTCGTTATGAGCAACTAGCCCTTATAGACGGAAAGAGAATGAACGCAGTTTTCCATGGTCAACTCTATTAGAACAAAATGTCTAGAGCCTTCAACAAAAGAGTCAAAACGAGACAGTTCATACCAGGGCAGCTGGTGTTAACGAAAATTTTTCCGCATCAAGATAAAGCCAAAGGGAAATTCTCTCCCAACTGGAAGGGTCCATACATGGTTCATCGGGTTCTGACAGGAGGAGCCCTCATACTTGCAGAAATGGATGGAGAAGTTAGGCCAAAACCTATCAACTCAGATGCACTCAAGCGTTACTATGTGTAATCTTTATGCTTCCCTTATATGATGAAAATTGAACTACGCCTGAACTGATTCCCATTTAAGAGGGGATACGTAGGCAGCCCTATGGGTTCGGTCACAACTCAATAAAATTTTCATTTCCCCCCTAAAACTGGAAACTGGGGCAGAATTTTGAAGAGGACCCTCAAAATTCCGAAGTAATTTCAGCCGATCACCACATGAGCAATAGTCAGAAACGTCAACCCATCAAACTGGGGTAGAATTTTGAGGAGGACCCTCAAAATTCCATAGCAAGAGAGGTTGCAATATCTTGAACTACGTCACAGTCATCGGTTCATCTAAAAAACTATCTTAATTATATACCTATGTTATATTTTTACAAATCATGCATGTTTATTACTGAAGTTGCCTTGTTTAGCAACACTACCCAATGATACATATAGTCACAATATCACAATCCACTATCAGCTAAGAAAGCTCTATTACCGTTTCCTACTTTATTTCTTGCATAAGGCTACCATTCCGCCTTTCGAGTCTAAACGCTGTCTCCATCTGCATTGCATAAGGTAACAATTCTGCCTTCCAAGGTTAAACGCAACCTCCATCTGCATCTGCATCTGCATGGCAGAAATATCGCCACCCTATCTACACTTGCAAGGCTAAAAGATCGCCACATTATCTACATTTGCATGGCTGAAAGATCACCACCTCATCTATATTTTTATGGCTGAAATATCGCCGCCTTATCTACATTTGCATGGCTGAATGATCGCCACCTTATCTACATTTGCATGGCTGAAAGATCGCCATCTTAACCACATTTGCATGACTGAAAGATCGCCAAATACTACATATCATGGGCTGAAAGATCGCCAAATCATCCGAAGGTGTCATTGTTCGGAGGCACCATTTTCATAGCCTGAGAACGCTATGTCATGGCCTGAGGACCCCTTTTAATCTTTTGTCATATCATCCAAACGCCATATCATTATTCAAAGGCATCATGGTTCGGAGGCATCATCCTCATAGCCTGAAAGCAGCATTTCATGACCTGCGAATCCTTTATTATACGCTTCATGGCCCAGAACATCATGGCCTGAGGATGTCATTCTAACCGTCCGAAGAGAATACTCATGGTACGACAGCCATCTCGGCAGGAGCAATCCTACTCCAGTTCCCATAGCCATGTCCAATCTTAACCATTCCCCCGTCCTGAATATTGCGTCTGTTCTCGAAAGTCTCCATCGACATACCCCGCCAATGAATCCCGAACTACATATGGCCCGATTCCTGTAAGATCAGGGATATGTAGGCAACTAAGAAGCCATGGTGCGGCCTAATTTCTCAAACCATTTTGCTTGGTCAAAATTGGCCATCATATCTTTACCCGACAACTCTTTCATCCTTCCCAGGTAAAGAGGGGCAGCTGTTGATATCCAATTTTTTCCTATATATTTTTTATATGCAAAATACTTTCAAAATAGCATATATATGCATATATAAGTATGTCCCAATGTTTTATTAATTTTCTTAAGTTTAAATCTTTTTTAACCAATTTATTCCTCTATTTTATTCATAAAAAACCCCAATATTACTTCCCAAAGTTATCAATTTTTGTAATTAATTTATTGGATTCTCATATTTATACTAAAATATAGTCAAGATAACTTTTTCATATTTTTACAAATTTATTTAGTATTTTTAAAGCTAAATTGCATATAATTGCAATATTAGCCTCTTTTAGATTTAATTGCATTTATATTTATAAAAATTAAGTCCAGTATTTTTAAATTGATAATTATGTATTACAAATCATTTTAGTATCTTCAATTTATTTCCAAGAATTAATTTTCTATTTTTTATAAAATTAAAAGGGAAAAGAGGCTATTGCAATTATAGCCCAAATTGAGTTTCAATTATAACCCAAAACAGGCCCCAATTTCCCAACCCAATTTCAATTTCAACCCAACCGCCGACCCAATCTAAATAACCCAACCTGTATCCCCTACCTAACCCTTTCAATCCTGGCCGTTGATCATTTAGATCGACGGCCAATATCGTCCCTTTCCATTTTTAACCTCAAATGACCCCTTACCCCACCTCATTTCACACCAAACGCCGCCCTTGAATCCTTTCCCTCTCAACTCTCTCTGCAATCCCTCATGAAACCTAGTCGCCGCCACCTAACCCAACCTTAATACCTCCCAAATCTATGGCTTCCAAGGTCATCGGAAACCCGTATCAACCCTCCATGGCTTCTACGTGTTCGATTCTTATGGTCTCAAGGCTAGATCTTGCAAGAGTTTGGTCCAGACCCTATTTGATTTCAGTTCATGACTATTCTCCGGTCAGCTATGGCTATTCGAGTCAGACTCTTGACTCTCCTGCTTAGATCGATGATTTTCAAAGCCTTTCTCATCACTTGGGGTTCTTCTGAAACCCTAACCTCTAAGGTTATTTCAATTTCTTTTAGATCTGTTTCAGATCTATGTTTGCTCTGAATTGCTAAGCATTTTTCTTGAAGTTTCTTTTAAAACTTTGCCTTCAAAACCCCTTATCTTTTCCGATTAGGGTTCTTGTTAGTTTATTTCAAAACTTTTCTCTGATTTTTGACATGTTCTGCTGTGTTTCCCGATATCTTGCTTCTACTTGAGTTTGCATGTTAAAAGCCCTAATTTCTTATGACTGTTTATCAGACGAATGTTCGTTTGCCTGAGTTTCTGTCCGATTTGTTTGTTTATCCTCTTTTAAAAAAACTCTTCTATTGTTGAAAATCCTATGGTTTTGGGTCTGAGGCTGTTCGTTTAAGTGCATAACTCGATTCTGAAGTTCTTTATCTCTAAATCTCTTATTTCTCTATGTGATTCTTCTGAATCTGGTTTTCTATCATCTCTAAAAATTGATTATGCTCAAAACCCTAATTTTCAAGAGGGGATTTCTTCACCTGCTACTGTGAGATCTTCGCATGCTTTGATATTCTATGTTTTCTTCACTACTTGACCTACTGGGCTATCATGTTTCGAATGTTGCTATCTACTGAATTTTGTGCTTCTATTATATGCTATTTCCTTCTGCCAATAGGCTTGGCCTCGCATGTATAGTGTTTATGCACCCTATTTATATGCTAAGTTTCCTTCTTTGTTTGACCTTCAACTTGTGACTGATTTCGAACTTTTCCTTTGTGAAATTCTGATTTCACTCGCCTGTTAGGGTTAATTGATTTTCTTTTCCTATTTTGCCTTGCTGAATTCTTTCCAAAATTAGTGTATCTCTATACCTAGACTCGATGGCCTACTTAATGTTTTACTACTTCTAAATTAATGTTTTCCAAAACTGTCAGCCTGCTTATAAATTGATTTCTTTCCTTATTGTTTAACATGTCACTACCCGTTAAGCAAAATAATCCCTTAATTAAAGGCAATCACTTGTATAATTGATTCTGAGTCATGATTGTTTCCATGTTTGAAGCTTATTACCCTCTCTTACTCATTTTGAAAAAGCTATAAATACTATGTACTTCTTTTCTTTCAAAAAATACGAACACAAGGCATAAACACTTGAGTTCAAACACACACTCCACCAAATCTCTCTTTTCTCTATTACTACTATATTGCTACCTTACCTAGCCGGCTGAAAGCCAAGGCTAGGTTGTGGTGAAACTTGTTTATTTTCTGTATTTGCTTTTCTTACTAATATGTTCTATTAAGTTTTCTGCACTAGCACCAATATGCTTATTTACTGTTTCTTGCATTCTTGTCTGCCTACTGTTTGTATTTAGCCCAGTACCACTGTTTAGCATGTTGTAATTTCGTTTCTCCTGTTCTGAATCAATGTATCATGACCTGTGAATTCTAAATCCCTACCCCAATGTGTTTAGTACTTGTGGTTGGTTTGGGGCATGACAACATTGGAAATTAATGTGCATGACCCAAACTTGATCCTCTTAGGATCGTAACCTCCATATTTCTCTTATATGTTATGTGTTCTGGTTGATTTACAGGCATGTCAGCACTTCCTATTGCTGTACATGCCCAAAGTTAACCCATGCCTAAGTGTATAAGCTTCTTGCAATGGATTCCCAATCCCCTGCCCCCTTTGTGTGAGGTTATTGACTCCCTAAAATGTTAATGGCTGTCTCCCATCACCCTTTCCCTTTCTTTTATTCCCTCAGCTCTTAGAACTCTGTTTCTGCACTTTCACTCTCTTCTTAGACTTACGTTCTTCCCCCCTTCATGTGAGACTTGCCTTGGGACCCACGAGCTCCCTCTGAACTTAGACACATGCAGGCTGGCATTTCCACACTACACTCATCTCCATTATGGTTATGTAACTTGGGTGTGAGCACTGCCCGGGTCCTATTGAGGACCTTAGGAAGCTCTGACACACCCAAGTCTGAGAAAGGCTTTGGATCAATGGCATTTTGAAGTGGTTTACTCCATAGCTCAGAGAAGAAGTCAAGAATCACGCTTCCTCTGGTTGTAACTATTCTTTGTATGTTTCTGATGTTTTCAGTATTCCTGGTTTGTAATAATTTGTAATGAATTTGGGGCTGGCTTGTGAAAAGGGTTGGGTAATTATGCATGCTCAAGGATAGAAAACATGCCTATAGGACTACCTTTTCTACATGTTCAATTCGCATTTAGAAAACATGCCTATTGGACTGCTTTTAGTTATGCATATTCACATCACCTTTAGAAACCATGTCTATAGGACCTACTTGTTCAACTTCACATCTAGATAACCTGCCTATATGAATTATCTAAAATTCTACATGTTTGTCACCGTTTATATATCATTTGTTTAGGGCCCAATTGGCTATAACCCAGTCGCCTGTTAAAATCAGCATAATGAATAGAAATCATGCTTATAGGTATTCCCAAGTGAAAACCCGCCTGTTTCCATTGTCGCTAGATATTATGCCTATAGGGGTTAGACATTATTCAGATACTATGTACGCAAAGGTTTAAAATTGGCAATTATGTCTACAATGGTCTAAAATCAGTAATCCTAGATACCATGTTCGTAGAAGTAAAAATTAGCGATAGTGGATACTGTAATCTACAGAAACTGAACTAGTCTAATTTAAAATTCATCCATTATGAATCTTTTTTTTAATAATCTGATTCCCTTATTTTAACGAGGTTTAGCAAGCATGCCTATAGGATTTCAAACAATTCGCTTTGAGTTATCACTATTTCACCACCTTCTTAATTAAGTAGATATGATGTTTATAGGACCCCATGCAAATACTTAGGCAAGCCTTAGAGTAATGACTGTAAAATTGAGTCCGCTTTTGTTATTTGTTACAACTAGCAGTTAGGCTTGATTCAGACTTCTTATCTAAGTTATGTAATAAACTAATCTGCTTCAATAATTAAACTGCCCTCGTCTTTAATATTTTAATCAGACCTAAAAAGTATGCGCAAGTCATGCTAGTTATGTGCTTTTGTTCAAGGAGGTATATTTGAGTATTATCTGTTTATATGCTTCCCCAACATGTAGTATGTGTTTTTCTATATCGCCTTAGATTTCTATCCTTTGAAACCAATCAGCCTAATATCCCACCTTTTAGGACTAGTAGTCCTAAGTGCCTCCGGGACTGATAGGAGTGGGATAGGTAATAGCATGCAATAGTAATCGAGACCAATCCGCGCTTTAATACCTTAATGGGGTGGGAAGGGTAGATATGGATATGATGACCGGTGCGCTAATGCCACGTGTAACCCCTCTTTTGATGAGTGATTACCGGGTATTGCATTAACGTGATCCATATTAAATATAAACCTAGGATCTCTTTTCCTTTAATTTGCAAACTCTTTTTTTAACTCTTCTTTTAATTGTTCTTTTTTATGTGTTTAAATCCCCTAATATTTGAGCCTGTACTTGTATATTTGCTAAATTCACAATAACTGTCTGGCCGAAAACCACACTAGTGGATCTTGAGGTGTGACTAATACCTTCCCCTTGGGATAACTTCAAGCTCTTACCCTATATCTGGTTATTCAATGACTTAGAATTGAACCCTATTGTTGTCCTAATGTACCATAAATCATTAGGTGGCGACTCTTCAAAAATGCAAAACCCAGTTCCTGAAAGGAACGAGTTGTCCCATACCAAATGTCATAAACCCGATTTCGCAAGAAAAAAAGGGAGCAACAATTACCTAATTAATTGGGGATATAGTGGATAAGTATTAAATAAGTATGATGTCGATCCCATATTCAAAGTAGATGACTCTTGGATTAAATTGCAAGGTGGCAACTAACGCGAGCCACACCATGCAAACACTTAAAGGTTTTGTGACATTTTAATCATTTTGGGTCTCTTAGACTTTGAAAGAAAGGAAAGTACTATTATTTCCATTAGAGCTTGCACAAAAAGGACGTTGCTGCTCAAGGTATTTTCAGTCCTAAATGAAATAATACAACTATTTATGTAACACACAATTTAAGGAGTTGATTAGGAAGGAGAACTTACTTCTGCAGCAAAGAGACACAAAGAAAATGACTATGAAGTCATATAATTTCATTTTGGATTGGTGCTAACGTTATGTCCATGTATATGGAAGCAACACAAGTTCGAATTATGTAATATTAACGTGTGTTAGAGGGATTATCAAGAGAATCGACTCAGGTATGTTAAGGCTATCCCTTCTTTCTTTTGGCATGATCTAAACGAGACAAACGAAACGTGCAAATGCACATATTCCATAAATGACTCTATTCATAGAAGTATTAGAGATATCTATGTTCTTGAATTTCTATGTGTCATAATATTTTATCATTTGTTCATGGGTCTCAGAAAAATACGAAAGTTGAAAAGAGTTTACTTTATGATATTACTCAAAGGCAAAATGGTCTTATGACATTCCGAAAGAATTTATTAACTTACTTTTCCTGCATTGCATTCATGTACATTGACCCATAACCAGATGGCATTATATACGCGTATATATGTATGTATATATATGTATATGGGATATGGAAAAGGTTACGGCGTTATATATGCACCATCACCTGATCAACATGTATACGTTGATGATTTTGCCCACGGTGGCCGAGATGATGTGATGGGATGCCCTTAGAGGCTGATGATGTTATGAAACATGTAGCTATGCACGACATGACATTCATACGCATATGCATGACACTATAAGTATTTTATGATTTACAAAGTTTTCCAGACTTATAGGTTGAATCAATTACCCGATATTTCTTCCATGTCTGTTATGTACTTATTTATGTGCCTTACATACTCAATACATTATTCGTACTGACCTTCCTTTTTGTCTGGGATGCTGTGTTTCATGCCCGCAGGTCTCGATAGACAGGTTGAGAGCCCTCCAGATAGGCTATTAGCTCAGCGGAAGATGTTGGTGCGCTCTATTTGCTTCGGAGTTGCTTGTTTGGTTAGTATGAGTTAGATGTGTATTGTTTGGTATGATGGGACTCTGTCCCGACCTTTATGAAAATTATGTATTCTTATAGGCTTGTAGACAGATGTCATGTACGTAAAAGGTTGTATAGCCTTGTCGGCCTATGTTTAGTGTTCAAGTGATTATTTTGGTCTTAGAGGCCCATATGTCTTATGTATAAGTTGGCATTACCTGTTGTATTCTGCCTATTTCACGGCAGCCTCTCTGGCTCAGTTATTTATGATAGTATGACATAAAAAGATACGTTATATTGGTACACAGTTGAGTAAGGTACCGGGCGCCCGTCGCGGCTTATCGGTTTGGGTCGTGACAAATGTGGTATCAAAGTAGTTCTGTCCTAAAGAGTCTACAAGTTGTGTCTAGTAGAGTCTTGTTTATGGGTGTGTCATGCACCACACTTATAAGCAGGAGGCTACAGGGCATTTAGGATTGTCACACTTTCTTCTTACTCTAGATTATGTGGTAGAGCTCACTTATAAGAGTTCAAATTCCGAAATTCTATTTTATTTGTAATATGACGATACCTACATCCGAAAAGAAGGTTGGAGATAGAGATAGTTGTGGAAGAGCTGAGTCAGAGGAATTGGATTTTTTATGTTACCTATGATAAGTAAATGTGAGATCTTTAGCAGATCATGGGTATACTGAAAGGTGTAAACTTCCTGATAAGAAGCCTTAAGGCAAGAATGCCTATCAATCTTTATGGTGAAAGACAATGAGAGATTAAGAAGATAAATACAAGTTTCAACAAGCAAAAAAAGTAAGATGAAGAAGGGTATGGGGCACCCAGTTAATGAAGGTTAACAATATTTATAATTCAGGCAGAGGAACATAAACTTTTTGAGTTATATTCAATAGTAACAGAGGTGTGTACAATTGGTCACACCCATTTCAGTTATGCCCTGTCGGGGCTAACAGGTATAGTTAAGAGAAGGAGGGGTTGTCAAGATCCGGCTGGGGTTAGGATAACCCAAATTGGTGAAAAGATTGCTTGTGTTAGTTGAAATTGCCGAAGAATATTGCAAATGTGTTAAAAGATCTCCTTGTGAGACACCCAGATGGTGCACTCTAGAATATTACAATTAGATGTGAATACCAGCACGATCAAAAAAAATATTCAGATGAAAAGCACTGAAAGCCCCGAAGGGATAAATATTACCTTAGTGTGACTTTTATCCCTAGTAGAGCGAGGACGCTGAGCAACCCAAAGAGCCGATGAATGAAGCAAGGAGAGCTAAAAGCGAAAGAATATCGTATTGAAGTTTTCACAAGAAAAGGGATATGCAAAAATATTAGTAGAGTAATGACAACAGAGATAAGGAAGCATTATGAATAAGGTGTGATACATGAATAACGACGGTAGGAAAAAAATTAAAAGAAATGACAGTATTAGAGAGTCGAGTCAAGTGAATGAAGAGATGAGAGGTGACAAGCCTTAGTACAACAAAAGAATATATGCCATAAAGTCATATCCTCATCTTAAGGAATAAGTTCATAACTCCAACGCGACTACCAGAAGAGAGAGTTAAACCTAGAGTAATAGAAATCAGTATGGGCTGGTGAACAAGTTAAACTAAACTTGAATTAGGGACTGAGTGCTTTGATAATAGTCAGCATCATTAAAATTTCAGATTGCGTTCCGGCAATAATATAAGGGACAACAAAAGAAGATTCATAAGAAATTCAGAGAATGGTCATTCAGGAAGACGCTTCCCTAAAGCAAGCAATGTGAGCGGAGTTAAGCTCAAGGGACTATATTTCCAGTTATACTTGTGAGCACGTGATTTTGGCCTCGCAAGAATTACTCCAAAAAGAATTCTCAAAATTAGATTTTTATCTAATTATTTGCTAAAATTAGGAATTACTGTGCAATTTGCTTGAGTGTTTCCATATTTTGTGCATATTTAATTAATGCATTAAAAATATAAAAAATATAGCATCTGCATTTAGAATTTAGTTTTGCATTTTTAGATTAATTAAGTAAATTGTTGCTCTACAAAAAATGGAAAAAATAATAATTTATTTTGCTTTTAATTTTAGTCTTGAATTTTAGTAATTTTTCCTTTAATTGATACTTAATTTAATCGTAGTAATTATAATTTGAAGTCTAGTTAATTTAATAGGATAATTTAATCAGGTATTAATTTAGGTTTGTATTTTAATTTTAGTTTAAAAATATTTTTAAAAAAATCAGAAAATGAAAAAAAGAGAATAAGAAATCCATTTGGGGCCACATTTAATTAAAAAATTCCAGGCCCAAGTCGTTTTACCCCAGTCCAGCCCAAAACCCATCCAAACCCAGCCAAAAAACCAGCCCAGACCCGTCCCAACATGATCCGCCCCTTTACAATTCAAACGACGTCGTTTTACCACTCATTCATCTGAGCCGTTGATTTGATTTCATCTAACGGCTAAGATTCTGCCCCTTACCCGCCTCACCTGAATCCGAACCGTTTCATCTGAGACCGATACGGTCTCTAACCCACTCAAACAATGTCGTTCCTATTAAGTGATTGATCCAAGCCGTTGATCTCATTTGATCAAACGGCCTGGATCCAATTCCACCCTAGTATATATATATCCAAACAGACCCTGCCCCTCAGAACAGAACCCCCCCATCTCGTCTATCGTCTCCCTTACCCCAAACCCTAGATACCAGCCGCCACCATTCCTCACCGCCTTCCGGTGGCGGCGCCGACTCCTACCCACCTGAAAATAACACCCCAAGATCCTCTACGTCCCCTTGTCCCCATCTGTAGTTAGTTTCACTAGAATTACCCTAGTACTTCTTGAATCTTCAATCGAAGCAGTCAGGTCCAAAAATTCCTGAACCCTAGCTCACCCAATCAGCCCTAAATTCACACCGTAGAACCCCCTCACTCCCCTCTTCCCTAATCCATAACCAGTTTCTTTCGAATGGGGCCCAATCTGCTCGAATCTTAAATCCTAGAGCCAAACCTGAACTCAAGATTGATGATAATTTTAGAACCGAGTTCGTCACAAAATAGTGTTACTCACTTGTTTTGACAAAGAATAAGTGACTAACATTGTTTGGTGATGGAATCGAAAAGTCAGGGTACCAAGCTTTTCCAGTTTAATAGGTAAGTTCTTGCATGTTTTTGTGTTTGTTTGATTAATTTTATTCCAATGGTCATTTCCTTCTTCTCATTTTCTTTGGTCAATTGAAATTCGATCAGTACTTTGGTATAAATTATTTCTGTTCACGGTTTGTTTCTTTAGATTGTTTTTTTTGGATTTGTTACGTATAATTAGGATATCAGTAGACTTTGAAATCGTATTTCGTTTAATAACTTAGTCAGAATAATTAGGATTTGTTCAATAGTTTGGTTTAACTTCTTGTTTAATTATGTTGTTAAGAATTGATTAATATAAGTATAATTCAAGTGTTTACCTACTTAAGAAGCTTCTAATAGTGGTAGGGTTGGGATTGCAATAGCTGTTTAAATTAAGAAAGCACTAAGCTAGTGGGTAGTTAAAAATGAAAAAGTGAATTGATAATGGATGAAACACTAAAATGAATGCCTATAAAAAGGCTGAACTTGAGAGGTATAAGGGGGCGGACAAGAGAACATTCTAAAAATACTGAAAAATACAGAGTGGAAAGAAAGGAAGAATTTCGGAAAATATTGAAAAAGATAGAGATTTTAAGATTGAAACATACAGAGATAGATATAGAGAGAAATTCTGAATAAAAATACCAGGCAGCTGTAGAAATTACTGTTTCATTATGTTACCTTAGCGATTTCTTAGATTTCGAATTCTTTGATCTATCTTGTTTCAATTTTCAAATTTTCAATCTGTTAAATCTATTTAGGTTCATTTGAGTATTTGAAGTAGATTGGATTTAGTTTTGAGTGTGGGTGTGAATTTTGCTGAACAAGTCAATACTCTACTGGTTTTTGGGTTGATCTCAACACTTGGTTGTTTGAATCTGAGGCTTATTTGTTGTACTGCTATCGCTTGAGCTTGGTGAATATCATTTCTTCTTTGTTTATCCTCTTTTCCAAGTATATGATCCTGAACTCTATTGTTTTTTGTGAAGTAAATTTGAAGAAATGAAATGAGAAAGAGGTCTAAAGCATGACTCTCATTTAGTTATTTAATAGCATTGTTTCAATTTGTCTCTTTTCAATAGGTTCTTCATTTAACCATAGTTTGAATAAGTTAATTTTTCATTCTGTATCAGCTTTGGGACTGTTACAAAGCTTGAAAAACAAATTGTCAATTGAATTAGACCCTAGATTATGTGTTTGAATATAAGTAAACTTGTATTGTGAATGGTATTGGGTCTAGTTAATTCGGTAGTTCATTCGCGCATTGATAGTATGATTAGTTGTCTGGGATGATTATATATTCAGGTGATGGTTTGAGTTGAATGTGTACTAACTGTGACAAGAATGAATGAACTCCAATAGAATAGGGTGAAGGTAGTTAATGTTTGTTTTGTGTTTGTAAATGGTCCTTAAGGTTATTGTTAAACTTGCTGTCAAGAAAACTTAGAATTTATATGGCTTGGGTGTTTGCCTTTATTCTTACTTGAAATGGCCTTTTGAGTGTACAGTAGTACTAACTTCTGGAATTTGCTAGTATATGAACTAGAATGGAGTTGAATCAAACTAGGGTTCAAATGGATTATGGAATCTGTCTTTAATGCAACAGGAAATTCAGGCTAGGTTACGTATATCACTTATATTATGGAATCAATGTTTGCATTCCCAAGCATGTAATCAGAATGGTCTTGTGGGGATATCTGTATTAGCAAAGGCTTGTCCTTTACTTGGGGAATCCTGATTACTGTGGTGTCCTTTGCTATATTTCAGGAGTTAAAATCATTGTGTTAAAATGGATGTGATAAAGAACTGCGTTAGATAAATTTAGCACCATGAATAGGCTTGTTTGAAATTGTAATTATATTGTTAAACATGTTGATCAGCAAAAATTTCCTTTTTTAAAAGGTGATTTGGACTCATTTACTAAAGTTGGGTTGTGGTTTCAGCCCAACTATTAAAGGCCGTTTTGTGTGCTATGGGATGGTTTGGGCTTCACTCGAGCCCAATGGTTTATTCCAAGGTTAAGATGTTAAGTGTCCCATGTAGGCAGTTGGATCAATTTGTGGTTTATTCACTCGCATATATAAGCTAAAAATTTCATTCTCTTAAACTCCTCCGCTAAAATTTCATAAAATTGGAATTGAGGAGCCTCTTAGATAAGTCACCATTCTTGGGCTTTTCCTTTATTTCTATGCAAATGTTGTCATGGGCCCAGGTCATTTTCTTTAAGCATTAAAAATAAAAAAAAATAAAAAATTCGAATTCCGCTTAAGGTTCAAGTAATTAGATTCCTTAAAATAAGTTGGATGTGCGCCATGTTAGATCATATAAATAGTTTACGGTCCTCCGAAGCTTAGTTTGAATACTCTTTTATATTATAATTGATGTGAGCCATGCCAAAATCACAATTGTATGGCCTTCATTTAAATAATTTTAGTCTTATCCTTAGAACTTAGAGCGAGCCATTTAGTGAAATTTCCCTAGCCTTCAAAGATGTGGTTTTTTTTATGAATCAAATAATCATAGTTTGCTTTAGGCCCGATTTAGATTAGTATTGTGATTATGTATACGTTCGCGTAACACAATTACAAATTAAATTCTTAAAAGATTTGAGATATGCGTTCGCGCAACTTCAACCAAAATTTTAATAATAATAAAGCATTGTTAATTGTGAAAAAAATATATATAGTATCCCTAAGTCATAAATAGGTTAATTTTTTTAATTATCCTTGCGAATAGACCATAAACTATAATAAATTTTCTTTATAAGATTATAGTAAGTTTCTTTTTCATAAAGAAAAGCTTTCCTCTCTGAGTGTACAATTTTTAAACTGCTTAGCCATGAAAGTTAAAAATTTCTAAGTAGGAATATTTTTTTAAAAAAGGGGAGAAGAGAGATTATGTGCTTGAGATATATAATTCATAAAAGTGTGTTAGGTAGTTTGTTTGAAGTTTTGTTTTAATATCAAAAGACTATAAAGTTTCATTTTTTTTATGTTTTGCTCAGTTTTCTATGTTAGGCAGATTTGTTGCTTCGTGTGATAATATTTTTTGTTTTCTATTAACTTAGTTCTTAAGAATGCAAGTATTTAATTTTGAAATTTTAATCCTAAAATGCGAGAGTGAGGAAGGCTCACTGTTGAGCCATGAAAATCCTGCTTCCATATATTTACCTTTAAACCAAATCGATATTATGCTTTTTGGTACGTTCTTACAAATCAATCATCGTGATTGTGTATACGTTCGCGTGACATAATGACGATTTTCAAAATAAATCAAGGTACGCGTCCGCGCGACTTTGACCAAGCTTTTTCTTAAATAAACTAAGTGTTGTGAATTGTGTACACATACGCGTGACATGACTCTTGACGCGCCAACCCATACGAGTATACGTACGCGTAACGCGATAATTCTTTAAGTACGAATAAATCACGAAATTAAAAGCGGTAAAGGTAAAATGCATGTAGGTTCTAAACACGTAATTAAATAATTTAAGGCAAGTATAAATTGTTAAGCAACCGTCCTAGAACCACGGAATTCGGGAGTGTCTAACACCTTCTCCCCGGTTAACAGAATTCCTTACCTGGATTTCTGGCTCGCTGACTGTAATACAGAGTCAATATTTTCCTCGATTCGGGATTCTAACCGGTTACTTGGGACACCATAAATTATCCCAAGTGGCAATTCTGATTTTAAATAAAATAATCCCGTTTCGATTGTCACTTAAATTGGAAAAAACTCCCATATACCCCTCGGGGTGTAGGTAAAAAAAGAGGTGTGACAGCTGTGGCGACTCTGCTGGGGACAAGAACCCAGAATCTCTGGTTCAGGGTTCAAGAATTTGAGCTTAGAATAATTGTTATATTTGGCTTTATTTTTTTATCTAGTTTTATTCACATGTTTGTGCTTAATGTACGAAATGTTGCTTTTTACCACTTTGATATTATCTGAACTGTATATATAAACTGTTACGAAACCCTTCTTCTTTCTGAGTCTTCTGAATTTATGGTGCACACGTGCGCGTGACCCACATTTCTATTAGAAGCCATACCAAGTAGAACGAGGTTGGTCCAAGTAACTAGGCCGGGTAAACTTTCGTGCTCCCGGTACGTTGCCCCCACTTCGGTTCGAGCTGTCCGCTTGGGTAAGCCAGGTCTAGAACAGTATACCCCAGGTTTTACACATAGAATAACTCAGCTTCATGCCGGATCCCTAGTAGAACCGTTTGTTTGCATCATGTGCATTTGACTTCGGAGACTCAACATAGGGGTTGGGTCTGTCTAGGACAGGTTTTCCCAAAATGAAAAGACCATCCTGATGCATCTTACTTGCTACATGCGCATTCATTTGTTTCGGATTTGCATGTTGACCAGCTTATAGGAAAAGTTAGAAAAGGAAAATCAATGTGAGGACCGAGAAAGAAAATTGGTTGTTTTCGAAAAAAAAAACAATTTCCAAAATATTTTAAAATACTACCGAAATTTTGAAAAAAAAGAAGAAAATTTTTATGTTTCTTTTAAGAGTGACCTTTTTATTACGAACTACGTAAGTTTGATTCTCGCCGGATGTGAGATACATAGGCAACCCACATCGGGCCCAACTATTTTTTTTTTTAAAAAATAGATAATAAATAAATAAAAATATGGGTACATAAATGTCATTGTGTTGTCATAAGTAAGGTGATTACATTCTTGTCCAAAATATGTCGAACAAGAATATTTGCCGGTACATACATTTTTGCAAGAACAGCCGCCTTTGGTCGTTTTTTTTTTCAAAAAAAAAAAACATTTGCCGGTTAGCAAACACAACCTTTAAATCTTCTTCATCGAAGTGTTTTTTTTTATATATGAATATTTTAGAAATATTAATGATTTTTTTTCAAAATGAGTCTTGATTTTGGTTTTAAAATTAAAATCACTCACAAGTACAAAATGAGCACTATCAAAAACCCATCGTTCACAGATGTAGATGAGTTTCTATTTCGGCTTCATATGTGGTGGTATGAATTAGGAGGAGATGGTCAGAAATGGGTCATTAAGTATTTGGGAGCTCTCACAGATATTATGAAAGTTAAACCACGCGATGATTTGATCACGACACTAGTGACTTTTTGGGACCCCGTTCACAATGTCTTTCACTTCTCTGATTTCGAGCTTACTCCCATATTAGAAGAAATAGCTGGATATTCCGGTTTTGATGGAGATTTGAGAAACCAGAATCTTATATTCCCAAAGGCTCCCTCTATACACCAATTCTTTGGTCTTCTAAATATCAGTAATCAAATCAGAAAAAGCAACTTTGTCAAAGGGTGTTGTTCTTTCAACTTCCTATATTCAAGGTTCGAAAAGCCGGATGGATTTGAAATTCATGAAAAGGGCCTTACTAACAAACAAAATAAGGACACCTGGCAAATTCACCGTCGCTTTGCTTTCATGGTGGCTTTTCTGGGAGTCATGGTCTTCCCAAACAAAGAGCGGACGATTGATATTTGTATAGCCAAAGTCGTACAAGTCCTCACTACTAAACAACATCATACTCTTGCCCCGATCATTCTCTCAGACATTTATCGGGTGTTGACTTTGTGTAAGTCCGGGGCAAAATTCTTCGAAGGGTGCAATATTTTGTTGCAAATGTGGTTGACTGTACATCTACAACATCACCCCAAGTTCATGCATTATGGTCCGAGAAAGGACAATTTCATTGAGAGTTCTGAAGAAAGAATAAAAGATTATAAATCTCCAGAAGGGGTGGAAGCCTGGATATCCTATTTAAGATCTTTAATGGCAAGTCAAATTGAGTGGACTTTGGGATGGCTCCTGGTAAGAGAGGTGATACACATGTCAACCTTAAAGAGTTATTTGTTGTTGTTGGGTTTAAGAAGTGTCCAGCCGTATGCACCACATAGAGTTCTAAGACAGCTAGGGAGATACCAAGTGGTGCCTGATGATGAAGATTTGAGTATGCAAGTGATTGAGCTACACCCCGAAGTCACACTCCCTGAGGCTTTAATCCAACGCATTTGGAATGGTTGTCGATACTTGAAAGATGATACCCAAGTTCCAGATCGTGCGAAAGGTGAGATAAATCTGGGTTATGCTAGGTGGTTTGAGAAAAGATCCCATATGGATGATGCACTAGAACCCGATCCCAAAAGGCCCATAAAAGGACCGCATGTTCAAGCCTTTGATGACAAAATCCAAGAACGGTTGGCTTGGGGTGAAAAGGAAAAGGGTACAAAGCAACTATTCATGCCTTAGAAGAAAGCTTGAGGAACCTCAATTTGGAGAAAGACTTACAAGCACAAGAAGCATAAGGTGAAAAGAAGAGTCTGATTTGCGAGAATAAGGCTCTCCGCACCCAGTTTCAACAGATGAAGAAAGCCTCTGAAGCGCCAGTGAGAAGTTGGAAAGATCAGAAAATCATTTCCAATCTGATGGAAAAGATGCAAGATTATGACTCCATTTTGGCAAGAACCAAAAAGGCGTTAGATAAAGCTAAGGAAAAAATCATACAGTTGAATGAGGAGGCCAAATCTAGTAAAAAACACCAAGTGATGAGATTTGAAGAAGAAATGGCTCAATTCGAGAAAGAGAAGGATCATTGGGTACGTTCAAAGGCTCAGCTCCATGCACAATTGGAAGAAATAAGAAGGTACAACAGAGAACATCAGTATGCAGATATTGATAGGGAGATAGCACATGAAAGACTCGAGCATGCCAGACTTCGAGCTCAATTGGAGTCAGCTTTAGACCGCGGGGGCCACATAAGAGATATAGCCACCAATCGCCAACAGCAATTGCAAAACCAAGACCAAAATCTCTAAGATTTCAGAGCACAAATCCATGATTTGGGTGTTTATACTTCTCAATGTTATGTGAAATGCCAGGGGATGGATTATGAAAGGTTCTTGGAGCATGCGCCTACTTTTTCCCGTCATCTTGCAGTAGAGATAGAGAGGATGTACTGTACATTAGGGGGTCAGTAGGGTCAAGCTCCACCGTGAGCAGATGTTCCAGTGATTGAAAGAAAAAGATTGTGGAGTGAAGAATAGTCATAATTGTTGAAACTTTTCATATAATAGTCATATTTTAGTTTGAGTACATGTCGAGTCTTTAAAACCATTTTCTTAAAGTATTGTCCAAATGTAATGTCATTTATGTCTTTGTACTGTTTCGTTTGTTAAAATAAATAAAAGTAATAATAATTGTTTCCACCAGAACTACGCTTGGTCTGATTCATGCAGGGTCATGATACGTAGGCAATCTTCATAAGATTCGACCATAACCAAAAGAAAAGAATAAAATGAAAAAATGGGAGGGAAATAAAAGATAGACGTGAGTGACAATAAAAGGGAAAGGTCAGGAAAAGTTGGGATGACACAAGCAACCGAGCAAATACATGGTAGAAATGACTAATTGCCTAGATGCATTGCATCCCTATGTGTGGTTGTTTATTTGTTAAAACTCTGATCACTAACAAGTTTGGTTTTTGTTCCAGAATTCAAGCAGTTAGTACACCTAAGCATACTGGCAACCCACCCCTACTAAACCAGATCCAAAGGAGAAATAATCATGTCTATCCCAGATGTAGACACCAGTGTCATTGAAGGAGGAGAGTTGGACGTTAACGCCATAAAAGAAGAGATGTACAAATTAAAACAACAAATGGCCGAAATGTATCAAGCTTGGGCTAAAGGACAACCGCCATCCGCCTACCCAGCTAACCCTACCTTCACTCCACCACCGTCTCAAACTCAGGATCATCCTGCCACCGATCTATCCCCGAGCTTTCCCATTTACCAACACTACCGGGGAACCACTTCTCATACACCACAATCTCCACCCCCTAAACCAATTCCATACCCTCCTCCACCAGTAACTCCTGTCTTCGTAGCACCTCCACCAGCTACACTCCACAAATCTCCTAGCGAGCCTATGTTCCAAGCGCAGGACAACCAATACTACCCCTCGGAGCCCACTTTCAAAGCTCTAGAAACCCATTCCTATACTCCTCGCTTTGACCTCCAGATAGAAGCTGATAAACCAGTCAAAAATACCGAAAAAGAAGAGATGTTCAAGAAACTTAAAAGCTTAGAACAATCATTCAGAGACATGCGGGGGTTGGGAGGGCAAGTCAGCATGGCCTAGAAGGACATATGTCTGTTCCCGAATGTGCAATTACCGGCAGGTTTCAAGATGCCCAAGTTCGATCTATACAACGGTCATGGTGATCCAATAGCCCACTTGAGGGGTTTTTGCAGCAAGATGAGGGGAGCTGGAGGAAAAGATGAATTGTTATTGGCTTACTTCAGTCAGAGTTTGAGTGGATCAACATTGGAATGGTATACCCGCCAGGATTATGGGAGATAGTACACATGGGATGATCTGGCGCAAACATTTGCTTGTCACTTCCAATACAATCTTGAGATCATTCCAGATCGACTGTCCTTGACTAAACTTGAGAAGAAGCACAGTGAAAGCTTCAGAGAATATGGTTTCTGATGGAGGGAGCAAGCAGCAAGAGTAGATCCCCCAATGAAGGAAAGTGAGATGGTAGATTACTTCCTACAGATTTTGGAACCTACTTACTATGGCCATTTGGTCTCAGCTATGGGAAAGTCATTCAACGAAGTAGTAAAGATGGGGGGCATGGTAGAAGAAGGCCTCAAGTCGAATAAAATCATGAGCTATTCGGCTATCAAAGCGACTACTCAGGCTATTCAGGGTGGCATAGGAGGGATTGGGAAGAAGAAGAGAGAGGAAGCAGCAATGGTTGATTCAGGAACTTGGTCCGGATCCAGAGGTTCACCTTACCACTACAATCAACCTCGACCCCACCAACAAACTTATCACCACAATCCACCCCAACACTACTATTCCCTACCAGAACCTCATTTTTCCGTCCACCATGCACAAGCATACAACCAACCTCCTGCCCACACTCAATGGCATACTCCCGTCCTACAAAATACTTATCCACATCCACGAGCCTACCAAAGCACTCCCAGACCAAGTTTTCAGCCTAGTCAAGCATTCACGGGTGAAAGGTTGCAGAAAAAGAAAACCTTTACTCCATTGGGAGAATCATACACCAGTCTATTCCACAGGCTAAAACAGCTAGATATGCTAAGGTCGATATAGTCCAAACTGCCAAATCCTCCTCCAAAGAATCTTGACTATACTGTCAGTTGTGAGTATTGTTCTGGTACACCGGGTCATGATACAGAAAAGTGCTGGCACTTGAAAAGTGCGATACATGACCTTATTGATACCAAAAAATTGAATTTCAAGCTCTCGAGGCGCCCAATATTAACAGGTATCCAATGCCAGCCCACCAGGAGGCAAATATGATCGAAATAGTGCATGCGGAGGGGGAGCCCAAGAAGCCATCACAGACCGTCATGATGATTCGGTCTAGTAGAGTCAAGATAGATGAACAATCAGCAGGTGAGAAGTTGGTGATCATGCCAAGCAAAAAGAGGGTTGAGCCATCTGTGGTAGTTAAAAAGGGGTCTTTAAGCAAAGTTGCGACGAAACAGGAAGGGGCAAAGGTGATTGTACAAGGAGCGGCCAGCAAACCCGTCATAATCGTGGAAGGTGCCCGTGCAGATCATGTTATTATCAAGCCGGTAACCCAGTTACCAATAATCAACAGCAAGGCTATTCCATGGAATTAAGAACGGGTAACAGTGATGTACAAAGGGAAGGAAGTCAAAGAAGAAATCTGTAAAGTACATGGTTTGACTCTCTCGGGAAGGTGTTTTACTCCCGACGAGTTAAGAAGAGCTAAACATAATCCAGTGCTAGTAAAGAAATCCGTAACTGAAGAAGAAGCAGAAGGATTCTTGAGAAAGATGAAGCTACAGGACTACTCTATCATGGAACAATTAAGAAAGACGCCTGCTCAAATTTCCCTATTGTCATTATTGATACATTCGGATGAGCATCGTCAAGCTTTAATGAAGATCTTGAATGAGGCGCACGTTCTCATAAGATCTCCATGAATCACTTGGAAAAAATAGCCAACAAAATCTTCGAAGCAAACAGAGTCACGTTTTCCGATTATGAATTGCCCGTAGATGGTACTGAGCACAACAGAGCTCTTTACCTCACAGTAAAATGTGAGAACTCTGTGGTGACCCGGGTATTGGTTCACAACGGGTCAAGCGCAAACATCTGTCCTCTCTCTACTCTAAGTAAGTTGAAAATAGAAGATGAGAGGATCCATAAAAACAGTATTTGTGTGCGGGGATTTGATAGTAGAGGTAAAGATTCAGTTGGGGACATAGTGCTGGAGCTGACGATATGGCCAGTTGAGTTCACAATAGAGTTTAAAGTGCTGGATATAGTTGTTTCCTATAATTTGTTGTTGGGTCAACCATGGATCCACGCCGCTAAAGCAGTCCCATCAACACTACACCAGGTAGTCAAATTTGAATGGGATAGACAAGAAATAGTTGTGCATGGGGAAGACAGTTTATGTGCTCGCAGCAATGCCATTGTACCGGTCATTGAAGTGGAAGATGACCAGGGACCATGGGTCTACCAGGTTTCTGACACGATATTGGTAAAGAAAGTTCCGGAGGGGAAATACATTCCAAATCCAAAGATAACCGCCGCATCAGTCATAGTAGCCTATGAGATGTTGAAGAATGGTTTTGTACTCGGTAAAGGTTTGGGCTCATCTTTGCAAGGCATCATACAGCCGGTGTCCCTTCCCGAAATCATGGGAACATTTGGTTTGGGATTCAAGCCCACTGCTGCAGACATAAGAAAGGCCATAAAGCTAAAACAGAAGGCATGGGTCCTTTCAAAGCCAGTCCCACGTCTTTCCAAATCATTTGTCAAGTCCGGTGCCAAAAGTCGCCCAGTAACAGCAATTCCCAGTTTTGTGACTGATCCTGAGAAGGAGTTAATTGAATGATTTGAGAAGTTGTTCGACAGTGTGAACATGGTGGAAATTGGGGAGGGTTCTAGCAACGCGGAAGTGCAATTTGTCGGGCCAAAAACAAAGCTTAACAATTGGAAGGCTGCTCCTCTCCCCACTCGGAAGGAATCTTGGTAGTTTATTTTGAGTTTCCTTCAGTTTGTCTGGGTTATTCCAGGGTTGTAATCCAGATTTTTTATCTTTCAATCTGTTTGAAGTGTGCAAACCTTGTTATCTTTCATCATTCAATGAAATGCAGTTTCCCTTTGTTTATCATTCCTGATAGTTTTTCTTTTATTTTTCTTTTTTTTTGTACAGTTCTTTTTACGCTGGTTCTAATGACATGACATGCATGAGGAATCCTCAGCCCAGTCTTAAAAATCAATCTAATTCTGAAATAATAGATCAAGAGGTAGATTGTGACTATGAATCAGAATACGATGAAGATGAAGCCTTCGAAGAGATTAGTAAGGAGTTAATTCACTTCGAAGAAAAACCCAAACCCAACCTGAATGAAACAGAAACTGTCAATTTAGGGGGCACAGACAATATCAGAGAAACTAAAATAAGTGTCCATCTCGATCCAAAGATCCGGGAAGAGTTAATCAAAGCACTCATCGAATACAAAGATGTTTTTGCATGGTCGTATGACGACATGCCGGGTTTGAGCACTGATTTAGTGGTCTACACATTGCCTACTGATCAAGCGTTTCCTCCCGTCAAGCAAAAGTTGAGGAAATTCAAAGTGTGATGATTAAAGAAGAAATCACCAAGCAGTTGGATGCAAAGGTTATTCAGGTCACTCGATATCCTGTTTGGTTGGCTAATGTCGTGCCTGTTCCGAAGAAGGACGGCATGATCAGAGTATGCGTCGATTACCGCAATCTCAACAAAGTAAGCCCAAAGGATAACATCCCACTACCTAATATCCATATTATGATCGATAATTGTGCCAAGTGTGAGATTGGATCTTTTATGGATTGTTACGCAGGGTATCATCAGATTCTAATGGATGAAGAATATGCAGAAAAAACGACATTCATCACACCATGGGGAACTTACTGCTACCGGGTAATGCCATTTGGTTTGAAGAACGCCGGGGCAACTTACATGAGAGCAATGACTACGGTGTTTCATGATATGATACACAAGGAGATTGAGGTATACGTAGATGATGTGATAATATAATCAAAGCATCAGGCCGACCACATTGGGTATTTAAGGAAATTCTTCCTGAGACTTCTCAAGTACAACCTCAAGCTTAACCCTGCCAAGTGTGCATTTGGTGTTCCATCCTGAAAGCTGTTGGGATTCATAGTCAGCCGGTGAGGCATCAAGTTGGACCTATCAAAGATCAAAGCCAATTAAGAATTGCCACCTCCGAGGAACAAAATCGAAGTGATGAGTCTTGAACTACATTAGCAGGTTTATTGCTCAGCTCACGACAACATGTGAGCCTATTTTCAAATTGCTGAAGAAGGATGTTGTGGTCAAATGGACTGATGAGTGTCAAGAAGCATTTGATAAGATAAAAGGATACTTGTCAAACCCACCTGTGCTGGTTCCGTCAGAACCAGGAAGACCTTTGATTCTTTACTTAATAGTCTTGGAAAATTTATTTGGCTGTGTATAGGGGCAGCATGACATCACCGGCAGAAAGGAACATGCCATCTACTATCTTAGCAAGAAGTTCACGGATTATGAAGTTAAGTACACTCATCTGGAAAAGACATGTTGCGCCCTAACTTGGGTGGCTCAAAAATTGAAACATTATTTGTCATCCTACCCTACTTACCTCATTTCACGCTTGGATCCGTTGAAGTATATCTTTCAAAAGCCTATGCCGATAGGGAGACTTGCGAAGTGGCAGATCTTGCTCACAAAGTTTGACATCATCTATGTGACCCGGACTGCTATGAAAGCCCAAGCATTGGCCGATCATTTAGCCGAAAACCCGGTCAATAAAGATTACGAGCCATTGAGAACTTATTTTCCCGATGAAGAAGTGATGCATATCGATGAACTGGAGCAAATTGAAAAACTAGGCTGGAAACTTTTCTTTGATGGGGCTACCAACATGAAAGGAGTTGGAATAGGAGCTGTGCTTATTTCTGAAACATGGCATCACTATCCTATTACGGCTTAGCTTCGGTTTTATTGCACCAACAATATAGCTGAGTATGAAGCCTGTATTTTAGGTATAAGGCTAGCTACAGACATGAATATCCAGGAAGTCTTGGTCTTGGGAGACTCGGATCTTCTGGTACATCAAATTCAAGGAGAATGGGAAATGCGAGATTTGAAGCTCATACTGTACCGACAATGTTTGCATGATCTTTGTCAACGGTTTCGATCAGTGGAGTTCAGGCATATTCCAAGGGTCCATAATGAGGTCACCGATGCTTTGGCTACCCTGGCGTCAATGTTGCACCATCCGAACAAAGCTTATATTGATCCTCTGCATATTCAAGTCCAAGATTAGCATACTTATTGTAACATGATTGAAGAAGAAATTGATGGTGAACCATGGTTCCATGATATCAGGGAGTATATCAGAATGGGGATATATCCAGTGCAAGCCACAGGGGATCAAAAGAGAACGATTCGACGGTTGGCAAGTGGATTCTTCTTAAGTGAAGGAGTTTCGTATAAAAGAACACCAGACCTTGGATTATTAAGATATATAGATGCTAGACAAGCTACGACTGTCATGTTCGAAGTATATTCAGGTGTTTGCGGACCACATATGAGCGGATATGTACTGGCAAAGAAAATTCTCCTAGCAGGTTATTATTGGCTCACCATAGAGCGAGATTGTATCAGTTTTGTGCGCAAATGTCATCAGTGCCAAATACATGGAGATTTGATTCATTCTCCACCATTAGAATTGCACACAATGTCAGCACCATGGCCCTTCGTTGCTTGGGGCATGGATGTCATTGGACAAACTGAGCCAGCAGCATCCAACGGGCACAGGTTCATTCTGGTAGCCATTTATTATTTCACCAAGTGGGTTGAGGCCAAAACTTTAAATCGGTGACCAAGAAAGCAGTGGTCGATTTTGTTCACTCAAATATCATATGTCGATTCGGAATCCCAAAGGTGATCATCACAGATAATGGTGCTAATCTTAACAGTAACTTGATGGAAGAGGTATGTCAACAGTTTA
Organism: Nicotiana sylvestris; assembly: GCF_000393655.2. Classification (NCBI taxonomy): domain Eukaryota; kingdom Viridiplantae; phylum Streptophyta; class Magnoliopsida; order Solanales; family Solanaceae; genus Nicotiana; species Nicotiana sylvestris. Next base: position 99,964,800 of record NC_091063.1, on the reverse strand, counting down.
AGATTACACATCGCAATTCTACCCCATATCGTCCCAAGGCGAATGGAGCAGTTGAAGCAGCCAACAAAAATTTAAAGAAGATACTTTGGAAAATGGTAGAAGGTTCGAGGAAATGGCACGAAAAATTACCATTTGCGTTGTTGGGATATTGCACTACTATCCGTACTTCGGTAGGTGCAACTCCTTGTTTGTTGGTATATGGCACTGAAGCAGTAATACCTGCATAAGTTGAAATCCCTTCCCTTCGGATTGTCGCTAAGGCTAAGATTGATGATGATGAGTGGGTCAAAACCCGTTTGGAGCAGTTGAACTTGATTGATGAAAAACGATTGGCAGCAATATGTCATGGCTAGTTATATCAAAAGAGAATAGCAGGAGCATACAACAAAAGGGTGCGTCCCCGAAAATTTGAACTGGGTCAGCAAGTGCTGAAACGTATCCTTCCACATCAGGTTGAAGCAAAAGGCAAGTTCGCCCCGAATTGGCAAGGGCCATTTATTGTAACCAGAGTATTGTCCAATGGTGCTCTATGTTTAACAGATATCTAAGGAAAATACATGGACATAGCCATCAATTCCGATGCAGTCAAGAGATATTATGCATGATTTCTTTGTTATAATTGTTGATTGTTTGTACTTGGCATTGTTTTGAAGATTGAAATGACAGAGGAAATTTGTTCTTCTATCTAAACACTTTACGCTTTGTTCCCCCTTTTGATCCTTATTTATTTCTTTCATACCCCTCTTTTGGAATCAATAACGAAAAAGAGAGAAAATAAAGAAAAAGAGAAAAGAGAAAACAAAAGAAGTGAAAAGAGAAAGTATAACAACAAGGAAATTCAGGTGTGAACTACGTTTGACCTGATTCCTGTTAAGGATATGTAGGCAGCCTTACGACTCAGTCATAATAAAATAAAATATCAAAAGATCCCCAAGCAAGGAACTGGGGCAGAAGTTGTGATTGTAATAAGAAATGTGATTCCAAAAGTTGTAATTCTGACCCATTTGAAGTTATTTTGAGCCCGTTTTATACCTTTTTCTTCCAAACATATCCAAGAACCCACATTGCTGTCCAAAGAAAGACCTCCCGATCAGTCTTCGAGAGATTCCAAGTCAAGCAATCTAAAGATAATTCATATCAGGGGCAACACTCCGGTTTAAGCAAGAGAAATCAAAAAATGAGAGAGTCTTATTGGTGAAAACCCTCATGGGCACCATGAGGCGACGAAAGCCGAGAAATCAAAACAAAATGAGAGAGTCTTATTGGTGAAAACCTTCGTGGGCACCATAAGGCGACAAGGAATTGAGGAACAAACAAATAAGAGAGGTTTGTCGGTGAAAACCCTTCAGGGCACTGCAAGTGTAACAAGGTCTGTAAGTTGGCGGAAAGAGATTGGTTAAATAGACTGGGTTGATTAATCCAAAATGTATACCATGATCATTGGCGCCAGTGAATCCACTCAGATAAGTTTCTTTTCCTATCTCTAACAGTCATCCAAATTTGGATTTTCTTCTTTATTTTTAATTCTCAAAATCGTCGCATTTCATTGTTGTTAATTTTTACTCCTCTAAAGCTCTTCCAAGGTTAGCCTTGTTCCAACAAATAGGAAGGAATGTCAAAGTGTACTACCAGATTCAAAATTGCACAAACCAAAATACGGCTAGGACATGTTGGAGATAGTATGATGAAAAAAGGGACCTAGGGTGTAAGCAAAGGTTAAATCGGTGGAATGGTTCAGTAATGTCATGTGAGATGTATGGTTACGAATAAAAGAGTCAGAAGTGAAAAACAACTGTTGGGGATACTGCAGCGGATCAGTCAGAAGGTCAAAACAGTCCTTTTGACCAATTCAAGGCAGTTTGTTGAAGCAAAGAATGGCAAAGAGAAAACCATCCCTAGCAAGAATGCCACAACTAACCACCACGTTTTAAACTGACAAGATTTTCTTTGATTTGAAACAGGGGCAAAAATGGCATTTATTTCAGGAAACACCCTGTAAGGAAAGCAAGTACCATGCAGGTTTGATCGTATAAATTCTCAGGACCATCCTGGAAAATAGGACTTAGTTTAAAATTCAAAACAATCATGAGTAGCATAATTTAGCACAAATGCACCCCAAAGGATTATAAGTGGAACTCCGAAGTTTGCATGCTTGAGATACATTTTGGACATTACCCCAAGAGGCCTCGGAATTCAGCAAAACTTGGGAGACCCACATAGCCCCGGTCTCTCGGGCTGGCAAAATGTTAAAATATATATATACATACATACATATATATATATATATATATATAATAAAAAAATAAAAAAAATAAAAACACCATTTTTTCCACCCTTTTCCCCAAGAAGAAACACCATCATTTCCCACATTTTCCCCCGATTTAATTGGAAGTTTCCAGGACCCTCCTGAATAATGGGACGTAGCTTAAGAAATTCCATTAAATAGCAAGATGTAGCATAAGTTCTGCCATAAAGAGGTATAATTTCGCTTAAAATTGTCACTCTTAAGATAAGAGTTGATTTTAGATTCTCAGGACCCTCCTGGATAATGGTATTTAATTTGAAAACGTCAAGACCCTCATGGATAATGGGACTTAGCTTTAATTCAAAACATTCATGAATACAAGATCTAACATAAGCTCTACTTCGTGAAAATATAAATTGGTATGAAGTTTTCATTCTTAAGACAAGACTCAATTCGAAATTTCAGGACCCTCCTAGAAAATGGGACCTAGGTTAAACTCCAAAACGATCATAAGTAGTAAATATAGGACAAATGTGCACCAAAAGGAATATAAGTTGGCTTCAAAGTTTGCATAAGAGTTTTCAGGACCCACCTGAATAATGGGACATAACTTTAAGCATTCCACTAGATAAGTAAGTGTTGTTATAAGAGAGTACAATTTAGCCGTAAAATTGTCACACTTAAGATAAGACTTGATTTTTGATTGCAGGACCCTCTTGAATAATGAGACGTAGTTTAAAACTGATTCGGATAACAAGATTTAGCGGAAGTTATACCTTTAAAAGATATAGCTTAGATTTAAAAATTGTCGTTTAGTTAAGAGTTGTCAGTACCCCCCTGGATAATGGGACCTAGCTTTCAAATTCTTAGTAATATTTGGTAATATGATTCTGTTTAACACTCACAGATGCGCCCAGCTACCAAACTGGGGCAGCAAATTTTCTTTTGTTTTGTCTATTTTTGTTGAAATCAGGCGTCCACCTAGAGAACAAGGAAAATAGTTGAAATATCAGCAATCAGGCGTCCACCTGGAGAACAAGGAACAACAGTTGAAGTATTAGCAATCAGGCATCCACCTGGAGAACAAGGTACAACAGTTGAAGTATCAGCAATCAGGCGTCCACCTGGAGAACAAGGAAAAACAGTTGAAGATTCAGTAATCAGGCGTCCACCTGGAGAACAAGGAACAACAGGTCAAGTTTCAGCAATCAGGCACCCACCTGGAGAGCAAGGGAATACATTCGAGTTCAGCAAACAGGTGCCCACCTGGAGAGCAAGGGAATACAATTCAAGTTTAGCAATCAGACGCCCGCCTGAAGAATAGAGAAAAGGAAACAATAGTCAAAGGAAGACATTTAAAAGGTTCAGCAATCAGGTACCCGCCTGGAAGATAGGGAAAGCATCTAAAAAAATACAATTCAAGTCAGCAACAAAGGAACTTCTAAAGAAAATACAAGTCAACAAGGCAACAACAGTTACAAGACCATGTTTGAAAATAAATCTTTGTAAAGGATAGATTATAGCTTAGTCTAGCTTCTTCATTTTTGTCTTGGTGTAATAAGGAGGTCAGTAAGCAGTATCAGCAACAGCAGCAACAACAACAGTAAAATCACAGCTTCATGGTAGTCCTAGCTACCGAAAACTTCCCGAACTACATTGACCTGATTCCTTTATAGCCAAGGATATGTAGGAAACCTTTGAAGCAGAGGTTCAGTCAAATCTTTCAAAAATGCTTCCCACGGAGTATTCAAACGGGCAAAAATCGCTCGTATCCGCTCACTTTATCTTTGCACAAAAACTCTTCGTGTTTTCGGACAAACAGGGGCAGCTGTGAGCACGTGAGTTTTTCCTCACAAGAATTACTCCAAAAAGAATTCCCAAAATTAGATTTGTATCTAATTATTTGCTAAAATTAGGAATTACTATGCAATTTGCTTGAGTGTTTGCATATTTTGTGCATATTTAATTAATGCATTGAAAATACAAACAATATAGCATCTACATTTAGAATTTAGTTTTGCATTTTTAGATTAATTAAGTAAATTGTTGCTTTACAAGAAATGGAAAAAAAATAGTTTATTTTGCTTTTAATTTTAGTCTTGAATTTTAGTAATTTTTCCTTTAATTGATACTTAATTTAATCATGGTAATTATAATTTGAAGTCTAGTTAATTTAATAAGATAATTTAATCAGGGATTAATTTAGGTTTGTATTTTAATTTTAGTTTAAAAATATTTTTAAAAAAAAATCAAAAAATGAAAAAAAAAGAATAAGAAATCCATTTGGGGCCACATTTAATTAAAAAATTCCAGACCCAAGTCGTTTTACCCTAGTCCAGCCCAAACCCAGCCAAAAAACTAGCCCAGACCCGTCCCAACCCGATCCGCCCCTTTACAATTCAAACGACGTCGTTTTACCACTCATTCATCTGAGCCGTTGATTTAATTTCATCCAACGGCTAAGATTCTGCCCCTTACCCGCCTTACCTGAATCTTACCCGTTTCATCTGAGACCGATCCGGTCTCTAACCCACTCAAACAATGTCGTTCCTATTAAGTGATTGATCCAAGCCGTTGATCTCATTTGATCAAACGGCCTGGATCCAATTCCATCCCAGTATATATATATCATCTCCCTCACCCCAAACCCTATATACCAGCCGCCACCATTCCCCCGCCTTCCGGTGGCGGCGGGGACTCCTACCCACTTGAAAATAACACCCCAAGACCCTCTACGTCCCCTCGTCCCCAATTTGTAGTTAGTTTCCCTCGGATCACCCTAATACTTCTCGAATCTTCAATCAAAGTAGTCCGGTCCCAAAATCCCTGAACCCTAGCTCACCCATTCGACCCCAAATTCATACTGTAGAACCCACTCACTCCCCTCTTCCCTAATCCATAACCAGTTTCTTTCGAATGGGGCCCAATCTGCTCGAATCTTAAATCCAAGAGCCAAACCTGAACTCAAGACTGATGATAATTTTAGAACCGAGTTCGTCACAAAATAGTGTTACTCACTTGTTTTGACAAAGAACAAGTGACTAACATTATTTGGCGATGGAATCGGAAAGTCAAGGTACCAAGCTTTTCTAGTTTAATCGGTAAGTTCTTGCATGTTTTTGTGTTTCTTTGATTAATTTTATTCCAATGGTCATTTCCTTATTCTCATTTTCTCTGGTCAATTGAAATTCGATCAGTACTCTGGTATAAATTATTTCTGTTCACGGTTTGTTTCTTTAGATTGGTTTTTTTGGATTTGTTTCGTATAATTGGGATATCAATAGACTTTGAAATCGTATTTCATTTAATCACTTAGTCAGAATAATTAGGATTAGTTCAATAGTTTGGTGTAACTTCTTGTTTAATTATGTTGTTAAGAACTGATTAATATAAGTATAATTCAAGTGTTTACCTACTTAAGAAGCTTATAATAGTGGTAGGGTTGGGATTGCAATAGCTATTTAAATTTAGAAAGCACTAAGCTAGTGGGTAGTTAAAAATGAAAAGGTGAATTGATAATGGAGGAAACACTAAAATGAATGCCTATAAAAAGGCTGAACTTGAGATGTGTAAGGGGGTGGACAAGAGAACATTCTGAAAATACTGAAAAATACAGAGTGGAAAGAAAGGAAGAATTTCTGAAAATATTGAAAAAGACAGAGATTTTAAGATTGAAACATATAGAGATATATATAGAAAGAAATTCTGAAAAAAATGCCAAGCAACTATAGAAATTACTATTTCATTAAGTTACCTTGACGATTTCTTAGATTTTGAATTCCTAAAATGAAACCTAGTTTACTGTTTCATTGATCTCTCTTGTTTCGATTTTCAAATTTTCAATCTGTCAAATCTATTTTGGTTCATTTGAGTGTTTGAAGTGGATTGGATTTAGTTTTGAGTGGGGGTGTGAATTTTGCTGAACAAGTCAATACTCTACTGGTTTCTGAGTTGATCTTAACACTTGGTTGTTTGAATCTGAGGCTTATTTGTTGTACTACTGTCGCTTGAGCTTGCTGAATCTCATTTCTTCTTTGTTTATCCTCTTTTCCAGGTATATGATCCTGAACTCTATTGTTTTTTTGTGAAGTAAATTTGAAGAAATGAAATGAGAATGAGGTCTAAAGCATGGCTCTCATTTAGTTATTTAATAGCATTGTTTCAATTTGTCTCTTTTCAATAGGTTCTTCATTTAACCATAGTTTGAATAAGTTAATTTTTCATTCTGTATCAGCTTTGGGACTGTTACAAAGCTTGGAAAATAAATTGTCAACTGAATTAGACCCTAGATTATGTGTTTGAATATAAGTAAACTTGTATTGTGAATGGTATTGGGTCTTGTTAATTCGGTAGTTCATTCGAGGTTTGATAGCATGATTAGTTGTCTGGGATGATTATATATTCAGGTGATGCTTTGAGTTGAATGTGTACTAACTGTGGCAAGAATGAATGAACTCCAACAGAATAGGGTGAAGGCAGTTAAGGTTTGTTTTGTGTTTGTAAATGGTCTTTAAGGTTATTGTTAAACTTGTTGTCAAGAATACTTAGAATTGATATGACTTGGGTCTTTGCCTTTATTCTTACTTGAAATGGCCTTTTGAGTGTACAGTAGTACTAACTTCTGGAATTTGCTAGTATAAGAGCTAGAATGGGGTTGAATCAAACTATGGTTCAAATGGATTATGGAATCTGTCTTTAATGCAATAGGAAATTCAGGCTAGGTTACGTATATCTCTTATATTATGGAATCAATGTTTGCATTTCCTGTTTTGTGTTAAATTTGTTGGAATTATTGCCCAAGCATGTAATCAGAATAGTCTTGTGGGGATATCTATATTAGCAAAGGCTTGTCCTTTACTTGGGGAATTCTGATTACTGTGGTGTCCTTTGCTACATTCCAGGACTTAAAATCATTGTGTTAAAATGGATATGATTAAGAACTGCATTAGATAAATTTAGCACCATGAATAGGCTTGTTTGAAATTATAATTATATTGTTAAACATGTTGATCAACAAAAATTTCCTTTTTTTAAAGGTGATTTGGACTAATTTACTAAAGTTGGGCTGTGGTTTCAGCCCGTCTATTAAAGGTCGTTATGTGTGCTATGGGATGGTTTTGAATTCACTCGAACCCAATGGTTTATTCCAAGGTTAAGATGTTAAGTGTCCCATGTAGGTAGTTGGATCAATTTTGTGGTTTGTTCACTTGCATATATAAGCTAAAAATTTCATTCTCTTAGACTCCTCCGCTAAAATTTCATAAAATTGGAATTGAGGAGCCTATTAGATAAGTCACCATTCTTCGTCTTTTCCTTTATTTCTATGCAAATGTTGTCATGGGACCAAGTCTTTTTCTTTAAGCATTAAAAATAAAAAATAAAAAAAAATTTGAATTCCGCTTAAGGTTCAAGTAATTAGATTCCTTAAAATAAGTTGGATGTGCGCCATGTTAGATCATATAAATAGTTTACGATCCTCCGAAGCTTAGTTTGAATACCCTTTTATATTATAATTGATGTGTGCCAATTCAAAATCACAATTGCATGGCCTTCATTTAATTAATTTTAGTCTTATCCTTATAACTCAGAGCGAGCCATTCAGTGAAATTTCTCTGGCCTTCAAAGATGTGGTTTTTTTATGAATCAAATAATCATAGTTTGCTTTAGGCCCGATTTTGATTAGTATTGTAATTATGTATACGTTCGCATAACACAATTACAAATTAAATTCTTAAAAGATTTGAGGTATGCGTTCGCGCAACTTCAACCAAAATTTTAATAATAATAAAGCATTGTTAATTGTGGAAAAAATATATATAGTATCCCTAAGTCATAAATAGGTTAAATTTTTCTAATTATCCTTGCGAATAGACCATAAACTATAATAATTTTTTTTTATAAGATTATAGTAAGTTTCTTTTACATGAAGAAAAGCTTTCCTCTATGAGTGTACAATTTTTAAACTACTTAGCCATGAAAGGGGAGAAGAAAGATTATGTACTTGAGATATATAATTCATAAAAGTGCGTTAGGTAGCTTGTTTGAAATTTGTTTTAATATCAAAAGACTATAAAGTTTCATTTTTGTATGTTTTGCTCAGTTTTCTGTGTTAGCCAGATTTGTTGCTTTGTGTGATAATATTTTTTTTTTCTATTATTTCTTAAGAATGCAAGTATTTAATTTTGAAATTTTAATCCTAAAATGCGAGAGTGAGGAAGGCTCACTGTTGAGCCATGAAAATCCTGCTTCCATATATTTACCTCAAAACCAAATCGATAGTATGCTTTTAGGTACGTTCTTAACAAATCAATCATCGTGATTGTGTACACTTTCGCGTGACATAATTACGATTTTCAAAATAAATCAAGGTACGCGTCCGCACGACTTTGACCAAGCTTTTTCTTAAATAAACTAAGTGTTGTGAATTGTGTACACATACGCGTGACATGACTCTTGACGCCCCAAACCATACGAGTATACGTACGCGTAACGCGATAATTCTTTAAGTACGAATAAATCATGCAATTAATATCGGTAAAGGTAAAATGCATGTAGGTTCTAAACACGTAATTAAATAATTTAAGGCAAGTATAAATTGTTAAGCGACCGTGCTAGCACCACGGAATCCGGGAGTGCCTAACACCTTCTCCTGGATTAACAGAATTCCTTACCTAGATTTCTGGCTCGTTGACCGTAATACAGAGTCAATATTTTCCTCGATTTAGGATTCTAACCGGTGACTTGGGACACCATAAATTATCCCAAGTGGAGACTCTGATTTTAAATAAAATAATCCCGTTTCGATTGTCACTTAAATTGGAAAAAACTCCCATATACCCCTCGGGATGTAGGTAAAAAAGGAGGTGTGACAATACTAAGTGTCACTCTTATGAGTAAGGATTTTCATTATCCTTGGTGCAGAAGGATTACCGCAAGCGAGTAATGGTCATCGATGATGTGAAAAGAAGCCAAAGATAAAGAGGTAAAACATCTGTGGGTAGATCATCGTGGCTCCAACTCTTAGTTATCCCCTAAAAGAGGGAATATGGAGTGATATGGCATTAAGTCAGAATTAAGTGGTTCTAGTAACTATGGAATGGTAAAGGAAGAATGCGATAAAAATAAGAAAGGGATGAGATTGCACTTATACAAAGCCTACAGATATGCTACGATTCCAAAACATTATGCAAGCACGACCTCAAGGAGAGGAAGTAAGGGTTCTAGGCTGGGATGTTTTTGATAAACAAGGAGCCAGTGCGAGAAGTAAGTTAAGACAAAAGGAGTAAGCCAAGAAAGATTACGTTGAATATTAATATGATAATGGGCCAATGAGTAATTAACATTTTATTCAGGACGAGCCTAGTTATGGCTAGATAAGTGGTTACCGACGAATCAGGAGACCGTGCAAGATAAACATAGTAACACCCAATATATTGAATTCAACCTCGCAGTAATATCATTATCATACTTGAAATATATTTAGATAGGAGTCGGGGTAGTTAAAGGTACCGTATGAATGTTACGGGAATAAAAGAGAGTTCCACCGGAAAGACAATCAAAATATCAGCTCAAAAGAAACCCTACAAGCATAAGGGCACGGAGGTAAGCAACTACGGATAATTATAGGCAAGGAAAAACATCAAAAGGTTTGTAATAAGCTCACAGCTTTACGAGGGTCAAGGGTTCTCCCTAAGTTGTACAACGAAGGACTAGCTGAGGAAATAAGGAAGAAGGCTTCAACTTAAGCACAACGAAATCAAATTTAATTGTAATTACCATTTTCAAAGTAAAAATATGTGTCACACCCCTTCTCAACCATTCGTTCAGCTTTAAGAAATGAAATAACTCTACTGAAGTATAATCTAGGGTACCTCTCCACTCTAACCACAGTAATCCTAGCATAGCCAGTGTCACGATCTTTGCGTGATAATTAAGAATAGCATAATGGGGCGACACCAGTCCATGCCCAAAATAATATCAGTCTACCATACTGAACACTAATAAATCGACTCTGGTCTCCAACCCACTAAGAACAACCAAACACGACTGCTACTCACGGTCAACAACAATAGAATCTCCCACAAGTGTAGACACATAAATAGGGGAACTCAAAGAATCACGAGATACGCCCAAATACGGGGTAAAATAAGAGTATACATAGGAATAAATGGAGCCTGGATCAAATAAAATCGACGCATCTCTATGATAGACCGGAACAATACCTGTAATGACAGAGTCAGATGCAACTGCCTCTGTACGAGCAGGAAGAGCATAATATTTGGCATGACCTCCCCCTCTATGGCGACCTCTACCTGCCTGACCTGCACCTTGAGCTGGCTGAGTAGGTGTAGTGGTAGCTGGTGCTGTAATCATAGCCTGAGGACTTGGTGGAGCACGTGGTGCCTGAAAAGCCTGTAGAGGTGCACCCCTCCAAAGTCTAGGGAAATCCCTCAGCATATGACGAGTGCCGCCACACTCAAAACAAGATCTCGGAGGGTGTGGCTGTTTGGCTAGCTCAGGCTAGGTCTATTGTACTGACCACCTAAACTACCCTGTGCAGGAGGTACACTAGACACTAGTGTTTCATAATAAGTTTCCTAGGGCCTAGAAGTAGCTAGAATACCATTGGCGGTTGGAAGTGTTGAATGAAATGGGCGACTCACATAGCCTCTACAATGGCGAACTGCAGCTGGGGCATGCGTATCAATATAACAGCAAGAATCTCGACACCTCTTGGCCTCCCTCTCATCTCTCTCTCCTGAGCAAGAATGCCCTCCACTCTCCTAGCAATACCTACAACCTGCTGGTATGAAATATCCATATCCAACTCCCGAGCCATGCTAAGCATGATGTTGGGGTGGAGTTCCTCGATTAACCGACGGACCCCCTCTCAAACTGTAGCAACCAAGGCTGGTGCATGCCTAGACAAATCACAAAAGCGAACCGCATACTCTTGACACAACCATAGCACCCTGGCGCAACTGCTCAAACTTTACGCGCCATGTATCTCTAAGACTCTAGGGAACATACTCCCTCAAGAACATATCCAAGACATAAGTCTAAGTAAGTGAAGCCGCCTCAGCTGAACTACCCAACTCATAAGAACGCCACCAATTATAGGCCGCTCCTCTAAGCTGGAACGTAATGAAAGAACCCCCACTCAACTCTGCTACACCCTTAGTACGGAGGATACGATGGCACTCCTCAAGAAAACCCTTGGAATCCTCTTACGCCAAGCCACTGAAAGTAGGATGGTGGTACTGCTTGTACCTCTCGAGCCTGAGCTTCTCCTCCTCAGAAGCTACTACCCTACCCTCAGGCCGAACTAGGGCTACCGACTATATTTTTATAACCTCTAGAACCTGATCGACCTAAAACCGCTACCCTGGGGTGCCGGCGATAGGAGTATGTGCTCCTCCCCCGACCTGAGATGTGGTAGGAGCAAGTGGAATCAAGCCTACCTGAGCTAGAGTACCGAACATGCCCAGGAACTGTTGAAGGGTTTCCTAAAGATCTAGTACATTAACAGGCGTCTCAGGTGCCTGCGTGCCAACTGGAGCTACTAGTGGCTCCTCTATAGCAGCTTGTGTGGGTGCTCTGGCTGCACCACTTGGACGTCCTCGACCTCTACCACGACCCCGGCCTCTCGCGGCTCTAGCAAGGAATGCGGGTGCCTGGTCATCTAATCTGGTTGTACATGTCCTCAATATTTGTAAGACAATAGAAGACAGAAGTCTGGAATTTCAAAGTCAAAAATTTTGCATGACAAGGAATCAAAAGAAGTGAAATTTTTCTACCAGTTCCACACCTTCCTAAAGATAAGTACGGACGTCTCTGTATGGATCCGCGAGACTCTACTAAACCTGTAGGTGACTTACGACCCCTATGAACCTAGAGCTCTGATATCAAATTATCACGACCCAATTCTCCCTTTGTAAGATGTCGTGACAACACCTAGTTTATATGACTAGGTACGCCATACTGTAGCGCCCCCTTTTTTCCCTCTTATGAAATTGGGAGATCATTTTTGTGATATTTGGTATGGACAACTCATTCCTTTTAGGAATTGGGTTTTGCATTTTTGAATAGCCGCCACCTAATGATCTAATGTGCATTAGGAAACCTATAAGATCTACTCCTAAGCTTGTTTGATAATCAGAGATCGGGTAAGGGTTTGAAATTATCCTAAGGGAAAGGTGTTAGGCACCCCTCAGGATTCACTAGTGTGGTTCCCGGCCAGATAGTTTATTGTGAATTTGTACAATTTAGCAAATAGACAAATATAGGCTCAAATAGTAGGGGATTTAAGTTTAAACACTTACGAGTTTGAAAACAATTAAAGGCAAAATTTGAGAAGAAAGGGTTATAATTTCTACAAATACTTGAAAATATAAAAGAAGAAAAGGGGGTCCTAGTTTTATTTATAATATGGATTATATCAATGCAATACCCGGTATGACACTCCTCAGTAGAGGGGATACACGTGGCATTAACGCACGGGTCAACATATCCATATCTACCCTTCCCATCCCGTTAAGGTATTAAAGCGCGGATTGGTCTCGATGTCTATTGCATGCTACTACCCGACCCTTCCTATCAGTCCTGGAGGATTTTTAGGACTATTACTCCTAAAGGGGAGGGATATTAGGCTGATTTTAGTTTTTAAAGGTGAAAAAGCTAAGGCGACATACAAAACATATAGGGGTTGCACATTAGGGGAAACATATAACAAATAAGTGGCTCATGTATACCTCCTCAAACAAAGCACATAAATAGCATGACTTAAACATACATCTAAGGTCTGACTTTAACATATTAAAGTAAGGGAAATTTCAATTGTTGAGGCAGACCTGTTTATTACATAACTCAGTTAAGAAGTCTGAATCAGGAATGCCTGCTGGTTGTAGCAATTAACAAATGCGGATTCAATTCTTTGGTTGTTATCACCTAAGGCTTGCCTAAGCATTTAGGAGAGATCCTATAGATGTGGTACCTATTTAGAATAAAGAGAAACAGTAATAATTGAAGACGAACGATTTGGATCCTATAGGCATGCTTTCTAAATCGTGTTAAAGTGAAGAGTAAGGTTGTTTAAAACTGATTTAGAGTCAAACTAATTTTAAATTGGTTTCAGATCCTATAGGCAGGATATCTAGTGTTGCTCATTTTAATTCCTATAGACATGATATCTAGTCGAGCATGAATTGAAGCATGCAGTATCCCTATACGCATGATTTTTACAAAGGGGGGTACTGAATATGATATATAATTTATATCCGTCAGTTCCTAAGCATGGTTTTTAGGCGTGGTAATGCAGAAATTAAGACAAGCCCTATAGACAGGTTCTCTAAATGCGGAATTCAATATGCAGAATTTAGGTCCTATAGACATAATCTCTAAATGTAGAACATTCAGGAATTTAATGAAATTGGATTTTATAGGCATGATATCTAGATGCAGAATTAAACATGCAAAACAACAAATGATATCTAAATAGCAGAATTGAACATGCGGAATTTTAGATCATATAGACGTGATATCTACCCTTGAGCATGCATAATTACCCATCACCTTTCACTAGCCAAGCCCCTAAATGTTTATTACAAAATTATTACAGACTAGATAATGAATTACATCAAGGAAGCACAAAAGAAAAGTTACAACCAGAGAAAGATTGATTCTTGACTTCCTCTCTGAGTTATGGAATAAAAAACCTAAAGTGCCATTGTTTCAAAGGTTTTTTCAGACTTGAGTGTATCAAAGTTCCCTAAGAGTCTCAAGAGGACCCCGACAGTGCTCACACCCAAGTTGCATAACCAAATAGAGATGACTGCAGTGTGGAAGGGCCAGCCCTTATGTGTCCAAGTTCAGAGGGAGCTCATGAGTCTAGAGACGACAGTGCTCACACCCAAGGCTCACACAAGAGAACTTAAATCTAAGAATATGGTGGAAATATAAGAGTAGAGATTTAGAACTGAGTGGAGAATGGAGAAAGGAGAGGGGTGAGTTGAAAATAGTAGTAGTAAAGCTAAAATCATAGAATCAGCAATTGCACAAAGGGGTCAAGGGTTTGGGAAATACATTGCAAGGAGCATATATCCTTAGGCAGGGACCAGGTTTGGGCACGTACAGTAATAGATGGTGTTGTCATGCCTATAAACTAACCAGAACACACAACATATAGAGGGGATATGTAGGTCATGATCCCAGGGAATCAGGTTTGGATCATGCACAATAATTTTCAATGTTGTCATGCCCCAAGCCAACAAAAGATATCAGACACATAGGGGATGTGGAACATATAACCCAGGGAGGGTCAGGTTTAGGTCATGCACAACAATGTATGATGCTGACATGCCCTCAAACCAATATACAAACACATAGGGGGTATGGGGTATTGGGGTTTATACATGAGAAAACAATAATTAGAAAAAAAAGGAAAGGGCAAATCATAGCATGCTTGATAATAAAACTCGATTAAACATAAGCAGGATTCAAGTAAGAGTGAAGGAATTAGTAAAGAAACATGTTGTTGTTGATGTTGGAAGAGTAATTAGGACATACCAGTAAAGAAAACAAATCCAGAAAGAAAAAGTAGGCAAGTTTCCCACAGCCTAGCCTTGGCTTTCAGCCGGCTAGACAAGGTAGCAACACAAGTAGTAACACAGAAAACAGAGAGAGTTTGAGTGAAGTGTGTGTTTTTGAACTCAATTGGTTCGTGTCTTTGAAAGAAGGGGGTGCAAGGTATTTATAGTTTTTTGAAAACGAGTTAAGGAAAAGTAATAAGATACAAACATGGAAACAATCATAGGTCATAATCAATTACACGGGGGATTCCCTTTAATTAAGGAATCATTGTTTAACAGATTCAAATAAGGAAAGAGATCAGTTTAGATACAGACTGACTATTGCCATAAAAGAAGTAGTACAAGCATTCAGTAAGTAAACAAGTCTAAGTACAGAATATACTTATTTTGGAAATAGATTTAGCAAGGTAAATATTACAATAAAGGGAAAAGAATCAGTCAATACTGGCGAGTGAAATCAGTGTTCATAAAAGGGAAACTTTAGAAATCAGTTCAAAAGGTGAAGATTAATCAAGGAAGAAATTTCAGCATATAAATAAAGTGAACAGGGTCATCAGACATGCGAGGCCAAACAAAAGAGATAATCAGAAACATGCATTAGTAGCAGAAATAAACTAGTAGTAAAGCAAATATTCGAAGAATATTAATCAAGTAGGTCAAGTCACATTGAATCAATAGTGAAGAAAAAATAGAGTATCAGAAGCATGCAAAGGTCTCACAGAAACAGATGAGAAACCTTTTGAAAAGTTATGTTTTCAAGCATAGTCAAGTTTTAAAGATAGTAGAAACCGAGTGTCAGAAGAATCACATAAAGGAAAAGAGATTCTGAAACAAGGAACTTCAAATCGAGTTAGGCATTTAAACGAACTGTTTCAGACCCAAAGCCACAAGGTTTCAACAATAGTTGAGCCCTAAAAATAGATCAAACAAAACTTAACCAAACAAACACTCATCTAACAAACAATTTTTAGAACTCGACTGAGACCCACAAGAATTTAGGGTTTTCAACAACAATGAGTTCGAAAGATGGTAAACAGACGATTCAAGCAAGATTTTTAACAAAGAAACGCACATCTTAAATATATTAAAAGTCAGAGAAGAGATTCTAAAATAACTTAAAAAGAAAAACCCTAATCGGAAAAAGAAAAAGAGTCGTTTTTGAAAGCAAAATTGAAGAAACTTCGAGAAGATGCTTAAAAGTTTAGAGAAAGCATAGATCTAAAGTAGATCTGAAAGAAATCGAAAGATCTTAGAGATTAGGGTTTCAGAAAACCCAGAAAAGATGAGAAAGGCTTCGAAAGTTACCGATCCAACCAAGAGAGTCAAAGGTCTTACTCGAATGATCATTGTCGGCCGGAGAAAGGTCAAAGATGACCGGAGAAGGGCCATGAACTAAAATCGAACGAAGACTGGACCAGAGCTCTTCATAGTCTGGCCTTGAAACCATAAGGACAAACACATAGGAGTCAGGGGAAGGCTGGTATAGGTCCCCGATAACCTCGGAAGGCCATGTATTAGGGCGGATTAGGGTGGCGGCGGCTAGGGTTTGAGTGGTGTTGCAGAGAGTGTTTGAGAGGAAGGGGATTCTAAGGCGGCGGTGAGTGAGAAATGACCGGATTTTGGGTTCCTTTGGAATTAATTAAGGCAAGGGTGACTATTGGTCGTTGATCAGAGTGATCAACGGCATGGATTAAAATGGGTAAGTGGGGCGGTTTATGAAACTGGGTCTTGGCCTAGTCCAATGAGTTCAATTGGGTCGAGAATTGGGTTAAAATTGGGGTAGGATTTAGGCTATGATCGAAATGAATTTGGGCTATTATTTAAATAACCAATTTCCCCTTTTAAAATTATAAAAAATAGCAAATTGATTTTTGGAAATAAAGTAAAATCTAAAATAATTTATAACACATAATTATCAATATAAAAATACTGGAATTAATTTTTATAAATGTAAACGCAATTAAATCTCAAAAGGGGCTAATATTGTAATTATATGCAATTTAGCTTTAAAACTACTAAATAAATTTGTAAAAATATGCAAAAATATATTAGCTACATTTTAGTACAAATATGAGAATCCAATAAATGAATCACCAAAAATAATAATTTTGGAAATTATTATTGGGTTTTTATGAATAACATAGGGGAATAAATTGGTTAAAAATCTTAAAAAAAAATAAGGAAAAGTAATAAAATATTTGGACACACTTATACATGCATACACATGTTGTTTTGAAAGTATCTTGCATATTTAAAAATATATAGGAAAAAATGGGTATCAACAGCTGCCCCTTTTTACTCGGGAAGGATGAAAGAGTTGTCGGGTAAAGATATGGTGGCTAATTTTGATCGAGCGGAACGGTTCAATGAGATTTAGGCTGTGCCCTGGCTTCTAAGTTGCCTACATGTCCTACATATCCTTGAATCCAGCTAGTCAATTTCTTAAGTTCTTCGGCCAGGTTCCTAATTGAGCAAGTCCTTATCATCAGACTCGGGTGTGCTTGAGATGGGTTGGGTGGAGTGTGGCACGGTCTCCACGTAGATAGGGGTGTTATGGTGGGTGTGAAAGTGGTCATTTGTGGACTTTTGGAGTTCTGGGATGAGTAACGGGGTGTTGTTTGAGGTATGGTAGGTGTTGCAGTGATGGTGAGGAGCGAGATGGTTCTGTTGCTTTGGGATATTTGTGAGCACGTGATTTTTGCACTATACGAATTATTCCAAAAAATTCAAAGCAAAATAATTTCTTTCAATGTTTGCAATTTTGTTGGATTTTGTCATTTTCTATTAATTATTTGCATTTGTCTGTGCACGTTTATTTTATTTTATTCACAAAAATACAAAATATCACGCACTGCATTTAGTATTTGATTTTATAATTTTTTTGGATTAATTGGTAAATTAGTTTGTTTTATAAAAATGAAAAGCACAAAAAATTAGTTTAATTTGCACTTTTAATTTTAGCTTTGATGTTGAGTAGCTTTCTTTTGTTAATATTACTTTCAATTAATTGTGTCAATTATCATTTTAGGTTTAATTAATTTTGTTTAGTTCTAGGAATTAATTCTGATTTTTAATTAAATTTCAAAAAAAAAAAGAGAGAAGGAAAAGAAAGAAATGAAAGGAAATCCAAATCTGGGCTCTAACCAATTTAATTGTCCCAGCCCAAATGAAAATCACCCAATACCCGGCCCAAACCACCCTAACCCGGTCCGATTCGCCCCCTTCCCCCGAACCAAACGACGTCGTTTTATGGGCAACAGATCAGGACCGTCGAGGTTTCTTGATCGGACGGTCCTGAAGCCCAGGTCCCTTAGTATTTAAATGTCCAAACCTGCCCCCACCCCTCACTCATCTCCCTCACAACCTGCCCCTGCAAACCCTAACGCCGCCGCCCCTAAATTCCCCTACTGCCGGAGGCGACGCCACCACGAACCGACCTCAGATTAACACCAAATACCCTCTTCAACCCCCTCAGTCCAAATCTACAAGCACCTTCCATCAAACAAGTCCAAAACATCTCGAATCTTGATTTGAAAGAAAACCCCTAGCGCCGCCCCTGTGTTCTCTGGTGGCGGAGCCGCCTCGGTTCGACCCCAAAATCACACCCCTGAACCCCCGTCTCTCCCTCACCCTAAATACCCACTTAGATTCTCTCGAATCACCCCAGAACTCTCTGAATTTCAAATCTGAGTTCTAACCCTAAAATTCCGTCAAAGCTGTGGGCATGCATGACCTTAAGCCTCCGATTTGCTCGTGTTTGAAGTCTGATTCAACACGAATTGATGTTGCTTACTTGTTCTTGACAAAGAACAAGTGTAGCATCAGTTCCGTTTAAATCAAGGTGTCCGACGCAATTTCGGGTTTGCTAGGATAAGTTTCCTTCCCTTTTTCTTTTCTATCTGAGTTTACCTTCTGTTCCTCTTCTTTTCTTCTCCCTCTCTTTGAGTTTTTTACCTTGATTGAAATTTGAACAAGGTTCTGGACCTAGTTTCCCTTAAGATTGATTTTGCGTTCGTATCTGTTCCGTTGGCTTTTCAGCTTTCTTTTGTTGTAGTTTATGGTCTGGTTAACTTTCATTAGTGCCATGCTTAAATTTCTCATTTTTGTCTTTGTTTTGGTCACTAAGCTTAATTAGTTCCCCGCCTCTTTGTGATTGTTAATTAATTTATTTGTTTGGTTTTTAGTCTTCTGAATTTGTTTGGGTTTCGTCTGTGGGCTCTTAGGTCAGTCTAAGATATCATGTTAAAGGTGTTTTGTTTGGTCTAAGTCTGAGCCCATGTCTAGTTAAGCATTGAGCGCGTTCGAGGATCCAAAGCCTATGTTCAAGTCTAGCCGGGCTTCGAGGTAAGATACAGGGGTAATAGGGGTAAATTGGGTAAGTCACTTAAGGGAATCTTGCTATAACAGACTAGGAAGCTTCTAGGAAGCTGGGGAAGGGGTTGGTTCTGATTTTCTATTCTTTTAATAAGGGTATCTGAGCTATAATGAAAATTTAAAAAGGGTCCAATGTGAAAAGACTAATATCTTAAAGCTGCCCTAATAACTTGCCTATAAAGGCAGCTTTTCTTTCCTTTCAAAAGAAAAACAACAGCGGTTGAAAAATCTCATAAAAATCACTGTTTCATTCAGTTTCCTTTGTGATTCTTGAAGTCATCAAGTTTTGGAATAATTTTCTTGACTCATATGGGGTGAAAATGGATTGAACTTGGTATTGAAAGAGCTGGTTTAAGTTTGCTGACTGGTTTACTGTTCCATCGATTCTTCTGAGTGGATTATCATTATTTCAATTACTGAAGCTGGGCTGGCTGTTACTATTTATTGCTGAATCCCTCATTTTTCTGTTTTGATTTTAATTCCATGTACATTTTCTGAACTTTACTTGATGTAAGTTTCAGTATGAAGATGGAAATGAGAGGTTAAGGGAGTGCAGCAGACTTACCTGAGTTTTGTTTACTTTTTTATTTTTTGTGCTTTAGATCACATGTATGCAATCTAGCTGGTTTCCGTTTGAATGGTGAAGTTCCTATAGCTGTATTTGGTTTGAGACTATTGGAATGTTATGTAAAGGACTCAATCAAGTTATTATATCTCAAATGTGTTTGAGCCTTGAATGAAGTAAGTAGGTGTGCTTTGGTAGTGTTCTCATACATGAATTGGTGCTAACGAGACTAAAAGGAAAATGATTAATGTTTGGTATGCTGTTAGAGGATTCTGTGGGCTATTGAAACATAATAGTGTTGTTTGGAAATGAGATTGATTAGCTGATGTAACATCAAAACTTTAAATTGCTGGTTTGGGTACTGTCAATATTGAGAGAAGTTAACTGAGCATATTTGATTGTTTTAAAGTCTTGGATATTTGATCCTTTAAGTTTTGTTGATGAAAAGTCTAAATAAGGTTAAATTCCGATGTTAGCACTGTAAGTTGATTCAGGGCTTTAAAAATTAAGAGTCATGTGCCGCGTAGTCTCTCAAGAATTGAGTTCTAATTGTTTTCAAATCATGTCGTTGCTAAAGTCTCTTGTAATTATCCATTGGTCCGTCAAAGGGTGATTTTAAATTGTTGCGTCTATGTTAGTTCAGCATTAATTCCGGTTATTTCGCTCCCTGCTTGAACGATGTAAGGGCTCGATAGTGAGTCTAGTTCGTTGCAGCTTTAGGTGATTCGAAATTGGGCTCACCTTGGGCCCAAATGCGTGGAAATAGGATCTGGATCCTATTGACGCCATTTCAGCCCCGTTTTTTGATCATTAGTCCATATTAACTAAGTCTCATTCGTCTAAGTTGAACAAATCCCCCATCTCTTAATGTTCAATTAGTCGTATTCTTAAATAATTTGAAGAGGTGCTATTAAATAGAAGATAGTGTGTGGCCCTCGCAAAGTTAAAGCGCGTAGTTGCTTTAGGTGCGCTATTTTAATAATTTACCTTCCTAAACTCGGGTGTGCATTTCATGTGACCCAAATGAAATCTTAAAACGTTGAATAAAATAGGTTTAGGATTGCGGGTGCATTTCATGTGGCGCGATCCAAAGACGTGTTTTAAACGACGTTCAATCTTCCTTAAAATGATTAAAAGCGGTTAATAAGTTAACAATGCACCATAGGCTCAAACATGTGATTAATCAGATAATTAGGCCAATGTAATAGTTGAGCGACCGTGTTAGAACCACGGAACTCAGGAATGCCTAACACCTTCTCCCGGGTTAACAAAATTCCTTACTCAGATTTCTGATTCGCGGACTGTTGAACAGAGTCAACCCTTTCCTCGATTAGGAATTCAACTGGTGACTTGGGACACCATAAATCTCCCAAGTGGCGACTCTGAATCTTTTCATAATAAATCCCGTTTTGATTGTCCTTTAATTGGAAAAACTCCCTTATATTCTATACCCTCGTCTGAGGGTGTAGGGAAAAAAGGAGGTGTGACAGTTCTGGCGACTCTACTGGAGACAAAACCAGAATCTCTGGTTCAGGGTTCAAGAATTCGAGCTTAGAATAATTGTTATAGTTGGCTTTATCCATTATCTGATTTTGTTACATGATTTGGGCCTAATGTGGTAATTGATTTCTTGTACCGCTTTGATATTCCGTGAACTGTATATAAACTGTTGCGAAATCCCTCTTCTGTCCGAGTCTTCTAAATCATGAAGAAGTGTGCACTTCATGTGACTTCTTTTTTATTAGAGTCATATTCCAAATTTAGAACGAGGTTCGGAAAAGTTGCAAAGCGGTGAAGCTTCTGTATTACTGGTACGCTGCCCCCCCCCTGGCTCGAGCTGTCTGCTCGGGTAAACCAGGTCTAGAACAATAAACCCAGGTTGTGAACCTAGTATAATAAAACCTCATGCCGGATCCCTAGTACGAACGTTTGTTTGCATCATGTGCATTTTGGCTTTGGAGGCTCAACACAGGGGTTGGGTCTGTCTAGGACAGGTGCACCCGAAACAAAAAGACCATCCTGATGCCTTCTACTTTCTATTTGTGCATTTATTTGCTTCGGACTTGCATGCTGACCGGCTTATGAATATTGTGAAAAGTTAAGGAAAGAGAAATAATAGTATGAGGATTAAAGAGAGTTAATCGCCTCTTCTGGAAAAAAAACGAATGTCCAAACAGTGTAGAAACTCTGCCGAATTTTTGAGAAAATAAAAATAAAAAAGAGGAAAAACAGAAGTTGGTGTTTTCAAAAATAGTTTTATTTTCCAATGAAATGAAAAAAAGAAAGAAAAAAAGTCTTGTTTTCAAATAAAAATAGTTTGTTTTATTTGCCAGAACTACGCCAGTTTGATTCTCACAGGGTGTGAGATACATAGGCAACCCCCATCGGGTCCAACTTACATTTTGCAAAAGTAGCCAAAAGAGCAAAATTTACTTTAATAATTAGGGTGATGCAGTTCTTGTCAGAAATAGCCGAATGTCCCTAAAAGGGCGCCAGAAGGCTGTTTTTGCAAGAACAACCACTTTTGTCGCTTTTAAAGGTTTTGGCAGGTTAGCTGACACGGCCTTAAAATCTTCGTTTTCGAAGTGCTGAGAGGTCGTGTTGGCAAGGCCGGATGTTTTGTGGAAATTTTTAAAATGGTCATTTCTCTTAAGTCAAAATGAGTCATGGCTTTCTTTTAATTAAAATCACCTTAATAAATGTGCAGGATGAGCACAAATCAAAATGAACCTTTCTCAGTCCGTGAAGAGATTCCTTTGGAGCTACATATGTAGTGGCATGACATGGGGGGCGACAGCAGGAAAGTTGTGACAAAAGCGTTGGGCAGTCTTATTGAGCTGTTGAAGGTCAAGCCTAGAAAAGACGTGATTGAGGCTTTGATACCGTTTTGGGACCCAACACATAATGTGTTCCATTTTGCGGATTGCGAGCTAACTCCTATGCTAGAAGAGATAGCAGGTTATGCCGGTTTCGAAGGGAATCTCAGAAGTCAATACCCGGTAGCACCAAGAACAGTGACCCCCACAAATTTTTGGACTTGTTAAGCATCAGTCGGGACACCCGAGACGGAAATCTGGTCAAAGGATTTTGTACTTTCTACTTTCTATATCGACGTTATGGGAATCCTAGTGGCTTCAAAATGCCAGATACCGGTCTTACTCACGCTGGAAATCAAGAGAAGTGGGAAGCTCGGAGAGGATTAGCTTTCATAGTGGCGTTCCTGGGTATCTTGGTTTGCCGAGAAAAGACGGGAACATAGAGATGGGGCAAGTAGGGATAGCCGACTTTATGATGAAAAAGGCAAATAGGACTATAGTGCCGCTGATCTTGGCAGAAATTTACCGAGATCTCACTCTCTGTCGAGAAGGAGCGAAATTCTTTGAAGGGTGCAATATGCTGTTACAAATATGGATGGAGGAACACCTTTGCCATTGTCCCGGCTACTTGAATTGCGGTATGACTGGCCTTGAGTGCATTGAAAAACATGAAAAGCGAATAGAGGGTTATGAGCTTCCAGATGGTACGAAAGCATGGCATGCTCATTTGAGATCCTTGACCGCGAATAAGATCAAATGGACATTCGGGTGGCTCACGGTCAGCAAAGTAATCTATATGTCGGCTGAGGTGTGTTTCTTGCTGTTGATGGGTCTTCGGAGTATCTAGCCTTATGCTCCTCACAGAGTCGTGCGTCAGTTGGGCCGATACCAGACCATCCCACACGATGAAGATTTGATCCAGCAAGTCATTGAGTTAGATCCAAAAGCTGCCTTCCCAGAAGAGAGAGTGCGCCGAATTTGGCATCAGTGCAGATTCATAGGGCCTAATACTCAAGTACGAGACCTATCCAGAGGTGAGGTGGAGCCTAGTTACACTGCTTGGTATGGTAAAATATCACGAGTTCAATATGAACTTGACAGGCCTGCAAAGAGACCCCATGTCCACGATTCAGCGACGGAGCACAAGTGCAATGGGACTGGCTGACCAAAGAAAACAAGTACAGGGCTACCATAAGCAAATTGGAAAAGCAAGTCAGAGAACTTCAATTCGAGAATAGCCTGCAATTCACGGCGGATGAAAAAGAAAAGAAAAAGTTATCCAAAGAAAATGAGGCCCTTCGAGCTCAAATTCAGAAAATGAAAGTAGCGGCAGAAAATCCATCCTGAAGCGACAGAGATGAAAAACTCATAGCTAACCTAAGGCAGAAAGTAAATGACTATAGTTTTGATTTGAATAAAGTAGAAAGTGAACTAGCCAAGGCTCTAAAGCAATTGGCTAAAAACGAAGATGAACTAGTACGCCTGGTTAAGCAATTGAGAGAAAGGTACAACGATAAAGTAGCAAGGTTAAAGAAAAGGGTCATCGCTACGGAAAACAAAATGATCAAACAGGCAAAAGACTTCAAAGTTGAAAGGGAACATTGTTATACAGCATTGGTACAATTAGAAATAGATTTGCAACAACTTCAGGAGCAAAATCATGCGGCTGAGCAAACTTTGGAATCTAGGGCCCAGTAGATTGGGCATTTGTTACAAGAAAAGGGCGCCATAAGAGAGAGAATTAGAAGCATTGCTAACTACATCGCTATGAAGTGCCAGATTTGTGAGGATATGACCCGCACTACCTTCTTTGCAGCAGTAATGACATTTGTTAAACATATAATGAACGACTTGGATTGACTTCATAGGGAGCTTGCATATAGGCTCGCGGCGAGACCGAATGATGTCCCGCGGGCACCAGGAGCATTGATGTATTCATGATTTTTTTTTCGCTTGAGTTTGCACTTCCCTTTTGTTAAGCGTCTGCCAGTCATGTTGAGTTTTTCTTTCTGCTAGAGTCCGTCAAATTGTTTTCGAGTCTGTATTTTCTTTTGTTTGAATATGATGTCTATTTTCGGAGTCTGTATTTCATCTTTGCATCGAAAACTGTTAATCTTTTGGAAGTTGCTAGTTTTGAGTTTTGTAATGGAAGCATTCGTTTTTTTATGAAAACTGAAAATCCCATAAATGTTTTATTTCGCACTTATCTCCACGAACTATGCTTGGTCTGATTCATGCGGGGTCATGATACGTAGGCAACCTCCATAGGATTCGACCGTAACCAAATAAAAAAAGAGAGAAAGAAAATACGAGGAAAAAGAAGAGAGTAAGAAAAAGAGAAAGGAGAGAGAAAGAAAAACAATAGAGTAAAGAAAAGAAAAGAGCAGAAAAACAAGAAAGAAAAGAGAGAAAATAAGAAAATAAGAGAGAGTAAAAATAAAGAGAGAACAGAGGCAAGAGCGAAAGGAAGGGAACGAAAAAGAAAGAAAAAGGGGGATGTTTGCAATTAAAAAGAAAGAAAAGACCAGGATGACGCATGCAACCGATCAAATACATAATAGAGACGGTTAACTGTTTAAGTGCATTCATGCCCAATGTGTGGTTGCCAATCTGTTAAAGCCTAATCGCTAACAAGGTTGTTGTTTGATGTATTAAGTCCAGGCAAGTGGTTAGTTGACTGGCATTCTGGCAACTCACTCATACAACACCCGATCGAAAGACAGGCTGAATATAGCCAACCAGGAACGGGAAGCAAGTATTGTCGACCCATCGAAAGAAGTGGAAGAATTGGACGTTAATGCCATGAGGGAAGAAATGTATAATCTAAAGCAATAGATGGCTGAAATGTACCAAGCCTGGGCGAAAGGGCATCCACCACCGGTTTATCCCGCCAACCCTGCTTATATCCCACCATCATCCCAACCCCCGGAGCCTCCCACTGTGAACTCATCTCTAGCCTTTCCCCTCTACCAACAATGCCATGGCGCCACTTCCCATACTTCTCAAGCTCCACTTCCCAAACAAGTCCCATACCCTCCTCCACCAATTACACCTGTTTTTGTGGCACCTCCACCTTCTACATTACACCGATCTTCCAGTGAACCTTTATTCCAAACTCACGACAACCAGTACTATCCCCCTGAACCCACCTTCAAAGTTCCAGAACCATACCCTTACACCCTTCATCTTGATCTCCCAGTAGAGACTGAGAAATCGCCCAAAAATCCCGAGCATGAAGAGATGATAAGAAAGGTCAAAAGTTTAGAGCAATCATTCTGAGATATGAGGGGCTGGGAGGTCAAGTGAGTGTGGCCTATAAGGATTTATGTCTGTTCCCAGATGTTCAGTTGTCAGCAGGGTTCAAAATGTCCAAGTTTGATCTGTATGATGGGCATGGTGACCCAGTAGCACACTTGAGAGGATTTTGTAGCAAAATGAGAGGAGCAAGTGGAAGGGATGAATTGCTGATGGCATATTTCAGCCAAAGTCTAAGTGGATTGGCTTTAGAATGGTATACCATACAAGATCACAATAGGTGGTACACATGGGACGATTTGGCCCAAGCCTTCGCCTGCTATTTTGAGTACAACCTCGAAATTATCCCAGATCGTCTGTCGTTGACAAAGCTGGAAAAGAAGCGCGGTGAGAGCTTCAGGGAATATGGATTCCGTTGGAGAGAGCAAGCAGCGAGGGTTGACCATCCGATGAAAGAAAGCGATATGGTTGATTATTTCTTGCAGGCCTTGAAACCCACTTATTTCGGTCACTTGGTGTCAGCAGTAGGTAAGTCATTTAATGAAGTCGTGAAAATGGGCAATGGTGGAAGAGGAACTCAAGTCCAACAAGATCATGAGTTATTCAACAATTAAGGCGACCACTCAGGCCATTCAAAACGGTACTGGGGGTGTGCTCGGGAATAAGAAAAAGGAGGACGTTGCGACAATTGAGTCGGGAGCATGGGTTGGATCCAGGAACCTTCCCCGTTACTACAACCAGCCACGACCCTATCTCCAAACTTACCCTCACACTCCATATAACCCACCACAACACTATTACTCACCTCCAGATCCCCATTGTTCTGTCCATCACGCACAAATCTATACCCAGCCGCCCGCTCACTCGCAATGGCGTGCGCCAGCTTCACAAAACCCATAGCAAGCTCCCTAAAATAACTATCCACCCCGAAAAGCCTACAGAAATCCTCCTGGAACGGGTTTTCAACCCAACCAAGCCTTTAAGAATGAGAGGTTGCAGAATCCGAAGACTTTCACTCCATTGAGAGAATCGTATGTTAGACTATTCCACAAACTAAGACAGTTGGGTATGTTGAATCCAATCGAGGCTAAATTGCCGAATCCCCCTCCTAGAAATCTGGACCGCTCGGTGAGTTGTGAGTATTGGTCAGGGGCCCTAGGACATGACACAGAGAAATGCTAGAAATTGAAAACAGCTATTCAAGAGCTCATTGACACCAATCGGATTGAGGCCCAAGCTCTGGAGGCGCCCAATATCAATTGGAATCCCTTGCCAGCCCATCACGAAACGAATGTGATTGAGATAGTTCATAAGGGAGGGGAGCCTAAGAAGCCTTCACAAACCGTCATGATGATTCGGGCTAGTGAAGCCAGACCATTTGAAAAGTCAACAAGTGAGAAGTTTCTGATCAAGTCGAACAGGGCAAATAATGAACCATTTGTGGAGGTCAAGAAGGTGTCCTCCAGTGACGTCGCAAGAAAACATGAAAGAGCAAAAGTGGTTGTGCCAGGAGTGACGAACAAGCCTGTGGTAATTGTGAAGGGCGCCCCCACGGATTCTGTCGTTATCAAATCGGTAACTCAATTACCGATAGTCAACAACAAGGTAGTCCCATGGAATTATGAACGAGTGACCGTGACTTACAAAGGGAAAGAGGTTAAAGAAGAAGTGTGTGAGACTCATGGTTTGACTCGATCGGGGAGATGCTTTGCCCCAGAAGAGCTGAGAAAAGCTAAGACCTCAAAAGATAATCCAATGTTGGTGAAGAAAGTAGTGACTGAGGAAGAAGCAGAAGAATTTTTGAGAAAGATGAAAGTGCAAGACTATTCCATTGTGGAACAGTTAAGGAAGACACCAGCTCAGATCTCGCTCCTTGTCATTATTGATCCATTCAGACGAGCACCGTCGTTCTTTGATGAAGATCTTGAACGAAGCCCATGTTCCTGACAAAATCTCAGTAAACCACTTGGAAAAGATAGCTAACAAGATATTTGAGGTAAACCGAGTCACTTTTTCTGATGATGAGTTGCCTGTGGAGGGTACCGAGCACAATAGAGCCCTTTATCTGACGGTGAAATGCGAAGATTCCGTGGTTACTCGGGTACTAGTTGACAATGGGTCTAGCGCGAACATTTGTCCTCTCTCCACATTGACCAAGCTGAAAGTGGAGGATGAAAGAATTCACAAGAACAGTATTTGCGTTCGGGGATTCGACAGTGGAGGAAAGGAATTAGCCGAGGACATAGTACTTGAGCTCACAATAGGTCCAGTTGAATTTACTATGGAATTCTAGGTGATCGATGTGGCTATTTCGTACAATCTGTTGTTGGGACGACACTGGATCCATGCGGCCAAAGCAGGCCCATCTACTCTGCATCAAATGGTCAAGTTTGAATGGGATCGACAGGAAATTGTTGTACACGGCGAAGATAATTTGTGTGTGCCCAATGGTGCCATTGTTCCGTTCATAGAGGTTGACGACGACAAGGGACCATGTGTTTATCAGGTTTTCGACTCAGTATCGGTAGAGAAAATTCCGGAAGGAAAGTGTGTTCCAACTCCAAAGATGGCTGCGACATCAGTTATGGTAGTTGTTGAAATGTTGAAAAATGGTTTCGTATCGGGCAAGGGTTTGGGTGCATCTCTACAAGGTATTGTGCAGCCAGTTTCTCTTCCAAAGAATCTGGATACTTTTGCTTTGGGGTTCAAGCCTACCGTTGCACACGTGAGAAAAGCTAGAAAATGAAACAGAAAGCATGGGCATTGCCAAAGCCAATCCTGCATCTGTCTAGATCATTCGTTAGGCCGGGTATCAGAAAGCAACTACTGTCAAAGGTTCCTAGACCACTGATTAGTGCCTATGGTGACTTGGAGAAGGGGTTCGAAAGGTTATTCGCTGAGGTTAACATGGTTCAGGCTGGGGAAGGGTCCAGCAGAGCAGATGTTCAATTCATGGGACCACGTGCAAAGTCAACAACTGGGAAGCTACTCCTCTTCTTACCCAGAGGGAGTCTTGGTAGTGGGTTTTGATTTTTTTTTTGTTGTCTGGATTATTTCAGGGTCTGTAATTCAGATATTATGTTCCGTCCAGTTGGATGTGTTAAAAACCTGTTATCTTTAAGTTCAATGAAATGCAATTGTTCCTTTGCCTTCATTTCTTCTAATTTTATTTTTGTTTTCTTCTTTTGTACAGTTCTTTTTATGCTGATATCAATGACATGACATGCATGAGGAATCTTCGGCCCAGTCTTAATAGCCAATCTAACTCTGAAATAATAATTCAAGAAATTGAGTGTGATGACGAGTTGGAATTTGATGATGATGAGGCCTATGAAGAAATTAGTAAGGAACTAAGTCATTTTAAGGAAAAGCCCAAACCTAATTTGAACGATACAGAAACAGTTAATCTAGGGGACCAAGATAATGTCCGTGAAACTAAAATAAGTGTCCATCTGGAACATCAACTCAGGGAGGAGATAATTAAAGCATTGTTCGAATACAAAGATGTTTTTGCATGATCCTAGGATGACATGCCAGGTCTAAACACTGATTTAGTGGTTCACAAGTTTCCCACTGACTCGACATTCCCTCCTATCAAACAGAAGCTGAGAAAGTTTAAAACGGATATGAGTTTAAAGATCAAGGAAGAGGTCACCAAGCAGTTCGATGCCAAAGTCATTCAGGTCACCTGGTATCCCACCTGGTTAGCCAATGTTGTGCCTGTACCGAAGAAGGATGGCAAGACTAGGGTGTGTGTGGACTATCGGGATCTTAACAAGGCAAGTCCAAAAGAAAATTTCCCATTGCCGAACATCCATGTCTTGATCGATAATTGTGCCAAACATGACATTGTTTATTTTGTGGATTGTTACGCGGGTTATAATCAGATCTTAATGGATGAGGAGGATGCAGAAAAGACGGAATTCAGCACGTCATGGGGAACGTACTGCTATCGGGTCATGCCATTTGGCTTGAAGAATGCTAGGGCAAACTACATGAGGGAATGACAACAATAATCCTTGATATGATACACCAGGAAATCGAGGTGTACGTGGATGATGTGATCGTGAAGTCTAGAAAGCAGTCTGACCATGTCAGGGATCTGAAGAAATTCTTCCGAAGGCTTCGCAAGTACAATCTCAAGCTTAATCCTGCAAAGTGTGCTTTTGGGGTGCCGTCTGGAAAGTTGTTGGGGTTCGTAGTCAGCCGTCGGGGCATTGACCTGGATCCACTGAAAGTCAAGGCCATCCAGGAATTGCCACCTCCGAGGAACAAGACCGAGGTGATGAGTTTGTTGGGGAGATTGAATTATATCAGCAGGTTCATCGCTCAGCTCACGACAACTTGTAAGCCAATCTTCAAACTGTTAAAGAAAGACGTTGCAGTCAAGTGGACAGATGAATATCAGGAGGCGTTTGATAAGATAAAGGGGTATTTGTCAAATCCAGCCGTATTGGTCCCGCCAGAACTAGGGCAACCTTTGATTCTATATATGACGGTTTTAGACAATTCATTCGGTTGTGTATTGGGTCAACATGACATCACTGGCAGGAAGGAGCAGGCCATCTATTACCTCAGCAAGAAGTTCACATCGTACGAGGTTAAGTACACTCAGTTTGAGAGGACATGTTGTGCCCTAACTTGGGTGACACAGAAGCTGAAACATTATTTGTCATCTTATACTACCTACCTCATATCTCGCTTGGATCCATTGAAGTATATCTCTCAGAAGCCTATGCCCATAGGGATGCTTGCAAAGTGGTAGATCCTGCTCACAGAGTTTGACATTGTCTACGTGACTCGAACTGCAATGAAAGCATAGGCCTTGGCGCACCATTTGGCCGAGCACCCAGTTGATGAAGATTATGAACCTTTGAAAACTTATTTCCCTGATGAAGAGGTGATGCACATTGATGAGTTGGAACAAGTCAAGAAGCCTGGATGGAAACTTTTCTTTGATGGGGATGCAAACATGAAGGGCGTGGGGATAGGAGCAGTACTTATTTCTGAAATAGGGCAGCACTACCCTGTTACAGCTCAGCTTCATTTTTACTGTACCAACAACATGGCTGAGTACGAGGCATGTATTTTGGGTTTAAGGTTAGCTGTGGATATTGGTGTCCAAGAAGTCTTGGTCTTGGGTGACTCAGACCTCCTGGTGCACCAAATTCAGGGAGAATGGGAAACACGGGGTTTGAAACTCATACCATACAGACAATGTTTGCATGATCTTTGTCAAAGATTTCAGTCGATAGAATTTAGGCATATCCCAAGGATCCATAATGAAGTCGCCGATGCTTTGGCTACTCTGGCGTCAATGTTACACATCCAGATAAGGCTTATGTGGACCCCTTGCAGATTCAGGTCCGTGATCAGCATGCTTACTATAATATGGTAGAAGAAGAACTTGATGGGGAGCAATGGTTCCACGATATCAAAGAATACCTCCGAATGGGGGTATATCCGGTACAGGCCACAGGTGATCAGAAAAGAACAATTCAACGATTGGCAAGCAGATTTTTCTTCAGTGGAGGGGTGTTATACAAAAGAACTACAGATCTTGGATTGCTAAGATGATAGATGCTAGACAAGCCACTGTTATCATGACTAAGGTACACTCCAGAGTTTGTGGACCGCATATGAGTGGGTACGTTCTGGCAAAGAAGATTCTCCAAGCAGGTTATTACTGGCTCACTATGGAGCGATATTGCATCAGTTTTGTTCGCAAGTGTCATCAGTGCCAGATGCACAGAGATTTGATTCATTCCCCACCATCTGAACAGCATACCATGTCGGCACCACAGACCTTTGTTGTTTGGAGCATAGATGTCATTGGACCAATTGAGCCAGCAGCATCAAATGGACATAGGTTTATCCTGGTAGCCATTGATTATTTTACCAAGTGGGTTGAAGCGAAAACTTTCAAATCTGTGACCAAGAAAGCAGTGGTCGATTTTGTGCATGCAAATATCATCTGTCAGTTTAGGATTCCGAAGGTAATCATCACGGACAATGGCGCTAATCTCAACAGTCATCTGATGACAAAGACATGTTAGCAGTTTAAGATTATACATTGCAATTCCACCCCATACCGCCCTAAGACGAATGGAGCAGTCGAGGCAGCCAACAAGAATATAAAGAAGATACTTCGAAAAATGGTGGAAGTTTCTAGACAGTGGCATGAAAAGTTACCTTTCGCATTGTTGGGTTATTGCACTACTGTTCGCACTTCAGTAGGGGCCACTCCTTATTTGTTGGTATATCGCACGGAGGCAGTAATACCCGCAGAAATTGAAATCCCATCCGTTCGGATTGTCGCTGAGGCAGAAATTGATGTCATTGAATGGGTCAAAACCCGCTTGGAGCAATTTAGTCTGATTGATGAAAAGAGATTGGCAGCAGTATGTCACGGTCAATTGTACCAACAAAGAATGGCGAGAGCATATAACAAGAAGGTACGTCCACAGAAGTTCGAAGTGGATCAGTTAGTGTTGAGACATATCTTGCTTCATCAGGCTGAAGCAAAAGGAAAGTTCGCCCCAAACTGGCAGGGGCCACTTGTGGTAACTAGAGTGTTGTCCAATGGCGCGTTATATTTGACAGATGTAGAAGGGAAATGTGTGGAAATGGCTATCAATTCCGATGCAGTCAAGAGATACTATGTATGATTTCTTTGTTTGATTGTACTTGTTTGCATTTGGCATATTTTGAAGATTGAAATGACGAAGGCGTTTTGTTCTGCTATCTAAACACATGATCCCTCGTCACCCCTTTTGAGCCTTATTTATTTTCTTTCTTACCCCTCTTTCGGACTCAGTAGTGAATATCAGAAACACAAGTGTGAAAGATAAGAAAAGGAAGAAAAGAAAAAGAGAAAGAAAGGAGAGAGAAAGAAAAGAAAAAAAAAGAAGGAAAAGAAAGAGGAAAAGAGAAAAGAAGAAGAAAAACAATAAAAAGAAAAAAAGAGAAAAGCAAAAGAGAAAAAAAAGGAGAGAAGAAGAAAGAGAAAAGAAAAATCACAACAACAAAGTAATTTCTATGACATGAACTAGTTTCGACCTGATTCCTTTTAAGGATACGTAAGCAGCCTCACGGTTCGGTCTCATCAAAATAAAAATCCAAAAGTCCCCAATCAAGAAAACTGGGGCAGAAGTCGTGGTCGTTGTGAGAAGTCTGATTCCGAAAGTTGTAATTTTAACCCATTTGAATTATTTTGAGCCTTTTATGCCCTTTCTTTCTAACCCTGTCCAAAAGCCCACATTACGGTCCAAAGAAAGACCTTCTGATCAGTCTTTGAGAAATGCCAAGTCGAGCAGGTAAAGGTAATTTATGTCAGGGGCAACACTCTGGTTCAAGCAGGAAAAATAAAAATGAGAGAGTCTTATTGGTGAAAACCTTCACAGGCACCGTAAGGCGACGGGAGTTGAGAGAAATAAAATGAGAGAGTCTTATTGGTGAAAACCCTCACGGGCACCTCGAGGCGAAAATGAGTTGAAAAGTCAACAAGTAAGAAAGGTCGGTTGGTGAGGAACTATTTCAAGACACCGTAGGATGAACAAGGTCAAGGTTTGGGTAAAGTAATCAAGTCATGGAAAGACTGAGGCGACGAAGTACGACAACTGAATGCGGATCGGTTGGACAGATTGGGCCGATTAATCCGAAATACATGTCATGATCATTGGTACCAGCTTTTCCACTTAGATAAGTTTCTTTTTCTTAGCCCGCAAAGTCATTGCATTTCATTTTCTTTTGGGTTTATTTGTCCAAGATGTTTTAATGTCAGTTGTGTCTCAAATAAGTGGAAAAGAATTTCAAAGCTCACTACCAACTTCCAAAATTGCAAATCACAACGCGGTCAGAGCATACTAAAGACATCATGATGTATGGTGGGATACGAGGGATCACCAGAAGTTTCACCGGGGGAATGATTTGGTATTTCATGGGGGGATGCAAAGGTTCAGATAAAGGGGTCAGAGGTGTGAAACAACAACATGGGTATAGAACACTCGGTTCAGTCAGAAAGTCAAAGCGGTTCAGGGCCAGTTCGGGAAAGCCATTCAAAACAAAATAATGCAGTGGGAAGATCTCCAGCAAAATGCCATCAGCTAACCACCACTTTAAACTAACAAAATTTTATTTTATTGAAACAGGGGCAGAAAATTCGTTTGTTTCGGAGAAACTCTCCGTAGGGGAAAGAGCAAGCATCAAAATAGGTTTGACCGTAAACTTTCAGGACCCTCCTGGAAAATGGAACCTAGTTTAAAATTCAGAAATAGCATAATCTAGCATAAATGTATCCCAAAAGAATATAAGTCAGCTTAGAAGTTTGCATGTCCGAGATAGGATTCAATTAGGAGTTTTTAGGACCCTCCTGAATAATGGGACTTAGCTTTAAGATTTCGATTAGATAATAACATTTAGCGTAAGTTCTGTTGTATGGTAGTATAATTCAGCTATGAAAGTTATCACTCTTAAGATAAAACATGACTTTTGATTTTCAGGACCCTCCTGGATAATGGGGAGCAGTTTAAAGATTCTCTTAGATAGCAAGATTTAGCAGAAGTCACACCTGTAGAAGATATATTTAGATTTAAAATTTCCGTTTAGTTAAGGGTTGTCAGGACCCCCTTGCATAATGGGACTTAGCTTTCAAATCCTTAGTAATATTGGGTAATAGGATTCGGTTTAACACTTACGTCTATGCCCAACCACCAACTGGGGCAGAAAATTTTCTTTGTCTTTGTCTGTTTTGTTGAAGTTAGGAGCCCGCTTGGAGGGAATACATTTCAAGTTGAAGTTAGGAGCCCGCCTGGAGAGCAGGGAACACTTTCAAAATGCAGCAGTCAGGAGACCGCCTGGAGAGCAGGGATTACATTTCAAGTTTAAGTCAGGAGCCCGCCTAGAGAGCAGGGAACACTTTCAAGTGTAGCAATCAGGAGTCCGCCTGGAAAGTAGGGAATACTTTAAAGTTTAGCAGTCAGGAGCCCGCCTGGAGAACAAGGGAGTACAATTCAAGTTTGGGTTTTCAAATTCTTATTGATCTTCGGAGCCCGTCTGGATAGCATGGGAATATATTCACGTTTTGAAGTCAGGAGCCCGCCTAGATAGCATGGGAATACATTCACGTTTTGAAGTCAGGAGCCCGCCTGGATAGCATGGGAATACATATCAAGTTCAGCAGTTAGGCATCCGCCTAAAGAAAGGGAAGCATCTCAGTTTACAATTCAAGACGGCAGCAAAGGAATTTCACCAAGAGAATACAAGACAACAAGGCAGCAAGAAACACAAGATCAAGTTTGAAGACCAAAATAGGATTTTGTAAAGCATAGATCATAGTCTAGTCTAGCTTTTATTTTTGACATGGTGTAATAAGGGGTTCAGTGAGCAGCAACAACAGTGAAATCACAGCTCCATGGTAGTCCCAGCTACCAGACGTTCATGAACTACACTGACCTGATTCCTTTTTAGCCAAGGATATGTAGGCAACCTCGGAAGCAGGGTGCGGTCAAATCATTCAAAAATGCTTCCCACGGAGTATTCAAACGGGAAAAAATCACTCGTATCTGCTCACTTATCTTTGCACAAAAACTCTTCGTGTTTCCGGGCGAAGAGGGGCAGCTGTGAGCACGTGATTTTTGCCCTACACGAATTATTCCAACAAATTCAAAGCAAAATAATTTCTTTCAGTGTTTGCAATTTTGATGGATTTTGTGGCATTTTCTGTTAATTATTTGCATTTGTCTGTGCACGTTTATTTTATTTTATTCACGAAAATACAAAATATCACGCACTGCATTTAGGATTTGATTTTATAATTTTTTTGGATTAATTGGTAAATTAGTTTGTTTTATAAAATATGAAAAGCACAAAAAATTAGTTTAATTTGCACTTTTAATTTTAGCTTTGATGTTGAGTAGCTTTCTTTTGTTAATATTATTTTCAATTAATTGTCTCAATTATCATTTTAGGTTTAATTAATTTTGTTTAGTTCTAGGAATTAATTCTGATTTTTAATTAAATTTCAAAAAAAAAGGAAAAGAAAGAAATGAAAGGAAATCCAAATCTGGGCTCAAACCAATTTAATTGTCCCAGCCCAAATGAAAATCACCCAATACCCGGCCCAAACCACCCTAACCCGGTCTGGTTCCCCCCCCAAACCAAACGACGTCGTTTCATGGGCAACAGATCAGGATCGTCGAGGTTTCTTGATCGGACGGTCCTGAAGCCCAGGTCCCTTAGTATTTAAATGTCCAAACCTGCCCCCCCCCCACCCCTTCACTCATCTCCCTCAGAACCCGCCCCTGCAAACCCTAACACCGCCTCCCCTAAATTCCCCCACTGCCGAAGGCGGCGCCACCACGAACCGACCTCAGATTAATACCAAATACCCTCCTCAACTCCCTTAGTCCAAATCTACAAGCACCTTCCATCAAACAAGCCCAAAACATCTTGAATCTTGATTTGAAGGAAAAACCCTATCGCCGCCCCTGTGTTTTCTGGTGGCGGCGCCGACTCGGTTCGACCCCAAAATCACACCCCTGAACCCCCGTCTCTCCCTCACCCTAAATCCCCACTTAGATTCCCTCGAATCACCCCAGAACTCTCCGAATTTCAAATCTGAGTTCGAACCCTAAAATTTCGTCAAAGTTGTGGGCATGCATAACCTTAAGCCTCCAATTTGCTCGAGTTTGAAGTCTGATTCAACACGAATTGATGCTGTCAAGAACAAGTGATTAGCATCAGTTCCGTTTAAATCAAGGTGTCCGACGCCATTTCGGGTTTGCTAGGGTAAGTTTCCTTCCCTTTTTCTTTTCTATCCAAGTTTACCTTCTGTTCCTCTTCTTTTATTCTCCCTTTCTTTGAGTTTTTTACCATGACTGAAATTTGAACAAGGTCCTGGACCTAGTTTCCCTTAAGATTGATTTTGTGTTTGTATCTGTTCCATTGGCTTTTTAGCTTTCTTTTGTTGATGTTTATGGTTTGGTTATCTTTCATTAGTGCCATGCTTAAATTTCTCATTTTTGTCTTTGTTTTGGTCACTAAGCTTAATTAGTTAGCTTAATTAGTTCACCGCCTGTTTGTGATTGTTAATTAATTGATTTGTTTGGTTTTTAGTCTTCTGAATTTGTTTGGGTTTCATCTGTGGGCTCTTAGGTCAGTCTAAGATCTCATGTTAAAGGTGTTCTGTTTGGTTTGAGTCTGAGCCCATGTATATTTAAGCATTGAGCCCGTTCGGGGATCCAAAGCCCATGTTCAAGTCTGGCCGGGCTTCGAGGTAAAATACAGGGGTAATAGGGGTAAATTGGATAAGTCACTTAAGGGAATCTTGCTATAACAGACTAGGAAGTTGGGAAGGGGTTGGTTCTGATTTTCGGTTCTTTTAATAAGGGTATTTGAGCTATAATAAAAATTAAAAAAGGGTCAAATGTGCAAAGACTAATATCTGAAAGCTGCCTTAATAACTTGCCTATAAAGGCAGCTTTTCTTGCCTTTCAAGGCAGACCCAAGAGAATTAAGAAAAAAATCAGAATAAAAACAACAGCGGTTGAAAAATCTCATAAAAATCACTGTTTCATTCAGTTTTCCTTTGTGATTCTTGATGTCATCAAGTTCTGGAATAATTTTCTTGACTCATATGGGGTAAAAATGGATTGAACTTGGTATTGAAAGAGCTGGTTTAAGTTTGCTGACTGGTTTACTATTCCATCGATTCTTCTGAGTGGATTATCACTATTTCAATTGCAGAAGCTGGGCTGGCTGTTACTGTTTATTGCTGAATCCCTCATTTTCCTGTTTTGATTTTAATTCCAGGTACATTTTCTGAACTTTACTTGATGTAAGTTTCAGTATGAAGATGGAAATGAGAGGTTAAGGGAGGGCAACAGACTTACCTGAGTTTTGTTTACTTTTTTTACTGTTTGTGCTTTAGATCACATGAATCATTATGCATTCTAGCTGGTTTCCGTTTGAATGGTGAAGTTCCTATAGCTGTATTTGGTTTGGGACTGTTGGAATGTTATGTAAAGGACTCAATCAAGTTATTATATCTCAAATGTGTTTGAGCCTTAAATGAAGTAAGTAGGTGTGCTTTGGTAGTGTTCTCATACTTGAATTGGTGCTAACGAGACTAAAAGGAAAACGATTAATGTTTGGTATGCTGTTAGAGGATTCTGTGGGGTATTGAAACATAATAGTATTGTTTGGAAATGAGATTGATTAGCTGATGTAGCATCAAAACATTAAATTGCTGGTCTGGGTACTGTCAATATTGAGAGAAGTTAACTGAGCATATTTGATTGTTTTAAAGTCTTGGATATTTGATCCTTTAAGTTTTGTTGATGAGAAGTCTAAATAAGGTTAAATTCCCATGTTAGCACTGTAAGTTGATTTGGGGCTTTAAAAATTAAAAGTCATGTGCCGCGTAGTTTCTCAAGAATTGAGTTCTAATTGTTTTCAAATTATGGCGTTGCTAAAGCCTCTTGTAATTATCCATTGGTCCGTCAAAGGGTGATTTCAAATTGTTGCGTCTATGTTAGTTCAGCATCAATTCCCGTTATTTCGGTCCCTGCTTGCACGTTGTAAGGGCCCGATAGTGAGTCCAGTTCGTTGTAGCTTCAGGTGATTCGAAATTTGGCTCACCTTGGGCCCAAATGCGTGGAAATAGGATCTGGATCCTTTTGACGCCATTTCAGCCCCGTTTTCTGATCATTAGTCCATATTAACTAATGCCCATTTGCCTAAGTTGAACAAATACCCCATCTCTTAATGTTCAATTAGTCGTATTCTTAAATAATTTCAAGAGGTGCTATTAAATAGAAGATAGTGCGTAGACCTTGTGTTTAATTTAGAGACCTCTTGATTAGAATAAATCGAGGTGTGTCGTGCCAAACAAAAATGACAATTGCATGGCCTTCGTGTTATTAATTTTATTTTGATCCTTAGAGTTCGAGGTGCGCCATTTAGCGAATTTTCCATGGCCCTCGCAAAGTTAAAGCGCGTAGTTGCTTTAGGCGCGCTATTTTAATAATTTACTTTCCTAAACTCGGGTGTGCATTTCATGTAACCCAAATCAAATCTTAAAACGTTGCATAAAATAGGTTTAGGATTGCGGGTGCATTTCATGTGGCGCGATCCAAAGACATTTTTTAAAGGACGTTCAATCTTCGTTAAAATGATTAAAAGCGGTTAATAAGTTAACAATACACCATAGGCTCAAACATGTGATTAATCAGATAATTAGGCCAATGTAATAGTTGAGCGACCATGCTAGAACCATGGAACTCTGGAATGCCTAACACCTTTTCGTGGGTTAATAGAATTCCTTACTAGGATTTCTGGTTCGCGAACTGTTGAACAGAGTCAACCCTTTCCTCGATTCGGAATTCAACCGGTAACTTGGGACACCATAAATCTCCCAAGTGGCGACTCCGAATCTTTTAATAATAAATACCGTTTTGATTGTCCTTTAATTCGAAAAACTCCCTTATATACTATACCATCTTCCGAGGGTGTAGAGAAAAAAGAGGTGTGACAATATTCTGTGGAGGTATAGGGGTCTGAGCATTGGAAATTGATAGCTAGAGTGGTGAGAGAAAATGACGACTTACCAGATTCCGAACCTAATCAGGTTCTTCTTAGAATTTCAATAGTTTTTGTTCAAGATGGGATGCATTTTCCTTAGGAACCTGAGTACCATGACCATTGGTGGCCTCTACCCCTTCTGTTGCATTCTCCCTTCTGTCGTTGTTCAAATCTTCCATCTTCCCTTTGTTCTTGTTCGTGATAGGACTAAGAGGAGCAGTGGATGATGTTGCCAGAGTGCACGAACTAACCTTTGGGGAGGGGAATAATAAAACAAAAAGTAAAAACAAAAAATCAACCAAGTTAGTGAGGATTATAATAAGCGTTGCAATATTTAAACACATAGTGTAAATCGTATCCTGATTTAGGAACCTCTTTGTGCCCGAGGTAGGCCTAATGACAGATTGATTTGGAGAACTTAGGATGCTAAATTCCTTATTTCATTGGTAAAAAGTAGACGATCCCAAATTGACACTAAATAAACAGGAAATGAAAACCACTAAAGTAGACGATCCCAAATTCCCCCATTTCTATTTTTTTATGATTCGTTATCCGTATTTTATATGATCGAGTTGAGTAGGTTTCGTTCGGAGTGGATTTGGTAAGAAATGAGACATTTAATCTTTTTTTATAAGGTTCAAGTTGGAAAAGTCAACCGGATGTTGACTTGTGTGTTAGAGAGCTCGGATGTGAGTTTTGATGGTTCCGTTCGCTTCGGGAGGTGATTTATGACTTAGGAGTGTGATCGAATTTGGTATTAGAGGTCCGGTGTAGAATTAGGCTCGAATTGGCGAAGTTAGTATTTTGGCAATTTCCGGTTGGTAGGTGAAATTTTCATCCGAGGGTTGGAATGAAATTCCGAGAGTTGTTGTAGCTTCTTTATGTCATTTTTGATGTGTGCGCAAAATTTTAGGTCATTCGGATGTGGTTTGGTTGGGTTTTTGATCGAAAGCGTATTTCAGAAGTTTTTAGAAAAACATAAGCTTGAATTCGATGTGAATTGATGGATTTGATGTTGTTTGAGGTGTTTTGATGATTGGAACAAATTTAAATTAGGTTTTAGGATGTGTTGGTGCTTTTGGTTGAGGTCCCAGGGGCCTCGGGTGAGTTTCGGGTGGTCAATCGGACAATTTTCCATGTTGAAATGTTGTAGAAATTGATCGCCAGCTGTTGCAGAAGAATTGGCCTTCGTGATCGCGTGGAGCTTGTCGAAATAGCATAGAAGGATTTTGGTAGGCCAGGAATTAGACCTTCGTGTTCGCGCTTTAAGGCTCACGTTCGCGGAAGGTTAAGAATTGGTGCTTCACGTTCGCAGTGAGAGGGTCGCGTTCATGTATAAGGATTTGGAGCCCAGTGGAGTTTGTTCTTCGCGTTCACGTGTGAGGGAACGCGTTCGCGTAAGTGTGAGGCCTGAATCTTTGCATTCGTGTGGATTGAGTCGTGTTCCCATAGGGTTATTTTTGGAAAGTTAAAACTTGTGCTTCGCGATCGCGAAGAAGGAATATCATAACTGCAGTGAGTTTATAAAACATTTCATCCGCGATTTTGAGCCATTTTTCCTCCATAGCTGAGTATTTTGAGAGCTTTTTGAATGAGATTAAAGAGGGATTCAAGGAGAATTGATTGGAGGTAAGATTTTTGAACCAAAAACGTGATTTTATTGTGAAATTAACCTAGAAATTCATGGAGTTTAAGTTAAAAATGGAAGAACTAGGGCTTGGGATTTTGAACTTTTTGAATTGGGATTTGAAGGGGCATTTGAGGTTGGAATTGAGAACTTTTGATATGTATGAACTCGTGGAAGGATAAGGAACCCATTGATGTTAAAATTTCTGAGTTTCGAGAAGTGGTTCTGGGGCTCGGGTTATGCTAATTTCGGGATTTTTGATATTTTTCGATTGTGTTCGCTTGAGTTTTGTTCCCTTGGCATATTGTGATGTATTCGTTCTGATTTTTGATAGATTCGACGCACGTGCAGGACGATTCGAGGGGCAAAGGCGTCGCGAGCTAGAGTTGTAGCCGGCTCGAGGTGAGTAACGATTGTAAATGATGTCCTGAGGTTTTGAGACCCCGGATTGCACATCGTAGTGCTATATTGAGGTGAGACACACGCTGGATGATGAGCGTGAGGTCTTTTACTATTGGGTATTGTGACATGGTCCGTCCCGATTGATGATTTTACCGCGTATTTGACTGAAACTTGTTTGTTATCATGATGATTTGGGTTGATTGCCATATTTGGTCTTTGTGTCAACTATTTGAACCCTCTGGAGATTTTTATCACTATTCCTCACTGTTTTGACTTATTACTTGAACTCAGTCCTGTTCATACTTACTGTTCTACAAACTCAGCCACTTTTATTCATATTTGAAACTTAAATGATATTTCTAAATGATGTTTTGAGCTGAGAACTACTGTTTTACCAATGCC
Source organism: Nicotiana sylvestris (assembly GCF_000393655.2). NCBI lineage: Eukaryota > Viridiplantae > Streptophyta > Magnoliopsida > Solanales > Solanaceae > Nicotiana > Nicotiana sylvestris. Next base: position 99,922,946 of record NC_091063.1, on the reverse strand, counting down.
CGAGGGGCTTGTGATGATTTTTGGACTAAATGAGGTCGAGGGCCATATGTGAGGATATGATGAGCGATATGAGGCCGAGGGCCTGAGATACTTTTATACGCCACGAGGTAGCTTGAGTGATGTGAGGTCGGGTGGCTTGAGTAATGTGAGGCCGAGTGCCGAGTGATGATGCCACGAGGTGGCTTGATATAGCGCTTGGGCTGTAAGGGGCCCCTCTAGAGTCTGCACACCCATAGTGAGCGCGGGTACCCATCATGATCTAAGAGTGAGCCCGAGGGGCTGATACTGTACTGAGAGTGAGTCTGAGGGGCTGATACTGTTCTGAGCGATTGTTGCTGTGCCCGAGGGGCAGATTTCTACTTGTTATTTACCTGCTAAATTACCTGTTTTACTTGGTTTAAAGGGATTTCATTTGACTTCTTTACTAATTTACTGCTTTAAGTGATTTTACTGCTTGATATAGAATTGCCTTGTGCCTTTACATGTTTTATTCCTTTCAACCATTATTTATGATTATTACTCACTGAGTTGGAGTACTCACATTACTCCCTGCACCATGTGTACAGATTCAGGCATCGCAGAGTCCACTCCTGAGTGCTGATCCTCCTAGTCCAGGCAGTGTTTTCGGAGACCGCGAGGTAGTTGTTGGCGTCCGCAGCCCCCGTGCCTCCCTTATATTACTATTTTCATGTTCTTGAACTTCTGTATCGGATTTCGTATCTAGTAGATTGGTATCCGGATTTATTAGTTGCTCATGACTTATGACACCCCGGTTTGGGCTGTGTCGGGATGGTTACTACTATTGTTACCGTTACTTCCGCAAATTATGGTTATTATATCATGTTTTAGAACTATTAATGGTATTTAACTGTTTAAATGAGGTGTTCTATTTTGGTCTGGCTGGCCTTGACTTCACGAGAGGCGCTATCACGACCGGGTTCGGGGTTAGGGTCGTGACAAGTTGGTATCAGAGCCTAGGTTACATAGGTCTCACGAGTCATGAGCGGGTTTAGTAGAGTCTCGCACATTGGTACGGAGATGTCTGTATTTATCCTCGAGAGGCTGCAGAACCTTTTTAGAAAAAAGTTCATATTCTTGAAATTCTTGTCGTGCGACCTTGTTGATCCGAGAACTAAACTTCTGTTATTCTATTCACTCACAGATGGTGAGAACGCGAGCTACCGGACGAAGGGGACAACCACCAGTGCCACCCACTGAGGCCACCAGAGGCCGTGGACGCGGCCGTGGTCGTGGCAGAGGAAGAGTAGCGAGGGCATCACCTGTTGATCCACCAGATGCCCCTGCTCCGGATTAGGCTCTAGCAGCACCAGTTCAGGCACCAGTTGTGCCCATCGTGATCCCGGGTCTACATGAGGCCTTGGCACAGATCTTGACAGTTTGCACAGGCTTGGCTCAGGCAATTTCAGCCACCACAGCAGCAACAGCTACTTTACAGGCCGGGGGAGGCAATCAGACCCCCACTGCTCGCACACCTGAGCAGGTAGTGCAAGGACTACAAACACCGGGGGCACCTCCAGCCCAGCCGGTTGCACCAGCTCAGGAGTTTGTTGTGCCGGTTATGCTGGATGATGAGTAGCATCGTCTTGAGAGGTTTGGTAGACTCCAACCTCCGTCATTCAGTGGTGCTGAGGGCGAGGATGCCCAGGGTTTTCTAGATAAGTGTCAGTGGATGCTCCCTACAGTAGGGATTCTTGAGTCTAGTGGTGTGGCATTTACCACCTTCCAGTTTACTGGGGCTTCCTTCACTTGGTGGGAGGCGTATGAGAGGCGTAGGCCTGTGGGAGCAGCGCCCCTCACTTGGCATCAGTTCTTCACTCTCTTCTTGTAGAAGTATGTACCGCAGTCTCATAGAGAGGAGTTGCATAGACAGTTTGAGTGGTTGAGATAGGGGGATATGACTGTGTCATAGTATGAGTCAAGGTTTTCTAAGTTGGATCCTCATGCCATTTGGATGGTTCCGACAGATCGTGAGAGGATCAGGAGATTTGTTGATGGCCTTAACTATCATCTCCGTATTCTTATAAACTGAGAAAGGGTGTTGGGTGCTACGTTCGAGGAGGTGGTTGATATCGCTAGTGAGATTGAGACGATTCACCGTCAGGATCGAGAGGAGAGGGAGGCCAAGAGGCCTCGAGGATCTGGCAGTTACAGTGGTGCTCCTTTGAGGGGTCAGTCCCAGTATGGTAGAGGTCGTTCTTTCAGGCCTACTCAGTCAGCTCGTCCAGAGTATCGCGGGGCATCTTCAGGTCGTGGTTATCATGGGTCTTAGCAAAGCCAACCTTCACTCAGCGCCCTTCCAGTGTAGAGTTCATCTCGTGCCCCGTCGGCTTAGGGTTCTTCTATACCGAATGCATCAGCTAGTCACTCCGATGCGAGGGGTTCCCTTCAGTCCCCTTCTCCATCACCTCGGAGTTGTTTTGAGTGTGGAGAGTTTGGGCATGTTTGGAGGCAGTGTCCTCATCATGTTGCTAGTTCGTCCCAGTAGAGGGGTCAGCCCTCGACTTCTACTCCAGTTACTTCACCACCTGCCCAGCTAGCTAGGGGTGGAGTTCAGGTAGCCAGGGGTCGCCCAGATGGGGAGGGTGATCAGGAGGCGGTCAAGCCTATTTCTTTGCACTTCCAGGCAGGTCAGATGTCATTGCTTCAGATGTTGTCATTACAGGTATTATTTCAGTCTGTCACAGAGATGCCTCTGTATTATTCAATCTCGGTTCCACCTTTTCTTATGTGTCATCATACTTTGATCGTTATTTGGGTACGCCCCATGAGTTTCTTGCTTTACCTGTTTATGTATCTACCCCGGTGGGTGATACTGTTGTTGTAGACCGTGTGTATCGGTCATGTGTGGTGACTATTGGGCGTCTACAGACCCGAGTGTATTATTGCTATTGAGCATAGTGGATTTTGATGTCATTTTGGGAATGGATTGGCTATCTCCGTGTCGTGCTCTTCTAGACTGTCATGCTAAGACAATCACTTTGGCTATACCGGGTGTACCGCGGATCGAGTGGCGTGGTGTGACTGATTATGTTCCTAGTAAAGGGATATCTTTTTTGAAGGCCCATCGTATGGTTGGGAAGGGTTGCCTTTCATATCTAGCGTTTGTGAGGGATGTTGGAGCTGAAACTCCTAGTATTGATTCTGTTCCAATTGTGAGGGATTTTCCCAATGTTTTTCCTATAGACCTGCCGGGTATTCCACCGAACAAGGATATTGATTTTGGTATTGACTTGGTGCCGGGAACTCAAACCATTTCTATTCCGCCGTATTGTACGGCACCAGCGGAGTTGAAAGAATTGAAGGAGCAACTTCAGGAACTCCTAGATAAGGGGTTCATTCGGCCTAGTGTGTCACCTTGGGGTGTGCCCGTTCTGTTTGTGAAGAAGAAGGATTGCACAATGAGAATGTGCATTGATTATAGGCAATTGAACAAGGTAACAATTAAGAACAAGTATCATTTGCCTCGCATTGATGATTTATTTGAACAACTTCAGGGAGTAAGAGTGTTCTCCAAGATTGACCTCCGTTCGGGTTATCACCAGTTGAAGATCAGGGATTCAGATATTCTTAAGACTGCTTTCAGGACTAGATATGGTCATTATGAGTTCCTTGTGATGTCTTTCGGGCTAACCAATGCCCTAGTAGCGTTCATGCATTTGATGAACAGCGTGTTCCGGCCTTATCTGGATTCATTCATTATAGTATTCATTTATGATATTCTAGTGTACTCGCATAGTCAAGAGGAGCATGCGGAGCATTTGCGAGTTATATTATAGAGATTGAGAGAGGAGAAACTTCATGCAAAATTCTCCAAGTGTGAGTTTTGGCTCAATTCAGTGGTTTTCTTGGGGCACGTGGTGTCCAGCGAGGGTATTTAGGTTGATCCGAAGAAGATAGAGGCGGTTCAGAGTTGGCCTAGACCATCCTCAGCCATAGAGATACGTAGTTTTCTTGGGTTGGCAGGCTATTATCGCTGGTTTGTTCAGGGATTCTCATCGATCGCATCGCCCTTGACCAAGTTGACTCAGAAGGGTGCTCCATTTGTATGGTCGGATGAGTGTGAGGAGAGCTTTCAGAAGCTCAAGACAGCTTTGACCACAGCTCTAGTATTGGTTTTTCCATCAGCTTCAGGTTCATATACAGTATATTGTGATGCTTCGAGAGTTGGGATTGGTTGTGTATTGATACAGGAGGATAAAGTTATTACTTATGCTTCTCGTCAGTTGAAGCCCCATGAGAAGAACTACCCCGTTCATGATTTGGAGTTGGCTGCTATAGTTCATGCATTGAAGATTTGGAGGCACTACTTGTATGGCGTATCTTGTGAGATATTCACTGATCATCGCAGTCTTCAGCGTTTGTTCAAGCAAAAAGATCTTAATTTGAGGTAGCGAAGATGGTTAGAGTTTCTTAAGGATTATGATATCACCATATTGTACCATCCGGGAAAGGCCAATGTAGTGGCCGATGCGTTGAGCCGAAAGGCAATGAGTATGGGGAGTTTGGCATATATTCTAGTTAGGAAGAGACCCCTTACAGTTGATGTTCAGGTCTTGGCCAATCGGTTCGTGAGGTTGGATATTTCAGAGCCCAGTCGGGTGTTGGCGTGTGTGGTTTCTCGGTCTTTTTTATATGATCGCATCAGAGAGCGCCAGTATGATGATCCGCATTTGCTTGTCCTTAAGGAGAAAGTTCATCATGATGATGCCATAGATGTGTCCATTGGTGATGATGGTGTGTTGAGGATCCAGGGCTAGATTTGTGTGCCCAATGTAGATGGGCTTAGAGAGTTGATTTTGGAGGAGCCCACAGCTCGCGGTATTTTATCCATCCGGGTGCCACGAAGATGTATCAGGATTTGAGGAAGCACTATTGGTGGAGAAGAATGAAGAAAGATATTGTGGGATTTGTAGTTCGGTGTCTCAATTGTCAGCAGGTGAAATATGAGCATCAGAGATCGGGTGGTTTGCTTCAACAGATAGTTATTCCTGAGTGGAAGTGGGAAAGGATCATTATGGACTTCATTGTTGGACTTCCTCGAACTTTGAAGAAGTTCGATGCTATTTGGGTGATTGTGGATAGGCTGACCAAGTACGCACACTTCATTCCTGTGTGTACTACCTATTCTTCAGAGCGGTTGGCAGGGATTTAAATTCGGGAGATTGTTCGGTTGCATGGTGTCCCGGTTTCCATCATCTCAGATAGAGGTACTCAGTTTACTTCGCAGTTTTGGAGAGTCGTGCAAAGAGATTTGGGTACTCAAGTGGAGTTGAGCACAACATTTCATCCTCAGATGGACGGGCAGTCCGAGCGTACTATTCAGATATTGGAGGACATATTGCATGCTTGTATTATTGATTTCAGAGGTTCATGGGACGAGTTTCTGCTGCTTGCAGAGTTTTCTTACAACAACAGCTACCAGTCGAGTATTCAAATGGCTCCGTATGAGGCTTTGTATGGGAGGCGGTGTAGATCTCCAGTTGGTTGGTTCAAACCCGGTGAGGCTAAGCTATTGGGGACAGATTTGGTTCAGGATGCCTTAGAGAAGGTGAAGATGATTCAGGAGAGGCTTCGTACAGCACAGTCACGTCAGAAGATTTATACGGACCGGAAGGTTTGAGATGTGTCCTACATGGTTGGTGAGAAGGTCTTGCTGAAGGTTTCGCCCATGAAGGGTGTTATGAGATTTGGGAAGAAAGGGAAGTTGAGTCCGCGGTTCATTGGGCCTTTTGAGGTGCTTCAGAGGATTGGGGAGGTGGCTTATGAGTTTGTTTTGCCACCCAGCTTGTCGAGTGTGCATCCAGTATTCATGTTTCTATGATCTGAAAGTATATTGGATATCCGTCTCATGTTTTGGACTTGAGCACGGTTCAGTTAGATGATGATTTGACCTTTGATGAGGAGCGAGTAGCTATTTTGGGTCGTCAGGTTCAGAAGTTGAGGTCAAAGGATATAGCTTCAGTAAAAGTGCAGTGGAGAGGTCAGACCATGGAGGAGACTACTTGGGAGACCGAGCGGGAGATTCGAAGCAGATATCCTCACCTATTTGAGGCTTCAGGTATGTTTCTTGACTCATTCGATGACGAACGTTTGCTTAAGTTAGGGAGAATATGACGACCCAGCCAGTCGTCTCATGAGTTACCGCTCTGTTTCCCCCATTTCTGCTTTTTTTATTCTTCGTTTTCCGTGTTTTATATGATCGAGTTGAGTAGGTTGCGTTCGGAGTGAATTTGGTAAGAAATGAGACACTTAGTCTCTTTTGAGAAGGTTCAAAATGGAAAAGTCAACCAGATGTTGACTTGTGTGTTAGAGAGCTCGGATGTGAGTTCTGATGGTTCGGTTAGCTTCAGAAGGTGATTTATGACTTAGGAGTGTGATCAGAATTGGTTTTGGAGGTCCGGTGTAGAATTAGGCTCGGATTGGTGAAGTTAGTATTTTGGCGATTTTCGGTTGGTAGGTGAGATTTTGATCCGATGGTTAGAATGAAATTCCGAGAGTTTCTGTAGATTCTTTATGTCATTTGTGATGTGTGTGCAAAATTTCAGGTCATTTGGACGTGGTTTGGTTGGGTTTTTGATGGAAAGCGTATTTCAGATGTTTTTAGAAAACATTAGGCTTGAATTCGATGTGAATTGATGGATTTGGTGTTGTTTGAGGTGTTTTGATGATTGGAACAAGTTTGAATGAGGTTTTAGGATGTGTTGGTGCTTTTGGTTGAGGTCTCGGGGGCCTCGGGTGAGTTTCGGGTGGTCAATCTGACCATTTTCCATGTTGAAATGTTGTAGAAATTGATCATCAGTTGTTGCAGAAGAATTGGCCTTCGCGATCGCGTAGAAATATTTTGGCAGGCCAGGAATTATACCTTCGCGTTCGCTCTTTAAGGCTTGCGTTCGCGGAAGGTTACGAATTGGTGCTTCATGTTCGCAGTGAGAGGGTCGCGTTCGCATATAAGGATTTGGAGCCTAGTGGAGTTTGTTCTTCGCGTTCGCGTAAGTGTGAGGCCTGAAGCTTCGCGTTCGCGTGGATTGAGTCGCGTTCGCATAGGGTTATTTTTGGGATGTTAAAATTTGTGCTTCGCGATCGTGAGGCTTGGGTCGCAATCGCGAAGAAGGAATATAGGAACTGGGCAGTGAGTTTATAAAACATTTCATTCGCGATTTTGAGCCATTTTTCCTCCATAGCTGAGTATTTTGAGAGCTTTTTGAAGGTGATTAAAGAGGTATTCAAAGAGAATTGATTGGAGGTAAGATTTTTGAACCTAAAACGTGATTCTATTGTGAAATTAACCTAGAAATTCATGGATTTTAAGCTAAAAATAGAAGAACTAGGGCTTGGGATTTTGAACTATTTGAATTGAGATTTGAAGGGGCATTTGAGGTCGGGCTTGAGAACTATTGATATGTATGAACTCGTGGAAGGATAAGGAACCCGTTGATGTGAAATTTTTTGAGTTTCGAGAAGTAGGTTTGGGGCTCGGGTTTTGCTAGTTTCGGGATTTTTGATATTTTTTGATTGTTTTTCCTTGGGTTTTGTTCCCTTAGCATATTGTGATGTATTCGTTCTGATTTTGGATAGATTCGACGTACGTGGAGGCCAATTCGTGGGGCAAAGGCGTCGCGAGCTAGAGTTGTAGCCGGTTCGAGGTGAGTAACGATTGTAAGTGATGTCCTGAGGGTTTGAGACCCCGAATTGCACATCATAGTGCTATATTGAGGTGAGACACGCGCTGGATGATGAGTGTGGGGTCATTTACTATTGGGGATTGTGACTTGGTCCATCCCGATTGATGATTTTACCGCGTATTTGACTGAAACTTGTTTGTTATCATCATGATTTAGGCTGATTCCCATATTTGGGCTTCGTGCCAACTATTTGAACCCTCCGGGGATTTTTATCACAATTCCTCACTATTTTGACTTATTACTTGAACTCAGTCCTATTGATACTTATTGTTCTGCAAACTCAACCACTTTTATTCATATTTGAAACTTAAATGATATTTATAAATGATGTTTTGGGCTGAGAACTACTACTTTACTAATGCCCGGGGGGCTTGTGATGATTTTTGGTCTGAGTGAGGCCGAGGTCCATATGTGAGGATATGCTGAGCGATATGAGGCCGAGGGCCTGAGATACTTTTATATGCCACAAGGTGGCTTGAGTGATGTGAGGTTGAGTGCCGAGTGATGTGAGGCCGAGTGCCGAGTGATGATGCCACGAGGTGGCTTGATATAGCGCTTGGGCCGTAAGGGGCCCCTCTGGAGTCTGCACACCCACAAGTGAGCGCGGGTACCCATCATGATCTAAGAGTGAGCCCGAGGGGCTGATACTATTCTGAGCGATTGTTACTGTGCCTGAGGGCAGATTTCTACTTGTTATTTACCTACTAAATTACCTATTTTACTTGGTTTAAGGAGATTTCATTTGACTTCTTCACTGATTTACTGCTTTAAGTGATTTTACTGCTTGATATAGAATTGCCTTGTGCCTTTACGTGTTTTCTTGCTTTCAGTCATTATTTATGGTTATTACTCACTGAGTCGGAGTACTCACATTATTCCTTGCACCTTGTGTGCAGATTAAGGCATCGCAGAGTCCGCTCTTGAGTGTTGATCCTCCCAGTCCAGGTAGTGTTTTCAGAGACCACGAGGTAGTTGTTGGCATCCACAACCCCTATGCCTCCCTTATCTTAATATTTTCATATTCTTGAACTTCTGTATCGGATTTCGTATCTAGTAGACTGGTATCCGGATTTATTAGTTGCTCATGACTTGTGACACCCCGGTTTGGGCTGTGTGGGGATGGTTTCTACTATTTTTATCGTTACTTCCGCAAATTATGGTTATTATATCATGTTTTAGAACTATTTGTGGTATTTAAATGTTTAAATGAGGTGTTCTGTTTTGGTCTGGCTGGCCTTGTCTTCACGAGAGGCTCCATCACGATCGGGTTCGGCGTTAGGGTCGTGGAATACAATTTATAAAACGAAAAGATAAACTCCTATCTATTTGGTCCCAGAAGAACCTTCCTCAGGTTGAATGCTCTCGTTAATTAAATCCTCCAGTTCCCGTAGGTTCACTAGTAAAATTGCCTTTGCCAGGTGTTCTCATTCATTTCCCTCAGTGTTTTGGCAGTCGGTGACTCTCTTCCTCACTTTTCCTTCCAACTCCAGCAGACTATATTCCAGATATTCCAACTTTTCGCTAGCTTTGGCAGCCCTCTCCTTCCACTCATTTGGTCATTCGATGGAAGACTCTTCCACCAGTCTAGCAAGAGTGAGGGTGTGCTAACCATACCGAAGATGGGGACCTCGTTCTTCATTTTCTGCACAACAAAAGGGTTAAGACCATACCCCCACCGGACTCGACTATTTAATATCAACAATTAGCATGAAGCATTTAGTTCTCCAAATAAGTGCACAGAACGTGGTGATGTACATTTGGGTTTAGGGAAACCTAGTGGACTTTAGATAAGGCTATCTTAAAGGATCATTGTGTGGACAACATAACTGCACCGCTGATCGACTAGTTTTACCGCAAATATGCCTTTTCCGGATTTAGGGGTAATAGTATAGGAAAAGTGCAACCACTCATTATAAGTGTTGCTATGGTATTTTGTTTGGCATGAGTGGAGTATGATGTTGAGCATGGCTATGCAATAATTAAAAGCATGTTCACATGTATTTGCACATTAAGAAAGCAGTAAATACAGCAGTTTCATAATTTAAAGCAATAGTAAAGGAAAGAAACAAAGAAGACAAGTCAGTTTTGCAGTTGAAAAGAAAATTGAATTCTTAAAGGAATTAAACAAGTAATTGCACATAAAGAGGTATAAATTCACAATAACAATCTAGAATGGTAAAAGCCTAAATATCCCCAGCAGAGTCGCCATGCTGTCGCGCCCCCTTTTTTCCCTCTTATGCAATCGGGAGATCGGCTTTGTGACATTTGGTATAGGACAACTCATTCCTTTTGGGAACTAGGTTTTTCCTTTTTGAAGAGTCGCCACCTAATGATTTCGGGTGCATTAGGACACCTATAAGATCTACTCCTAAGCTTGTTTGATAACTAGAGATCGGGTAAGGGCTTGAAATTATCCTAAGGGGAAGGTGTTAGGCACCACTCAGGATCCACTAGTGTTGTTCCCGGCCAGATAGTTTATTGTGAATTTGTACAATTTAGCAAATAGACAAATATAGGCTCAAATAGTAGGGGATTTAAGTTTAAACACTTAAGAGTTTGAAAACAATTAAAGGCGAATTTTGAGAAGAAAGGGTTATAATTTCTACAAATACTTAAAAATATAAAAGAAGAAACTGGGGGGGGGGTCCTAGGTTTATTTATAATATGGATCGCATCAATGCGATACCCGGTATAACACTCCTCAAAAGAGGGGATACACGTGGAATTAGTGCACCGGTCGTCATATCTATATCTACCCTTCCCACCACGTTAAGGTATTAAAGAACGGATTGGTCTCGATGTCTATTGCATGCTACTACCCGTCCCTTCCTATCAGTCCTGGAGGATTTTTAGGACTACTACTCCTAAGGGGGAGGGATATTAGGCTGATTTTAGGTTTTAAAGTTGAAAAAGCTAAGACGACATACAAAACATATAGGGGGGTTGCACATTAGGGGGAAATATATAATAATTAAGAGGCTCATATATACCTCCTCAAACAAAGCACATAAATAGCATGACTTAAACATACATCTAAGTTCTGACTTTAACATACTAAAGTAAGGGAAATTTCAATTGTTGAGGCAGACCAGTTTATTACAAACTCAGATAAGAAGTCTGAATCAAGCCTGCCTGCTGGTTGTAGCAATTAACAAAGGCGGATTCAATTCTTTGGTTGTTATCACCTAAGGCTTGCCTAAGCATTTAGGAGAGATCCTATAAACATGGTATCTATTCAGAATGAAGCGAAACAGTAATAATTGAAGACGAACGATTTGGATCCTATAGTCATGTTTCCTAAACCGCGTTAAAGTAAAGAGTGTTGTTTAAAACTGATTCAGAGTCAAACTAATTTTAAATTGGTTTCAGATCTTATAGGCAGGATATCTAGTGTTGCTCATTTTAATTCCTATAGACGTGATATCTAGTCGAGCGTGAATTGAAGCATGCGGTATCCCTATAGGCATGATTTCTACGAAAGGGGATACTGAAAATGATATCTGATTTTTAGCCCGTCAGTTCCTAAGCATGGTGTTTAAGCGTGGTAATGCAAAAATTAAGACAAGTCTTATAGATAGGTTCTCTAAATGCGGAATTCAATAGAATTTAGGTCCAATAGGCATATTCTATAAATGTAGAACATTCATGAATTTAATGAAATCGGATCTTATAGGCATGGTATCTAGATGCAAAATTAAACATGCAAAACAACAGATGATATCTAAATTGAAGAATTGAACATGCGGAATTTTAGATCCTATAGACGTGATATCTACCCTTGAGCATGCATAATTACCCAGACCCTTTCACTAGCCAAGCCCCAAAATGTTTATTACGAAATTATTATAGACTAGATAATAAATTACATCAAGGAAGCACAAAAGAAAAGTTACAACCAGAGGAAGCCTGATTCTTGACTTCCTCTCTGAGTTATGGAATAAACCACCTCAAGTGCCATTGTTTCAAAGCCTTTCTCATACTTGAGTGTGTCAAAGTACCCTAAGGGTTACAAGAGGACCCCGGGTAGTGCTCACTCCCACGTTGCATAACCAAATAGAGATGAGTGCAGTGTGGAAGGGCCAACCCTTATGTGTCCAAGTTCAGAGGGAGCTCATGGGTCCTAAGGCAAGGCTCACACAAGAGGGGCAGAACATAAGTTTAAGAATATGGTGGAAGTGCAGGAGTAGAGATTTAGAACTGAGTGGAGAATGGAGAGGGGAGATGGGAGAGGTGTGAGTTGAAAACAGTAGCAGTACAACTAAAATCATAGAATCAACAATTGCACAAAAGGGTCAGGGGTTTGGGAAATGCATTGCAAGGAGCATATATCCTTAGGCAGGGACCAGGTTTGGGCACGTACAATAATAGATGGTGTTGTCCTGCCTATAAACCAACCATAACACACAACATATAGAGGGGATATGGAGGTTATGACCCCAGGGAATCAGGTTTGGGTCACGCACAACAATTTCAATGATGTCATGCCCCAAGCCAACCAAAGATACCAAACACATAGGGGATGTGGAACATATGACCTAGGGAGGGTCAGGTTTAGGTCATGCACAACAATGTATGATGCTGACATGCCCTCAAACCAATATACAAACACATAGAGGGTATGGGGTTTTGGGGTTCATACATTAGAAAATATTAATTCTGAAAAAAGAAAAGGACAGATCATATCATGCTTGATAATGAAACTCGATTAAACATAAGCAGGGAACAGGTAAGAGTGAAGGAATTAGTAAAAAAACATGTTGTTGTTGATGCTGGAAGAGTAATTAGGACATACCAGTAAAGAAAGAAAATGCAGAAAGAAAAAGTAGGCAAGTTTTCCACAGCCTAGCCTTGGCTTTCAGCCGGCTAGACAAGGTAGCAACACAAGTAGTAACAGAGAAAAGAGAGAGAGTTTGAGTGAAGTGTATGTTTTTGAACTCAATTGGTTCGTGTCTTTGAAAGAAGGGGGTGCAGGGTATTTATAGTTTTTTGAAAATGAGTGAAGGAAAAGTAATAAGATACAGACATGAAAACAATTATAGGTCATAATCAATTACACGAGTTATTCCCTTTAATTAAGGAATCAATGTTTAATAGATTCAAATAAGGAAAGAGATCAGTTTAGATACAGACTGATTATTGCCATAAAAGAAGTAGTACAAGCATTCAGTAAGTAATCAAGTCTAAGTACAAAATATACTTATTTTGGAAATAGATTCAGCAAGGTAAATATTACAATAAAGGGAAAAGAATCAATCAATTTTGAACGGGTGAGTGAAATCAGGGTTCATAAAAAGGAAACTTTAGAAATCAGTCACAAGGTGAAGATTAATCAAGGAAGAAATTTCAGCATATAAATAAAGTGAACAAGGTCTTTAGACATGCGAGGCCAAACAAAAGAGATAATCACAAACATGCAATAGTGGCATAAATAAGCTAGTAGTAAAGCAAATATTCGAAGAATTTTAATCAAGTAGGTCAAGTCACATTGAATCAATAGTGAAGAAAAAATAGAGTATCAGAAGCATGCAAAGGTCTCACAGTAACATATGTGAAACCTTTTGAAAAGTTAGGGTTTCAAGCATAGTCAAGTTTTAAAGATAGTAGAAACCCAGAGTCAGAGGAATCACATAAAGGAAAAGAGATTCTGAAACAAGGAACTTTAAATCGAGTTAGGCATTTAAACGAACAGTTTTAGACCCAAAGCCACAAGGTTTTCAACAATAGTCGAGCCATAAAAATAGATCAAACAAAACTTAACCAAACAAACACTCATCTAACAAACAGCTTTTAGAAATCGACTGAGACCCACAAGAATTTAGGGTTTTCAACAACAACGAGTTTTAAAGATGGTAAACAGAAGAGTCAAGCAAGATTTTAAACAAACAAACGCACATCTTAAACATATTAAAAGTCAGAGAAGAGATTTTAAATTAACTTAACAGGAAAAAACCCTAATCGGAAAAAGACAAAGAGTCGTTTTTGAAAGAAAAATTGAAGAAACTTCGAGAAGATGCTTAAAAGTTCAGAGCAAGCATAGATATAAAGTAGATCTGAAAGAAATCGAAATAACTTAGAGATTAGGGTTTTAGAAAACCCAGAAAAGATTAGAAAGGCTTCGAAAGTTATCGATCCAACCAGGAGAGTCAAAGGACTGACTCGAATGACCATGGCCGGTCGGAGAAAGTTCAATGATGACCGGAAAAGGGCCATGAACTAAAATCGAATAAAGACTGGATCAGAGCTCTTCATAGTCTGGCTTTGAAACCATAAGGACAAACACATAGGAGCCAGGGGAAGGCTGGTATAGGTCTCCGATGACCTCGGAAGGCCATAGATTAGGGCAGATTAGGGTGGCGGCGGCTACGGTTTAAGTTGTGTTGCAGAGAGTGTTTGAAAGGAAGGGGATTATAAGGCGGAGATGAGTGAGAAATGATAGGGTTTTGGGGTCGTTTGGAATTAATTAGGGCAAGGGCGACTATTGGCCGTTGATCTGAGTGATCAACGGCCTGGATTAAAACGGGTAAGTGCGGCGGTTTATGAAACTGGGTCTGAGTCTGGTCCGATGAGTTCAATTGGGTCGAGAATTGGGTTAAAATTGGGGTACGAGTTAGGCTATGATTGAAATGAATTTAGGCTATTATTTAAATAGCCAATTTTCCCTTTTAAAATTATAACAAAGAGCTAATTGATTTCTGAAGATAAATTAAAGGTACTAAAATAATTTATAACACATAATTATAAATTTAAAAATACTGGAATTAATTTTTATAAATGTAAACACAATTAAATCTCAAAAGGGGCTAATATTGCAATTATATGCAATTTAGCTTTAAAAATACTAAATAGATTTGTAAAAATACGCATAAATATCTTAGCTATATTTTAGTACAATTATGAGAATCCAATAAATGAATCACCAAAAATGATAATTTTGGGAATTATTATTGGATTTTTATGAATAAAATAGGGGAATAAATTGGTTAAAAATCTTTAAAAAAATAAGGAAAAGTAATAAAATATTTGGAGACACTTATACATGCATACACATGCTGTTTTGAAAGTATCTTGCATATTAAAAAATATATAGGAAAAAATTGGGTATCAACACTAACATTTCCGGAATAACGAAAATGAAAGCAAAAAATATTTAACAACTAACTGCAATAGATAATTAAATTACTGATAAAAATATCACTCGGCATGTACAATAACCAACACTCTAGAATACTTAGTACTCCCAAAACCCGAAAATCATAAGTCACAAGCTACAGAAGAAATCTAGTATCTCTATACACCAGAGTCTAAGAAAAAGGTACGGAAAGGTAAATGACATAGGAGGGAATAGAGGGGGACTCCGAGGGGGATATTCCGAGGTACCGCCTCGTAGTCCCAAAAGTAAACACACAGCTCCATACCGACGAATATAACAATTAACATCAAGAATCTTCAATTAAGACTGATACAGATAACGCAAAAATAGGAAATCAACTAAGAATGCTGCACATAGTTCAAATAAGCAGTTAAGAAACGTAGACATGTGAAATTAGGCTAAACAGGGTAACTACATATGCTGGTATAACTCAATTAAGATGAAACATGTTATTACTTAGTAAAAATTGGATTTTACAATAAATAGTCTGTGTACGCACTCGTAACCTCGCCTACATGGCACTCACATATCATAGAAATATCATAACAGTACGAAATTCTAAGGGGACTTACGCCAAACAAGGTTAGGCAAGCCACTTAGCTCGAACCAAGCTCAATTAATCAATAAGAATGTTTTTTTCACGATTTTCCGACTCCGAATATCCCAAATCTAGCGAAAAGCAATTATATATCATAAATATAGCTATAAGAAAATAATCTAATTAATGAAATCAAGGCTTAAGCAAGAAATTAGAAAATAGAAACACCTATTCATTCACGAGTTCACTCGTACCAAAATTACCCAAATCCGATGTCAAAATAATCAAAACTGAAAAATTTGGTTGATGAACTTTTCCCATTTTCCCAAATTTTCTCATCCCAAATCCAAAATTAAAAGGAATTAATGATAGATTAGTGTGATATAAACAAAAATAAGTGAAGAATCACTACCCAATCGATGACACTGAAAATCCCTCAAAATGTCATCCAAATCCGAGCTCTCTATCTCAAGTTATGTTAAAAATGACTAAACCCTCGATTTTGAAATATAATCTGTTGCCCGGGCATTTTATTCTTCGCGAACGCAGACACACCCTCGCGTTCACGTTGAACAATTAATCAGTGACCCAAAATCCCTCCTTCGCAAACACAAGTGACCTCTCACGAATGTGTAGCTTCCACTGTCTGCTGCTTCGCAAACGCGTTCTTTACTACGCGAACGCGTAGAACAAAGCCTTGGGGTCTCAGCTGCTCTACTTCCTTTACGCGAATGTGACGTCCTTCGCGTGTTCACGATGCACTACTGAACATACCTTCGCGAACGTGGACCACACTTCGCGAACGCGAAGCACAAATCGCTTCCTGTTTCTATCTTCTCTTCACGAACGCGAAACTCCCCTCGCGAACGCAAAGAAGGAAACCAACAACTGAAAACACCAGAACTTTTGCAACTTCCACAAGTCCAATTTTAGTCCGTTAACCACCCGGAATCCATCCGAGGGCCCCGAGACCTCAATCAAATATACCAACAAGTCCTAAAACATCATACGGACTTAGTTAGGCCCTCAAATCATTTCAAACAACGCTAAAATCATGAATCACCATCTAATTCAAACTTGATGAACTTTGAAACTTCAAACTTCTACAACCGATGTCGAAACCTATCAAATCACATCCGATTGACCTCAAATTTTGCACACAAGTCATATTCGATATTACAGACCTACTTCAACTTCCGGAATCGGAATTTGTCCCCCGATATCAAAAAGTCCACTCCCGGTCAAATTTCCCAAAAATTCAACTTTCGTCATTTCGATCCTAATTTAGCTACAGACCTCCAATTCAAAATCCAAACACTCTCCTAAGTCCAAAATCACCCAATGGAGCTAATGGGACCGACAAAATTTTATTCCGGAGTCATCTTCATACAGTTTCAACTACAATCAAAATCCTAGAACTTAAGCTTCCATTTTAGGGACTAAGTGTCCCAAAACACTCCGAAACCAAAAACAGAACCTTCCGGTAAGTCACATAAATAGAAAAACATACGGGGAAGCAATAAATAGAAGATTTGGACTATTACTCTCAAAACGATCGACCGGATCGTTACAAAGGTAAAATAGCTAACGGCTGCCCGACTCTCTCTATATATTTATAGCCACAGATACAAATGAGACCGAGTAACATCATTTACTTTATACCCAAAGTACACAGCAAAAACAATGAGCTACTGCGACTGTTCTAAGAGCTATCTTTGAATGTTTTTCTTTTCCTTCATTAAGGTTCTAAAATTTTCTAAAATGTTTTAAAACTAATACTTTTCTCTAAGTTCTAATTTATGTGACCGAGATTGACTCGATACAAAAATAAATTAAAAATAAATTGTTATTTTAAACCTACCGTAACATGTGACTATTAAAATTTGATATCATTCAATTTGAAACAAACTAATAAAAAATTACTGTCACGTAAAATGAGATATTTGAGTAATCTAGCTTTATCTTGAACACTTTTAGCGTGTTTATAACAAACGAAATTTACTAACATCTGATCATGTAATAATACTAACCTAATAAATATACATGTGTAATTTATGCCATTTATCGGTTATATATATTAGATGTAAATTTTAATCAGTATAAATTGACAACAGAGTGTCACGATCCGAAATTTCCACCTTCGGGACCGTGAAGACATCTAACATTTCATTTGCTAGGCAAACCTATAGTACCTATATCTATTAATCATTTTTAATAATTTTCAAATTAAATGAAAATAATAAAACCGAATAGTCTGAAATACGGTATATAACTAATAAGTGACAAAATCCAAATACAAATCCCGGAATTAGTGTCACGAATACATGAGTGTCTAGAATACTATAGATAGTGGTCTGAAATGAACATAACTGTCTGAGTCAAAGTAAACAGCTAAAACGAAGTAGAAGGGGACTTCAGGGCTGCGGACGTCGTGCAACTGTACCTCAAGTCTCCACTGATAGCTAGATCCGAGCAAGTCTACTGAGCGCCGCTAGGGCCAACTCCAAAATCTGCACAAGAAGTGCACAGTGTAGTATGAGTATAATCGACCCCATGTACTCTGTAGTTTTTTAGTCTAACCTCGATGAAGTAGTGACGAGGCTAAGGCGGGCCACTTACAAGAACCTGTATGCGGTATAATAATAATAATAATAATAACATGAAAGAAAAATAAGAAATGAAAGTAAGACAGTTAATTTATGAAAAACAACTCAATCCTTGCAATCATAGAACCCAGAATAACCGATCTCACAATTTCATGTAACAGTGTTGGAAACCAACACAATAACAACAATGAATACAACACACACATTCCATTGCGGTACGCAATCCGATCCCACCGTACACACACTAACCTCCTTTATTTCACCATAGCATCATTTATCAATATCAAGAATCACATATAAAATCTGTTACGGCGCATAATCTGATCCTACCATATCATAATAATCAATGTCATAATCCTCCCTCATTTTACCATGTCATAATTTATCAATATCAAGTATTGCGTACACAACCGTTGCGGCGCGCAACTTGATCCCATCATATCATTATAATCAATATCAAAATACTCCCTTATTTTACCATATCACAAATGTTGCGGCGTGCAATTCGATCCATAAATAATTTTAATAAATATAATCGATCCAATAACTCAATTTACAAGAATCTCCACAATTAAAGAATATTAAATTAAAGCAATAGAAGAACCATATACTAATCAAAGGAATGCTATAAATAATACAATAGCAACAAGACAAGTTAAGTACCTGACAATTAAGGTGTGTAAGTAAGACAACTAAGGCAAGTTTCAAGTAATCACGGAGTCATGAAAGGGGCGAAAAATTCAATACAAGAATAACTAATGACAAGTAATAAATTACGACATAGAAAGCGACTAAAGCATGTAACAGTTAAGGCATGGAATGAGATAATTCATGAAATACGAGAAAATACATGGAAATAATTATTTTGACAGCGTACATGCACTCGTCACCTCGCATATACGTTGTTACACACATAATTCACATAACATATAGTTTAATGGTTCATAATTTCCTCAAATCAAAGTTAGACTCAATACTTACCTCGTTCCACAACCAAATCAAAGCTCAACCGGGGTCTTTCCTCAAATATCCACCTCCAAACCAATCGAATCTAACCAAAATCGACATAATATCATAAACAAATGCTAGAAAATCAATTACAATAGATAAAGTAAAGATCTTTACACTTTTTTCAAAAATTCAATAAAAGTCAACCCCCGAACCGCTTGGTCAAAAACCGAAATTCGAACCAAAACCTAATTACCCATTAACCCCTAGCCCGATTATGTGATTAGTTTCTAAATCCGGCCTCAATTTGAGATCTAAATCTCAATTTTATAAAAATTCCTAATTCTATCCAAACCCTTAATTTTTACCATGAAATATCATAGATTAAAGGTTAAAAATCAATGGGTGTTGATGAAAATGGAAGAAAATGAGTGAAAATTTACTAACCTACGAAGTGGTGATGAATATCTCCTTCAAAATCATCTATATGCCGAGCTCTAACTTGGAATGGTGAAAATGGGTTAAATCCCGATTTCTAGAAGTTTTATAGTCTGGGCATCAGGTGGTGATGCGTTCGCGAAGAGCACTGGCCAAAAAGCCATCACGATTGCGGTCAACTCTTCGTGTTCGCGAAGTCTTATCCCCCCACCTTCGTGTTAGCGAGCCGACGCTCGCGTTTGTAATGGCTCAACTGGTCATTTTGAGTATTTACATCCCGTTTCAACTATTTTAATTCTTGGGCAGCTTCATATGATATATTATGACCAATGTGTATGGTTGGCTTTGGTTTTCAGGTGTTTCAGGATTAGTTCGAAAGAATGAATTTCTTGTTTACAAGCTTAAATGAAAATAGTTGACCGGAGTTTGACTTTTGTGCAAACGAATCCGGAATAGAGTTTTGATGGTTCCAATAGCTTCATATGATAATTTCGGACATAGGAGTGCGTTCGGATATTTATTTTAAAGTTCATAGTTTAATTTGGCTTGAAATGGCGAAAGTTGAATTTTTGGAAAGTTTGATCGGGAGTGGTCTTTTTGATATTGGGGTCGAAATTTGATTCCGAAAATTGGAATAGCTTTGTTATATTATTTATGACTTGTGTGCAAAATTTGATGTCCTTCCGGGTTGATTTGATAGATTTTGGCATTCAATGTAGAAGTTGGAATTCGTTAGTTTTATTCAAGTTTGAATTGGGGGAGATTCGAGTTTTTAGAGCTGTTTGATGTGATTTGAGGTATCGAGTAAGTTTATATGATATTTTAGGACTTGTTGGTCTATTTGGTTGAGGTCCCGAGGGCCTCATGTGGATTTCGGATGGTTAATTTAATTTAGAATGTTTCGATGTGTTTCTTCAAGAATAAGTAGTATCACATTAAGCAAATGAATTCCAAATTCAGCTTTGATTGAAGCATTAGATTTGTAATGAAATTTCGGAGCCATAGCGAAAAGAATCGTCGAAACGGAAATCGTATTAGAGAGTTATGCTCATTTTTGTATCGGAAAAAAATAATTTCTCATCACCAGCGTCCAGGGTAATGTGATGCCCTAGCCTTGGTCCTGGGAATTATATAGCTATTGGAAACACTGCCACATGCAGCGCCCCACGCCACCCGTGGCGCCCGAATAGTAAGACTCTCTAAAGCGGGGGTTTCTGGCATTTTTACACATTTGGGGCTATAGAGCTCAGTTTGGGCAATTTTCAAAGGCAAATTTCACCACATAACTTGGGGTAAGTGTTCTTGAATCTTTTGTGATTATATTCCATGAATTAATCTTCGTTTTCGGCGTTAGATTATGGATTTTTCCAGAGAAATCGGAGGAATTTTCTACAATTCCTTAAAATAACTTTTCGAGATTTGAACATTAATTTGAAGTCGGATTTGATTAAAATTAGTATGGTTGGACTAGTAATTGAATGGATTGTCAAATTTTGTGAGTTTCGTCAGATTCCGATATGTGGACCCCACTGTCAAATTTTTAAGCAGGGTTGGGAATTTTCATAAATTGTTAAATTGTAAGTATTGGAGTATATTTTTATTAATTTGCATGTTGTTTGTCTAGTTTCGAATTGTTTGGCTTGGAATTGAGGAGATAGGAAGGCGTATGGAGGTTGATACGTGCAGAATGGAATTTTTGGAGTATGTTTGTTTTGCTCGGTATTGGATTCAGCTTGTTCGAGGTAAGTAACTCTTCTAAACTTAGTGCTGAGGGTATGAAACCCCGAATTACGTGTTATGTGATTGGTGTTGAGGTGACGCACATACTAGGTGATGGGCGTGTGGGCTGCACCATGTGAATTGCGACTCCGCTATTTCTATGGTAATCTGTAGCTACCTTATCTTATATGTAACCATGAAATTTCTACGTACTTGAACTATTAAACTGTGACCCATGTTAGAAACCATGTCTAGGCTACATGCTTATTCGTTGGGACCCACTGAGTTCATTTCTGCAGTTGAGTCATATGCTTTCATATGCATATCATATCTCAGTCTCTGTTACCATTTATTGGCATATCATATCATCATGTTGGGCTAGTTTCATCGAATTGTGAGCCCGTGAGACTGGATATTGATGACTGAGTGAGGTCAAAGGCCTGAATGTGGGTGATATTATGGGGTCGGGCTGCACGCTGCAGCATGTTATATTGATTACAAATATGGGATTGGGCTGTAGGCCGCAGTGGTTATACTGATTTATGATAGCGCTTGAGCTGAAGGAGCCCTTCCGGAGTTTGCACATACCCTAGTGATCGCGGTTGATTATATTGAGGGATGGATCTTCCTGGACATGGATCTCGTTCGAAGCATTTATATGCCTGGGGATGGATCTTTCCTACGGTTTGTATTGGGCCCTACTCGATACTAAGCTATTGTTGGTCAGTTAATGTATATATTCTGAGATGGATCTTTCCTAGGCCGGAATGGCCATATACGATACTGAGTGATTGAGCATGATTAGCAGAAAGTGTCAGACAGTGAGATTGATTACTCTAAGAGTGTGAGTACATCAGTTCATCTCTGAGATACATGGCATTGACATGCACACATACATGCATAGAGATGCATTTTTCTCATGTCGTACGGTATCACGTAATTCATGACTTCTCACACATAATGATATATGGGCATAGAAAGGTATTTCACACTTGCTATCTGGAAAGAAAATGAAACACTTTATTTATTGTGGAAAGGATTTTTGGGAAAAATTCATAGTTTTCAAACTTATTCATATTTTCGACGATTTCGGTAAAGGATTTGGATTTTCACTGACACACTTGAAAAGCTAAACTATTTTTCAGGACACTATGAAAAAAATGCTGAGTATTTTATCTCTGAGTTACTTCTTTTATTAATTGCTTTGTGTTGTTATGAATTATTATTGGCTATTGGGTGTTGGACCCGACCTATGTTCCAGCTCATCATTATTCTCAACCTATGGTTAGGTTTGTTACTTATTAAGCACATGGGGTCGATTATACTCATACTACACTTTTGCACCTTACGTGCAGATATTGGCTGCTGATGTTGTTGTGTTCAATAGTATCTGGATATGAAGATGTACCTGCGTTCCGGTTGTAGTTGCCTTTTGTTCATGGTAGCCTTAGATTCATAAAACTCTGTTTACGGA
The DNA here is from genome assembly GCF_000393655.2 of Nicotiana sylvestris. Lineage (NCBI taxonomy): Eukaryota > Viridiplantae > Streptophyta > Magnoliopsida > Solanales > Solanaceae > Nicotiana > Nicotiana sylvestris. The sequence continues at coordinate 99,900,370 of NC_091063.1, read as the reverse complement.
ATTTTCAAATAGATGTTGTATTTACTTCATACCAGCTTTGTAAACTCTATTCTTAGAAGCTCATGATTTGTAGTATTATTCCTTGGGAAGTGTATACAAGTTAAGTTGTTTCATCATTTATTTTCTCAGAAAAATCTCATTGAATTGGGTTGTTGTTAATTGGCTTACCTAGCGGGTTGGGTTAGGTGTCATCATGACTATTTGGATTTTGGGTCGTGACAAGGTATTATCAGAGCTCTAGGTTCATATGTTCTATAATTTATCAGCAAGTGTCTAGTAGAGTCTTGCGGATCGGTATGATTACGTCCATACTTATCTTCGAGAGGCTACAAGACATTTAGGATATACTTCTCATCTTTCTTTCCTTATCGTGTGACATTGATCCGGCTTGAAGTGTACCTCTTTGAATTCATTCCACTCACTCGTACACATATGTGAACGCTCGATATCAGATGTGCATCGACAGCTTGTGATTCTATTAACGAGGTACAAGATGTGTTTTCCGTGCTTTGGTGATGGCCAGTCTTGAGGACTTGATGTCAGGTTTAGACCGTAGCTTAGGCTCGGTAGTTTCAGTTGTGAGAACTTGTGCTTTTGGACTTATATGTCCGACAATGTTCCTGTGAATGGGATTGCGACTCAATGAGCGGTTGAATGGATATGCGATGAGTATGACGTGGTGGCGGGATACATTCATATGGCTCGAATGTGATGAAAAATGGGCTACTGGGTGCTTGGTGTTTGTCTCGATTTGATGTAGAGCCTCAAGTTATGAATTTGTTGAAGGATCTTTCACTTGGTGAAATTGTGGAACCAATTAGATTTTCATGACTTGTCGATGAGTTCAAACTCAGGAAGGTTAAGTGATTACATAGTAGTTGTGGCGGTAAAAATGGTATAGAAGATGCCAATTTGAGGCTAAATAGGTGTGTTAGCACATGCGGAATAAACTACAGAGGTGTGATCTTTACAATGTTGTGTGGAGAATTTCTTTCCTACCACTAGGCTAGATGTATTGAGATTTGAATTTGAATTAGTCAAGAAAGTTGACTTGACTGTCACAAGAATGAAGGAGATGTTAGAAAACGATTTTAGTTACCCTATAGGTCGTGTTGCATGAACTTGGGAAGAATTTTGTTAAATCTCACTAAGGTTTTATGGCAGTAATTGAATATGGGTATTGTGAGTTATGGAATATTTTGTTCTATGGCTTTGAGCGAAGTGGGTGAGTCTGCTATCTACAACTTGGTTGTACGGTTTTGGATTGCATTGGTTTTGGTCTGAGGCATACTTGTGGGTTAGCTAGAACTTGCAAAGGTTGAAATCGAGGAAGACTAGAATGATGAAATTGTGAATACATGTTATTTTGTGCTTTATGAGTATATGAAAATCATTGAAAGATTAAGTTGTTATTTTAAGGATGCAGTGTGCACAAAGTATGAAATTGATTGGTGTTTTTAAAGCAAGGTTATTTCTTGACTGTTGTTGTACTATTGGGGCACGCGTCTTTCGGCCCGTTTAGGTGGCGCAATTTAGATTTGAGCAGAGTGGATGACTCTCGAGATGGTCCTGATCGCAATTGAAATTTTTTTTCGGATTTGTATATCACTAGAATTGGTTATTTAAATTGGATGGTGTTGAGACTCGCAGTAATTCTGTATGACTATGGATTCTACATTCCAGTATAAGAAAGGTAAACAAACAATTTTAAGATCACATAAGGTCTCTTCATAATGGGTGTCTCGGTGGTGGTGCTTATAGGGTGCTTAAGAAGGAATACAACGGCTTATGGGCCTTAGCGTGTTGTGGTTTTAAGTTAAGATGTCTTGTAACGAGGATTTACGAGTATTTCGTGGCAATACTCTCTGATTTAGCGACAAGTGTGGCTTGGTTGAATTAGAAATATTCAATTCTGATTGCTTGGTTATGTACAAATAGATTTCAAAGTGTTCTTTATGGTTTCTACCATAGTTTGAGCCGGATATTTTCTACTGATGTAGGGAACGTGTTATGTATTGTGATTTCCTCTTGGAAGGGAGCAAAAAGGAAGGTTTCTCACTAACCGGGTATGTAATTTGCTGATGACTCAGAGTTGATAACGAGATCTTTGTGCCTTTCACATGATGGCATAATAGAGGTAGTGTGTTATGTAGGATTAATATTTTCATGTACAAGGTGGCAGTTCAGTCTTGGAGGGAAGGTCACGAATTTTAGACAGCATGGCCAGTTTCAAATATATAGATGAATGTTATAATTACTCGATAATCCCTGAGAAGGGTGCGCATTTCACAAGGCATATTATGTTTTGACTTACGGATGTTCATTGGTATTACTGTACTCTTTTGGTTGATCGACGACTAATATTCAAATTTTTCTATGTGGCACTGAAGAATTATGAAAGTATTTCTTGTGGGATGATCGTGCGTGAAGATGTGTTAGTCTTCGAGTGCTAGGGTTGGGGTCAATTACGGTGATCCATGTGTTATATGAATTTGGAGACTGGGAGTTCTCATAAGTATACTATTCCGGGATTGCGGCATGTTTGAGGTGAGTTTTTATTTAAATTTAGTGAAGGCACTAGTTTCACTAATTGATTATGACAGCTACGCGCTGTGAGTGCACATACATGTGAGGTTTGAACCCATATGCGAGCACCGAGAAAATTATTCATGCTCAAGGAATATGCATAGTCTATGATATGCCCAGAGTTGATTGTTAAGCTTAAATTTATAATGTTTCTCGTATTCGTAAATTTGTTGAGAACTATCTGGACTATACTTGAGGTTACAAAGAGGCTAATTCCTAGACCAAACTTGGTAGTTACTAATTCTGCGCTAACTTTTTGATTTGAGCCATGATAGCGCAATTTGCTCACGCCTACAATATAACGTGTTATTTATATCAGTTTAGGAGTATGAGAATTCTTATTTCATTTATCATATACGTGTGTACTTGTTGGATTGCTCACGTATGATATACTTGGACTAGAGGCATGTGACCATGCCATGTGGATTATGTTATTAGCAAGTGAATTGCCCTTGTGGTTGACGTTAATGTGACCTCTACGAGAGCTAGTTATCGTTATTAGATTCGTGTGTCTTGGTTCTACTATGAATGATGAGCTCATAGTATTTCAGTTGTGGTGTTTCTTGTTGAACTTGCAAAAGTGTTCTCTTCTTTGACACATTTTCCATTTTTGGGTACACGGATTGTGCAGTTTGTGGCTTGAGTTATATTGGTGTAGCGTGTATGCGGAATAGTTGTGTTTGATAATATAAGGCCATCGGACCCTAGAATGTGTACTAACGGATTTGATTACGATATATTTAGGAGGATGATATAGAAAGTTGGCTTAGAAAGTGATTATGGTTCTGTTTAGAATAAGAGAGCTCTATGACTTGTTGATCTAATTGTTGGTTAGGTAATTCCATGTGTTTCTTTCATTATCGATAGTGTACGAAGTTTTTGTAATGAGGTGTTGTTTAATGTGGGGTTTTTATGTCGGTATCGGGATTGTTTTTAAGCAGCTACAGTGATTAGAAACTATTGCGAGTATACAGGTTGTGTGGTATATCGTGTGATTACATCTGGAGTTATGGATAAGGCTTAACACAACTTGTTAACACATATGCAGTGCGTAGATGTGAGATTCAGGTCATGAAAAGAAATTTTTAGATGTTGGGAATTGGATTCCATGGTTTTTGGGCTAATGCTAAATTAGTGATTTTCTATTATGTGGTGTCGTCAAGCTTATAAGGAATAGGGTAATGTGGGATCACCCCTTGGTATGTGGTTGGAACAGTGATTTAAAGGCTTAGGAACAACTCTCAGCACGTTCGAGGATTAACATATATTTAAGTGGGGTAAAATGTAATGGACCAACCGGTCATTTTTAGAATTTACATCTCGTTCAACCATTTGAAGTGAAGAGTAGCTTCATATAATGTATTATGACCAATGTGTATGGTTGTCTTTGGGTTTCAGGTGTTTCAAAGGATTAGTTTAGAAGAATGAATTACTTGTTTAGAATGTTAAATAAAAAGAGTTTATCGAAGTTTGAATTTTGTGCAAACAAATCCGGAATGGAGTTTTGATGGTTCTAATAGCTTCATATAATGATTTGGGACTTAGGAGTGCATCCGGGTATTTATTTTGAAGTTCGTAGTTAAATTTGGCTTGATATGACGAAAGCTGAATTTTTGGAAAGTTTGTCCAGGAGTGGACTTTTTGGTATCGGGGTCGAAATTTGATTCCGAAAATTGGAATAGCTTTGTTATGTCATTTATGAGTTGGGTGCAAAATTTGAAGTCATTCCGGATTGATTTTATATGTTTCGGCGTTCAATGTAGAAGCTGGAATTCGTTAGTTTTATTTAGGCTTGAATTGGGGGTGATTCATGTTTTTAGTGTTGTTTGATGTGATTTGAGGTATTGACTAAGTTCGTATGATGTTTTAGGACGTGTTGGTATATTTGGTTGAGGTCTCGATGGCCTCAGGTGGATTTCGGATGGTTAACGGAATTTAATTTAGAATGTTTCGACGCGTTTCTTCAAGAATAAATGGTATCACATTAAGCAAATGAACTCCAAATTCATTTTTTATTAAAGCATTAGATCCACATTTAAATTTTGGAGCCATATAAAAAAGAATCGTCAAATTCGGACATCGTATAAGAGAGTTATGCCCATTTTGTGTCGAAGAAAAACAATTTCCCGTCGCTGGCGTTCAGGATAACGTGGGACACTAGCCCTGGCGCTGGGATTTTTTTAGCTACTAGAAACAGCACCACAGGCAGCGCCCCATGCCAGTATGGCGAGAGAATAGTAAGACTCTATAAAATGGGGGTTTCGGCCATTTTTACCCATTTGGGATTATAGAGCTTGGTTTGGGCAATTTTCAGAGGCAAATTTCACCATACAACTTAGGGTAAGTGTTCGCCCATTTTTCTCGCGAATTCGGGTTTAGACACGTGACAACTCTTTTAAGGAAGCTGTTAAAAGAGAGAGTCTCAACCTAACGGGTTTGAGGTGCGTTAGGACACCTACTTGCAAATAACCCTGGTTTAACCAGTTTGCGTCACCAAACATCGGGTAAGGCTCAAATTACCTCGAAGAGAAGGTGTTAGTCACTCTTCGTATTCCACAATTGTATGTCTCGGCCGAACTCGAATTATATTAATTAGTCAGACAAACAAAGACAAAGAAAGTAAGAAGTTTGGGAAGTTTTATTAAACACAAATAATTGATTTAAAGACAAGATGGGGGGATCCTAAATTTTTTAACCTAAAGGATCACCCCGTGCAACATAAATTATACTTCGTAACTCCCTCATGATGGGGTGTTACTCATATCATTCAGCGGGCACACTATCATCTCCTTCTATCTGATTACTATTTTAAAGTTTTTACCTAAAGCGCACTAATTGATTCTAAACCGTGCCTTATGCGTGCACTACTTGTCCCATACCTATGGTCCAGGAGGCGTTTTGACCTCTATTTTGGATAGTTCTAGACTTAACTTAGGTTGCTCAAAAATGATAAAACTAGGCGATATACAAAACAAGTTGAATATCATGTAAAAGCAATTAAGGGCTCATGTTAGCCTCCACACTAAGACAACAAATGCACGCAAACAAATTAGGCGTTTGAGAGTTCCAGAATTGAGATGCGTTAAAGTCATTAAACCCGATAGACATGGTTTTTATGTGACCTAGGAATTCAAACATGCAGACAGTTTCATATGCAAGGTGCCATTTTAGATACAACTTCTGAGCGACTACACAATTGCCTACTGATTGTAGGTTATAAGTGATTAAACCTATAGACATGCTATCTAGGTAACTTACGCAATAGTTAGTAGTGATAGTCATGGAAGACATTCAAAATTACTCAGTTTGATCCTTAGGCATGCTTTCTAATAGTGGCAATGAAACATTGTTGAAAGTTTAATATTAGCACTTAAAAAAAGTGTGTGGGATTACCTGATAGGCAGGATATCTACAAATAGCGATTGAACTGGTTTTAGCTCCTATAGGTATGTCTCTTAAGAGAATAACTATAACAATAGCACATTAACCAATTAAAACCCTATAGGCATGATTCCTAAAATGAAGATTAGCATAACATAAACTAACATAACCCTATAGTCATAGTATCTAATGAATATGTAGAAATGCAAATTGAAACTATTGATCATTTTATTTCCTATAGGCATGATATCTAACAAACATATAGAAATAGAATATGTTAAACAAATTAAACATGCAAGTCCTATAGGTAGGTTATGTAACACACATAGTAGCAGAACATGTTCGAGCAAATTATACACCTATAGGCTGGATTAGAATAAACCCATTTTCCCAATTTTAGTAACACCAATTATTATTACAACATTATTACAGACCCAATGAGTCAAATAAATTACAGAATTACAAAATAACTATAGTGGGCCTAAGGCTGGCCCAAAGTATACCCAGCCTGCCCAGGCATTCAATATCATATCCAACAAGCTTCAACATAGCCCAGAAAAAACATTTCTAGCCAAAAACCAGTAACCAAAGCTAACCAACAGCCATTTACAGAAACCAACTGGTTTATACAGTAGGTGAAAAGGGGTGCAAAGTTGAGTAATTAGGAAAAGTTTTAAATAACCTTGGACCCTAGTGCGTCAGAGTTCCCAAGGGCTTTAAGAACCTAGGGCAGTTCTCCCACTAGGGAGGTTGATAGAGCAGACATAAGGGGGTGGACTTTGGCTTTCAACTAGCCCCAGAATTAAACTCATGGCAGGAAACAACCAGTGAAAATAATAGTAGAGTAATAGGTTTGGAAAAGCATTTGCAAACTTATAAGATAATCACATGATGAACATGAACTAATATATTGGGCAGAGTAACATATGACAAGAGACAGAGAATATACGATTGCAAAGTTAACAAGTAAGGGCATTAGGCTAATAAAACCAAGTAAGGCAACCAATTTAGAACTTAAAGGATCAGATTATACCAAACTCAGGATTAACCAGTATAATACAAACAGGATCAAGTATCATAAAGTGCATTAGTCAAAGAAGATTAGTTTCAAAAAGATCACAATTTATTAGAGGTACAGATTGGACATTGCAAGGACACATAGAGTGGAAACAATAGTCATAGGAGCATACAAAATTTAGTGCAAAGGTCTTAAACAAGTTGGGGCAGGTCAATAACATCAATTAACCATTGGAAGTTCATAATTAGGCAGAGGAACATGGATTAAACCATGTAACCAAAACAACACTAACTAAGCATGCTTTATTCTGTCTAAATTAACTAAGTTAGGTGCAAATACATCATTAAGCTAGCAATTATAGGCATAATTAAATAGGAAAAGAGTCAGGAGAACATATTAGATCATGCAATTCAAATAACATGCTAATTAGAACGTCATAAACATTGTAAAGGTTAGAAACTAACCAGTGATCGTTCAATAAACAAGAAATGAACTGCAGTAAGGATCTAACGTCTCGAATGTGTCAAGTTACAAGGGTTTCAAAAACCCAGGGCAGTGCTCACACCCAAGAGAGGTCGAGAAAAGTAGAAATCTGATGGTCTTGGCTTTCAGCCGGCCAAGAGCCAAACAGAACAAAGTAGTAAGCAAATACAGAATAGAAACGTTAATTTTTGGTGAAAAAATAGTGATTGAAGTTTTGTCCAGAAAGGGGAAGGGGAATGTGTTTTTATAGTAGCAAAATTAAACACACAAACAAGGAAAAACAACCAATCAATCTTAAAAAAAAAAGAATAACATGCGAAATTGATTCAAAATCAATTTAGGAGAAGTCAAGCAAACCCTAGTTTTTTGTAGGAAAAACAAATATTACCAGAATATACATGAAAATAGTAACATAGGACGAATATAGACATAATAACACTTAAAATCAGAAATCGAACCAATTTTGGTTCGATCTAAAGAGATCTGAAAACCCTAGTTTTAGGGTAAATAAGAATCAACAGTAAATACACAAAGATTCGTACCCATAATAGAACAAAGGATGAATATACACGGAATAGCAGAAAGGCCAAGGATTTGAACCGATTTTGGTTCGAACTTGATGATATCTGCGTGCCATGTTTAGGCAAGCAGTATACAAGAGTAACTAGTATAAGGTAGAGGCCTTATATGGTAAATAATAACCATGGAATCCCATATTGGGTGGGATTAGGATAGATTTTTAGGGACGGGGCTAGGGTTATTAGGAGGGAGAAGGGAGGTGAGGATATAAGGGTGGCGGATGGTGAGAATAAAGTTAGGGTTAGGGGGGTTGGGTAGTTAAAGGGGGTGGTTTGATGTGGGTTGTTGATCTCAGATATCAACGACCACGATTAGAAGGGAGTTGGGTCGGGTTTGTTTGGACGGGTCGCGAATGGGCTACTATTCATGAATATGGGCTATTATTGCAAAAATGTGCAATTAGCCCTAAAAATGCAAATATAATTATAAGAAATATAGTAAAATATTTAAAAACATTCATGTTGGTGTAAATGATAAGTTTAGATGACTAAATCATCATAAAAATAATTTAAAGGATAATTACTGGATATTTATATAATAATAACACATAAATAAATCGATCTAAAGCCTTTAAAAATTATAGAAAAATATGAAAAATGCTTGTATAGGCTTATAAGATAAATGATGATGCATATGTACCATGTTTAAGTATATATATGAAAATATGGGTATCAACAACTGGCCATTTTTACCCGAGAATGAAGGAAGAATTGTCGGGTAAAGAAAATGATGACCAATTTTGGCCGAATAGAACGAGGAATGATGTGATTAAAAATGAGAGATGAACCCTTGTTCCTGAGTTGCCTACATATCCCTGGTGTTTCGGGAATCAGGCCGTGTGTAGTTTTGGATCCAATGGTGAACGAAACCAATGGAGTTGTTATAGGAATGGTCGTGTGTTTTGGAAAGGGATCTTTTGGGTTGGACAGTATCAGATGAATTTATGTTAAGTCATGAATATGAATTTGAAACATAATGGCTATATCAATGAGCAAATACTTGAACAATCATAGAGTAAGAAGCAGAATTGATGATGTTCGGTTACGTTTTGAAATAATTGCAGGATGTGAACGTTATGAATGGAAACCGTAGCGAAGATTGCTCCTATTTGAAGAACAGTTACTTCTTAGCTTACCTGCAAAACTTAAAACACGATGCATGCAAATATATATGGGTTATTGTGAGAATTTAAACATGATGCAAATTCCCTTTGGACCATAAAAATTGTCTTTGAACGGTGAGGATGATGCCCTTAGACCGTGATGTCCTGGGCCATGAATAATGTGATAAGGTATTCGCAGGTCGTGAAATGATGCTATTAGGCCATGAGAATGGTGCCTCTGAACTATGATGCTTGTAAATAATGATGTGCAATATTCAGAGATCCTCAGGAAATAACATGCTGTCTTCAGGCTATGAAGATGATGCCTTCGGACTATGACGCCTTCGGACAAGATGGCGATGTTTCAGCGCATGAGATGCAAGGATATTATGCTAGGCTATATGAGAAGCGAAACAAGACAAAGCTTAGTCTTGCATGAGATTGGGCAGAGTTTAGCCCCAGGGAAGTAAAGATAGTGCTAGACTTCAAGTAGCATAGCATTTGGTATTATGCAAGGAAATGTAGATCATAGCCTTATGTATTTAAAGAGGCAGTGCTTAGTCTCATGCAGGGAAAGGAAATGCTTAGCCTTATGCAATTGAGGAGGCAGGGCTTAGCCTCATGCAATGGAAGGCAGTGCTTAGCCTTATGCAAAATGGGAGACAATACTTAGTCTCATGCAAGGAATGGAGATGCTTAGCCTTATGCAATTGAGGAGGCAGGGATTAGCCTCATGCAAGGAAGGGAGATAATGCTTATCCTCAAGCAATTAAAGGAGACAAGGCTTAGTCTCATGCAATTAAAAGAGACAGGGCTTAGTCTCATGCAATGGAAGGCAGTGCTTAGCCTTATGCAATTGAGGATGCAGGGCTTAGCCTCATTAAAAATAGTAGACAATGCTTTGTCGCATGCAGGGAAAGACAATGCTTAGCTTTATGCCATTGAGGAGGCAGGGCTTAGCCTCATGCAGAATGGGAGACAATACTTAGTCTTATGTAATTAAAGAGGCAATGCTTAGCCTCATGCAAAATAAGAGACAGGGCTTAGTCCCATGCAATTAAAGGAGACAGGGCTTAGTCTCATGCAATGGAAGATAATGCTTAGCCTTATGCAATTGAGGAGGCAGAACTTAGCCTTATGCAAAATAGAAGGCATTGATTAGTCTCATGCATGGAAGGCAATGCTTAGCCTTATGCCATTGAGGAGGCAGGGCTTAGCCTTATGCAGAATGGGAGATAATGCTTAGTCTCATGCAATTAGGGAGTCAATGCTTAGTCTCATGCAATTAGGGAGGCAATGCTTAGCCTCATGCAAGAAGAGGAGACAATTCTTAGTCTCATGTAAAGAAACGACAATGAGTGATAGCAGAGTATTTCTTATCTAGAGACATATTTGCGTTTGGTAATTTTGTCGTTATCAAGATAATGATTTTGATATGTGTGTATTTATGAAAACTCCTGTTATGTTCATTGTGCCTGCATCCAAGAAAAATCGTGAGTTTTGCGAGGAAGGTTGGTTCATGCCTTCTCCTGCTTGCTTTGGTTTGCTTTGCTTTGGAGATCCTGTTTGAGTTACCCTAGGTAACATCTGGCTGCCAAAGAAATAAAGTTTTTGAAAAATATGCACGCATTTGATAAATATAGTTATTTAAAAACATAGTAGTATACGATGTCGAGTAAATTAGATGAACCAATGACTGTGACACTTTAGAGACATTCCGACTTCTTTGCATTAGAATTTTGAGGGTCCGCCTCAAAATTTGGCCGCAGTTTAATAAGCGATTCTTTGGCTATTCCGCATACGATGAAATTGGCTGGACTTGCACCGGAATGTTGAGGGTCCTCCTCAAAATTCTACCCCAGTTTCTGACAATGGTGAAATGAAGATTTTATTAAAATGTGACAGAACCTACAGGGTTACCTACATATCCCTTCTTAAACGGGAATCAGGTTGTCACAACCCAAACCGATGGGCCGCAACGGGCACCCGGTACCTTACTCAATCGAGTACCAACGTAACGTATCTTTCTTATTACATTATCATATACACGTGATATATGGGCCTAATAGGCCACCATGATTATTTATAAATTCAAAACATAGGCCGACAAGGCCGTACAATCTTTCACGTACACGATATATGTCTACAAGACTCTAAGAGTACATAAATGTCATAAAGGTCGGTATAGAGTCCCGCCATACCAAACAATACACATCAAAATCATACTAGCTAAACGAGCAACTCCGAAGCAAATGGAGCACACCAACATCTTTCGCTGAGCTGATAGCCTACTTGGAGGGCTCTCGACCTGTCTAGAGGTACATGCGATCATCAAATGCAAGTCCCCAGGCAAAAGGGACGTTATTACGAATAATGTACAGTGTATGTAAGGCATATAAATAAGTACATAAGAGACATGGAATAAATATAAGGTACATGACTCAACCTATAAGTCTGAATAACTTTGTAAATCATAAATTACTTTTAGCGTCATGCATATTCATATGAATGTCATGTCGTGCATAGGTACATGTTTCATAACATCATCAGCCTCTGAGGACATCTCATCATATCATATCGGCCACTATGGGCAAAATCATCATCGTATACCAACTGATCAGGTGGTGGTGCATAGATAACGCCATAATATTTTCCATATCCCATATACATATATATACATACATATATACGCGTATATAACGCAGTTTGAATCATATTTCAGCCACTGTGGGCAACATCATCAACATATACCAGCTGATCAGGTGGTGGTGCGTATATAATGTCATAATCTTTCCCATATCCCATATACATATATACGCGTATATAGCGCCATCTGGTTACGAGTCAATGTACGTGAATGCAATGCATAAAAAGTACATTAATAAAATCTTACGGAGTCATCATAAGACCATTTTGCCTTTGAGTAATATCATAAAGTAACCTCTTTTCAACTTTCGTATTTTTTTGAGACCCATAAACAGATGATAAAATATAATGACACATGGAAATTCAAGAACATAGATATTTCTAATGCTTCTATGAATAGAGTCATTCATGGAATTTGGGCATTTGCATGTTTCGCTCGTATCGTATTGATCATGCCAAAAGAAAGAAGGGATAGCCTTAACATACTTGGAGTAAAAAAAATTTGTATGATATTCTTGGAAAACGTTGCACCGTACTCCCTTAGAATCGCAAAATCTCCGTTTGATTTATTTAAGATCCGAACCCTTTCTACGTTAGTTGCCTCCTACATTAGCTTCAGGCAAAAGGGACCTGCGGGCATGAAATGCAGCGTCCCCAGGAAAAGGGACGTCAGTACGAATAATGTACCGAGTATGTACGACACATAAATAAGTACATAAGAGACATGGAAGAAATATAGAGTACATGGCTCAACCTTTAAGTATGAATAACTTTGTAAATCATAAATTACTTTTAGCGTCATGCATATGAGTATGCATGTCATGTCGTGCATAGGTACATCTTTCATAACATCATGAGCCTCTGAGGGCATCCCATCATATCATATCGGCCACTGTGGGCAAAATCATCATCGTATACCAGTTGATCAGGTGGTGGTGCGTATATAACGTCATAATATTTCCCATATCCCATATACATACATATATGTGTGTATATAACACCGTTTAAATCATATTTCAGCCACTGTGGGCAACATCATCAACATATACCAGCTGATTAGGTGGTGGTGCGTATATAATGTCATAACCTTTCCCATATCCCATATATATATATATATATATACATATATACGCGTTAATAACGCCATCTGGTCACGGGTCAATGTACATGAATGCAATGCATGAAATGTACGTTAACAAAATCTTTTGGAATCGTCATAAGACCATTTTGTCTTTGAGTAATATCATAAAGTAACCTCTTTTCAACTTTCGTATTTTTCTGAGACCCATGAACAGATGATAAAATATTATAACACATGGAAATTCAAGAACATAGATATTTCTAATACTTCTATGAATATAGTCATTCATGGAATTTGTGCATTTGCACATTTCGCTCGTATCGTATTGATCATGCCAAAAGAAAGAAGGGATAACCTTAATATACCTGGAGTAGAAAACAAATTCGCATGATATTCTTGGAAAAGGTTGCACCGTACTCCCTTAGAATCGCAAAATCTCTGTTTGATTTATTGAAGATCCGAACCCTTTCTACGTTAATTGTTAGTTGCCTCCTACATTATCTTCAGATTGTGGGTTTTAGAATGCCTTACGTAGAGCCAAAGATTCATATTCTTTCAAATATGTAGGAGGATAAGCATTTTTATTATTAAAAGACTTATGGCTTTTCTAAAGACATGGCTTGCGTTGAAATTAGGTTGCCACCTAATCTAACATGAACAAGAGTCATTTATTTATTGATGGCTTGCTGCCACATGCTATTTTAATCTTATACATTAGTCAATTAATTTAATTAGATAATACTGCGCTACCCGGTAATTAACCAATTACCCGCATAATTAAGAATTATCTCAAATTACTTAAAATTCTACTTATTTTTAATACACTTTATACATCCTACTATCTTGGTCATATAGTACCTTGTATGGTACTAGTCCATAAATATCGGGTATTAACACTCGGCCCGCATTTTATCCCGACATGCCAAACTTTGGACGAAAATTCATTTTCTTTGACTTGCTTCCCCTCTCACCTTCACAAATTTACTCATCACTTGTTTGAAATAGTATAATTCTTATAATCTCCAAATAATCTTTTCCTTGGAATGATGTCAATTACCTTACGACAAATTCAACGTACAATACTACAGAGTGCAACATCATCGTAATTTAATACTGCAAATCGTAACATTATCGTAATATAATACTGTGGGACGTAATATCAACGTAATATTACAGGGCGTAACACAGGTCAATCATATTTCAGTTACATCAAATGAAGAAATGTAGACAATCTCAACATAGTATCTCTTCACTGCATCTGAGTTGATAGGTTTTGGCCAAATCTCTCCATCCATTTTTGCAAGTATGAATACTCCTCCTGTTAGTACTCGATGAACCATGTAGGGCCCTTTCTAATTTGATGAAAATTTCTCTTTGGCTTCATCCTAAAGATTCGCTTCAGCACCAGTTGCCCCGGTGTGAACTGTCTAGGTCTAACCTTTTTTTTGAAAGCTCAGGACATTCTGTTCTGATAAAGCTGACCATGGCATACTGCATTCATTCTTTTCCCATCGATAAGAGCTAATTGTTCATAGAGACTCCATATCCATTCTGCATCATTGAGTTCTTCTTCTTGTATAATTTTTAAAGTAGGAATTTCGACTTCAGCGGGAATGACAGTTTCAGTATTGTAGACCAACAAGTAGGGAGTTACCCCGGTTGATGTGCGAACTGTGGTACGGTACCCCAATAAGGCAAATGGTAATTTCTCATGCCATTTGTTGTGGTTGTCTACCATCTTTCTAAATATTTTCTTGATATTCTTGTTTTCGGCCTCCACGGCTCCATTCATTTAAGGCATGTATGTTGTGGAATTCTTATGCTTGATTTTGAAGGTTTCACACATAGCATTCATTAAGTCACTATTGATTGGCGGCATTGTCGATGATGATGGATTTTGGTACCCCAAATCGGCAAACAATACGATCCCTGGCAAAATCTGCGATGACTTTCTTGGTTATAGCATTGTAAGATGCAGCCTAAACTCATTTTGTGAAGTAGTCTATGGAAATTAAAATGAACATGTGCCCGTTTAAATCGGCATGCTTGACCGGACTGATGACATCCATTCACCAAGCAGCTAAACGCCAAGGTTTGCTTGTTACATTGAGTTCATTTGGTGGCACCCGTATCATATCTGCATGTAATTGGCAGTGATGACACTTTTGGCCATACCTGATGCAGTCTGTTTCCATAGTCATCCAAAAATATCCTGCTCTAAATATCTTCTTGGCTAATATGGAACTATTCATGTGTGGTCCGCAACTTCCGGCATATATCTCTTCGAGCATTTTGGAAGCTTGCTTGGCATCAACGCTACGTAATAATCCTAGTTCTGGAGTCCTTTTGTACAGAATTCCTTCACTTTGGAATAAATGGTTGGATAATCTTCGGAGTGTGTGTTTTTGAGTATGATTTGCATGCTCTGGGTATTCTCCTTTTGCCAAGTATTCCTTGATATCATGGAACAACGGATTCCCATCTGTTTCTTCTTCAATATGATCGCAATATGCTGGCTAATTATGGATTCTTACTGGAACAAGGTCGATGAAATTCTTGTCCGGGTGCTGTATCATAGAGGACAAAGTGGCCAATGCATCTGCGAACTCATTCTAGATTCTTAGAACATGTTTGAATTCTATCTTTGTGAACCTCTTCATCAGCTCTTGCACATGATATAGATATGGTAATATTTTGGTACTCTTTGTAGCCCACTTTCCTAAAACCTGATGTACCAAAAGGTCTGAGTCACCAATTACAAGTAATTCAAAGATATCCATGTCAACGGCCAAATTGAGCCCCAAGATGCAAGCCTCGTATTCTGCCATATTGTTGGTGCACGAAAACCTGAGTTTTGTGGATACCAGATAATGTTGACCTGTTTCTGACACCAAAATAGCTCCAATCTCCACTCCTTTGAAATTTGCAGCCACGTCGAAGAACATTCTCCAACCGTTGTAAGTTTCGGCGATATATTTTCCTACAAATGATACTTCTTCGTCAGGAAAATACGTTTGTAGCGGTTTGTATTCTCCTCCTATAGGATTTTCTACAAGATGGTCCGCTAATGCCTGTCCCTTGAGCGCCTTCTGAGTCACATAGACAAATCAAATTCACTCAACAGTATCTGCCATTTTTCTAGTTTCCCTGTAGGCATGGGTTTCTGGAAAATATATTTTAGAGGATCCATCCTTGATATGAAATATGTAGTGTGGGCATAGAATTAGTGCCTTAATTTCTGAGCTATCCACGTTAGGTCATAGCATGCGCGTTCTAGCAAAGAATACCATGCTTCATAGGGTGTGAATTTCTTACTCAGATAGTATATGGCCTGCTCGTTTTTCCCCGTCTCGACATGTTGTTCCAAGACACAACCGAAAGCCCCATCTAGTACGGACAAATAGAGTAGCAAAGGTCTCCCAGGTTCTGGCGGGACCAGGACTGGTGGTGTGGACAAATATTCCTAGATTTTGTCAAAAGATTTCTAGTAGTCTTCAGTCCAACATGTTGTGGCATCCTTCTTTAACATTTTGAAAACGGCTCACAGATTACTATCGATTGTGCTATGAAGCGGCTGATGTAATTGAGATGCCCCAAGAAACTCATCACATCTTTCTTATTGTTTGGAGGTAGCAAATCATGGATGGCTTTGGCCTTTAATGGGTCTAGCTCTATTTATCGGTGGCTGACGATGAATCCTAATAACATCCTGGTAAGGACCCCAAAAGCACATTTTGTGGGGTTCAGTTTAAAATTGTACCTTCAAAGACGATCAAAGAACTTTTTCAAATCCGCTATATGATTTGTACCCTTCTTGGATTTGATGATGACATCATCCACGTACACTTCTATCTCCTTGTGTATCATGTCATGAAAAATGGTTGTCATAGATCTCATATAAGTGGCCACCGTATTCTTTATACCAAATGGCATTATTTTATAGTAATACACTCCCGATGGTGTAATAAAGGTTGTCTTCTCGGCATCTTCTTCATCCATCCAGATTTGATAATATCTCGCAAACCAATCCACAAAGGATTGGAGTTCATGTTTGGAACAGTTGTCGATTAGTATGTGTATCTTGGGGAACGAGAAATCATCTCTAGGACTTTCTCTGTTTAAATCCCGATAGTCAACACACACTCTGACCTTCCCATCCTTCTACGGAGCTAGCACGATGTTAGCCAACCAGGTAGGATATTCAACCACTCTGAGAACCTTAACTTTGATCTGCTTGGTGACTTCCTCTTTTATTTTCAAACTCATATCTGGCTTGAACTTCCTGATTTTCTGTTCTACAGGCAGATACATCGGGCTGGTAGGTAGTTTATGAGCCACTATAGACGTGCTCAAACCAGTCATATCATCATAAGACCATGCAAAAATATCTTCATACTCTTTCAGGAAATGGGTGTACTCTTCTTTCTCTGATGGTGACATGTGAATGCTTATGCGAGTTTCTTTGACTATTTCAGAATCTCCCAAATTGACTATCTCGGTTTCGTCCAAATTGGACTTAGGCTTGTTCTCAAAATTTTCCACTTCTCTGAAAATTTCCTCAGGTATTATATCTTCTTCTTCTATTTCCTCTGAATCACTATCCTTATGTTGTGTTGTCTCATTACATGTCGCAATCGTCGGTTCATCAGGATAAGTAATAATAATAGTATAGAGAAAAAATGTAAAGGATAATAATAAATACTAAAATAGCAATGCATTAAATAAAATCTTGAAAACATCAAACAAGTAGGGCTCGATGGCTCAAGAAATTATTTCAAAACAAAATACGGTCAAAACAAAATACTAAAAATGTCTTAAATGCTTAAAATTGCTTTTTATTTTAAAATAGATCATGCTAATTGTTAGGCTACCCAGAAACTCAATGGGCTCGGGACGGTGCAGCAGTCCAGTTCTTGAGGATAGCTCCTTTTCCCATGGTCTGAATAGTAAGGTCTTTCTGTCCTCCTTCTCAATTATCACATTGTAGTCTATGTCTTCATCATCCAGAAATAGGTTCCTCAGGCCAGCTAAAGCTTCATCTTCTTCAGATCCCCATATCATGTCAGTTTGTTGAAATGTCTGGTGCAAATACGGTTTTGGATTTTTGAGATGGTAATAAGGACCACACCATAGTGGCAACCAATCATCATACTCCTGCCAGGTGTACTGATATCCTAGTCCAAAGGTTGTACCATAATGCTTTGGTTGTATTGGTTTAGTGATACCCTGGAGATTCTTGCCAAGACCCTTGCCGGGTTCATACCTTGTCCATAACAATATGCTTTCAATCTTATTACTCCACCATTTGTCTTTCTCAATTGCATTGACGTGCTCAATGCGATAGTATGTTTCTCCACCTAACTTCCTTTTATTATCGACAATCGAAATAGTGTGATTGGTATAAATGGGATTGCTCTCATCCCCATGGATGATTACTTCCTGATGATTCCATTCAAACTTCACAGCCTGATATATAGTGGAGGCTACGACCCCAGAATCATGTATCCAAGGTCGTCCCAATAGCAGATTGTATGTGGCGGGTATGTCCAATACTTGAAATTCAACATCAAACCAAGTCGGGCCCATTTGTAAGCATAGGTTGATTTCCCCAATCGTGGCCCTTTGGAACCCATCAAATGCTTTCACTTTCATAGTTCTTGCTCGTATCTCATGCAAACCTTTACCCAACCTTTTCAAAGTGGTAAGAAGACATATGTTGAGGCTCAAACCCCTATATATTAGGACCCTGGAAATGAATTTATCCTCAAACTGCACTGTGATATGTAGTGCTTTGTTGTGACTCAGCCCTTCTGGTAGCAGCTCGTCTTTGTAAAAAGTGATTTTGTGGCTTTCCAACACTTGTTCTACCATATTAGTCATTTCTCCACTAGTGATGCTATTGGATACATAAGCTTCATTCAACACTTTCTTCAATGCATTCCTATGCACCTTGAAATTCTGTAGTAGTGATAGAATGGATATCTGAGCAGGGGTTTTATTCAGATGATCAACCACAAAATACTCTCTTGCTTGAACCTTTCTCCAAAGATCATCCGGGCTAGTTTCAGTGATAGGCTGCTTGGAAGCGGCTTCTTTGCTTGTTCCTCCCAATGTTTGGGTGTATACACCCTACCAGTTCGGGTCTAGCCTTGCGCCGCACCTGTTTCCTCCATTTTTGCCTTTTCTTTCCTTCTTTCTTCTGCAGCATAGTCCCAAAGTATAACATTGGACTTAAAGGTAGTGTAGGTGCTTCTGTCACAGTGAAGGTTGTGGTAACTTCCACCTCAAATGGAGTTGGCATGGCTGAGGGTGTTGTTATTTCAACCTCAAACGGAGTCGGTGCGGCTACTTCAACATCAATTGGTGACTAAATTTGCACCACAATAGGTGTGATAGTGACTGGAGGTATTTTAGGTTCATCCCCTTCACGAATGAGCCCAATTGATCCTTCTAGATCCTATTGTTCATCAGTTTCGATAACATTTACCCCCTTGCCCCTGTGATTTGGGAAGGGATTGTTGCAGACATTAGGTGCATCCTCTTTTTCTTGTATAACCTTGGTATCAATCAATGTCTAGATCTTATCCCTCAAAGTGCAACATTCATCGATAGTATGACCTTTCATGCCTGAGTGGTAAGCACATGTCTTGTTTGGATTGACCCACTAAGAGGAGTTCTCCATGGAAACGGCGGGAATGGGAGTGATATAACCAACAGCCTTCAGTCTTTCATACAATTGGTCGATGGGTTCAGCAATAGGGGTATATTTTCTGGGCAGTCTACGGTCCAAATTTGGTTTGGGTTTTTGGTAGTTTTGCCAGTAGTATGTTGGCTGAGTGTTATAAGCATGGTAATTGGAGGTGGGTTGTTGGTATATGGGAGGTGAAGGCTGATACGTGGGTGGTGGTATTTGGTATGTAAGGGGAGACTTTGGACCTTGGGCTTCCATCACAACCTCTATTTCCTTCTTTTGAGAAATACCGCTTGACTGTAAGGCTTTGTTTGCAGCCTGTAGTGCCTCAAAATATTTCACCATTTCGCTTTTAATTCCTCCCTCTATTATTTCTCCCAGTTTGATGATATCAGAGTACTTATGGTTTTCAATAACCATCAACCTTTCATAGTAGTGTGGATCTTGAGCTCTGACGAAGAACTTATTTATCTGTTCTTCTTCCAGTGCCGGCCTTACCTTCGCAGCTTCCGACCTCTATCGAGTAGCATACTCGTAGAAAGTTTCTATTGGTTTCTTCTTAAGATTCTGAATGTAAAAAACATCCGGAGCATTTTCTATATTGAACCTGAACTAATCCATAAAATCTGATGCCATTCTTACTCAGTTAACCCATTTCTTCGGGTTTTGACTGATGTACCAGAACAGGGTGTCTCCAGTGAGGCTCCTCATAAACAACTTCATGCGGATTCTTTCATCTTTGCCAAGTCCTACCAGTTTGTCGCAATATGTTCTCAAGTGTACCTTAGGATCACCTATCCAGTCGAACATTTCGAACTTAGGAGGTTTGTAACCCTCTGGTAGTTCTACGTCCGGCTGAATACACAAATCGTCATAATTCAAACCTTCGATTCCTTTTCCGCCTTCAACACCTTGGACTCGACTATTAAGTTTCTTGAGTTCTTCTTCCATGTTTTTATGAACAGGTCCTTCTAAGAAGATTCAGGTATGTATAGGGTTTATTGTGGGGTGTGGAATAAAGTTTCCACGTATATGGGGTTGCTTTGATGGACTCCAGGAATCTGGGCATAGTGATGGTCGTTGGTTGAGTTTTGGGGATCAGGGGTAGGTTGTGGTGCGTTTTGAGGAGTGTGGTAGGTGGTGGTTTTTTGATACTGGTTTGGATGGTGATTATGGTATAAACGGGTCGGTACTGGTAGAGGATTAGGATTTTGAGGAGGTGTGGCATACTGATAAGGTGTGAGAGGATTTTGTTAGTTTTGTGTGTTCTGGGGAGGTGTAGGGTTTTGGGCATTTTGTTAGTTGACGTTGGGGACATTCAGGGTAAAGGAAAGGTTTGCCAAATTTCGAACCTGCTCAAGTTCCCCTTGTAGCTCCAGTATTTTTTGTTTTAACCGTAAGACCAGATCATTCTGTGCTAGAGTACTCCGACCATCCGAAGTCTCGACGTTCTCTACATGCGTAGCGTTGCTTTCCTGATACCACTCATATCGTCCATTTTAGCTTTTCCCTTGCTTTTATTATCACTTGAAGGATGTGGAGGTGGAGCACCTCTAGATCTAGTATGAATGTTGATTGATGCTAGTATGCATGAACCAATCTTAGGGGATGGGAATAAACAAATAAAGAAAAGAAGAAAAAAAAAAGTAATCAAGTCAGTAAGGAGCATTAAAGGATGTTTGCGATATTTATACACATATTGTAGAATTATAAATTCGCATCCTATTTTGGGGGACCTCATTATGCCTGAGGTAGGCCTAAGCGACATATAGATTTGGAAAAAATTGATGTCAATAGCTGCGTCATTTCTTTAATATGATGGATGAACCAAATCTCTACTAAAACGACAATAATTATAAAGAATCACTAATGGCATACAACCAAAGTCTAAAACGAGTCTAGAAAGCAGGATAAACATCATTCCCAATATATTTTTTCCTAGAGGGGCCTTCTTCATGCTTGGCCTTCTTTGCCCCATCAATCATATTCCCCAGGTCTCGCATGTCCAGCAGCAGCTATGCCCTTGCTGGATGCCCTCCTTCGCTGCCTTCTGCATTCTGACAGTCCAAGATCCTTTTCCTTATCTTTCCCTCAAGCTCCATCAACCCCTGCTCCAAATATTCCAACGTGTTGACTTAGTAGCGATATCTCTCCACTCGTTGATTGCTTCCATGTCCATTTTATATTGTTACAAATGCCTGGCTTCAGACTTGAAAACCTTTTGTGCAACATCCTGTATTTGACTTGTGCTTCAGCAACGTCGTCTATATTCCTATTCTTTAGATTAATCCCTGACTTGAAATCCCCTGCTATATCATCTACCAACCATGATGGATAGAAGTGCACATGGCCGGCATGATACTGATATGGCTCAGTGGTATCTTTCTCCACAATGATCTTTTGATGCCACATGTGTTGTGCCTCAAACTTGAATGGAATGGCATTCCCTTGGAAGTCCTCTTTGTACTAAACCATTTTATAAACTCGTGGTATAACTTGTTTTCTCCCAACTTGCCTCATAACCCTGATAGGAGAATAAGGATAGATCCCCCTCAATCCGATTAGCACTAGATGAGGACTATCTATCGATCTAATGATGAATTCACTGCTAGGGAACCACTCGAACATCCAATTTACCTTGTCATCAATTAGATTGCTGAAGAAATGTACCCAGCTCACAGCGTTTTCTGGTTGCGCAAACCTGTTTAGGATAAAAGTCATTCTCTTCGGATTGTGATAGGCTGTGTGGTCATTCCATGGTCGTCGTAGAAGTTCTTGACGGTATTATGCCCTCTAAAGGTGTTTGAACAACCATACTTGTAGCAACAGATTGCAATCCTCGAAATGATATACCCTTTTTTGCAATGGTCTAAATCCCGATACATCTCGACCAAAATCATAGGGACAATAGTGTAAGTTTGCCCTCAATCCCTTCCATTAAGGTTTAGTGACCATATCTAGGTGAGTGTGGATCCTCTCTCCATGTATTGGAAATACCAGCATCCCTAGAAAGCAGACAATGAATACAAAAACTCAGTGGTGAGTCCAACCTAAAGAAGTGATGGCAAACTCACCATGATAAAGGCGATATGACTTGTTGTGCCCATAATTCTCATAAAGGAAATTGACTGGTATGTAAGACTTCTTCAGACATACTAACTCATCATTATTCCTGAAACACATCATTTTTAGGAAACCTCGAGAAGTGTGATTTTTCGGTACCAACAAACTAGGGCTATCCCATGGGAGCCCAGCGAAGCCTCTTATTTCTTCTAAAAGGGGAGTCATTTCTATGTCGCCAAAACAGAAGACGACTCTCTTCTCATCCCAAAACATGGTGGCGGCCTCAATTAATGCATTGTTTGGCTGAATGTCTAACAATGAGGGTAAATTTCCGAGAACTCTTTTCATATGATTTTTGTCACTTGGGTGGGAGATTTTCCCGCCAATCCAGTAGCAAAGGTGGGATATTTTGAACCATGCCGAACCTGGGGAATTCGTGCCTCATTTCTGCAAAATAAATAGAGTTAGCCCTTTCCCCCTCCAGGTTTGGCTATTTATACGTTAATAATAAACATATTGGCATGTTTTCTCCAAATAATGCACAGATCGTGATTGTGTCCATTGGAATTATGGAAGTCCTGGCAAAGTTTGGACGAGGTTTGCCTTAGCGAGTTATTACGTGGACAACGTTCTAACCCATACTAGGTTTGGACATGATGCATGTACATTCAATATTAGAGTGGGGGTTTCTAGAAGAGTCTAGACCGGTACCCTCAAGCGGATAACTTGAGAGGGAAAGGCACAGAACCGTCGACGGCTCCACTGATCGACTAGTTTTACCGCAAATAAGTTTTTCCAAATTTAAAGGGTGATTTAAGAAGAGTGCAAACAATCATTAAGTGCCGCTATTGTATTAATTACGCATGAGTGGAATATGATATGGAGCATGCTTTATGCAAAGTTAAAACAATACGTTGTCAAATATTCTGCATGATGAAAATAGTAAATGCAATATTGAATGAAACATAAAGACACAAAAACATAAATGCCTTATGTGTGCACTACTTGTCCCATACCTATGGTCCAGGAGGCGTTTTGACCTCTATTTTGGATAGTTCTAGACTTAACTTAGGTTGCTCAAAAATGATAAAACTAGGCGATATACAAAACAAGTTGAACATCATGTAAAAGCAATTAAGGGCTCATGTTAGCCTCCACACTAAGACAACAAATGCACGCAAACAAATTAGGCGTTTGAGAGTTCCAGAATTGAGACGCGTTAAAGTCATTAAACCCGATAGACATGGTTTTTATGTGACCTAGGAATTCAAACATGCAGACAGTTTCATATGCAAGGTGCCATTTTAGATACAACTTCTGAGCGACTACACAATTGCCTACTGATTGTAGGTTATAAGTGATTAAACCTATAGACATGCTATCTAGGTAACTTACGCAATAGTTAGTAGTGATAGCCATGGAAGACATTCAAAATTACTCAGTTTGATCCTTAGGCATGCTTTCTAATAGTTGCAATGAAACATTGTTGAAAGTTTAATATTAGCACTTAAAAAAAGTGTGTGGGATTACCTGATAGGCAGGATATCTACAAATAGCGATTGAACTGGTTTTAGCTCCTATAGGTATGTCTCTTAAGAGAATAACTATAACAACAACACATTAACCAATTAAAATCCTATAGGCATGATTCCTAAAATGCATATTTGCAAAACATAAACTATCATAACCCTATGGTCATAGTATCTAACAAATATGTTGTAACGCAAATTGAAACATTGGTCATTTTATTTCCTATAAGCATGATATCTAACAAATATGTAGAAAAAGAATATGTTAAATGAATTAAACTCTCATGTCCTATAGGCAGGTTATCTAACACACATAGTAGCAGAACATGTTCGAGCAAATTATACACCTATAGGCAGGATTTCTACCCGTTCATGCAAAAAATTAGAATAAACCCATTTTCCAAATTTTACTAACACCCAATTGTTATTATAATTGTATACGGTCAAAATTGAGGAGTATGATTTTGGAGTCTTAAATCGAGCTCTAGGCTCGAGTCTGAGAGACTCGAGGTGTGGGGGGATCCAACTAAGGGATACCTACCTCGAGGAAGCTGATCAAAGGCCCGGCATGGCCTGCATCGAGGACATCATAATCTAGAATTCAATAAAGAAAGAGCGGGAATTTCTTAAGGACACGTGGATCTGGGCATTAATTATAGGATAAGGTTTGTACAAAATAGTACAGGTCCGTACTAGACCGTTATACACCTGTACCAATAGGATTCTTTAACTTTATGAGCAAGGTACTATATTGGGGTTTTCTCCTCCTTTATAAAGGGGACCCCAAACATTTTGTAAAGATCAAATCATTCGCATCAATATAACATTCTTATTCTTTTTTCGTTTAACGTGCTCAGCAATTACTTTTCAGCTTTATTGCCTTTACTTTATTGTTCACACTTTTTTGGTCTTAACTGACCTTGGGGTCCCTGGATAGACGAGCTCGAGGCCCATACTATATTGACAACACTGATTTGGTTCATTATATCTTCTTACTTAAGCTCAATATTTCTTGTTTAATCACTAGTATTAAAATAAATTACATATCTTTAATTATTACTCACATTTTTTGTGGTAAACAATAATATTATTACGGACCCAATGAGTAAAAAAAATTACAAAATTACAAAATAGCTATAGTGGGCCTAAGGCTGGCCCAAAGTATACCCAGCCTGGCCAGGCCTTCAAGATCATATCCAACAGGCTCCAACATAGCCCAAAAATAATCTTCTTAGCCAAAACCAAGTAGCCAGACCTAATCAATAGCCATTTACACAAACCAACTGGTTTATCCAATAGGTGAGAAGTTTGCAATTAGGAAAAGTGGCAAGAAACCTTAGACCCTAGTGTGTCAGAGTTCCCAAGAGCTTCAAGAACCCAGGGCAGTGCTTACACTAGGGAGGTTGATAAAGGAGACTTAGGGGGGAGGGCTTTGGCTTTCAGCCAGCCCCAGAATTAAACTCATGACAGGAAACAACCAGTGAAAATAATAGTAAAGTAATAGGTTTAGAAAAGTATTTGCAAACTTCTAAGAATATCACATAATGAACATGAACTAACATATTGGGCAGGATAACATATGACAAGAGACAAAGAATCTAGGATTGCAAAGTTAACAGACAAGGGCATTAGGCTAATAAAACCTAGTAATGCAACCAATTTAGAACTTAAAGGACCAGATTATACCAAACTTAGGATTAAATAGTATAATACAAACAGGATCAGGTATCATAGAGGGCATTAGTCAAAGAATATTAGTTTAAAAAAGATCACAAGTTATTAGAGGTACAGATTGGTCATGGAAATGACATATAAAGTGAAAACAATAGTAATAGGAGCATACAACATTTAGAGCAAAGGTTTTAAACAAGTTGGGGCAGGTCAATAACATCAATTAACCATTGGAAGTTCATAATTAGGCAGAGGAACATGGATTAAACCATGTAACCAAAACAACACTAACTAAGTATGCTTTATTTTGTCTAAATTAACTAAGTTATGTGCAAAGACATCATTAGGCTAGCAATTATAGGCAGAATTAAACAAGAAAAGAGTTAGGAGAACATATTAGATAATGCAATTCAGAGAACATACTAATTAGAATGTAATAAACATTGTGAATGTTAGAAACTAACTAGTGATTGTTCAATAATAAGAAAAGAACTGCAGTAAGGATCTAGAGTCTCGATTGTGTCAATTTCCAAGGGTTTCAAGAACCCAGGGCAGTGCTCACACCCAAAAGAGATCGAGAAAAGTAGAAATTCGGTGGCCTTAGCTTTCAGCCGGCCAAGATCCAAACAGAACAGAATAGTAAGCAAATACAGAATAGAAACCTTAATTTTTGGTGAAAACATAATGATTGAAGTTCTGTCCAGAAAGGGGAAGGGGAATGGGTTTTTATAGAAGCAAAATTAAACACACAAACAAGGAAAAACAACCAATCAATCTTAAAAAAGGAAAGAATAGCATGCGAAATTGATTCAGAATAAATTTAGGAGAAGTCAAGCAAACCCTAGTTTTTTAAGAAAAACAAATATTACCAGAATATACACGAAAATAGTAACATAGGATGCATATTGACATAGTAACACTTAAAATTATAGAATCGAACCAATTTTGGTTTGATCTAAAGATATATGAAAACCCTAGTTTTAGGGTAAGTAAGAATCAACAAAAAAACACAGAGATTCGTACCCATAATAGAATAAAGGATGAATATAGACGGAATAGCAGAAAGGTCAAGGATTTGAACCGATTTTGATTCGATTTTGATAAGATCTGCTTGCCATTTTTAGGCAAGCAGTATAAAATATTAACCAGTACTATGGATAGGTCATATATGGCAAAGAATAACCATGGAATCCTATATTGGGTGGGATTAAGAGAGATTTCGGGGGGGAGGGGGGCTAGGGTTCTTAAGAGGGAGAAGGGAGGTGAGGATATGAGGGTGGCGGATGGTGAGAATGAGGTTAGGGTTAGGGGGTTTGGGTAGTTAAAGGGGGTGGTTTGATATGGGTCGTTGATTTCAGAGATCAACGGCCACGATTAGTAGGGAGCTGGGTCGGGTTTGTTTGGACGGGTCGCGACCGGGTTATGGGGTTGGGTTAATTTGGTTTGCACTGGGGCATTTTGGGCTAGTGTATTGGGATTTGGGCCATTGCTTGGTCCGAAAATGGGTAGAATATAAGCTAATTTTTAAATACCCAATAGTTAACAAAAAATAATTTATAAAAGTAATTAATAAATAAAAAATATATTATTTCTGCACTAAAAATAATTAAAAATCATACTTAACATTATAAAAAATTAAAAAATTATTTTTACATAAATAATGTAATTATACATGAATATGGGCTATTATTGCAAAAATATGCAATTAGCCCTAAAAATGCAAATAGAATTATAAAAAAAGTAGTAAAATATTTAAAAACATTCATGTTGATATAAATGATAAGTTTAGATGACTAAATAATCATAAAAATAATTTGAAGGATAATTAATGGATATTTATATAATAAAAATGAAGAAATAAATCGATTTAAAGCCTTTAAACATTATGGAAAATTATGAGAAATGCTTTTATTGGATTATAAGCTAAATGATAATGCATATGTACTATTTTGAATGTATATATATATATATGAGGAAAAAATTAGGTATCAACAGTAAGTGTTCTTGACTCCCTTGTGATTATATTCCATGAATTAATCTTTGTTTTCGGTGTTAGATTATTGATTTTTCAAGAGAAATCGGAGGAATTTTTTACAATTCCATAAAATGAATTTTCGAGATTTGAACATCGATTCGAAGTCGGATTTGAGCAAAATTAGTATGGTTGGACTCGTAATTGAATGGGTTATCGGATTTTGTGAGTTTCGTCGAATTTCGAGATGTGGGCCCCACTGTCGAATTTTTGAGCGGAGTTAGGAATTTTCATAAATTGTTAAATTGTAAGCATTGGAGTATATTTTGATTAATTTTCATGTTGTTTGACTAGTTTTGAATCGTTTGGTTTGGAATTGAGGAGATAGGAAGGTGTATGGAGGTTGATACGCGCGGAATGGAATTTTCGGAGTATTGTTTGTCTTGCTCAGCATTGGATTTGGCTTGTTCGAGGTAAGTAATCCTTCTAAACTTAGTGTTGAGAGTATGAAATCCCGAATTACATGTTATGTGATTGGTCTTGAGGAGATGCACATGCTAGGTAACGGGCGTGTACCATGTGAATTGTGACTCCGCTATTTATGTTGTATTTTGTAGCTACCTGATCTTACCTGTAACCATGAAATTTCTATGTAATTGAGCTATTGAGTTGTGACCCATGTTAGAAACCATGTCTAGGCTACATATTTATCCGTTGGGACCCATTGAGGTCATTTCTGCTGTTGAGTTATCTGCTTTCATTGCTTTATATACTCAGTCATATGCTTTCATATGCATATCATATCTCAGTCTCTATTACCATTTATTGGCATATCATATCATCACTTTGGGATAGTTTCATGGCATTGTGAGCTTGAGAGACATGAGATTGCTGACTAAGTAAGGTCGAGGGCCTGATTGTGAGTGAGATTATGGGATCGGGTTGCATGCCGTAACATGTTATATTGATTACATATATGGGATCGGTCTAGAGGTCGCAGTTGTTATACTGATTTATGATAGCGCTTGGGCTAAAGGAGCCTTTCCGAAGTCTGCCCACCCCCCAAGTGGGTGCAGTTGATTATATTGAGGGATGGATCTTCCCTGGACGTGGATCTTGTCCAAAGCATTTATATACCTGGGGATAGATCTTCCCTACGGGTTGGATTGGGCCCTACTTAGTACTAAACCATTATTGGTTAGCTGATGTATATATTCCATGATGGATCTTTCCTGGGCCGGATTAGCCATTGTAACGATCCGGCTGGTCGTTTTAAGAATTTATACCCCCAACCCCTATTAACTTCTTTCCCCATATTTATTTCTACTTTTGTGAGTTGCCGGGGTGAATTATTGGGAGTTTTGGAGAGTTTTGGGACACTTAGTCCCTAAATGAGAGCTTAAGTTTTAGAAATTTGACTGTAGTCAGAACAGTGTTAAGATGGCCTCGGAATGGAATTCCGATAATTCTGTTAGCTCCATTGGGTGATTTCAGGTTTAGGAGCATGCTCGGATGGTGTTTTGGAGGGCCATAGCTAATTTAGGCTTAAAATACCGAAAATTGAATTTTGAAGTTTCTGGTTCGATAGTGAGATTTTGATCCGAGGGTCGAAATGGAATTATGGAAGTTGGAGTAGCTCCGTAGTGCTGAATGTGACGTGTGTGCAAAAGTTTAGGTCATTCAGACGAGGTTTGATAGACTTTTTGATCGAAAGAGTATTTTGAGATTTTTGAAGTTCTTAGGCTTGAATCCGATGCTAAATTGGTGTTTTGATGTTGTTTTATGCGTTTTGAAGATTGGAACAAGTTTGAATGATGTTTTAGGATTGGTTGGCATGTTTTATTGGGGTCTCGGGGGCCTGGGGCTGGGGGAGTTTTTGTGCTTCGTGTTCACGAAGAGTCTCGTGCGTTCGCGAAGCTAGGAGGTTTTATACCTACGCGTTCACGATGGTGTTCGTGTGTTCATGTAGGAGGAGGAGGTTTTGCATCGCGTTCGCGTCATGGGTATCACGTTCACGATGAAGGAATCTAGACCAAGCAAATTGTGCTCCGCGAACACGAGGGGCCTTCCGCGTTCGCAAAGAAGGAATATCTGGGCAATATTTAAATAGCCCATCCGCGACCCTTCTTCATTTTTCCACCATTTTTGAATGGGATTGAAGCTTTTGAGGGTGATTTTTGAGGAAACCAAAGGGGAATCACTTGGAGGTAATATTTTTGACTTCATAACTCGTTTATATGTAATTAAACGTCTAATTAGTGGTGAAAATTTGGGGAAAATGGGCAATTAGGGCTTGAGATTAAGATACCTTAAAATGGGTATTTGAGAGGCTAATTGAACTCTGATTTCAGTGTTCTTATTATGTATAGACTCGTGAGAGTATGAGGATTCTAAAAATGTAAATTTCACTCGATTCTAAGATGTGGGCCCAAGGGGCATTTTGGTCATTTTACCCAATTTCGTGCATTAGCTTAGAATTTATTTGTAGAATCAGTTACCTGAAGTGTTATTTACATTATGCAATTGAATTGAATAGATTTGGGACATTTGGAGTCGAGTACTCGTGGCAAGAACGTGGTCTTAGGTTGACTTTTGAGCCGGTTCGAGATAAGTGGCTTGCCTAACCTTGTGTGGGGGACATTCCCCTTAGGATTTGGTATGGTGGTAATTGAAATGCCTTGTAAGTAGGTTTAATTGTGTTTCCTTTCCTGCTTACTCTACTTGAAATTTAAATCTGTTGTTAGCTTAGAAAAGCATGTTTAATTTACTTAATTGCTTTATTGCTTAAACTTCCGTAATTGTATTATGTGAAGCATACTTGGTACGAAATTTAGCTTAATTGAGTATTCCTTGTATGGTTGCTGTGTGTTTTACTTTGGGACTACGGGATGGCATCCCGGGAGATCCCCTGCATGTATTTATGATTCGAGTTGAGGTACAGGATACCAAGAGATCCCTAGAACATATATTGAGGATACCAAGAGATCCCTAGAATATATTGAGGATACCAAGAGATCCCTGGCATGTATTGAGGGTACTAAGAGATCCTCGGGATACTAAGAGATCCTCGGTTATTATCTTTGTGAAGAGTGGCATTTCTGGTGATTATTTTTGCATCTGTTTCAGTTGTAGTTGTCCTTATTATCCTGTATTAACTCTTACTGTTATCTTTCAACTGTAATGCTCTATCTTATACTATCGCACCTTATATTTGCATTTAATATCAGTAGGGCCCTGACCTTCCTCATCACTACACGAACGAGGTTAGGCTTGGCACTTACTGAGTACCGTTGTGGTGTACTCATGCCCTTTCTGTGCATGTTTTTCATGTGTAGATTCAGGTACCTACACTCAGACTCATCACGCATGAGAAGAGGCACTTGTAGAGACTCCGAGGTATATCTGCCACGTCCGCAGACCAAAGAGTCCTTTTCTACTCCCTCTTTTAAGTATCAGCCCTTATGTATTTTTCTTTTCCTTTGATAGATATTCTGGAGTTAGTACTTGTAGACATTCAAAGGCTTCTGATCATGAGATTTTGGGTTTTGGGAAATGTATTCAGATCTCAAGAGTTGTTATTGTGTATGCCAAGCGGCACTTTTAAACACTATTTTATTTCACTAATTCATTATTATTATTTCTTCTACAAATTGATTTATTTTTTGCATTGTTAGAATTACCTAGTCGTAGAGACTAGGTGTCATCATGATGGTTTACAGAGGGCGAACCGAGGTCGTGCCAAGTTGGTATAAGAGCTCTAGTTTTATAGCAGTCATGAATCACAAGCCAGTTTATTAGAGTCTAACAGATCGGTACGGAGACGTATGTACTTATCTGTGAGAGATTATGTAACTGTTAGGAAAACTCCATTTCATTTGATTTGCTTGTCGTGCCAGATTTGATGTCACAAATCTAAACTTTTGTCTTCTATTCTCTCACAGATGGTGAGGACACGTGCTACCCGAGATGATCAGGCACCCGCGCCCCCTACTACAGCCGTTAGAGGCTGGGGCCGGGGTAGAGGCCGAGGACATACACGTGGTGCAGCCAGAGCACCTACGCGAGCTACCACCGAGGTACCGCCAGTAGTTCGAGCCGAAATCCAGGCACCTGACACGCCTACTGCCACTACTCCTACACTTCAAGAGACTCTAGCACAGTTCATGAGCATGTACACCACTTTGGCTTAGGCAGGGTTGCTTCCCCTTATTGCAACTATATCTCAGGCCGGGGAAGGAGCACAAACTCCCGCCGCCCGCACTCCTGAATAGCGAGTGCATGTGGATCAGGTTCCCGAGGTTATTCCTGTACCGCCTATAGCCCCAGGTTAGCCCGAGGACAGGGCAGCAGTTTCAGAGGATGAGCAGTGGAGGCTTGAGAGGTTCATGAAGTATGATCCTCCTGAATTTAGTGGGTTAGCCTTAGATGATGCATTGGGATTTCTGGAGGAGTGTCATCGTATCCTACGTACTATGGGTATATTAGGATCGAGTGGGGTATTTTTCACTGCCTTCCAGCTTTGAGGGACCGCCTATAAGTGGTGGCACACCT
Source organism: Nicotiana sylvestris (assembly GCF_000393655.2). Classification (NCBI taxonomy): domain Eukaryota; kingdom Viridiplantae; phylum Streptophyta; class Magnoliopsida; order Solanales; family Solanaceae; genus Nicotiana; species Nicotiana sylvestris. The sequence goes on along the minus strand of NC_091063.1, from coordinate 99,868,017 downwards.
ATGAGTTAGAGAGTCCAGATGAGGCAGCTTCACCGACTTGGAATTGGTTTTAGATATGTTCCTGGGGGAGTTTGTTCCTCAGAGCCTCAATGACGCATGGTGCACAGAGTTAGAGCATTTGTACCAGGGTGCTATGACTATCTTGGAGTATGCTGTCTGTTACACCAGTTTGGCTAGACATGCCCCACCCTTGGTTTCTACTGTTCGTGAGAGGGTTCGTAAGTTTATTGAGGGGCTTCTTCCCAACATCAGGTATAGCATGGCTCGTGAGTTGGAGATGGATATTTCTTATCAGTAGGTGGTGAGCATTGCTAGGGGGATTGAGGGTATGCATGTTAGGGAGAGAGAGGAGAGGGAGGCCAAGAGGTCTCGAAAGTCTGGCCATTATTCTGGTGCACGTGCCCCGGCTGCAGGTCGTCATGGTAGGGGATATATGAGTTGCCCTATTCATTCAGCTCTTCCAACAGCTAGTGGTATTCCAGCTCCTCCTAGGCCTCAGGAGCCTTATTATGCACCTCCGGTATCTAGTGCGCCTCCTGTGTGGGGTGCTTTTAGAGGTCAGTCCAGCAGACCTAGCCCGAGCTAGCCATAGCCGCCATGTCTTCCCAGAGCTTGTTTTGAGTGTGGTGAGACACGCCATCTGGTGAGGGATTTCCCTAGACTTGGGAGGAGTGCGCTTTCACAGACTTCTTAGCCACAGCGTGCCCCACAGAGTTCTCAAGCTATGGTTATAGCTCCAGTAGCTATCCCACCTGCTCAGCCAGCTAGAGATGGAGGTTGGGGAGGTAGAGGTCGCCCTAGAGGGGGAGGCCAGGCCCGATAATATACCCTTCCTGCCCGTACCGAGGATGTTGCCTCTGATTCTATCATCACAGATATTATACTGGTTTGTCACAGAGATGCATCGGTTCTATTCGATCCAAGCTCCACTTACTCTTATGTGTCTTCTTATTTTTCTCCACGGTTGGGTGTACCTCGGGATTCTTTGAGTTCCCCTGTTTATGTTTCTACTCCTATGGGAGATTCTCTTATTGTGGACCGCATTTATCGGTCGTTTTTGGTTGCTCTTAGTGGTTTTGGGACCAGAGCCAATTTATTGTTACTCATCATTGTATATTTTGATATTATCTTGGGCATGGACTGATTGTCGCCCCATTATGCAATTCTTGATTGTTACTCCAAAACTGTGATGCTGGTTATGCCAGGTGTACCACGTGTTGAGTGGAGGGGTACTTTAGATCACATTTCTAGTAGAGTTATTTAGTTCTTTAAGGATCAACGAATGGTTGAGAAGGGGTGTGACACTTATCTAGCTTATGTGAGAGATGTCAGTATTGATACCCTTTCAGTAGATTCAGTCCTAGTAGCACGGGATTTTCCTGATGTGTTTTCAGTTGATCTTCCGGGCATGCCGCCTGATAGAGATATTGATTTTGGCATTGATCTGTTGCTGGGCACTCAGCCCATTTCTATTCCTCTGTATCGTATGGCTCCTTCTGAGTTGAAGGAGTTGAAGGATCAGTTACCGGAATTGCTTGATAAGGGTTTTATTAGGCCTAGTGTATCACCTTGGGGTGCTCCTGTCTTGTTTGTGAAGAAAAAGGATGGTTCTATACGTATGTGTATTGATTATCGCCATTGAACAAAGTTACAATGAAGAAACGTTATCATTTGCCTCATATTGATGATCTCTTTGACCAGTTTCAGGGTGCACGGGTTTTTTCTAAGATTGACTTGTGCTCAGGTTACCATCAGTTGAAGATTCGGGATCCATATATCCCGAAGACAGCTTTCAGGACTCGGTATGGTCATTACGAGTTCCTTGTTATGTCATTTGGGTTGATCAATGCCCTAGCAATCTTTATCCATTTGATGCACAGTGTGTTCCGGTTGTATCTTGACTCCTTTATCATTGTCTTTATTGATGATATATTGGTGTATTCCCGGATTCGGGAAGATCATGAACAGGACCTGAGGACAGTGCTTCAGACCTTGAGAGAAAAGAAGTTATATGCTAATTTCTCAAAATGTGAGTTTTAGTTGGATTCAGTGGCATTCTTAGGCCACGTGGTGTCGAGTGAGGGTATTTTGGTGGATCCTAAGAAATTAGAAGCAGTGTACAGTTAGGCACAAACCATCCTCAGCTATAGAGATCCATAGTTTTCTTGGTTTGGCGGGTTATTACCGTCGTTTTGTTGAGGGGTTTCCATCGATTGCAGCCCCTATGACCAGACTGACCTAGAAGGGTGATCCATTCCACTGGATGGAAGAGTGTGAGGTGAGCTTTCAGAAGCTCAAGACGGCTTTGACTACAGCCCCAATTTTTATATTGCCTATAGGTTCGGGGTCTTACACTATCTATTGTGATGCCTCGAGGATTGGCCTTGGAGAAGTTTTGATGCAGGATTGTAGGGTGATTGCCTACCTGTCCAGACAGTTGAAGGTTCACGAGAAGAATTATCCTATCCGTGACCTTAAGTTAGCTGCCATTGTTCACGCCCTGAAGATCTGGCGTCATTATTTGTATGGGGTTCCTTGTGAGATTTATACCGATCATCGAAGCTTGCAGCACCTGTTCAAGCAAAAGGATCTAAATTTGCACCAGAGAAGATGGTTAGAGTTGCTGAAGGACTATGATATCACTATTTTGTATCACCCGGGAAAGGCCAATGTGGTGGTCGATGCCTTGAGTCGCCGGGCAGAGAGTTTGGGAAGTTTGGCCTATTTACTAGCATCGGAGAGTCCTATGGCGATGGATGTTAAGGCCTTAGCCAGCCAGTTTGTGAGATTGGATCTTTCGGAGCTTAGTCGGGTTCTACCTTCCATGGTTTCTCGGTCTTCCTTATTTGATCGTATCAGGGAGCGTCAGTATGATGACCCTCATTTACTTGTCCTCAAGGACAAGGTTCAGCATGGTGATGCCAGAGATGTGACCATTGGTGACGATAGGGTATTGAGGATGCAGGGTCAGATTTGTGTACACAATGTTGATGGGCTTCGGGAGTTAATTCTAGAGGAGGCCCATGATTCGCGATATTCCATTCATCCGGGTGCCGGGAAGATGTATCAGGATTTAATGCAGCACTATTGGTGGAGGCGGATGAAGAAAGATATAGTTGGATTTGTAGCTCGGTGCCTCAATTGTCAACAGGTGAAGTATGTCACACCTCCTTTTTACACCCCCCAGAAGGGAGTATAAGGGAGTTTTTCCAATTATATGACAATCGAAACGGGATTTATTATTAAAAGATTCAGAGTCGCCACTTAGGCTAGTTTACGGTGTCCCAAGTCACTGGTTCAAATCTCGAATCGAGGAAAAGATTGACTCTGTATTACAGTCTGCGAACACAGAAAAATCCGGGTAAGGAATTATGTTAACCCGGGAGAAGGTGTTAGGCAATCCCGAGTTCCGTGGTTCTAGCATGGTCGCTCAACTATTATAACTGGCATGTTATATGATTTTAATACCTGTTTTAGCCTATGGTGCAATTTTAACATTGTAACCTCTTTTATTTAAAGAAAAATTGCATCGTCATTTAAAATACGTCTCGAACCACGTCACATAAATGCACCCGCGACTCTCTACATATTTTATCTAACATTGTTAAGATTTGGATTTGGGTCACATAAATGCGCACCAGAGTTTAGGAAGGTAAGTTATTAAAATAATGCGCCTAAAGCAACTACGCGTTTGCAACTTTGTGAGGGCCATGAAAATTTGCTAAATGGCACGCTTTGATTATTAATGGGCTTGGTTAACTGAATAAAAGACTTAAGAAATTCACGACTCAATTTCAAGAGAAGAAATTTAACGACTTGTAGCGATGGAACACTGGGCTAGTTATTAGAGCAAATTGGGCCCGTTAATGGCTATCAGCGAGACAGTATTCATGAGACAAGGCCTGCCGTGTCTTTTCCCAAATGTTTTTAAAGTTCTGGGCCCGGATCGAGCCCAAATTTAACAAGAGAAAAGGGCATTAACACATACTGTCCAGCGGTCGAATCCCTGTGAGCCCAAACCAATTTAACTATAGACAATAGTCTCCAAATTACTATGCCAATTCAGAGTGCCAATCAACTGATACAACAGGGAACATGAAATTGATTTTTGCAAATTTAAACTTCTAATTTTCAAAAGATCAGACACCTACTACCTTCCTAGCTTTTCTAATTTTAATTATACCAACACGACATGACTAGATAACATTATGAATATAATAACTAAACATTAAACAATCAGACAAGCATGCTTGATTCAACTTTTAACTAGTTTTAAAAGGCAATTTCAAGATGTTTAAACTTTGAGATTGACAATTGCAAATCCCCAAAACTAAATCGACAAATCACTAAGAAGATGGATTTTAACCCAAAAACATCTCACCAGTAGGTCAACATGAACTTACAATTATTACTCAACATTTAAACAGATGCAAAATTGGAAATTGATGTTAGAACAGAACTAGTCATCAGCAGAAATCACAAAAAAAAAATCCATAGCAGGTGAATTAAATCTTTCCTTGCCACATTTTAACAGTCATTCCTACACTATCTGATTCGAACTCATTCATATCAAGGGGCTAAAACTCATAGTTCACCCAACATTATAAAGAACACTTACAACTAAACAAGGAGGATCAAATATAATTAAAAAACTAAGTTAATTACAAAATCTGATTCTATTCTCAACATTGTAAAACTCCTTCATTCAAACAACTTGCCATTCATTCATATAATCTCTTGTTCTCCCATTTCACATATCAAGGAGAAGGGAAATACCTGGTAAGCAAAACAAAACAGAAAATGAAGGATCAGCAGTGATCAGTAACAACTAGCCTAGATTCAACCAGTCAACACAGTGAGATCAGCTCAAAAATTCAATGCAACAGTAAACCCATAACAAAGCTTGATCTAGAATTTTTCAAAACACAACTTCAGTCCATTTCAAACCCCAAGGTGAGAAACTATGATTTTCAAAAGTTTTGTTCACCAAATTAAATCAGACGACTCCAAAAATGAGCAGAATTTTAGCAAGTTTTCTTAACAAATATTGTGAAGAATTCAGAATTTTCCAAAAAAGAACTCAGCCGTTTAAAAAGAAATGATTTTTTTTTGCTCTTCCAAAATCTGCCTTGAATAACAAGGTAGAGTGCCTTTATAGGCAAGGAAGTAGGGCATCACTTAGGAATAAGTTTTTTGCACTTTAGCCCTTTTTGAATTTTCATTATAGCCTGAATATCCCTATTCAACTATCAGATTTTCCTAGTAAGTCTCTACCCCAGCTTCTAGGAAACTTCCATTTCAGTTATACCAAGATTCCCCTAAGCAGACTACCCAAATTACCGTCCCTCAAAGCCCTGTTAATTACCCTAAAGAATTCATGGATCATGGGTCAAATTGACCCAATAATTAAACCAGATATGGGCTCAAAAATCAACTCGAATCCCTTCTCCATTTGGTCTCTCGGATTTTCATAAACCAAATCAACATTGGAAGCTCAAAATTCTTGAATATTCAATTACAGAGTCTTAAAGACTCGAAAAATTCGGGCCCAACAGAAGCAAAATTCTAACACATCCGTACATAGCACCAGAACACAATGAAACACAACCTAAAACTAACATGCTAAAATAAAAAATAAAAGAAAGAGTAGAAGATAAGAAGAGAATAGAAATTAAATATCAAAAGCAAAGAACAATACCTAAAGAGTCCCGGACCAGTAAACACTTGAGAAGAAACTTCAAATCTTCAAATCTCCGGTCGATTTTGATATTAATCGTGTGTTCTTACCAAGAACACACGAATAAAGTCAAATTAGACCTTGAATTTTCAAGAAATCTCGAATCAGGGGGTTTTGGGATTTTTGGGTTCAGATCTTTGATCTACTATTCGAGAGGTTCTGGGATGATTCGAAGGAAACTGGCTATGATTTGGCATGAGGGGGTCCTGGGGGTTGTGTGGTATTAATTTGGAGTCATTTGGGACTGATGCCGCCGGCAACCAGCGGTGGAAACTAGGGCGGCGTCCGTTGGAGTCATTCTGGGGGGGTCCGTTTCGGACAGTTATATATGGAGAGTGGGCGAGTTGGGGTCCATTGGATCAAAGAACATCGACGGTCTGGATTGAAGCTAACATGAACGGTGTCGTTTTCGGTTGAGAGGTGGGAACCGGGTTGGGGCATGGGTTTGGGCCGAATCTTGAACTGGTCTGGGGGGGAAATTATTTGGGCTGTGACAAAATAGCCCCAAATCAACAGCTTTTTTTATTCTCATTCATTTTCTTTTCAATTTCAATTGTTTTCTTCCTCCTTTTTTTTCTTTCCAAATTAATTAACAAACCAAATTAACTCTTAAAAACCAAAATAATTCACCAAATTAAGCTAATTACTCAACGTAATATTCAGAACAATTAATTAATTCCAAATTAAAAGAGAGCTACAAAATTCAATGCATAAATGAGTCATTTTGTGATCTTTTCTATTTTTGTCAAACAAATTAATTTACTAATTAATCTAAAAATGTAAAATTGAGTCCTACATGCAAATGCAATGCATTTTTTGTATTTTCATGAATAAACAAAATTAAACATGCGCAGACAAATGCAAGTAATTAGCAAAAAGCTACAAAAATCTATGAAATTGCAAATAATGGAAAAAATTTATTTTTCTTGAATTTATGGAAGTAATTCACATAGGGCAAAAATCACGTGCTCACAGCTGCCCCTCTTTGCTCGAAAACACGAATAGTTTTCGTGCAAAGATAAAGTGAGCGGATACGAGCGATTTTTGCCCATTTGAATACTTTGTGAGAAGCATTTTTGAAAGATTTGACCGCACCCTACTTCCGAGGTTGCCTATATATCCTTGGCTATAAAGGAATCAGGTCAGTGTAGTTCGAGAAGTTTTGGTAGCCGGGACTACCATGAAGCAGTGATTTCACTGTTGCTGCTACTGCTTACTAAATTCCTTATTACACCATGATAAAATAAGAATAAGCTAGACTAGACTATGATCTATGCATTACAAAATCCTATCTATATCTTCAAACTTGCTCTTGTGGTTCTTGTTGCCTTGTTAACTTGTATTCTCCCGGTGAAATCCCTTTGTTGCCGAATTGAATTGTAATCTGAGATGTTTTCCCTTTCTCCAGGTGGATGCCTGACTGCTGAACTTGAATTGTATTCCCGTGCTCTCCAGGTGGGCGCCTTATTGCTGAACTTGAAATGTATTCCCGTGCTCTCCAGGTGGGCACCTGGTTGCTGAACTTGAAATGTATTCCCATGCTCTCCAGGTGGGCGCCTGACTGCTGAACTTGAATTGTATTCTCGTGCTCTCCAGGTGGGCGCCTGACTGCTGAACTTGAATTGTATTCCCGTGCTCTCCAGGTGGGCGCCTGATTGCCAAAACGTGAACTGTATTCCCTTGCTCTTCAGGTGGGCGCTTGATTGCCAAAACTTGAACTGTATTCCCTTGCTCTCCAGGTGGGCGCCTGATTGCCGAAACTTGAACTGTTCCTCTGAAACTACTGCCTTTGAACCTGATTACAACAAAACAAACAAAACAAAAGAAATTTTTCTGCCCTAGTTTGGTGCTGGGCGTATCTGTGAGTGTTAATTGAATCATTTTATCAAATATCTCTAAGAATTTGAAAGATAAATCCCGTTATCCAGGAGGGTCCTGACAGCTCCTAATTACACGACAAATTTAAATCTAAATTATATCTCCTAAAGGTATTACTTTTGCTACATCTTGTTATCTAATCCGATCTTAAAACATCACCCCATTATCCAGGAGGGTCCTGACAACTCTTAATTAGACAACAATTTTAAATCTAAGTTATATCTTCTAAAGGTAAGAAAGTATTAAAGCTACATCCCATTATCCAGGAGGGTCCTGAAAGTCAAAAGTCAAGTTTTATCTTAAGAGTGACTATTTTACGGCTAAATTATATTACCCTACACCAGAACTTACGCTAAATATTATTATCCAATGGCAGTCTTAACGCTAGGTCCCATTATTCAGGAGGGTCCTGACAACTCTTAATGAAATCCTATCTTAAACATGCAAACTTTGAAACCAACTTATATTCCTTGGGGTACATTTATGTCAGATTTTGCTACTTATGATTGTTTTGATTTTTAAACTAGGTCCCATTTTCCATGAGGGTCATGAAAATGAAAAGCAAACCTGTCTGGTGCTTTCTTTTCCCTTATGGAGGGTTTCCCCGAACAATCGGAAACTTTCTGCCCCTATTTCAATCAAAGAAAAATCTTATCAGTTTAAAATGTGGTGGTTAGTTTGTGGCATTCTTGCTGAAAGTCTCCCCGCTGTCGTGCTTTGTTTTGACTGGATTCCCCGAACTGGCTCTAAACCTCTTGACTTTCTGACTATCTTTCAACCCACATGACATCGGATGACACGAGTTTTTTATACCCGAACCGCTATTTTACACCTCTGACCCCTTTTACTGAACCTCTATATCTCCCATGAAATTACTAAATCATTTCGTCGGTGGATCTTTTGCTAGCATTTTATCCCACTTTATATCATGCTATCTTTGGTATGTTCTGGCCACACTGTGCTTTGCAATTTTTGAAGTTGGTAGTGAGCTTTGAAATCCTTTCTTATTTTCCTTGACCAAGACTGACATTGAAACATCTTAGAGAAATGAAACCCAAAAGAAATGAAATGCGATGACCTTGAGAGTTAAGCATAAAGAAAATCCAAAACTGGATGACTTGCTAAAAAGGAAAAAAAGAAAGAGACTTATCTGAGTGGAACAACTGGTACCAATGATCATGACATGTATTTCGTATTAATCGGCCCAATCTGTCCAACCAATCAACTTTTAGTTGCCATACTTTGTTGCCCTGGAGTTTCCATAACCCGACTTCTTTGCTAAAACCTTGACCGTGCTTGGCCTGCGGTGCCCTGAAGGGTTTTCACCAACAAGCCTCTCTCATTTGTCCATCTCTCAACTCACTTTCGTCTTACGGTGCCCGTGAGGGTTTTCACCAATAATACTCTCTCATTTTCTTACTTCTCTCAACTCTCGTCGCCTTGTGGTGCCCGTGAGGGTTTTCACCAATAAAACTCTCTCATTTTCATTATTTTTCCTGCTTGGACCAGAGTGTTGCCCCTGATATAAATCACCTCCACTTGCCTGACTTGGCATCTCTGAAGACTGATCGGAAGGTCTTTCTTTGGACCGTAACGTGGGCTTTTAGATAGGGTTAAAATAAAGGATATCAAAGGGTCAAAACAATTCATATGGGTTCAAAATTACAACTTTTGGAACCAGATTTTCTCAAGACAACCATAAATTCTGCCCTAGTTTCTTTGCTTGGGGGCTTTGGATTTTTGTTTTGATGGGACCGAACCGTGAGGCTGCCTACGTATCCTTAAAAGGAATCAGGTCAAACGTAGTTCATGACATAGACGTTGTTTTGCTGTTGTGATTTTCTTTTTTTTTTTCTCTTTTTGCTTTCTTTTTCTCTTCTTGTTGTTTTATTATTTTCTTTTCTTCTTGTTTTTTTTCTTTTTTTTTCTCTCTCTCTTTTTTCTTTTCTTCTTTTCTTTCTCTTTTCATTCTTCTCTTTTCTCTCTTTTCCTTTATTTATTTTTCACGCTTGCGTTTCTGATCTTTGCTACTGATTCCAAAAGAGGGGTATGAAAGGAGGTAAATAAGGCTCAAGGGGATAACAAAGGACAAAGTGTTTAAATAGCAGAACGAAATGCCTTCATCATTCCAATCTTTAAAACAGGCCAAGTACAAAAATACAATTTAAGCAAAGAAATCATACATAATATCTCTTGACCGCATCGGAATTGATGGCCATTTCTACACATTTGCCTTCTATGTTTGTTAAATACAAAGCACCATTGGACAACACTCTCGTCACGATGAACATCCCCTGCCAATTTGGGGCGAACTTGCATTTTGCTTCAGCTTGATGAGGAAGGGTACGCTTCAAAACTAACTGACCCACTTCAAACTTCCGTGGACACGCCTTCTTGTTATATGCTCTTGCCATTCTCTGTTGATACAACTGACCATGACAAACTGCTACTAATCTTTTCTCATCAATCAAACTCAGTTGCTCCATGCGGGTTTTGACCCATTCATCATCATCAATTCCGGCCTCAGCGACAATCCGAAGGGACGGGATTTCAACTTCCGCGAGTATTACTGCTTCAGTGTCATATACTAACAAATAAGGAGTTGCCCCTACTGAAGTACGAATAGTAGTGCGATAACCCAATAATGCAAAAGGCAACTTCTCATGCCATTTCCTAGAACCTTCCACCATTTTCCGAAGTATATTCTTTATGTTCTTGTTGGCTGCCTCGACTGCTCCATTCACCTTGGGGCGATATGGGGTGGAATTGCGATGTGTAATCTTGAACTGTTGACATACCTCTTTCATCAGATGACTATTAAGATTAGCCCCATTGTATGTATGATCACGTTTGGTATCCTAAACCGACAAATGATATTTGAGTGCACAAAATCAACCACCGCTTTCTTGGTTACAGAATTGAATGTTTTAGCCTCTACCCACTTGGTAAAATAGTCGATGGCCACTAGAATGAACCTGTGCCCATTTGATGCCGACTGGTCAATTGGCCCAATGACATCCATGCCCCATGCAACAAAAGGCCATGGTGCAGACATTGTGTGCAATTCAGATAGTGGAGAATGAATCAAATCTCCATGCACTTGGCACTGATGATACTTGCGTACAAAGCTTATACAATCTCGCTCCATAGTGAGCCAGTAATAACATGCTCGAAGAATCTTCTTTGCCAGCACGTATCCACTCATATGCGGTCTACAAACTCCGGAATGTACTTCGGTCATGATAGTTGTGGCCTGTCTGGCATCTATGCATCTCAACAGTCCAAGATCAGGAGTTTTTTTGTATAAAACCCCTCCACTGAAGAAAAATCCGCTTGCCAACCGCCGAATTGTTCTCTTTTGATCACCTGTGGCCTGTACTGGATACACCCCCATCCTGATATATTCCTTGATATCATGGAACCAAGGCTCACCATCAAGCTCTTCTTCCGCCACATTACAGTAAGCATGCTGATCATGGACCTGAATGTGCAAAGTGTCCACATAAGCCTTATCCGGATGATGTAACATTGATGTCAAGGTAGCCAAAGCATCATCATCCTCATTATGGATCCTTGGAATATGCCTGAACTCTACTGCCCGAAACCATTGACAAAGATCATGTAAACATTGTCGGTACAGTATGAGTTTTAAATCACGTGTTTCCCATTCCCCTTGAATCTGGTGCACCAGAAGGTCCGAGTCCCCCAAGACCAAAACTTCCTAGACACCCATGTCTGTAGCTAACCTCAAGCCCAAAATGCATGCCTCATATTCAGCCATGTTATTAGTACAGTAGAAACGAAGTTGAGCCGTAACAGGGTAGTGATGTCCTGTTTCAAAAATCAATACAGCTCCTATCCCAACGCCTTTCATGTTAGCAGCTCCATCAAAGAAAAGTTTTCAACCTGGCTCTCCAACTTGTTACAACTCATCAAGGTGCATTACCTCTTTATTAGGGAAGTAAGTCTTCAAAGGCTCATATTCCTCATCCACTGGGTTTTCAGCCAAATGGTCGGCCAATGCCTGGGCTTTCATCTCAGTCCGGGTCACATAGACGATGTGAAATTCTGTGAGCAATATCTTCCACTTTGCGAGCCTCCCTGTAGGCATAAGCTTCTGAAAGATATACTTTAATGGATCCAAATGAGAGATGATGTAAGTAGTGTAAAATGACAAATAATGCTTCAGCTTTTGTGCCACCCAAGTTAGGGTGCTACATGTCCTTTCTAGGTGAGTGTACTTAACCTCGTAAGATGTGAACTTCTTGCTGAGGTAATAGATGGCCTGCTCTTTCCTGCCGGTGATATCATATAACCCAACACGCAACCAAACTAATTATCCAAAACCGTCAAATACAAAATCAAAGGTCTCCTAGGTTCTGGTAGCACCAACACAGGTGGGTTTGACAAATACCCCTTTATCTTATCAAATGCTTCTTGACACTCATCTATCCACTTAACCGCACCATCTTTCTTCAATAGTTTGAAGATAGGCTCACCAGTAGTTGTAAGCTGAGCAATAAACCTGCTGATGTAATTCAACATACCTAATAGACTCATCACTTCAGTTTTGTTCCTTGGAGGTGGCAATTCTTGGATAGCTTTAATCTTTAACGGGTCCAATTCAATACCTCAGCTACTAACTATGAATCCTAACAATTTTCTAGATGGAATACTAAATGCGCATTTTGCAGGATTGAGCTTAAGATTGTACCTGCGAAGCCTTTGGAAGAACTTTCTCAAATCCTTGACATGGTCAGACTGCTTTCTAGTTATGATCACATCATCCACATAAACCTCGATCTCCTTGTGTATCATGTCATGGAATATGGTTGTCATTGCCCTCATGTAAGTTGCCCCATCATTTTTCAAACTGAAAGGCATGACCCTGTAGCAGTATGTTCCCCATGGCGTGATGAATGTTGTCTTCTCTGCATCTTCCTCATCAATTAGGATCTGATGATAGCCCGCATAGCAATCCACAAAGGACCCAATCTCATGTTTGGCGCAATTGTCAATGAGAATGTGGATATTTTGCAGTGGAAAGTTGTCCTTGGGGCTCGCCTTGTTGAGATCATGGTAATCAACACACACCCTGGTCTTGACATCCTTCTTTGGCACAGGTACTACATTGGCTAACCAAGTGGGATACCGAGTGACCCGAATGACCTTTGCCTCAAATTGCTTTGTGACCTCTTCTTTAATCTTTACACTCATGTATGTTTTAAACTTCCTCAACTTCTGCTTGATAGGAGGGAATGCCGAGTCAGTGGGCAAATCAAAGCAAACTATCAAAACTCCTTTCTGGTAGGGAGAGGAGTAGCTTCCCAATTGTTAATCTTTGCACTGGGCCCAACAAATTGAACATCCGCCTTGCTAAAACCCTCTCCAGCTTCCACCATGTTCACCTCGTCGAATAATTTCTCAAACCTTTCAAGCAACTCCTTATCAGGACCAACCACAGAATTGGGAACTGTTGTTGCTGGGCGTTTCTTGGTGTCGGGCCTGACAAATGATCTGGAGATACGTGGGATGGGCTTTGGGAGGACCCATGCCTTCTGTTTCAACTTTCTAGCTCTTTTTATGTCCGCAACTGTGGTCTTGAACCCCAAACCAAATGTATCCAAGTTTTTGGGGAGAGACACTGGTTGTACGATACCTTGCAGAGATGCACCCAAACCCTTGCCCGGTACAAAACCATTTTTCAACATTTCAACGGCTACCATGACTAATGCAGCAGCTACCCTCGGCGTTGGAACGCATTTCTCTTCTGAAATTTTCTCTACCGACACCGTTTCAAAAACCTGATAAACCCATGGCCCCTTGTCGTCTTCAAACTCTATGAACGAAACAATAGCATCACTGTGGGCACACAAATTATCCTCGTCGTGCACAATAATTTCCTGTCTATCCCATTCAAACTTGACCATTTGATGCAGAGTAGAAGGGACCGCTTTTACAGCATGAATCCAGGGTCAACCTAACAGCAGATTGTAAGAAACAGCCACATCGAGCACCTGGAACTCCATGGTAAAATTCAACTAGACCTATAGTAAGCTCAAGCACTATGTCCCCTACTGAATATTTCCCTCCATCGTCGAATCCCCAAACGCAAATATTGTTCTTGTGAATTCTGTCATCATACACCTTCAATTTGTTCAGAGTGGAGAGAGGGCAAATGTTTGCACTGGAATCATTGTCGACCAGTACCCGGGTAACCACGGAATCTTTGCATTTCACCGTGAGATAGAGGGCTCTATTGTGCTCAGTACCTCCACGGGCAACTCATCATCAGAAAAAGCGACTTTGTTTACCTTAAATATCTTGTTAGCTACCTTTTCCAAGTGGTTTACTGAGATTTTGTCAGGAACGTGGGCCACATTCAGGATCTTCATTAAAGCCCGCCGGTGCTCGTCTAAATGGATCAATAATGACAATAGTGAAATCTGAGCCGGTGTCTTCCTCAACTACTCCACAATGGAATAGTCCTGCACTTTCATCTTTCTCAAGAATTCTTCTGTTTCTTCCTCGGTCACAGCTTTCTTCACTAGCACCGGGTTGGCTTTGGAGATCTTAGCTTTTCTCAACTCTTCGGGGGCAAAGCATCTCCCCTATCGAGTCAAACCATGGGTCTCACAAACTTCTTCTTTAACCTCTTTCCCCTTGTAAGTCACTGTCACTCATTCATAATTCCACGGGATCGCCTTGTTGTTGACTATCGGTAATTGAGTTACCGGCTTGATAATGACAGGGTCTGTGCGGGCACCCTCCACAATTACAACAGGCTTGTTCGCCACTCCTCGCACAACTACTTTTTCTCTTTCTTGTTTTATTGCCACATCACTTGGGGTCCCCTTCTTGGCTACTACAGATGGTTCACTGTTTGCCCCGCTCAACCGGATCACTGATTTCTCACTTGGTGGCTTTTCAACCGGCTTGACTTCACTGGACTGAATCATCTTGACGGTCTGTGAAGGCTTCTTGGGCTCCCCTCCCATATGCACTATCTCGATCATATTTGTCTCAGGATAGGCCGACAACGGATTCTGGTTGATATTGGATGCCTCCGGAGCTTGGACCTTAATCCGATTAGTATCAATGAGCTCTTGAATAGTTGTTTTCAATTTCCATCACTTCTCTATGTCGTGCCCCGGAGCACCAGAACAATATTCGTAACTCACAAAGTGATTAAGGTTCCTCGGATGAGGATTTGGCAGTTTTGGCTCGATCGGACTCAGCATACCCAATTGTCGCAACCTGTGGAACAAACTAGTATAGGATTCTCCCAGTGGAGTGAAGGTTTTCTTCTTTTGCAACCTCTCATTCTTAAATGCTTGGTTGGGCCAGAAACTTGATCTAGGAGAGTTTCGGTAGGCTCTTGGGGGTGGATAGGCATTTTGTGGAGCTGGGTATTTATTTTGTCAATCTGGTGCACGCCATTGTGCGTGGGCTGGAGGTTGGCTATATGTTTGGGCATGGTGGACAGAAAAATAGGGGTCTAGTAATGGGTAGTAGTGTTGTGGTGGGCTATATGGGGCATGAGGGTAGGTTTGGTGTTGGGGTCGAGGCTAGTTATAGTAATGTGATGGGTCCCTAGGTCCGAACCAAGCTCCTGAATCGATCGTTGCTACATCATCTTTCTTCTTCTTTCCAATTACTCCCCTAGTTCCGCTTTGAATGGCCTGGTTGATTGCCTTAATAGCCGAATAACTCATGATTTTGTTTGTCTTGAGCCCTTCTTCTACCATACCGCCCATCTTTACCAGGACATTGAAGGACTTACCTATAGCTGATACCAGATGACCATAATAAGTAGGTTCTAGGGCCTGCAGAAAATAATCCACCATTTCACTTTCTTTCATTGGAGGGTCAACCCTTGCTGCCTGTTCTCTCCATCTAAAACCATACTCCCTGAAGTTTCGTCAAAGACAGACGATCCGGAATAATTTTGAGATTGTACTGGAAGTGGCAAGCAAATGCCTAGGCTAGATCATCCCATGTGTACCATCTTCCGTGATACTGCCAAGTGTACCACTCCAGCGCCGAACCACTCAGACTTTGACTGAAATATGCCATTAGCAACTCATCTTTCCCGCCAGCTCCCCTCATTTTGCTACAGAAACCTCTCAAATGCGCTACTGGATCACCGTGCTCATCATACAAATCAAACTTAGGCATCTTAAACCCTTCCAGCAATTGCACATCAGGAAATAGACATAGATCTTTCTAAGCCACACTTACTTGACCTCCCAACCCCCGCATGTCTCTAAATGACTGTTCCAGGCTTTTAACTTTCCTGAACATCTCCTCCTGTTCAGGATTTTTAGATGGTTTTTCAGTTTCCGTAGGGAGGTCAAAATGAGGAGTGTAGGAATAGGGTTCTGGAACCTTGAAAGTGGGATCCGGGGGGTAATACTGGTTGTCGTGAGTCTGGACAGAGGCTCACTAGAGGATCGGTGTAATGCAGCAAGTGGGGGTGCCACAAAAACAGGAGTGATTGGTAGAGGAGGGTACGAGACTTGTTTGGGTGGTGGAGCTTGTGATGTGTGGGAAATGGTGTCGTGGCATTGTTGGTAGAGGGGAAAGGCCGGAGATGAGTTCACAGTGGGAGGTTCCTGGGTCTGAGCCAATGGCGGGATAAAAGCAGGGTTAGCGGGGAAAAATGGCGTTGGGTGCCTTTTTTCCCATGCTTTGTACATTTCAGCCATTTGCTGCTTCAGCTTATACAACTCATCTTTCAGATTAACCACCGATTCTTCCACCTCTTTTGACGGATCAACAATACTTGCCTCAAGTTCCTGGTTGGCCATGTTCAGCTTGTTTTTGGACCGAGTGTTGTAGAAGTGAGTTGCCAGAATGCCAATCAAACTAACCACCTGCTTGAACTGAATTTCATCAATAACAAATTTGTTAGCGATTAGAGCTTTAATAGATAGGCAACCGCACATTTGAGGAGTGAATGCACCTAAGCAGTTAACCGTTTCTATTATGCATTTGATCAGTTGCTTGCGTCATCCCGACTTTTCCTTATTTCCATTTGCAACTTCTCTTTTCTCTCTCTTGTTTTCTTTTTTTTTTCTTTTTCGTTATTGCCTTCCCTTGCTTGATTTCCCTTTGTTTTATTTTCTCATTTCCCTCTATTGTTTTGTCATTGTTTCCTTCTCACGGTTTCTTATTTTCTCTCTTCCTTTTCGTTTCGCTCTTATTTTTCCTCATTTTTTCTTTTCCTCATCTTTTTTTACCACTCTTTTTTTCTTTATTTTGGTTATGGTCGAATCCTATGGAGATTGCCTACGTATCATGACCCCGCATGAATCAGACCAAGCGTAGTTCTAGGGGATAAGTGTAAAAATAAAATATTTTGGGATTTTTAGATTTTCATAAAAAGAAAATGCTTTGATTACAACGACTCAAAAACTAACAGACTCAAAAGACACTAACAGACTTTGATGAAAAGATGAAACTACAGAATCAAAACAAACTGACAGACTCCAACAGAAAGATGAAAATACAGACTCGAAAACAGACTAACAGACTTCAATGGAAATTACGAATACATCAATGCCTCAACTGCTCCTGGGGCCCGCAGGACATCATTCGGTCTCTCCACGGGCCTACACGCTAAATCCCTTTGGATGTGGTAAAGATCTTCCGTTATCTGGCAGACAAAGGTCATCACGGTGGCAAAGAACATAAATCTGGTCATATCCTCACAACTACTACACTTCATCGCGATGTAGTCGGCGATCCTTCTGACTCTCTCTCTTATGACACCCTTTTCTTGCAACAAACGCCCAATCTGCTGGGCCCTGGCTTCCAAAGTTTGTTCGGCTACATGATTTTGTTCTTGAAGTTGTTGCAAATCTCTTTCTAATTGTGTCATCGCTGCGTAACAATGTTCCCTTTCCTCCTTAAAGTCTTTTGCTTGCTTGATCATTTTGTTCTCAAAGATGGTAACCCTTATCTTCAACCCCACAATCTCATTTTCATATTTCTCTTTTAACTGTTTAACCAGGCGCGCTCGTTGTTCTACATTCTTAGCCAATTTTGTTCGAGCCCTGGCTAGTTCACCCTCTACTTTGTTCAAATCAAAACCATACTCATCCACCTTCTACCTAAGATTCTTTATAAGTTTTTCAGGTTTTGTACTTTTGGCGGAATTTTCAGCTTTGTTTTCATTTCTCGAATCTGGGCTCGAAGGGCCTCATTTTCCTTGGCTAGCTTTTTCTTTTCACCCTCATCCGCCGCGGCTTGCAAACCATTCTCGAATTGGAGATCTCTGACTTGCTTTTACAGCTTTCCTATTGTGGCCATGTACTCATTCTCCTTGGCCAACCAAGACCACTATTCTTGTGACGCCTCATCAAATTCCTGAATGTGAGTCTTTTTGGCTGGTCTTTCAGGTTCAGCCCTTGTGGCATTCTTCTTTCTATACCAGGCAAGATAGGCGGGTGAGACCTCGCCTCTAGATAGGTCATGCACTCGAGTGTTTGCTGTCAAATACTGGCACTCGTTCCAAATAGAACGAACTACTTCTTCATGAAATTGGCCGTCGGAGCTAGCCTCGACCGCATAAACACTAAGATTTTCATCTGGGTGCATCACCTGACATCTTCCCAACTGTCTCATCGCCCGATATGGAGCATAAAGCTGAATTCCTCAAAAACCCATTAGGAGGAAGTAAGGACCAATGGCGGGCATATACACAATTTCTTCAACCGGAAGCCAACCCAGTGTCCATTCTATTTTCCCCGCAGTGATGGAGCGCAAGCGGGATACCCAATCTCCAAACCCTTCTGGTAACTTGAACCCTGAAATCCTTGTGTCGAACTCTTCAATGCAACTTTTCTATGCGGACCCATAACTCATATACTGGGGGCGGTGACACAGGTGTTCGATCATCCACATCTGTAATAGCAAATAGCATCCCTCGAAGAAATCTGCCCCAGCCTTACAAGCTGTGAGATCTTGGTATATCTCAGATACTATCATAGGGGCAAGGGTGCTCTTGGCGTTGGTAATCAAGACTTTGACTACTCCAGCCACCCGCAGATCGATATTCCCATCTTTCCGGGGAAACACCACGAGCCCTAAGAAAGCTACCATAAAAGCGAAACGCCTATGCTCATCCCATTTTGTTGGTTCCCTTTGCTACAAACCCCGCTTTCCGGGTTGTTGAATCCTCCTACATGCATGTACCTCTGGTATATAAAACGTAGAGTGGAAAAACCATCCTCCAACTCGGAGTACGGGACTCCCTTGCTTATTTTTAACAAATCCATGAATTTGTGAGAGTTAACGGCTCTTGGAGCGATCAGATACTTATGGCTCAGACATTCAGTACTTCCCATATAACCTGCTATCTCTTCCAAGGTGGGCGTGAGTTCAAAATCCGAGAAATGCAAGACGTTGTAAGCTGGGTCCCAAAACGTAACCAACGCCTTTATGATGTATCCTCTAGGCCTTATCTTCAACAACTCGGTGAGGCCTCCCAGATGTAGATTGACCTTATCTTGCTTTGATTTACCCAGATCCCCCCACCACATATGCAACTCCAAAGGGATATTGTTTATGACTGTTATTGGCAAACTTTGACACGTGTTCATTCTGCATATTTATTAGGGTGATTAAGCAAAATCAAGACTCATTTGACTCAAAAACAAAGTTAACACTATTTTTCTCTCTTTTCTTTTCAAATTTTCATTTCAAAAATAAAACCCGGTTTTGCAAATACGGCCTTTTAGCACTTCCGGGGGGAAGAATTTAAGGTTGTGCTTGCTAATCGGTCAAAATGTCAAAAAAAAAAAAGACCAAAGGTGGCTGTTCTTGCAAAAACAGCCTTTCGACGCCCTTTTGGGGACATTTGGCGATTTTCGACAATAATGGTTTCACCTTACTTATTTCCAACAAAGTAAGGAAATTTTGATGCCTTTTGGGCTATTTTTGCAAAACGGAAGTTGGACCCGATAGGGGTTGCCTACGTATCCCACATCCGGTGAGAATCAAACTGGCATAGTTCGGGAAATTTAAAACAAAAACCAACTTTTTTTTCTTTTTTCTTTTTTTCAAAATAAAACAAAAGTTTTTTTTTTCAAAATTTCGGCAGAGTTTCAGTATATTTTGGGACATCAGTTTTTCAAAAACAAGCAATTATATCTCTTGGCCCTCACATTGACTTTCCTTCTCTCACCTTTTCCCTATAAGCCGGTCAACATGCAAATCCGAAGCAAATGAATGCACAAATAGCAAGTAGGATGCATCAGGATGGTCTTTTCATTTCGGGCACACTTGTCCTAGACAAACCTAACCCCTGTGTTGAGTCTCCAAAGTCAAATGCACATGATGCAGATAAGCATTCCTACTAGGGATCCGGCATGAGGCTGAGTTATTCTAGGTTTAAAACCTGGGTGTATTGTTCTAGACCTGGCTTACCCGAGCGGACAACTCGAGCCAAGGGAGGGCTGTGTACCGGTAACCAAAAGATCATCCGGCTTTGGAACTTGTCCGAACCTCGTTCTATTTAGGACATGACACTAATAGAAAGAAGTCACGAACAACGTTCACTCCTCGGGATAGAGAAGAGAGGGGTTTCGTAACAGTTTATATATAGAGTTTAGATAATATCAAAGCGGTAAAAAGCAACATTTAGCACATTAGGCCCAAACATGTAATAAAATCAGATAATAAATAAAGCCAAAAATAACAATTCATCTAAGCTCGAATTCTGAACCCTGAACCAGAGATTCTGGGTTCGGTCCCCAGCAGAGTCGCCAGAGCTGTCACACCTCCTTTTTACACCCCCCGGAAGGGAGTATAAGGGAGTTTTTCCAATTAAAGGACAATCGAAATGGGATTTATTATTAAAAGATTTAGAGTCGCCACTTGGGATAGTTTACGGTGTCCCATGTCACCGGTTCAAATCCCGAATCGAAGACAAGATTGACTCTGTATTACAGTCCGCGAACACAGAAATCCGGGTAAGGAATTCTGTTAACCCAGGAGAAGGTGTTAGGCATTCCCGAGTTCCGTGGTTCTAGCACGGTCGCTCAATTGTTATAATTGGCCTATTATCTTATTTTAATACATGTTTTAGCCTATGGTGCAATTTTAACGTTGTAACCTCTTTTATTTAAAGGAAAATTGCAACGTCATTTAAAATACGTCTCGTACCACGTCACATAAATGCACCCACGGCTCTCGATATATTTTATCTAACATTGATAAGATTTGAATTTGGGTCACATAAATGCGCACCCGAGTTTAGGAAGATAAGTTATTAAAATAACGCGCCTAAAGCAACTACGCATTTGCAACTTTGCGAGGGCCATGAAAATTTGCTAAATGGCACGCCTTGATTATTAAGGGGCTTGGTTAACTGAAAAAAATATATAAGAAATTCTCGACTCAATTTCAAGAGACCAGATTTAACGACTTCTAGCGATGGAACACTGAGCCAGTTATTAGAGCAAATTGGGCCCGTTAATGGCTATCAGCGAGATAGTATTCATGAGACAAAGCCTGTCGTGTCTTTTACCAAATGTTTTTGAAGTTCTGGGCCCAGATCGAGCCCAAATTTAACAAGAAAAAAGGGCATTAACCCATATTGTCCAACGGTCGAATCCCTGTGAGCCCAAACCAATTTAACTATAGACAATAGGCTCCAAATTACTATGCCAATTCAGAATGTCAATCAACTGATACAACAGGGAACATGAAATTGATTTTTGCAAATTTAAACTTCTAATTTTCAAAAGATCAGACGCCTACTACCTACCTACCTTTTCTAATTTAATTATACCAACACGACATGACTAGATAACATTATAAATAAAATAACTCAATATTAAACAATCAGACAAGCATGCTTGATTCAGCTTTTAACTAGTTTTAAAGGGCAATTTCAAGATCTTTAAACTTTGAGATTAACAATTGCAAATCCCCAAAACTAACTCGACAGATCACTAAGAAGATGGATTTTAACCCCAAAAACATCTCACCGGTAGGTCAACATGAACTTACAACCATTATTCAACATTTAAATAGATGCAAAAATGGAAATTGATGTTAGAACAGAACTAGTCATCAGCAAAAAACACAAAACAAAATCCACAACATGTGAATTAAATCTCTCCTTGCCATATTTTAACAGTCATTCCTACACTATCTGATTCGAACTCATTCATATCAAGGGGCTAAAACTCATAGTTCACCCAACATTATAAAGAACACTTACAACTAAACAAGGAGGATCAAATATAATTAAAAAACTAAGTTAATTACAAAATCTGATTCTATTCTCAACATTGTAAAACTCCTTCATTCAAACAACTTGTCATTCATTCATATAATCTCTTGTTCTCCCATTCCACATATCAAGGAGAAGGGAAATACCTGGTAAGCAAAACAAAATAGAAAATGAAGGATCAGCAGTGATCAATAACAGCTAGCCCAGATTCAACCAGTCAACATAGTGAGATCAGCTCAAAAATTCAATGCAACAGTAAACCCATAACAAAGCTTGATCCGGAATTTTTCAAAACACAACTTCAGTCCATTTCAAACCCCAAGGCGAGAAACTATGATTTTCAAAAGTTTTGTTCACCAAATGAAATCAGACGACTCCAAAAATGAGCAGAATTTTAACAATTTTCTAAACAAATATTGTGAGGAATTCAAAATTTTCTAAAAAAATAACTCAGTCGTTTCAAAAAAAAATTGATTTTTTTTTCTCTTCCAAAATCTGCCTTGAATAACAAGGTAGAGTGCCTTTATAGGCAAGGAAGTAGGGCAGCACTTAGGAATTAATTTTTTGCACTTTAGCCCTTTTTAAATTTTAATTATAGCCTAGATATCCCTATTCAACTATCAGATTTTCCTATTATGTCCCTACCCCAGCTTCTAGGAAACTTCCATTTCAGTTATACCAAAATTCCCCTAAGCAGACTACCCAAATTACCCCTCAATGCCATGTTAATTACCCTAAAAAATCTCATGGATCATGGGTCAAATTAACCTAATAATTAAACCAAACCTGGGCTCAAAATCAACTCGAATCCCTTCTCCATTTGGGCTCTCGGATTTTCAGAAACCAAATCAACATTGGAAGCTCAAAATTCTTGAATATTCAATTACAGATTCTTAAAAACTCTAAAAATTCGGGCCCAACAGAAGCAAAATTCTAACACATCTGGACTTAGCACCAGAACACAATTAAACACAACCTAAAACTAACATGCGAAATAAAAAATAAAAGAAAGAGTAGAAGATAGAAGAGAATAGAAATTAAATATCAAGAAGCAAAGAACAATACCTAAAGAGTCCCGGACCAGTAAACACTTGAGAAGAAACTTCAAATCTTCAAATCTCCAGTTGATTTTGATATTAATCGTGTGTTCTTACAAAGAACACACGAATAAAGTCAAATTAGGCCTTGAATTTTCAAGAAATCTCGAATCAGGGGGTTTTTGGGATTTTAGGGTTCAGATCTTTGATCTACTATTCGAGAGGTTCTGGGATGATTCGAAGGAAACTGGCTACGGATTTGGCATGAGAGGGTCCTGGGAGTTGTGTGGTGTTAATTTGGAGTCATTTGGGACCGGCGCCGCCGGCAACCAGTGGTGGAAACTAGGGCGGCGTCCCTAGGTTTTGGTTGGAGACGAAGAGACTGAAGGGGTTCTAAGGGGGGAGGGTCCGTTTTAGACAGTTATATACGGAGAGTGGGCGAGTTGGGGTCCGTTGGATCAAAGAATATCGACGGTCTGGATTGAAGCTAACATTAACGGTGTCGTTTTGGGTTGATAGGTGGGGAACCAGTTGGGGCGTGGATTTGGGCCGAATCTTGAACTGGTCTGGGGGGGGAAATTATTTGGGCTGTGACAAAATGGCCCAAAATCAACAGCCTTTTTTATTCTCTTTCTTTTTCTTTTCAATTTCAATTGTTTTCTTCCTCCTTTTTTCTTTCCAAATTAATTAACAAATCAAATTAACTCTTAAAAATAAAATAATTCACCAAATTAAGCTAATTACTCAACGGCTTTCCCCGTGTTTGTTTCTGCTGTTGTGCATTGTTGGGGGGAATTATTGGGAGTTTCGGAGAGTTTTTGGACAAGTAGTCCCTAAATGAGAGCTTAACTTTTGGAAATTTAAATGTAGCCAGAACAGTATAAAGATGTCTTCGGAATAGAATTCTGATGGCTCCGTTATCTCTGTTGGGGGATTTCGGGTTTAGAAACATGTTCGGATTGTGTTTTGGAGGTCCGAAGCTAATTTAGGCTTGAAATGCCGAAAGTTGAATTTTTGAAGTTTCCGGTTCGATTGTGAGATTTTAATCCGAGGGTCGGAATGGAATTCCGGAAGTTGGAGTAGATCCGTATTGTTGAATGTGACGTGTGTGCAAAATTTCAAGTCATTCAGACGAGGTTTGATAGACCTTTTGATCAAAAGCGTATTTTGAAAGTTTTGAAGTTCTTAGGCTTGAATCCGATGCTAAATTGGTGTTTTGATGTTGTTTTGAGCATTCCGAAGATTGTAACAAGTTTAAATGATGTTTTAGGATTGGTTGGCATGTTTAGTTGGGGTCCCGGGGTCCTCGAGTGTGTTTCGGATGCTCAACGGGGCATTTTGAAACTTGTTGGAATTGTAGAAAAACTGCAGTAGCCCAATTCTGGTTTCCTTCTTCGCGTTCGCGAGTAGGGTCTCGCGTTCGCGAAGAGGAGCTGGGGCTGGGGGAGTTTTTGTGCTTTGCGTTCGCGAAGAGTCTCCCGCGTTCACGAAGCTAGGAAGTTTTATACCTACGCGTTCGCGATGGTGTTCCTGCGTTCGCGTAGGAGGAGAAGGTTTTGCATCGCGTTCGCATCATGAGTATTGCGTTTGCGATGAAGGAATCTGGACCCAAGAGAATTGTGCTTCGCGAACGCGAGGGGCGTTCCGCGTTCGCGAAGAAGGAATATCTGGGCAGTATTTAAATAGCTCATGCGCGACCCTTCTTCATTTTTTCACCATTGTTTAACGGGATTGAAGCTTTTGAGGGTGATTTTTGAGGAAACCAAAGGGGAATCACTTGGATGTAACATTTTCGACTTCATAACACGTTTATATGTGATTAAAGGTCTAATTAGTGGTGAAAATTTTGGGGAAAATGGGCAATTAGGTCTAGAGATTAAAATACCTTAAAATGGGTATTTGAGGGGTCAATTGAACTCTGATTTCAGTGTTCTTGTTATGTATAGACTCGTGAGAGTATGAGAATTCAGAAAATATAAATTTCACCAAATTCCGAGATGTGGGCCCGAGGGGCATTTTGGTCATTTTACCTAATTTCACGTATTAGCTTAGAAGTTATTTGTAAAATCAGTTACTTGAAGTGTTATTTATATTATGCAATTGAATTGAATAGATTTGGGTCATTTGGAGTCGAGTACTCGTGGCAAGAACGTAGTTACGGGTTGACATTTGAGCCGGTTCGAGGTAAGTGACTTGCCTAACCTTGTGTGGGGGACATTCCCCTTAGGATTTGGTATGGTGGTAGTTGAAATGCCTTGTACGTGAGGTGACGAGTGCGTACTTGTGCTAATTGTTAAAAAATCTTGTTTTCACTTAAGTAGCTTTAATTGTGTTTCCTTTTCTGCTTACTGTACTTGAAATTTAAATCTGCTGTTAGCTTAGAAAAGCATGATTAATTTACTTAATTGCTTTATTGCTTAAACTGTCGTAATTGTATTATGTGAAGCATGTTAAGTTGGAATTACCTATTTTACTTCGTACGAAATTTAGCTTAATTGATTATTCCTTGTGTGGTTGCTGTATGTTTTACTTTGGGACTACGGGACGGTATTCCGGGAGATCCCCTGCACGTATTTATGATTCGAGTTGAGGTGTAGGATACCAAGAGATCCATAGAACGTATATTGAGGATACCAAGAGATCTCTAGCATATATTGGGGATACCAAGAGATCCTCGGGATACCAAGAGATCCCTGGCATGTATTGAGGGTACTAAGAGATCACCGGTTATTATCTTTGTGAAGAGTGGCATTCTTGGTGATTGTTTTTGCCTCTGTTTCAGTTGTAGTTCTCCTTATTATCCTATATTAACTCTTACTGTTATCTTTCAACTGTACTGATTTATCTTATACTGTCACAATTTATATTTGCATTTAATCTCAGTAGAGCCCTAACATTCCTCGTCACTACCCGACCGAGGTTAGGCTTGCCTTTTACTGAGTATCGTTGTGGTGTACTCATGCCATTTCTGTGCATGTTTTTTATGTGCAGATCTAAGTACCTCCACTCAGACTCATCATGCTTGAGACGAGGTGCTTGTAGAGACTCCGAGGTATATCTGTCGCGTCCGCAGACCGAAGAGTCCCTTTCTACTCTCCCTTTTAAGTATTAGCCCTTCTGTATTTTTCTTTTCCTTTGTTAGATATTCTAGAGTTAGATACTTGTAGACATTCAAAGTCTTGTGATCATGAGATTCCGGATTTTGGGAAATGTATTTAGATCTCGAGAGTTGTTATTGTGTATGCCGAGCGACACTTTTAAATATTGTTTTATTTCACTAATTCATTTTTATTATTTCTTCCACAAATTGATTTATTTTTCGCATTGTTAGGCTCAACTAGTCGTAGAGAATAAGTGTCATCACGATGGTTCACGGAAGGCGAATCAGGGTCGTGACAACCATATACGGTACTGAGTGATTGAGCATGATGAGCAGAAAATGTGAGACAATAAGATTGATTACTCTGAGAGTGTGAGTACATGATTTCATCTCTGAGATACGTGACATTGACATGCACACATGACATATAGGCATAGAGATGCATTTTCCTCATGTTGTACGGTATCACGTCACTAATGACTTCTCACACATATTGATATATGGCCATAGAAAGGTATTTCACACTTACTATCTAGAAAGAAAATGAAACATTTTATTTATTGTGCAAAGGATTTTTGGAAAAAATTCATAGTTTTCAAACATATTCATATTTTCGGCAATTTCGGTAAAGGATTTGGTTTTCACTAACATACTTGAAAAGCAGAACTATTTTTTGAGAAACTATGAAAAAAAAACTGAGTATTTTATCTCTGAGGTACTTCTTTTATTACTTGCTTTGTGTTGTTATGAATTGTTGTTGGCTATTAGATGTTGGACCCGAGCTATATTCCAGCTCGTCACTATTTTCAACCTAAGGTTAGGTTTGTTACTTATTGAGTACATGGGGTCGGTTGTACTCATACTATACTTCTGCACCTTGCATGCAGATTTTGGCTATTGATGTTGTTGTGTTTGATAGGAGCTGGATTTGAAGATGTACTTGCGTTCTGGTTTTAGCTGCCTTTTGTTCATGGTAGCCTTAGATTCATAAAACTTGGTTTATGTACTTTTCAAACAGATGATGTATTTACTTCATACCAACTTTGTAAACTATATACTTAGAAACTCATGATTTGTACTACCAGTCCTTGGGAAGTGTATACAAGTTAAGTTATTTCATTTTTTATTTTCTCAGAAACATCTCATTGAATTAAATTGTTGTTAATTGGCTTACCTAGCGGGTTGGGTTAGGTGCCATCACGACTAGTTGGATTTTGGATCGTGACAGCGTTCACGTAAAGTCACTGCCAGCTCCCCCAGAACCTCACAAAGCTTTGCGTTCGCATTCGCGAAGGGTTAGCCCCCTCCACTTTGCGTTCGCGACCAATACTTCGCGTTCTTGAAGAGTAACTCCTCCCAAGTCCCAAGTTTCCCTTCGCGATCACGTGAGTAACTTCGCGATCGTGAAGCACAAAATACTAGACATCAGCATATATTTTAAACCATCAACTTCCTAAGTCCAAAATGGTCTGTAGCCTATCCGAAACTTACCAGAGTCCCTTGGTCTCCAAACCAAACATATACACAAGTGTAATAACATCATACAAACTTGCTCGTGTGATCAATACGCCTGAATAACACCTAGAATTACAAATCGAACATCAAAATGAATAAAATTTATTAAAAAACTTAAGAACTTCCAAATATACAATCTGACGTCCGAATCACGTCAAATCATCTTCGTTTTGCACCAAAATTTGTAGACAAGTCATAAATAGTGGAAATGAACCTATACCAAGTTCTGGAACCGAAATCTGAACTAGATAGCAACAAAGTCAGCAACCTACAGTCAAACATAGGAATTCTTTAAACCTTCAGGTTAATAGTTTTCAAGAAATTATGTCAAATCAAGTTATGGACTTCTGAATTCGATTTCGGGCTTACACCAAGTTCCAAATCACGATACGGATCCATCTGGACCGTTAGAATATTGATCCGAGTTCGTTTACATAAAATATTAACCGTAGACAACTCAAATTATTTTTAAGGTTAAAATTCACATTTTTTTCAATTTTTCATATAAATATTTTTTCAAAAATTGACACGAATTGCATACGCAAATTGTGAAAAACTAAACAGAGTTATTCGAAGTCTCCAAACATAAAAATAAAGGTTAAAATTAAAATTGACCTATGGGGTCATCACACGGAGTTAAGAATTTAGTGGCGAAGTTATGCTGGGCTAAAGAAGAAATTCCGGGGAGGGGGAGGGGGAGGGGGAGGGCGAGGGGGGAGGCGAAGGCGACGATGTGTTCAATCATAGATTGGGAAACGTGATTGCCTAAACCTAAAGCCTTCAAATCGGATGTTTTTACAACTGACTATGCAATCATTGTGCTTCTTCTGTGACTGATTGACGTTAATTTCCCCTACCCTCTCTACTTCTCTTCTTTTGCATTGAGAAAAGCAAGAAAGAGGAGAAAGGACCTTTTTCCCCAATCACTTCGCTCTCTGGTCTGTGGTATGGTCAGATTGTGAGATGTCACAATTATCGCTCGTCCCCTTTACCCACTAATCTCTCTCATTCTATTCTTCCTCTATTTACGCTATCATATACTTCTGTCTTCTATCTCTTACTTATTATACATTTTTATCTTTTATTTTGATACCTCTATTTTTAACTGGATCTCTCAAATGTAAATTCAAGGTATAGAGTTGTTTTTTATATGAATATTTACCTCTGACGCGAGACTTTTCGGTACGATGTTGATAATCCAGATAACTAATACATCATACTTGGTATTATCCTATGTATTAGTAATGCATAGCAAACCATGACACTAATAATACCAAGGCTATTAATGCTTGCATTAGTATGTTTAAAGACAAAATTGTCCTTAAAGTCCTTTAAAGCTAGAGAATAAGGAGGACATTTTTGTAAACAACTATTTTTCTTAAAAATTATGCAATGCATTATAATTTTAATACACCACACCAAACAGTAGATAAGAAATAATATATGCACAACCAATGCTTGCATTACTAACACATACATTATTAATCCATGCATTACATATACACCTTATTCCGCATTATTCTTATACATCCTACCAAACCACCCCTAAGGATGGGAAACAAAAATACTTAGAGGTGATTTGGTGAAGTACATTACATAAAATAATGCATGCATTCATTTTGTGTATTAATAAAATTTTATTTGGTACACTCTTTCAATCTGTGTATAATTAGTACAAATATTAATTATACATCATATTTGGTATTATCATATATATAGCTAATGCATAGCAAACTATGGTATTAGCAATACCAAGACTATTATGCATGCATCAGCATGGTTAAAGGCCAGGTTATGCATAAAGTCCTTTAAAGCTAAAGAATATGAATGATATTTTTGTAAACAAATAATTTTATTAAAAATTATGCAATGAATTTTAATTTTTAATACACAACATCAAACCATGAATAGACAATAACCTTTGCATAACTAATGCTTGCATTAACTACTAACTCATGCATTACAAATCTATGCATTGCTAATACACATTATTCAATATTATTTTCATACAACCTACCAAACGATACATTAGTTTACAGTTGTGCATATGTCCAGCTCATCAGTCCTCCACTGTCCACTCCTTGTAAAAATAAAATATAGACACGCATTGCTAAATGAGTGTTTTAAATATCTTCCCGCTGCTTGATTATGAAAAAGATTTTACAAAGATGTAAATGTTGCAATTGTCTAAGTTACTCTTCTGATGTTTGAGTATTTGACGCCCACAAAGAAAAAAGATTGTGAGTTTTAGTGTGCGTTTGGACATAAGAATCGTAAAATTTCCAAAAAAAGTAAAAAAAAATATGAAAATGATATTTGAAAATTAGAGTTGTGTTTGAACATAAATATAATTTTGGAATTTTTTTTTTTGAAATTTTCAAAGTAATCTGAGTGAAAATTTTGAAAAATAGTTTTTTGAAGTTTTTCAAATTTTTGAAAAATTTCAAAATTCATCTTCAAATGAAAATTAAAAATTTTATGGCCAAACACTAATTTAAAAAAAAAAAGTGAAAATTTTTCGAAAAAAAGTAAAAGAAGTCTTATGTCAAACGGGCTCTTAAATAGTAGTATAAAACAAGACAATCAACTTGAAATAGGTTTTTAAAAAAAATTGAGACAGGTGAAATTGAGGTATTTACATTATAGAATAATATAGACTTAGTAGGCGTTTGGACATAAGAATTGTAAAATTCAAAAAAATAGTGAAATATTTTTTCAAGTGAAAATGGTATTTGAAATTTAGAGTTGTGTTTGGACATAAATTTCAGTTTGAGTTGTTTTTGAATGTTTGTGAGTGAAAATTTTGAAAAATAGTTTTTTGTAGTTTTTCAAATTTTCGAAAATTTCCAAAATGCATCTTCAAGTGAAAATTGAAAATTTTATGAACAAACGTTGATTTCGAAAAAAAAGTGAATTTTTTTTTGGAAAAATCTTCCATCAAATTTTATGTCCAAACGGGCACTTATTGACTTGTTTAAACTACAATCAGAGGCAAATTTAGAATTTTAAAAGATAGGTGCATTGCTCGAAAATATATCCAGAATTTATATTTGACGAGTTTAATCTTTAGGATCTTACCACTATTTTTTTGAGCAAACAAGAAATATATATATTAGTAATTAAGGAGGGTTTAGTACATTGTTCGCATACTTGGTGTCTCGAAGGACACTTTAGTTACCTAGGCTTGCTAGAGTATTACAAGCATCATAATATAGAAGTTTAACAAAAATACAATGTTCTAGTAGTTCCTTTTCCACAAAACATTTTACATAAGAAGAATCTTGCCTTCCAATTGATCCTTAGCCTTTCTTGCCATGTGATGAGCTGCATTATTCCCTTGCCTGAATGTGTGCTGGAGGATTATCTCCTTCTGCTGGTGCATTAACAACCTGCATTCATTAACAATATCATCATATAGTCTATTACACTGTAGGATGGATTGGATAGCCTCCACAGAATCTGACTCTATTTGTAGCGGGTATAATCTCCATTCCTTAGCCTGAGCCCTTCTAGTAGAGCCTTTAACTCCGCTTCTAGTGATCCACCTGCATATGATGGTTTACCAAATCCCACAATCCAGTGTCCTTTGGTATCCCTGAAAATACCTCCCAATCCACATTTTTGTGTAACATTGTCAAAACTAGCATCAATATTAAGCTTAGTCCATCCTTTTGGTGGTTTGTACCATGCAATATTAATGCGAATTTTTTGGAGGAACGAACATGCTTTTTTTAGTGAGGAGTTTATATTCAATAGCCTTTTGAATAATAAAATCACTATTGATTGGGGAAGTCGTGTTGTTTTGATTGTTACTGTTTCTATTTATCCAAGCGTACCATATAATGAAAGGAAAGAAGAGGTCACAATTTATAAAATTATTCCTAATTGGGTAGTTAAAAGACTTCATTTGGTTTAGCCAGTGATCACCTGATGCTTTGTAGTAGTGGTGCCACCCAACCTTATCCGAAAAAGGTTTGACTGCCTTGCATCTAAATTAAATGTGGAGTATAGATTCCTCCTCGTTATTTCTGCATACCGGACACATTGGATCTACGTTTAAACCAACCTTGCCAGATATTGTCTACAGGGAATCCTATTATGGAGGCATTGCCACAAAAAGAATTTCATTTTGTTGGGGCAATTAAGATTTCAAATCCATTAGAAATCTAGTTGGTTGTTCTTTGGAGGCTCTAGTAAGTTAAAGCAAGATTTGGTTGTGAAAAAGCTTTTAGTAGTTAGTGACCATATAGGAATGTCACTTCTTGGGCCCTTTAGCCGAATTCTAACCTTGTTAATAATTTTCTTAATGTTGTTCGGAATAATAAGGGAAAGTTTATCATAGTACCTACTATCCCCATTAAATAAGTCGTTTATTTTTAAAGAATGATCTCTTTTTTGGAGTGCTCCTTCCACTGTTGCTCTAAGACTTCCTACACTTGGGATCCAATTGATTTTCCATATGTTCATGTTAGAGAGGATGTGAGGGGACCAAGTAATTCCTTTAGAGCATGACTCCCAACCCTTTTTAATGCTCTTCCAAATAATTGTTTTTTATTTATAGCATTACTAGAAGCATAGGAGGAGATTATTAGAGTAGCCCAAGGAGAGGTAAGATTGGTGAGCATTCTCCAAACCATACTAGCTAATGTGCATAAATTCTTAGAATTAGCACTATGGATACCTAGACCACCATTTGATTATGATTGGCAAATGGTAGACCAACTAATAAGGTGAATTTTTTCGTTCTCATTTGTAGACCCCCAGATGAAATCTCTTTGCACCTTATCGATTTCATTAAGGATCTTTTTTGGCAGTAAGGTATATTGCATATAGTGGTTTGGTATCGAATTTAAACAAGAATAGGAGAACGTTGTTCTACTAGCTATATTAATGAATTTTATTTTCCAAGCAGCTAGTTTGGATCTCATTTTATCAACAATGAATTGGTAGTCCCTTGGCCTTGGAAAATTATTTAAGATTGGAAAACCTAGGTAGATATCAATGACTCACTTTTTTTAATACCAAGTATGTGAGTAATATCTTTTATGATAGATTCAGAACAATTTTTTGAAAACATAATTTTTGATTTTGGAAAGGTTAATTTTTTGTCCTGAAATAGTACTAAAATAGTCTAGACCTCCCTTGATGGCGTGACATGATTTTTTATTGGTTTTGGCCATCAAAGTGAGATCGTCTGCGAAGAATAAGTAGGAAAAATTTGGACACTTCCTCCCCGTGGTTATTGGATCCCAATTCCTTATATATACTTGATGATTTATAAATCTTGAAAGCATTTACAAACAAATGATGAAGATATAGGGAGAGATGGGGTCCCCTTGCCTAATTTCCCTAGTTGGCTCAAAAGAGTTTGTAATGGAGCCATTCACTAGGACTGCTATCGAACTAGTTGAAATACAATTTAATAGAAGTTTTGAGAATTTGGATGGAAATTTGAAGTACTGAAGGGTATTATGTATAAAGGACCACTCAATACGATCAAAAGCCTTCTCCAAATAAATTTTGAGGATCATTTGACCTTATTTTCCTTTTAATTTTTTTAGGTTTGAAACTAGGTCTTGGATAATGATAGCATTATCAGAAGCTCTTCTATTTTTTATGAAGCTAGCTTGAAAGGGACTAATTAGGTAATCTAGGAATGGTTTTAGCCTATTTGCTAGAACCTTTGTGATTTTTTTGTAAATGGTGTTACAAAGTCCAATTGGCCTAAAATTCCTAATGTTGTTTGCATTTGTAATTTTGGGTATTAGACAAAGATAGGTATTGTTGATAATTGGGGGGGGGGTTACTTGGGTGCTAAAAATGTCCTTATAAAGTTTCACAACTGAAGGGCCTATGATACTCCAATATTTTTGGTAAAAAAAAGGGTGAAGTCCATCTGGTCCTGGAGCTTTAAAAGACTTGAAAGAAAAAATAGCCCTTTTAATTTCAATTTCTTGCAAGGTCTATCTAATGCACTAAGGTTAACCTGGCCAATGAACTATGGTTTAGAGGGGTTTTCCTACTAGTCATGCTATGAGAAGTAGTGAAAGTATTTTCAAAACAGTTTTTGACATAAGACATAATTAATAGGGGATCATTGATCCAATTTCCAGCATCATCCTTGAAATAAATTATATTATTACGTCTCTTCTTATTTGAGGCACAAATATGGAAAAATTTGGAGTTAGAGTCACCTTCACTTAACCACATAACCCTAGATCGAATTTTCCAACAATCTTCCTCTATTAACAGAAGATCATTGTAGTCTCTTTTTAAGTCCTTTTCAAGGTTTTGTAAGAAAATGCTCGTAGCATAATTTTTTGAATTCTGTATACCATTTAGACGAGCTAATAATTTATGCTTTTTTCCCATAATATCACCAAACATTCTAGCTTTCCAATCTCTTAAGCATTGAACAAAATTGTGACTAGCTCTAAGGAAGTCTGGGTCACACAATTGTCTCTTAATAAAGATTGAAATTCCAGGTGTTTGCACAAAAACATTTCTAGTCTAAAGGGTTGTTTATGGAGGGATCTAATTCTAGGTATTAGTTCTACTAGGATAGAGTTGTGATCCAAGTAAGTTTTAGGAAGATGAATTATAGAACTTTTAGGGAATAAATCAATCCATTCATCATTTCCAAAAACTTTATCTAACCTTTCCATTATTAAACCCTTATTCTTATGTCTATGATTAGAACAAGTAAATTTCCATCCCTTGAATCCAAGATCAATGAGTTTACAACTATTAATCTTAGATAAAAAATTTGGCTCTAGAGTCATTGAGAGGCCTGCCTCTAGATTTATCATTGGCTGTAAAAACATCATTAAAATTCCCTCTCACCATCCAAGGGCCTATATGATTTCTACTAATAGTTTCTAGGTTTTCCCACATGGCATTTCTATTATACAAATTAGTACTAGCATAAATTGTACTAAAAAGCCAAAGTTTACGTATAAGGAGTACCTCAATCGTTGCATGTATTTCTTGATTTCTACTGACAAAGTTTTGGATAGTAACCACCTTGTGGTTGTATAATATCACAACTCCTCCTACCTAGCCATCAGATGGGACCTCTATCATCTCTGTAATCCGAAATCATTGAGCAGTTCTACATGGCTTCCCATTCTAGTTTCCAGTAATGCCACCATGCATGGTCTATGAATGTCGACCATTTCTCTGAAATTTCTTCTAAAATTTTTATTATTACCACCTCATATGTTCCATATAATGATATTAGTAGGATGATTCATAGAGATATTATGGTTTTGGTTTGATGGTTCCCCGTTCTCCCTCACAGTTCCCATAATTGGATTCTTTCTCAATTTTGGTACTAATATCATTGCCCTGTTCTCCACCGTTGGATCCTGAGGTGGCTTGATGTCCATCGAGCATTTGTATAATGCTAGTGGGCAGTTGAGTACGTGCCTCTTCTCTTGCATTTTCGTAAAGAGAAATACTTTTACCCCGTCTAGGTTTGAGAACTCTATGACTCGTTCTAAGATTATATTAAGAGGTTGCTCCTCCTCCTCCATTTCTGCCTCTACTGGTTTGGTTTTGAGCTTGTTGATGAGGTGGTGATGGGGGTTGATGGGGTGGTTGAGGAATTTGAGGTTCCTAAACTGGTAGAGGGTTCTCCCATGGCATGAAAATAAGATTAACTTGAGTTAGTGTTTCTGGGGGAAAAAATGGCATGTCTATGAGAGCATTCTGAGGGTATATGGGGTTGAAGTGATGTGGTAGATTCCAATGATTTCTCATTGCATGCACTATTTGAGGGTTTACTGAGGGAGCTAGGGGTTGTAGGATGTTGTTTAGCCATACTTGATTGAGGTAGTTGTTCATGGCTAACCGCATGCCCTCCGCTACTAGTTGAGCTAAATACTGAGTGTTGTGAAGTATGATAATTGAGTCTTGGCCGTTGATTTGAAGGTTGAATGATACTGCATGGCCCATTAATCCTATTTCCATCCATGACACAGGCTGGTAGTCCTGGGCTTGTGGGGGTTAGACGTATATTATCTGAGGATTTTCTATTTGGGGAGGAAAGGGTGGTAGATTTTCCATGGCAATTGCTCTGTGTTGCTTTAGAATCTGTATAAGCTTGGGTCGTCTCCCTATGGTCGAGGGAATTTTGGGCATTTTGAAAGGGGATAGGAATAATTAAGGTCTCTAACTTAGGCATGGGAGAAAGGATAGGAGTTGCTTGAGAGGGATTGGGTGGTAGGGCAATGATTTAGGGTTCCGATTGCATGGTTTTTGGTTGCCCAATGCCATGGTTTATAGGTTTTTCTTCTATGGGTGTAGTATCCATTGCTTGCTATGGCTATTGTACAAATGTAAGACTTGGCCATATTTTTTTGTAATTTGGCTTGCATGCTCAGGGAATGAGAGATTATGAGATCCTAATGAAAGATCTTTGTCCGAATTTTTGGTTAAGCTAGTGTAATTACCAAATTATTTTATGTCATTTGTAGAAAGGGTAGTGGAGTTGGTATTAGTAGTAAGATTACAATTGTCTTTTGTCTATCTCTCTTGCATGGAATCATTTTCAATTTTTTTAGGAATAGACACGTTAATATCCAACATGGCACAATCCTCATTTGGGGTGGACATTTGTTCTTTTGCATGACTATTATTAGGATTATTAAAAAATAACTTATTCCCTTTAGTGGTTTCATCTAGAACCATGTGCTCATTTTATAAGACATTAAAATTATTTTTAATTAGTAAGGAAGTAGCTGTTTTAGCTATGGTTGCCGGATTCCTTACCTTAGCAGTGGCATTAGCATTTTTGCTTCCTTTATGTCGATTGAAGTTGTGGAATCCTTTGTATCCTTTGATTTGTATTGTAAATACTTGATATCGAGGTACTTACCAGTACTAGCATTGAACATCTTAATGGGATACCTGGACATTTGTTGTTGTTGACTGGCTTTATGATATCTTGTTGAATGCTTCTTGATGCTTGTCTCCCTCTTTTGTTAAAAGAAACTGCCTTCCACTCCTCTTGTTGATTGATTTTCCAGATTTGAGGATGTTGCCTGCTCTTTGGTTATTTCCTTAACTGCCTTGGCATCCAATTTAATAAAAGAGCACTGTTTTTTATGTGGCCTAGTCTACCACAATTTGTGTATAGGAAGTTATCTCCTTCGTAATCAATATGTTGTTTGTGTTGTCCCACATATAGAAATGGTTGGACTGGGATTCTAAAGGAAGTTCAACATATAGTCTTGCATATCTTCCCCTTAGTGTGGTTGAAGTACAAACATCAATCCTTAGTAATCGACTAATTGCATTGCCAATTTTTTCAAGTATTTTGCTATCGTAAAATTCTGTAGGCAGTTGTGTGAGTCTAACCCATACTGTCGTTATTGTTAGCCTCTCTTTTGAAGCCACAAAATTTGGTTTCAATTTAGTGATGGAGAGGAAGTGTCCATTAATGAACCAAGGTCCTTGTTGAATAGCCTTCTCCATGTTATCTTTATTTTTTAACTTGATTATGTAGTAGTCTTCTCCTATATCAATCATTTGGAAATCTTCCGTTGGTCTCCATAAATATTGGATTTTCTTTTGCAAGTAGTGGTGCAACATGCGTCGGCGGTGCACCTCTCAGGGGGATCCCACCAATCATCTTCCTTACGCCTTACGAGTTTACTCGCCCGTTGACTCACACACATGTCAGACTCCTTGGTCTGTATTTCAAAACGGGTCGAATAGGGAGCCCACAAGCCAGCGTCCAGAGTGCGCAGATGCCAAAGCACGCCAGAGGCGTGCGCTGCCTACCACAATCAAGGAGACGACATTCCACGAGCGTGTCAAAAACCCGGGCTTTGGCCGCCCCTCAATCCACGCTGGTCTACGCCCCGAGTCGATCGGCGTACCGGCTCAACACCGTTCCACATTCGACCGGGGCGCTTCGCCGGCCCCCATCCGCTTCCCTCCCGAGAATTTTAAGTACTCTTTGACTCTCTTTTCAAAGTTCTTTTAATCTTTCCCGCGCGGTACTTGTTCGCTATCGGTCTCTTGCCCATATTTAGCCTTGGACGGAATTTACCGCCCGATTTGGGCTGCATTCCCAAACAACCCGACTCATAAATAGCGCCACTAGCTTCACTATGATAGTATTCTTCCAGGGCTCGTAAATTCTTTGTCAGTCTTCTTCTGACAAAGCAATAATTTTAATGCCTCTTGCAACGGGGGATTTCGGATTGTCAGCCCTTTCTTCTATACGAGAATTTTCTGTTAACTTCAACTTTTTTTAATTTAGAGTAGAGTCAAACATCATTGGACTAGATGTTGTTAACATGCCCTTAAAGGTAGTTTAGTTTGTAGGTTAGATTGAGTTGAAATATCATGATCAATGTCAGGTGATTTGGGTGGTTTTTGGTTTGGGGATTCATGATTCTAGAATTTCATTTGAGAGAAAGTTGAAAAATAAAAAGCAAAAGATTGGTGTACTAGGATCTTACCATTAACCCATTACTATTTTAAAATTATTGGTTCAAAAATAAATTTTTCCTTGCAAGATTTTAATGTATTCGCTTTGGAGATGAACAAATCGAATAAAAAAAATTATACTTAACTAAGAAATACACAAGAGGGGAACACTAAACATGCTCACAAACGCGAGATTTGAAACCCCGAGATTAATTCTAGAAATAAAAAACAAGAGGATAGATGTGAGACCACTAACTTCAATGGTAAAGGTCGTTTGGTAAAGTGCATTAGAAAAAATAATGCATGCATTAGCTTTGTGTATTAGTAATATTTGTTTGATACACCTTTTTAACCTATATATAACTAATACAAATATTAGTTATACACACTATTTGGTACTATATGGTATTAACCTATATAAATCTAAACATAGCAAACATGCTATTAGCAATACCAAGGTTATCGATACATGCATAACCATAGTTAAAGACATAATTGCCCCTAAATCCCTCAAAGTCTATTCCAAATACTTTTCGCCATATTTTATACATATATTTATATTGTGATACTTTAAATAGTTTTTCCTTTTAGCTTTCTACTATAATCAAAATAATATCATAATTGATACTATTTTGATTTTGAATTTGTTCAAAGTATAAACTGAAGTTTTCTTTATTTGTTACGGATCTATCTATTTTCGTAATAATTAATATTTTGTATTATATATCATAGCATCTAAATTTTTCTTCTCTTTTAAATTTAATATTTCGAATAGTTTTCTCTTTTAGTTTTACTCTCCTGTAAAAAAGGTTGGCTTTAGAGAGTAAAGGATGTGTATTAAAACTGTTGCAATAAAAATAGTACAAGTTAAAGAATGTGGATGGTATTTTTGTTAATAACCATTTTCCTCTAGAAATTATGTAATATTTTAATACACTAAATCAAATAGTGGATAAATGTAACGACCCGACCGGTCATTTTGAGCATTTTTCGTTTCTTTTAACTATTTGAACTAGTAGCTTCGTATGATGTATTATGATTTGTGTGAATCCTCAGTTTTGGTTTTCATATGATCTGGAATTTGATTTGGAAGAATGAATTTCATTTTGGAAGCTTTAAGTTGGAAGAGTTGACCACGTTTGACTTTTGCGTATTTGATCCCGGAATAGAGTTTTTATGGTTATGTTAGGTACAGATGGTAATTTTGGACTTGGGCATATGTCCGGATTTGTATTTAGATATTTCTAGAAGGTTTTGGCACTAATTAGAGAAAGTTGGAAATTTGAAAGTTTAGACTGTTCATAAGTTTGATCGGGAGTTGACTTTGATGATATTGGGTTGGATTGTGGTTCCAGGAATTGGAATAGCTTCGTTATGTCATTTGGAGCTTGTGTGCAACATTTGGATTTGTTTCCTTTGGCATTATTTGATGTTTTTGAGTTGTTTTTGACTAGTATCGAGCCGTTCGGAGGTCAGTACGCGCGGGATGGCGTTTCTAGAGTATTGTTTGGCTTGCTCGATATTGGATTTTGCTTGTTCAAGATACGTAACACTTATTAACTTGGTGTTGAGGGTATGAATCCCGAAATATACGTGTTATGTGTTTGGCTTTGAGATGACGCACATGCTAGTTGATGAGCTTGTGGATGTGTGGGCGTGCACCATGTAAATTATGGCTCGGTTGATTCTGTGATACTGTGTAGTTACCTAATCTTGTTTTTATCCATGAAATATCTACCTGCTAGAGTAGTTGAGCTGTGATCCATGTTAGAAACCATGTTTAGGCTATATGCTTATTCAGTTCGGACCCACTAAGGTCATATCTGCTATTGAGTTATTTGCTTAAGTTGCATTTACATACTTAGTCATATTCATTCATTTACATATTATATCTCAATCTCTATTATCATTTGTTGTTACATCATATTATTATAATTATTTAGGTTGATTGGCATGAGATTTGTGAGCCCGAGAGACTAGAGAGATTGATGACTGAGTTGGGCCTGAGGGTCGGATTGTGAGTGATATTGATGGGATCAGGTTGCACGTCACAGCTAGTGTTATTGATTCATGATGGGATCGAGTTGCACGCTGCAGCAAGTATTATTGATTCATGATGGGATCGGCTGCTTGCCGCAACATGTATTATTGATTTATTTGGATCGGGTTGCATGCCGCAACAGGTCTTATGGCTATAAGTAGATCTAGTTGCACGCCGCAACAGACCTTATGGCTATAGGTGGATCGAGTTGCATGCTGCAACAGGTGTTGATACCCAATTTTTCCTCAAACTATTTTTAAATTTGCATATATACCTTCAAAATTATTTTTTAAAATAATTGGTATTTTCCCATAATTTTTCATATTATTAATTTATTTATTTTTTCTAATTTATTCAGTATTTTATATCCAATAATTATTCATAAATTACATTACAAGTAATTTCAAAGTATTTCTTAGCTCAATATATTATTTTTAATCCTATTAGGATTTAATTATTTCTCAAATTAGCCAATGGCATTGTTTGGCTATAATTACAATAATTTTGCAATTATAGCCTAATTGTACACTTTATGCTATTTTAATTCAATAATTGGTCGTTTTATATTTTAAATATTAGTTAATTATCTTAATTTCACCTATTTAGCTTTAATTTCATTTTATCTAATTATTAGCTATTTTTATTAATTATTTATCTAATTTTGATGGATATTTAACAATTAGCCATTCCTATTTAAATTATAACCTAATAAAACCAGCCCAAACCCAATTAAATAACCTACCAGACCCTATCCCAATGCACCATACCACCCGGCCCAATCCCTTACTCAATCTGAACTATTAATTAATTTCAATCAACAGTCCAGATCCCCCCATACCATAATTAAACCTAATAGATTACCCCCTTCTCTCATTTCCTCCCGCTCATTCTCTCTCAACTGGTCTCTCTATCTCCCTCTATCTATCTCTAGTTCTCTCTAGAACCTTCTCTTCTCCCCTCCTCTCCAATGGACCCTGTCCACCTTCTCCTACCACCCCCCTCGCCGGAAACCATGACCTCTCATCATCTCCTGGCTTCTGCTTCACCCCACGCCAGTTTGACACTACCCTGAGGTCCTTAGGTGAACCTGGAGCGGTTCAACTCCTACCCATAGTTTCTCATGCCATTTTCCGGCCATTCATGGCCGTTCGAGTAAGATCTATGATCTTTCCGGCTAAACCCGGTAATATTTTAAGGTTTTCTCATCTTCTTTGGGTTCTCTGAAACCCTAACTCTTAAGCTTTTCCGATTTTTTTTAGATCTGTCTTAGATCTGTATATGTTATGAGCTTTTGTTGTTTTCCTCAAAGGTTTTTTTCCGATTTTGCTAAAGGAACTCTTCATCTTAAAGACTAGGGTTGCTTAATCCTGACACCTCCTCTGATTTTCAGTATTATCATATGATTTTTACTATGTTTAAACGATTTACTTAAGCTTTTCTTTTACCTGATTTATCATGTTGAAAACCCTAATTATTTTGGTTTTATTCGGTGTTCTGGAACTGTCTTTGCTTATCTGATTTGTATATATACCTGTTTCTCATGCATATGTTCTGAGCTTCTATGATTATATACCTCATCGGGCTCATTTGGGTTTCTGATTTTGATTCTCCCGCCTATATCGTGTTTACTTGTTTGTTGACGAAAATTTGTGGTTATTTCTTCTCATCAGTACCATCCTTTACTTTGAATCCCGGATTTATGTGATTTTTTTATCCTATTCTTGTTTATGTTATATTTGCTTCATTTAGTTGTGATACTTTTCCTTGGTCAGTGTTACCTTTAATGAAATCCGTGATTCCCTGTGATTGGTATACTCTGTTCCCTACTGATTTTCAACCTCTGAATATTTTCTTGCCTTATTTTGTGGTTGATTATGCTGTCAAATTGATTCTTAGACATTTTCCTTAATTCGAATTTGTCAAACCTAGCCACTATTACATGCTCTGTACTATGCTTATTTAATTATGTGTTATATTTCAGTCTCATATGATCTCCTTTCTTATTTGTCACCTGCTTTCTACCGTTGGTAAATTACTCCCTTAATTAAGGGAGACTTGGATGATTTTCGATTCCTAATTGATTTTGTAGTTCTATAATTGCTTCTTGCCTTATTGACCTAGCTTTCAAACCATTATATATACTCTCCTCTCTTTTCATTATAGACACGAACACAGTAGTTCAAAAACCCTCTCTCACACAACTAAAAACTCTCTATTCTCTCTTCTGTGCTACTTGCTACAATTCTAAGCTAGCCGGCTGCAAGCCAAGGCTAACTACTGCGCCTCTCCTATTTCTGCTTTTTGTTTTGCTTTCTTCACTTTACTAGTTTGTTCTAATTCAGATTTTAGTCTTCAAACCAACATGTTTCTATTACTGTTACAATTCCTTGTACTTCTGATATGTTTTTATTTACTATTTTTGTTGTTCAACATGTAATTAGGATCCTGAGTTACCTCTACATGTTAAGTTATGCTTTACTTGTCAATAACCAACATGTTTCTATATACCTAGTGCATGTTTCTTATGTGAATCCCCACGATTGGTACGATCAGGGTCTTAGTTGTTTGGTGTTGATATGTTACTCTAATCCAATACCCTAATGCCCCTCCTGATCCTCTGAACCTGTAGGAGTTTATGATTATGTGCTCGTATATGTTCCTGGCTGCTGCATGTTTGCCCTCACATGCTCCATATTTGTCCCTCTAATCCCATTCCCTTACTGGTGTTTGTTGGACCATTCTTGGTCCTTGGTGTGATACTAACTTAGTTTTGGTTCTGAGATTGGTATGCATGCTCCTTCAAATGGTTTTCATCAGTTAAACTTTGACATAAAACCATTCCAATTAAGTCTCTCTTTCTCAAAACTGTTTCTTGCTTACCCTTTTTTCAAAAACTATTTTCTTACTTAAACTCTTCAAAACTATGTCAAGCACTCTCACTCTATTCTTAGACCACTAAGTTCTGCCCCTTTTGTGTGAGCCTTGCCTTGGGACCCTTGAGCTCCCTCTAAACTTGGACACACATAAGCTGGCCTTTCCACACTGCACTTACTCTGCCTTGGCTATGAAATCTGGGTGTGAGCATTGTCCGAGATCCCTTGAGGTCCTTAAGGAACTCTGACACACCCAGATATGAGAAAGGCTATGGAACAATATTGACATTTGAGGTGATTTATTACATAACTCAGAGAGGAAGTCCTAATCAGGTGTTGAAAATCTAGGCCTGTCTTCAGGCTCTCTATAGTGTAAATTTTTACTTTTTCTTTTCTACTTATGTTAATTCATTTCAGTATTGGGCTATAATAATCTGTTGTAAACAAGTATTAGGGTTGGCTAGTAAAAAGGGGAGGGTAGTTATATATGCTATCAACATCAATGGGTAGAAACCATGTCTTAGGTTTACATTTGCTATATGTGCATTAGAATCCATGTGTATGATCAACCCATTCAAAGCATGTCATGCATTATATACCATGTTCTTAGGTTTACTGTTTCAGCATCTCATTTGGCATCACTTTACCACTTAGAAATCCTGTTTTAGGCTAAATAACAACATTAACATATAACTGTTGCTTCTGCACGTCTTGAAGTCATGTTGTAACTCTTTGGGCATTTAGAAATCATGCTTTAGGAATTTTGCAATCATTCTGTATTTTTCATATATGCACGTTAGATACCCTGTTTTAGGATCTTGTTCACACTCGCTCAGTCACACCTAGTTAAACTACTGATTCAAGAAAAAAGGACATAAAGCAGTTTCATGTTTGATTATCCCGTTTAAGTGAAACTGGTCACAATCCCTGCATGTCTTTGCAACATTTAGTACATAATGCTTTAGGTAAAATAACTTCCAAGCTGTTTTAATAATTTTGGTAACTGCTGCATATTATTTTATGC
The DNA here is from genome assembly GCF_000393655.2 of Nicotiana sylvestris. Taxonomy (NCBI): domain Eukaryota; kingdom Viridiplantae; phylum Streptophyta; class Magnoliopsida; order Solanales; family Solanaceae; genus Nicotiana; species Nicotiana sylvestris. The sequence continues at coordinate 99,824,127 of NC_091063.1, read as the reverse complement.
TTAGGCAGGTCTCAGGTAATCAACCTTAAAATAAAATCAGAACTGCCTTCGTTATTATTTTCTGACTGTCAGCATGTTAAAATCAGTAGGCAAGCCTAATTAGGACTTCATGTCTGAGTCATATAATAAATCTGACTTTATTGTTATCACTTAGATACCATACTTAGTATCTGAATTTAGATCTTAATTGTGTATGAGTCATGTTGTTTATGTGTACTATATGTGGAGGTATATCTGAGCCTTTTATCTGTCTTCCATGCTCCCTTTAATTGAAGTCCTACATGTTATTATATGTCGCCTTAGTATTTTACCTTTAAACTTGAGGGTCTTCCTAGAACCCCCTTTTTATAGGATAAGAGTCCTAAATTCCTCCGGGACTGATAAGAATGGACGGGTTACAGCATGCAATAGGTGTCGAGACCAATCCTCGCTTTAATGACCTTCACGGGGCGGGAAAGGGTAGATATGGACATGATGACCAATGCGTTAATACCACGTGTAGCCCCTCTTTGAGGAGTGTCATACCGGGTATTGCATTGATGTGATCCATATTATAAACAAAACCTAGGATACCCCCTTTACATTTCCAAATATGCTTAGAATGTAATTCTTTTCAAAATCTTGCTTTTCATTAACTGCTTTCCAAATATCTGTGTACTTAAACTTAAATCCCCTACTATTTGAGCCATAGTTGTTTATTTGCTACTTGTACAAACTCACAAAAACTGTTTGGCCGGGAACCACACTAGTGGATCCTGAGGGGTGCCTAACACCTTCCCCTTAGGATAATTTCAAGCCCTTACCCTGCCTCTAGTTACCAAAAGTAGTTATAAATGAACCCTATAGGTGCCCTAACGCACCTTAAATCGTTAGGTGGCGACTCTTCAAAAATGCAAACCCCCTTTCCAAAAGGAAAGAGTTGTCCCGACCAAAAATGTCATAAACCTGATTTCGCGAGAAAAAGGAGGTGCGATAGCATGGCGACTCTGATGGGGATATTCAGGCTTTTACAATTTCATACCGTTTTTGTGAATTTGTACCCTCTTTATGTGCAATTATTTGTTTAATTCCTTTAGGCATTTAATTTCTTTTTCAAAAGCAAAACTGATATATCGTTCTTGTTTCCTTCCTTTATAACTGTTTAAATTATAAAACTGCTTTATTTATCGCTTTCTTAACATGCAAATACATGTCAACATGCTTTTAATTATTGTATAATCATGCTCAACATCATACTCCACTCGTGCCAAACAAATACTATAGCAACGCTTTATGAGTAGTTGCGCCCTTCCTATATCATTACCCCCATAAATTTGGAAAGGCTTATTTGCAGTAAAACTAGTCGATCAGTGGTGCAGTCGATAGTTTCGTGCCTTCCCACTTCAGTTTTCCGCTCAAGGGTACCAGTCTAAAAACCCATAGAAGCCTTACTTTGTTTAAATTACGCATGCATCATGGTCAAACCTAGCCGGGTTAGTTATGTTGTCCACATAATGATCCTTAAGACAGCTTTGTCCAAAAGTCCATTGGGTTTCCCTAAACCCAAATGAACATCATCACATTCTGTGCATTTATTTGGAGAACTAAAAGCTTCATGCTAATTGTTGATGTTAAATAGTCGAGTCCGGTGGGGGTATTGTCTTAACCCTTTTGTTTTGCAGAAAATGAAGAATGAGGTCCCCAGTTTCGGTATGATTAGCACACCCTCACTCTTTCTAAAATGGTGGAGGAATCTTCCATCAAATTACCAAATCAACGAATGGAAAGAGAGGGTCGCCAAATCCAGCGAAAAGCTGGAATATCTGAAATACAGCCTGTTGGAATTGGAAGGAAAAGTGAGGAAGAGAGTCACTGATTGTCAGAACGCTGAGGGAAATGAAGGAGAACATTTGGCAAAGGCATTTTTACTGGTGAACCTACACGAACTGGAGGATTTGATCAACGAGAACATTCAACTTGAGGAAGGTCCTTCTGGGACCAAATAGGTAGGAATTTACTTTTTCGCTCTATGAATGTAATAAGGCCAATGACCATTAGTGACTTTTATTTCTTTCTTATTTAGTGTCGCCAGAAACCAATGGCCTATATTTATCAATAAAATTAGGCATTTAGCATTTAAAGTTCTCCATGTCTATTTGTCGCTAGGCCTACCTCGGGCACAAAGAGGTTCCCAAATTAGGACACGCTTTACATTCCCGCACTATGTGTTTAAATATTGCAATACTTTTTATAATACTCACTGACTTGATTACCTTTTGTTTTATTTTTGTTTTTATTATTCCCCTCCCCCAAAGGTTAGTTCGTGCACTCTGGCATCATCATCTTATTTCATAAGATCCAAGGGCCCTCCGCCCACTCCTTCTCTTAGTACCTCTAAAGGCAAGAACAAAGTCAAGTATAAAATGAAAGATTTAAACAACATCTGGAAGGAGAACACAACTTGAACGGGTAGAGGCTACTAATGGCTAGGGTATTCAGGTTCCTAACAAGAATGTGTTAGAACTTGAACAGAAACTATTGAAATTCCAAGAAGAGTTCGATCAGGTTCGAAATCGGGCAAACCTGTCATTTTCCCTCAACACCCCAGATATCAACTTCCCCAACGCTCAAAACCCTACACCACCTCAAAATATCCCAAAACAACATAATCATCTCGCGTCTCATCATCACGCTGCTCTACCAAAGAACCAATGTAACACCTTCCATACCCCAAACAACACTCCACTACTCATCCCATAACCTCAGAACTCCACAAACGACTATTTCCCCACTCATACACCATGCCACCATAACACTCCTATCTACGTGAAGACCATGCCATACCCCACCCAACCTATTTCATGCACACCTGAGTCTGATGAAAAGGATCTGCTTATTCGAAACTTGGCCGAGGAACTTAAGAAACTAACCAGCCGGATTGAGGGCATTAAGGGAAGCAAAGGAATTGAAGGGCTAAACTATGAGAACCTTTGCATACAACCTGATGTCAAATTTACTGAGGGGTATAAACCTCCTAAGTTTGATATGTTTGATGGTATGGGTGATCCAAGGGTCCATCCGAGGACATATTACGACAAGCTGGTTGGAGTAGGGAATGATGAAAGGATCCGCATGTAGCTATTTATGAGGAGGTTGAAAGGAGATGCATTATCTTGGTACATCAGCCAAGATCCCAAGAAGTGGTCAAGATGGGTAGGCATGGCATCTGACTTTATGGACAGATTTAGGTTTAATACAGAGAATGCACCAGATGTGTTTTATATCCAGAATTTGAAGAAGAAGCCCACAGAGATGTTTTGCGAGTATGCTACTCGCTGGAGGTCCGAAGCTGCTAAGGTTAGACCCGCCTTAGAAGACGAGCAAATGAACAAGTTCTTTGTCCAGGCTCAGGACCCGCAGTACTATGTACGACTGATGATAATTGAGAACCACAAGTTCTCTGACATTATCAAATTGGGTGAAAGAATTGAAAAAGACATTAAAAGTTGTATGGTTACAAATTTCGAAGCCTTGTAAGCTACGAATAAGGCTTTACAGTCCGGTAGTGTGTCCAAGAAAAGGGACGTATGGGCCGTGATGGTTGCACAAAGGACCAAGTCTCCCCTCAAATACCAAGCGTACCCAACACCTCCACTCACATACCAGTCATTCCCAAATTACCAAGCACCCTCATACCAAGCTCTGCCACCAACTTATCAGTCATCTCCAACTCCTACATATCAACATACTTCACCCAGATATTCCCAACCCGCTCACTTCTACCAGACTTATAATGCTCAACCATCCCACTATCAATCACCCTATGTATGCCAAAATTTCCCTAGACCCCGACCTAATTTTGATCGCAGACCTCCAAAACAATATACAACCATCGCTGAACCCATCGATCAGCTGTATGAGAGGCTCAAAGCTGCTGGTTATGTCACCTCCATCCCTGCTTCAACCCCTGAGAATCCTTCTCAGTGGGTTAACCCAAACAAGTCCAGTGCATACCACTCCGGAATGAAAGGGCACACCATCGATGAATGCCACTCCTTGAAAGACAAGATACAGACTTTGATTGATAACAAGATCATTGTGGCAAAGGAACCCACTCCAAACGTCCGCACCAACCCTCTGCCAAACCATAAGGGTGGAGGTATCCACATGATTGAAATAGAAGATGACTGGGATCCCAAAGGATCAATCGGGTTAATCGCAGAAGGTGATGACCCAAAGAAACCAACAATTACTCTCAATCCAATCATAGTCCAGATCCAACTGTCTGAGAACGCTCAGGTGAATATGTCTATACCTCTTGAGTTTGAAGCAGCGCCATCCGCAAAGACACCAGCACCAATTGAGGTTAAATTTGTGTCTCCGGCAAATGAACCTACACCATTTGGGGTTGTAGTCTTGCCACCCAAGGCATATGTTCAATTCGAAGTGAGGATAGCTGCACTGATCCCAGTGGAAATGTCAACCATGCCACCCTTCTATACAAATGTTGTACCCTAGGACTATAAAGCCGAGGCGAGAAAGAAGGGCAAGGTCAGGATTGAAAAAACTGTCGCAACACAGGGTATAACAAGAACTGGTAGAGTCTATAGCCCTGAACATCTAGCTGAATCAAGAAACTAGGCCTCCAATCAGCCGCCCCTCATTGAGACAGGTCCAGATGACCATTGGAGGAAAATACAGGCCAAGGAATATTCAGTCATCGACCAGTTAAACAAGACGCCAGCACAAATATCCATTCTCTCTTTGTTGTAAAATTTTGAGACACACAATAATGCTTTGTTAAAGGTGCTAAATGAAGCATACGTACCAAGTAACATCACTAGCGGGGAAGTGGCTAATATGGTAGGACAAGTGCTGGAAAGCCATAAGATCACCTTTAATGAGGACGAGCTGCTACCTGAAGGGCTGGGGCACAACAAAGCACTGCACATCACCGTGTAATGCGAAGATTATTTCATCACCAGAATCCTGATTGATGGAGGTTCCAGTCTTAATATTTGTCCAATGGTAACACTCAAAAAGTTGGGTAAATGGGCTGCATGAGATAAAGGATAGAGCAATCAATGTGAAAGCCTTCGATGGTTCTCAGAGGTCCACCATTGGTGAGATTAGTCTATGCCTGCAGATGGGACCAACCTGATTCGAGGTCGATTTCCAGGTAATAGATGTACCAGCGTCTTACAACTTGCGGCTTAGACGGCCATGGATTCATGTTATTGGGGATATAGCATCAACGCTGCATTAGGAAGTAAAGTTCGAATGGAATCACCAGGAAGTGATCATCAGATGAAGAAGAAGCACTTGCAACAGTAAAGAACTTGTTTCTAAAGGATAGTGATCTGGACTGTTGCATTATTCTCGAGGAGGAGGGGGAGGAAGGCCCTTCCATACAAGCCGTGAGCAGAGGAACACATCTCAAGAATTGGACCATCAGGACAACCAAAGCCCGACGAGCCTCGGGGTAGCAAGGCTAAAACAAGCATTATTCACTGTTTTATTTACTAAATGATTTTCTTTTCGCATTTTTCAATTTTTGCAATAAGATCTTCAGGGTTCAAAATAGTTATTCAATTTATCAAAAGCATTTTCGATTTTTCTTATGAATTAATATTTATTTCCATCGTTCTTTCTCCTTGCTTTACCAATACAACATTACTATTACTTGTCTTGATGAACCAATGACTATGACATGCAATGAGACAACACAACAAACAGACATGGATTCAGAGGAAGATGACATACCTGACGAGATTGTGAAATAAGTTTAGAACTTTAAGAATAGACCTAAGTCCAACCTAGACGAGACCGAAATTGTCAACCTGGGAGATGCATAAAACGTGAAGGAAATGCGAATCAGCATTCACCTATTGCCATAGGAGAAGAAAGAATACACAGAATTTCTAAAAGAGTATGAGGACATATTCGCCAGGTCATATGATGACATGACTGGTCTGAGCACGTCTATTGTGGCTCACAAACTGCCAACCAATCCAATGTGTCCACCGGTAAAGCAAAAGCTCAGAAATTTCAAGCCTGATATGAGCTTGAAAATCAAGGAAGAAGTCACCAAGCAGATCAACACTAAGGTTCTGAGTATAGTAGAATACCCGACATGGTTAGCCAACATTGTGCCAGTGCCAAAGATGGATGGGAAGGTCAGAGTCTGTGTCGACTACCCGGATCTCAACCAGGCTAGTCCGAAAGACAACTTCCCTTTGCCAAATATACATATCCTGATTGACAATTGCGGCAAGCATGAGCTACAAACATTCGTAGATTGCTTCGCTGGTTATCATCAGATCTGGATGGATGAGGAAGATGCTAAGAAAACAACTTTCATTACACCGTGGGGAGTGTACTGTTACAAGATGATGCCATTCGGCTTGAAGAATGCAGGGGCCACCTACATGAGGGCTATGACTACCATCTTCCATGATATGATACACAAGGAAATAGAGGTATATGTGGATGATGTTATTATCAAATCCAAGAAGGCCACTGACCACATAGAAGATTTGAGGAAGTTTTTCAATAGACTGCGGAGAAACAACCTGAAACGAAACCCTGCAAAGTGCACATTTGGGGTCTCTACCGGGACATTGCTTGGGTTTATTGTGAGCCGCTGAGGAATAGAACTGGATCTATCGAAAGTCAAAGCCACTCAAAAACTACTACCGCCAAGGAACAAGAAGGATGTGATGAGTTTCTTGGAAAGGCTTAACTACATTAGCCAATTCATAGCATAGTCTACAGTTATCTGCGAGCCAATCTTTAAGATGTTAAAGAAGGACGCCGCCACCAAATGGACCAATGAATGCCAAAAGTCCTTCTAAAAAATCAAGGAGTACCTGTCAACACCACCAGTCTAAGCCCCGCCCGAGCCAGGTAGACCCTTATTACTCTACCTTACAGTGTTAGATGGAGCTTTTAGCTGTGTTCTAGGGCAGCATAATGAAACAGGGAGGAAGGAACAAGCCATTTATTATCTCAATAAGAAGTTCACCCCGTACGAGGCCCAATATTCTCTATTGGAACGCACCTGTTGTGCTTTAACTTTGGTAGCTCAGAAGCTGAGACATTACTTCTGTGCCTATACTACATATCTCATATCGAGAATGGATCCCTTGAAGTACATCTTTCAGAAGCCCATAACCATCGGCAAGTTAGCCAAGTGGCAAATCCTGTTTTATGAGTTCGACATTGTTTACGTAACTCAAAAAGCGGTCAAGGTATAGGCACTAGTAGACCACCTTGATGAAAATCCTTTGGATGGAGGATACAAACCCCTGAAAATGTATTTTACTGATGAAAAGGTATAGTTCATAGAAGAAGACATTGCAGAATCCTATGATGGTTGGAGAATGTTCTTCGATGGAGCAGCAGACTTCAAAGGAGTTGGCATAGGAGCAGTCCTAATATCAAAAACCGGTCAGCATTATCCGGTGTCTACCAAACTCAGGTTCCCCTACACCAACAATATGGCCGAGTATGGAGGCTGCATCTTTGGACTCAAAATGGCCATTGACATTAACGTTCAAGAGCTGCTAATGATTGGAGATTTAGACTTGCTTATACATCAATTACGAGGAGAATGGGTGACCAACAACTCCAAGATACTCCTTTATCTGCATCATGTATAGGAATTGAGAAAGAGGTTCACAAAGACGGAATTCCAGCATGTTCCCAGAATCCAGAATGAGTTCGCCGATGTATTGGCTACCCTATCACCTATGATACAATATCCCGACAAGAATTTTGTTGACCCCATTCCAGTGAAAATCTATAATCAGCTAGCTTATTGTGCCCATGTTGAAGAGGAAGCAGACGGAAAGCCTTGGTTTCATGATATCAAGGAATATTTGGCAAAAGGAGAATACCCGGAGCTTGTGAATCCTACTCAGAAACGCACACTTCGAAGATTGTCCAATAACTTTTTTCATAGCGGAGGAATCTTGTATAGGAGGACTCCCGATTTAGGATTATTAAGATATGTCGACGCAAAGGAAGCATCTAGGCTACTAGAGGAAATTCATGCTTGGACCTATGGTCAACATATGAACGGTTTTGTCCTAGCAAAGAAGATACTCCGGGATGGATACTTTTGGATGACTATGGAGACAGACTGCATCTAGTATGTCCGAAAATTCCACCGCTGTCAGATACATGCAGACATGATAAAGGTACCTCCAAGCGAGCTTAACATAACAAGCTCACCGTGGCCATTCGCCGCCTAGGGAATGGACGTTATTGGACTAATTGAGCCTACTGCTTCCAACGGACATAGGTTTATCCTAGTATCCATCGTCTATTTCACCAAATGGGTCGAAGCAGCATCTTACAAAGCAGTGACTAAGAAAGTTGTGGCAGACTTTATCCGCGATCACATTGTTTATCGATTCGGAATTCTAGAGTCAATCATTACTGATAATGGCTCCAACCTCAACAACGGCTTGATGAAATCTATGTGCGAAACTTTCAACATCAAACAGAAGAATTCCACAGCCTACAAACCTCAGATGAATGGAGCTGTAGAAGCCGCCAACAATAATATCAAGAAGATATTGAGAAAATGATAAAGAATCACACATAGTGGCATGAGAAGTTATCATTTGCTCTATTAGGGTATCGTACCACAGTCCGCATATCAACCGAGGCAACTTCCTATATGTTGGTTTACGATACAGAGGCTGTCATTCCCGCTGAGGTAGAGATTCCTTCCCTAAGGATCATACGAGAAGCTGAGCTCGACGAAGCAGAGTGGGTAAAAAGTTGTTATGATTAACTAACCCTTATAGACGGAAAGAGAATGAATGTAGTCTGCCATGGTCAACTCTATCAGAACAGAATGTCCAGAGCCTTCAACAAAAGAGTCAAGCCAAGACAGTTCACACCGTGCAGCTGGTGTTAAAGAAAATTTTTCCCCATCAAGATGAAGCCAAAAGGAAGTTCTCTCCCAACTGGCAGGGTCCATACATGGTTCACCAGGTTGTGATAGGAAGAGCCCTCATACTTGCATAAATGAATGGAGAAGTCTAGCCAAAGTCGATCAATTCAAATGCAGTCAAGCGTTACTATGTGTAATTTTTATGTTTTCCTTATATGATGTAAATTGAACTACGCCTGACTTGATTCCCATTTAAGAGGGGATACGTAGGCAGCCCTATGAGTTCGGTCATAATGCAATAAAATTTCATTTTCCCCCGCAATTGGAAACTGCGGCAGAATTTTGAGGAGGACCCTCAAAATTCCAAAGTAATTTCAGCCGATCGCCACACGAGCAACAGTCAGAAACGTCAACCCATCAAACTAGGATAGAATTTTGAGGAGGAGCCTCAAAATTCCATAGCAGGATAGGTTGCAATGTCCTGAACTACATCACAGTCGTCGGTTCATCTAAAAGCTATTTTCAATTTCTGTCATACTTTTACAAAAGCATGCATGTTATTATTGAAACTTCTTTGTTTAGAAATGCTACCCCAATAATACAGACGGTATCACCAGATAAAAGCTGAACGAGTCAAGCAAAAGCCAACGGGGATACGAACTAACCTCCCCCTTACAAAACTCACGATATGTCTTTGGATGCAGGCACTAGGATTGTGAAATCATTAGACATACTGTACGCCCACGGGACAAACATTGTTCAAAATATAATCCTCGGAACCATTTCACTTAACAACATTTGCTATCAGCACACACTAGTGATGTTCCGTATGTCACAATGTTCCCAGTAATCACAACGCCACAATCTGCTATCAGTTAAGAAAACTCTACTGTCATTTGCTATCTTATTTTTTGCATAAGGCTACTATTCTGCCTTCCAATCCCAATCTACATAAGGCTACCATTCTGCCTTTCGAGGTTAAGCTCTACCTCCATTTGCATCTGCATTGCATAAGGCTACCATTCTGGCTTCCGAAACTAAACGCTGTCTCCATCTGCATCTTTATTGCATAAGGCTACCATTATGCCTTCCGAGACTAAACGCTGTCTCTATCCGCATTTTCATTGCATAAGGCTACTATTTTGCCTTCCAATCTCCATAAGGCTACCATTCTTCCTTCCAAGGTTAAGCTCTGCCTCCATCTGCATCTGCATTGCATAAGGCTACTATTCTACCTTCTAATCTGCATAAGGCTACTATTCTGCCTTCCGAGGTTAAGCTCTACCTCCATCTGCATCTGCATTGCATAAGGCTAATATTCCGCCTTCCAATTTGCATAAGGCTACCATTTTGTCTTCTGAGGTTAAGCTCTACCTCCACTTACATTCGCATATTTGCATAAGGCTACTCTCCTACCTTTCGAGGCTAAGCTCTGCCTCCAATTTTCTTCGAAACTAAGCGCTATCCCAAGCACTATTTATCTCGCTTTTCTTACGAGCTAAGCTCCGCCCTTCAATTCGTATGACTGAGCTCTGTCTTGTCTGTATCATACTACTGCAAACTTCATGGGCTGAAATATCGCCAACTCATCCAAAGACGTCATCGTTCTGAGGCACCATCTTCATAGCCCGAGAACACTATGTCATGGCCTGAGGATCTTTTCCAATCATTTACATATCATTATTCAAAGGCGTCATGGTTCGGAGGCACCATCCTCATAGCCCAAGAACATCATTTCATGGCTTGCAAATCCCTTATCATATGCTTCATGGCCCAAGACATCGTGGTCTAAAGATATCATCCTCATCGTCCGAAGACAACATTCATGGTCCAACGGGAATTTGCATCATATTTAAATTTATGCACAGTATACGTTTGTATTGCTTCTATTTGTAGGTAAGCCGACAAGCAACGACTATCCCAGCAGGAGTGATCCTGCTCCAGTTCCCTCAGCCATATCAAATCTAACCATTCCCGTGAAATCGTCCAACTCACTCAGCCTAGATGTTGCGTCCGTTCTTGAAATGGCTTCATCGGTATACTCCGCCGATGGATCCTGAAGTACATACGGCCTTATTCTTGTAAAACCAAGGATATGTAGGCAACTCAGAAACCAGGGTGCGGCCTAAACCTCTTCAAACTGTTTTGCTCGATCAAAATTGGCCAGTATATCTTTATCCGACAACTCTTTTATCCTTACGGGGTAAAGAGGGGCAGCTGTTGATACCCAATTTTTCCTCAAACTATTTTTAAATTTTCATATATATCTTCAAAATCACTTTTTATAATAATTGGTATTTTTTCATAATTTTCCATATTATTAATTAATTTATTTTTCTAATTTATTTAGTACTTTATATCCAATAATTATTCATAAATTACATTACAAGTAATTTCAAAGTATTTCTTAGCTCAATATATTATTTTTAATCCTATTAGGATTTAGTTATTTCACAAATTAGCCAATTTGGCATTGTTTGACTATAATTACAATAATTTTGCAATTATAGCCTAATTGTACACTTTATGCTATTTTAATTCAATAATTGATCGTTTTATATTTTAAATATTAGTTAATTACCTTAATTTCATTAATTTAGCTTTAATTTCATTTTACCTAATTATTAGCTATTTTTATTAATTATTTATCTAATTTTGATGGGTATTTAACAATTAGCCATTCCTATTCAAATTATAACCTAATCAAACCAGCCCCAAACCCAATTAAATAACCCACTAGACCCAAGCCCAATTCACCATACCACCCAGCCCAATCCCTCACTCAATCTGAACCGTTGATTAATTTCAATCAACGGTCCAGATCCCCCATACCATAATTAAACATAATAGACTACCCCCTTCTCTCATTCCCCCCTCTCATTCTCTCTCAACCGGTCTCTCTATCTCCCTCTCTCTAGAACCTTCTCTTCTCCTCTCCTCTCCGATGGACCCTGTCCACCTTCTCGGCCACCTTTCTCACCGGAAACCATGGCCTCTCATCATCTCCTGGCCTCTGCTTCACCCCAAGCTGATTTGACACTACCCTGAGGTCCTCAGGTGAACCTGGAGTGGTTCAACTCCTACCCATGGTTTCTCATGCCATTTTCCGACCATCCATGGCCGTTCGAGTAAGATCTATGACCTTTCCAGCTAAAACTGGTAACTTTTTAAGGTTTTCTCATCTTCTCTAGGTTCTCTGAAACCCTAACTCTTAAGATTTTCCGATTTTTTTAGATCTATCTTAGATCTCTGTATATTATGAGCTTTTGTTGTTTTTTTCAAAGGTTTTTTTTTCCGATTTTTCTAAAGTAAATCTTCGTCTTCAAGACTAGGGTTTCTTAACACCTTTTTAAAACGACTCCTCCTCTAATTTTTATTATTACATATGATTTTTACTATGTTTAAACGATTTACTTAAGCTTTTCTTTTACCTGATTCATCATGTTGAAAACTCTAATTATTTTGGTTTTATCCACGGTTCTGGAACTGGCTTTGCTTATCTGATTTGTATGTATACTGGTTTCTCATGCATATGTTCTGAGCTTCTATGATTTTATACCTCCTCGTGCTCATTTGGGTTTCTGATTTTGATTCTCCAGCCTGTATCGTGTTTACTTGTTCGTTGACAAAAATTTGTGGTTATTCTTCTCATCAGTACCATCCTTTACTTTGAATCCCAGATTTATGTGATTCTTTTACCCTATTCTTGTTTGTGTTATATTTGCTTCATTTAGTTGTGATACATTCCCTTGGTCATTGTTACCTTTAATAGAATCCCTGATTCAATGTGATTGGTATACTCTGTTCCCTACTGATTTTCAACCTCTGAATATTTTCTTGCCTTATTTTGTGGTTGATTATGCTGTCAAATTGATTCTTAGACATTTTCCTTAATTAGAATTTGCCAAAACTAGCCACTATTACATGCTCTGTACTATGCTTATTTCATTATGTGTTATATTTCAGTCTCATATGATCTCCTTTCTTATTTGTCACCTTCTTTCTACCGTTGGTAAATTACTCCCTTAATTAAGGGAGACTTGGCTGATTTTCGATTCCTAATTGATTCTGTAGTTCTATAATTGCTTCTTGACTTATTGACCTAGCTTTCAATCCATTATATATACTCTCTTCTCTTTTCATTACAGACACGAACACAGTAATTCAAAAACTCTCTCTCTCACAACTAAAAACTCTCTATTCTCTCTTCTGTGTTACTTGCTACAATTGTAAGCTAGCCGGTTGCAAGACAATGCTAACTACTGCGCCTCTGCTATTTCTGCTTTATGTTTTGCTTTCTTCACTTCACTGGTATGTTCTAATTTAGATTTCAGTCCTCAAACCAACATGTGTCTATTACTGTTACAATTCCTTATACTTCTGATATGCTTTTATTTACTATTTTTGTTGTTCAACATGTAATTAGGATCCTCAGTTCCCTCTACATGTTAAGTTATGCTTTACTTGTCAATAACCAACATGTTTCTATATACCTAGTGCATGTTTCTTATGTGAATCCCCATGATTGGTACGATCTTGGTCTTAGTTGTTTGGTATTGATATGTTAATCTAATCCAATACCCTACTGTCCCCCATGATCCTCTGAACCTGTAGGAGTTTCTGATTATGTGCTTGTATATGTTCCTGCCTGCTGCATGTTTGCCCTCACATGCTCTATATTTTCCCCTTCAATCCCATTCCCTTGCTTGTGTTTGTTGGACCATTCTTGGTCCTTGGTGTGATGCTAACTTTGTTTTGGTTATGAGATTGGTATGCATGCTCCTTCAAATGATTTTCATAAGTTAAACTTTGGCATAAAACCATTCCAATTAAGCCCCTCTTTCTCAAAACTGTTTCTTGCTTACCCTTTTTTCAAAAACTATTTTCTTACTTAAACTCTTCAAAACTATGTCAAGCACTCTCACTCTATTCCTATACCACTAAGTTCTTCCCCTTTTGTGTGAGCCTTGCCTTGGGACCCTTGAGCTCCCTCTGAACTTGGACACACATAAGCTGACCTTTCCACACTGCACTTACTCTGTCTTGGCTATAAAATCTGGGTGTGAGAACTACCCGGGATCCCTTGAGGTCCTTAGGGAACTCTCACACACCCAGATATGAGAAAAGCTAAGGAACCCTCTTGACATTTGAGGTGATTTATTACATAACTCAGAGAGGAAGTCCTAATCAGGTGCTGAAAATCTGGTCCTGTCTTCAGGTTCTCTATAGTGAAACTTTTTACTTTTTCTTTTTTAGTTATTTTAATTCATTTCAGCATTGGGCTGTAATAATCTATTGTAAACAAGTATTAGGGTTTTCTAGTGAAATGTGGAGGGTAGTTATATTTGCTATCAACATCAATGGGTAGAAACCATGTCTTAGGTTTACATTTCCTATATGTGCATTAGAATACATGTGTAAGATCAACCCATTCAAAGCATGCCATGCATTAGATACCATGTTCTTAGGTTTACTGTTTCAACATCTCATTTGGCATCACTTTACCACTTAGAAATCCTGCTTTAGGGTAAATAACAACATTAACATAAAACTGTTTCTTCTGCACATCTTGAAGTCATGTTGTAACTCTTTGGCATTTAGAAATCATGCTTTAGGAATTCTGCAATCATTCTGTATTTTTCATATATCCACGTTAGATACCCTGTTTTAGGATCTTGTTCACACTCACTCAATCACACCTAGTTAAACTACTTATGCATGAAAAAAGGACATAAAACAATCTCATGTTTGATTATCCCGTTTAAGTGAAACTGGTCACAATCCCTGCATGTCTTTGCAACATTTAGAACAACATGCTTTAGGTAAAATAATTTCCAAATTATTTTAATAATTCTGGTAACTGCTGCATATTATTTTACGCTTAGGCAAGTCTCAGGTAATCAACCTTAAAATAAAATTAGAACCGTCTTCGTGATTACTGTTTGACTGTCAGCATGTTAAAATCAGCAGGCAAGCCTGATTAGGACTTCCTGTCTGAGTCATATAATAAATTTGACTCTGTTGTTATCACTTATATACCATGTTTAGGATATGAATTTAGACCTTAATTATGCATGAGTCATGTTGTTTATGTGTACTGTATGTGGAGGTATATCTGAGCCTTTCATATGTCTTCCATGCTCTCTTTAATTGAAGTCCTACTTGTTATTATATGTCGCCTTAGTATTTTACCTTTAAACTTGAGGGTTTTCCTAGAACCCCATTTTTATAAGATATGAGTACTAAATTCCACCGGGACTGATAAGAATGGACAGGTAATAGCATGCAATTGGGCTCGAGACCAATCCTCTCTTTAATTACCTTCATGGGGCGGGAAAGAGTAGATATCGACATGCTGACCGATGCGTTAATACCACGTGTAGCCCCACTTTGAGGAGTGTCATACCGGGTGTTGCATTGTTGTGATCCATATTTTAAACAAACCTAGGATACCCCCTTTACATTCCTAAATATGCTTAAATTGTAATACTTTTCAAAATCTTGCTTTTCATTAACTGCTTTCCAAACATCTGTGTACTTAAACTTAAATCCCCTACTATTTGAGTCATACTTGTTTATTTGCTACTTGTACAAATTTATAAAAACTGTTTGGCCGGGAATCACACTAGTGGATCCTGAGGGGTGCCTAACACCTTCCCCTTAGGATAATTTCAAGCCCTTACCCTGTCTCTGGTTACCAAACGTAGTTATAAATGAACCATATAGGTGCCCTAACACACCTTAAATGGTTAGGTGGTGACTCTTCAAAAACGCCAACCCTCTTTCCTAAAGGAAAGAGTTGTCCCAACCAAAAATGTCATAAACCCGATTTCGCAAGAAAAAGGGGGCGCGACAACAGGCCTTATGGTTATCTGTGGATCGAGTATCACGCCACAATAGACCTTATGACTATATGTGGATCGGGTTGCATACTGCAATAGGCCTAATGGCTATATGTGGATCAGGTTGCAAGCCGTAACATGCCTTATGGCTATATGTGCATCAGGCTGCATGCCGCAACATGCCTTTTGGCTATATGTGGATTGGGTTGCACGTTATGGAATGTATTGTACAGTGCTAAGAGACTGACTTTTCTGAGTGATTGAGCAGGATGTGTGGGAGTCCGAAAAAGGGAGATTGAGTACTCTGAGAATGTGAGTACATGAGTTCATCATTATGATGCATTGCGTTGACGGATATGTACATTTGACATACAGTCATAGAGATGCATTTCCTCATGCTACAAGGTATTGTGACATTCATGACATCACATGCACATTGCCATGTTGGCATAGAGATGTACTTTCCTTATGTTATCTGAGATTGAAATATTTTATCTATTGTTGAATGATTTTTTGGAAAAATCAAAGTTTTTTGTTATACTCACATTTTGGTGATCTCGGTGAAAGATTTGAGTTTTACTATTATACTTTAAAAGAACGTCTATTTTTCCGTAACTGAGAACGAGCTGAGCATTATATCCTTGAGTTATTTCTTGTACTACTTTCATTATATTGTTATGAGTTGTTACTGGCTATTGGTGTTGGACCCTAACCATTGTCCAAGCTCGTCACTGCTTTTAACCTAAGGTTAGGTTTGTTGCTTATTGAGTACATGGGGTCGGTTGTACTCATACTGCACTTCTGTACCTTGCGTGCAGATTTTCGATGCTGATATTGTTGTGTATGGCGGGAGCTGGCATTGAAGATGTACTTGTGTTCCGGTCATAGATTCCTCTTGTTCTTTCTAGCTTTAGAATTTTTAAATATGTTCTTGTATATTTTAAATAGGTCATGTATTTAATTCATACTAGTTTTGTAAACTCTAAATCTTAGAAGCTCATGATTTGTACTACCAGTCCTTGGGATTTTGAATAAAAGCTTAGTTATTTCATCATTTATTTTCTCATTTAAATTCTTTTGAATCAGATTGTTGCTATTTGACTTACCTAACGGGTTGGGTTAGGTGCCATCACAACTAGGTTGATTTTGAGTCGTGATAAGATGGTATCAGAGCTCTAGGTTCATAGGTTCTGCTAGTCATGAGAAAGTGTCTAGTAGAGTCTTGGGGTCGTATGATGATGTCCATATCTATCTTCAAGAGGCTACAATGCATTTAGGATAAACTTCCCATCGATTTTTCCTTATTGTGTGACATTGATTCAGCTTGAAGCATGTCTTTTTGAATTCTTTCCACTCACTCGTATGCTTATATGAGCACTCGATATCTGCTATACATCAACGGCTTGTTCCATGGATGAGGTGCTAGATGTGTTTTCGGTGTTTTGGTAATGGTCCAGTCTAGAGGACTTGAGGCCAGGGCTAGACCGCAGCTTAGGCTCGGTAGCTTCAGCTGTGTGAGTATATGCTTTTGGACTGATATATCCGGTAGTGTCCCTATGAGTGGGATTTATTGCTCGATGAGTGGTTGGGTGACTATGTGATGAGTATGACGTGATGGCGGTAAGCATTCATATGGCTTGGATGTGGCGAGAAGAGTTTGTTTTGGGATGTGGAAAGGACTATTGGATGCTTAAATTCTGTATTGATGTGTTGTACTGTCTCGAGTTATGATCGAGTTGAGGGGATCTTTCATGTTGTTTAGTTATGGAACGAATTATATTCTCATATCTTGTTGATGAGCTCAGACTCAGGAAGATTAAGTGATTGCGTAGTAATTGTGGCTGCAAAAGGGTATAAAAAGACTCCAACTTAAGGCTAAGCAGATGGGTTATGTCCTGCGGGGTGGTGTATGGATGTGTTATCCTTATGGTATTGTGTGTAGGCTTTCTTTTCTACCAATGGGTATAAGTGTTGCGATTTGAGTTTGGATTTGTTGAGAAAGTTGACCTGACTATCACGAGGATGAATGCGAGCTTAGAAGATCATTTGAGGTGTTAAGTAGTTTGTGTTACATGAGCTTATGATGGATTTAGTTGAACCTAACTGCGGCATTATGGTAGTAATAGGGTATCGACATTGTGAGTTATTGAGTGTTTTAATCTATGGCTTTAAGACAAGTATGATAGTTTGCTATCGACGATTTGATTGTATGGTGTCACGACCCAAAATTCACCAGTCGTGATGGCACCTAACCCAACCCGCTAGGTAAGCCAACATATAACTAACCAATTCCAACAATATTAAATAAACAATTAAATATAGGAGTTATCTGAATCTTATACAATCCCAAGGACTAGTAGTACAAATCATGAGCTTCTAAGAATAGAGTTTACAAAGCTGATATGAAGAAAATACATCTTCTATTTGAAAAGTACATAAATAGAGTTTTACAAAACTAAGGCTACCATGAACAAGAGGCAGCTACTACATGGACGCATATACACCTTCAAATCCAACTCCCGCCATGCACAGCAATATGAACATCGGAAATCTGCACACATTATGTAGGAAGTGTAGTATGAGTACAACCAACCTCATCTACTCAATAAGCAACAAACCCAACTTAGGTTGAAAGTAGCGACGAGCTGGAACATAGGTCGGGTCAAACACTAATAACCAATAGCAGTTCATAACAATGTAAAGCAAGTAAATAAGAAAGTAGCTCAGAGATAAAATGTTTAGATTTTTCATAGTTTTTTTCTAAAAATAGTTCCACTTTTCAAGTATATCAATGAAAGATCAAATCCTTTATCGAAATCGTCAAACATATAAGTAAGTTTAAAAACTGTAATTTTTCTAAAAAAACTATTTCATCAAGTAAATGTTTCATTTCCTGAACGCATGAGGAAAGTACATCTCTATACCTACATGTCAAGATACAGGTAAAATCATGAATGTCACCAAAACCGGGCAGCAAAGGAAATGCATCTCTATGCATATATCTCAAGTACGTATGTCAAATGAAGTTCCTCTCAGTGATGAACTCATGTACTTATACTTTTAGAGTACTCAACCACACTGTCTCGCGTTATCTCTTACTGTGCTCAATACTCAATACACTCAATCACTCAGCACTGTACAGTACTCGTTGCAGTGTGCAACCCGATCTATAAACACATAATAGTCGACTGCGTTCACTGGAGGTGTGCAGACTCTGGAGGGGCTCATACAGCCCAAGCGCTTTGATCCGCACGGAAAACTCACGTGTTGCACGAACAATTCACGTGCTGTAACATCAATATCTAGATCCGCACGGACAACTCACGTGCTGCACGGACAACTCACGTGCTACACGGACAACTCACGTGCCATAGTATTAAGATCAAAATCCACACAGAAAACTCACGTGTTACACGGACAACTCATGTGCCATAGTATCAATATCTCACAATCAGGCCATCGACCTCACTCACTCATCAATCTCTCCAGTCTCACTCTCGGTGTCACGAACCAAGTTTGCCCTCCGTGAACTGTTGTGATGGCACCTAGTCTATACAACTAGGTAAGTCTAATAATTTCGGAAAAGAGAAAACAAATGCGGAAAAACTAATAAAAACTGAAGATAAACAAATATAAAAGCGTTTAAGATGCCGCTCGGCATATACTAATACAAGATCTCAAAATTAAACATCTCTCCAAAACCCGGAATCTCATGAAATCACAAGCTATGAGTACTACATAGTGTTGTAACTCCAAAATGTCTAGATCAATGTAAATGCAGAAGGGCTATAACTACTAGAGAGAATGGAGAAGGACTCCTCGGTCTGTGGGCGTGACAGATATATCTCAAAGTGTCTGAAGAATCGCCTCGCCTCAAAGATGATAGGGCTCAGCTGAAGAACCTGGATCTGCACATAAAAAACATACGCACGAAGGGCATGAGTACACCATAGCGGTACTCAGTAAATGCCAAGCCTAACCTCGGTCGGGTAGTGATAAGGAAGGTCAGGGCCCTACTGATTTTAGATGAAAAACAAGATAAAACAGTATAGAACACAACAATATAATTAAGTGCTAACAGTAAGAAGTAACACATGATAATAAGAATAATAGCAACTACAACAGAGAGAGAAAACACAGAGAGAATATAACTCCACACAGCAATAGCAATCGGGGATCTCCAAGGATACCGTCCTGTAGTCCCCAAATGTAAATATCCAGTGTATCTCCCGGGTGTCCTCACGTAGTCTAACTCATAGTGCGCGGGGATCTACCGGAATACCGATCCGTAGTCTCAAATGTAAATACCCAGTATTGGGGGAATCTACCGGGTGCATTACCATAGTTCCAATATAAATGTGCAGGGGGATCTACCGTAATACAAGTCCGTAGTCCCAAAGTAAACATGCAGGGGGAACTCCCGGGATACCGTCTCATAGTCCCAAAGTAAACACACAGGAGCAACACGAAGAATATTCAATTCAATACAGATTTCATACCAAGGTAAAACAGGTATTTCTAACCCAGCATGCTGCACAGAATTCAATTAAAGCAGTTTGAGCAACTAAGGCAATTAAGTCAATTAGACATGCTCCCCTAAGCTAACAGTAGGCTTAAATTGCAAGTAGTATAAACATGAAAGGAAACATAGTTATAGTTACTTAATAAAAATAGAATTTTCAATAATTAGCACAAGTACGCACTCGTCACCTCACGTACAAGGCATTTCATATATCAACAATACCAAATCCTAAGGGGTGTTCCCCCCACAAGGTTAGGCAAGTCACTTACCTCGAACCCGCTCAATCAACTCAATACCATGTTCTTGCCACGAGTATCCAATTCAAAATGGCCCAAATCTATTCAAAGTAATTGCATAATGTAAATATAATTTCAAGTAACTAATTGAACTAATTAATTGGAAGCTAATACGCGAAATTAGGAAAATCGCCCAAAAAGCCCCTTGGGCCCGCGTCTCGGAATTAGGTAGAATTTACAAATTCGGAATCTTCAAACTCTCACGAGTTCATATATATAGAAATTACTCCAATACGACATCAAAATCTTGATCAAAACTCCAAAAGTAGGCCTAAGAACTTTTTCTAATTTTACTCCAAATTTTCACCCCAAATTCGAATTTAAAGGATGAATTTAAGCATAGATTCGTGGAAATTAATCAAAACTGAGTAAGAATTACTTACCCAAAACACCCAGGTGATAATCTCTCCCAAAATTGCCAATCCCGAGCTCCCAAATCAATTTATAAGGTTTTGAGGCTAAACCCTCATTTCTGCCCCTTTTTTGACCAATGAAACTGCATCTGCGGCTCTGGGACTGCACCTGCGGCTCTGGGACTTCACCTGCTATCCCTCTTCTGTGGAGACCATGTCGCACCAGCAACCTTTCATTAAACAACATTTTGCACCTATGACTCCCTTACCGCACCTGCGGTCTCGCAGGTGCGTTCGACTTCTCGCACCTGCGGCTTCTGGAGCCTAGCCAAAATCCGCTTCTGCGGTCACCAAGCCGCTTCTGCAGCACCGCACCTGCGGTCCCACACAAGCAGGTGCAGTTATGACAGGTTCCTCCAACTCCAAATTTCTCCTAAGTCCAATACAACTTCTGTTAAGCACCCAAAACTCACCCGAGGCCCCAGGACCTCAACCAAACATGCCAACAAGTCCTAAAACATCATACGAACTTATTCCAACCCTCGAATCACATAAAAAAAAATGCTAAAACCACAAATCGCTCTCCAATCCAAGCCTAAGGATTTCCAAAACTTTCAAATTCCGCTTTCGATAAAAAATCCTATCAAACCTCGTCATTCGACGGAGCTAACGGAACCAACGGAATTCCATTCCGAGGCCGTCTTCACACTGATCCAACTACGGTCCAAATGATAAAGCTTAAATTCTCATTTAGGGACTAAGTTCCCTAAAACACTCTGAAATTCAAAACGAACCATCCCGACAACTTACAATAGCAGAAACAAATACGGGGAATGCAGTTTGTCGCACCCCCTTTTTTCCTTCTTTCGGAGAGAGGTCCGAGTTTCGACATTTCATTGGGTGTGATAACTCATTTCCTTTTGGGAATTGGGTATTTGACGAGTCGCCACCTAACGGATATGGTTCGTTAGGGCATCTAGAGTGATTAACTATTGGATTGGTTTGCATTACCAGAGATTTGGGGTAAGGGCTCAAAATAACCTCGAGGGGAAGGTGCTAGGCACCCCTCTTGGTCCACAACTGTGGGTCTCGACCATACTCATATTCACAAATTAGTCCACTACAAATAAGCAGTTGAATCAAATAGGTTACAAGTTAACCACTTGGGATAACTCAGATAAAGATTTTTTGAACAAGTTGTATAAACAAAGGTTTTAACAGAAAAAGGAATTTTGGAAAAGGAGGAGTCCTAGGTTGGTTAGCCTTTAGGATCACCCCACACAATGTCCGGTAAACACTCCTCAATGAGGGGCTACACGTGACATTAGTGCGTAGTCATCATATCCCATATCTACCCTTCCCACCCACTTAGTGGTCATTTAAAGCGAGTGTTTGGTCAGCGATCTCTATTGCGTGCTGCTACCCGTCTCTTCTTAATGGTCCCGCATGGATTTAGGACCTCTACCTATAGGTGGTTCTAGACAGACCCCTAAGGTTTTAAAGGTGAAAATAGTAAGGCGACAGGCAAGAACAGTTAGGACTTTAGCAAAGAAGAATAGGAAGAAGCAAATAAGAGGCTCAGTTTACCTCCACAAATAAGGCTTGTAAACAGCACGACTCAAACACAAATAAAGGCTGCTTTGTTAAACAATATCCTAAGGCATGATGTCTAAGTGAATGTATAGAAAACATGAAGTTTGTTTTATAAACCCAAAATTAATGACCCTATCAGTTGCCTACTGATTCTTTAAAGCCTATTAAAAAGATCAGAATGACATTAGGTGACAAAAACAGTTTCAGCATTGCAAGTTTTGGAAATCCTCTATAGGCTTGCCTACGCGTGGAATAATGGTGACTATATTTTATATAGAACGAGACAAGGCAGGTTTAAAACGGACTCTTTTAATCTCTATAGGCATGCTGTCTAAAGCGATTATAAAAGAACCCACTTCAAGGAAATATAAACCACTAATTGAACTGATTTAGAAGTGAACTAATCGTTAACCAAATTAATTTATTTAAAACCAACCTATTTTTGATCTATAGGCAGAATTTGACGTTGTTCCTTATAAGCATGATATCTAATTTTAATACTGATTTTAGAAACTTGTAGGCATGAACACACATAAACACTTGTTATAACAGAATTTGGATTGAATTATATCTTATAGGCATGGCATCTACTTGTGAAACTGATTAAGACCTATTAAACATGAATTTTATTATGGAATCAATTGAGACCTATATGCATGATTTCTGACATAACAAGATACAAAAGTCCTATAGGCAGGGTTTCTACTTATAAAGGAAAACACACCAAATTGTAAAGTTCTATAGGCATGGTTTCTACCCGGATTACCCACAAACATGTAGCTACCCAACCTTTTACTAATTACCCCAATATTCGTTTGCAAGCTATTACTGACCATATGAATGAATTACATAAGTAAATAAGAAAAATAAGAAGTTATTATATAGGGAGCCTACATATAGGCCCAGATTTCCTAAAGACTCCAATAGCCTCAAATGCCTCAATTCCATAGACAATATCATAGTCTAGGTGCATCAAACTTCCGTAAGGATCTCAAGGATGCT
The DNA here is from genome assembly GCF_000393655.2 of Nicotiana sylvestris. Taxonomy (NCBI): domain Eukaryota; kingdom Viridiplantae; phylum Streptophyta; class Magnoliopsida; order Solanales; family Solanaceae; genus Nicotiana; species Nicotiana sylvestris. Next base: position 99,800,635 of record NC_091063.1, on the reverse strand, counting down.
GGGCAGTGCTTACACCTAGACTTGGTAACCAAAATTGAATAAGTGCAGTGTGGAAGGGTCAGCCTTAGTATGCTAGAGTTCAGAGGGTTCTCAAGAGGATCCCAAGGCAGTACACATACTGGAGGGGGCTGAACTTATTGACTTAGGAGTAGAGTGAAAGTGCTTGACACAAGTTGAAAGGTTTTAGTGGGAAAAATATACTAAGAGGAAGTTTGTTTGAAATAACTTAGTAAAACAACAGAGATAGTTTGAAAAGATAGTGGAGGAGCAAAAAATAGTCCAAACACAAAACCTTTAAGATAGGTTCATACAACAGCCAGAAGTCACAGAACCAAAGTAGGTTCAGTAGTCAGGGGTCAAGGGATTTGGGGATACATAGAACACTTGATTGTAAACACATAACATACAAAGGTCTTAGGAATTGGTACATACATGCTCAGACACAACTGATTAGACATGGTCACAGAACCAGTAATGCTTAAGAGGGCTCATTATAGGATCCACATTATTCAATCCCAGAACCATACCAGTTAGGAGTGCAGACTACTTAGAGGGGATTCATATCAGAGTCCAGATAGTGCAAGATTACATGGAGACAGATTACATAAAAGAGATAACATGCTCATACTGATTCTAAGGAAGGGGAGTTCATAACATGCTAATCATGTAAGCATATTAACTGCAAGTTTCACAGCAAAACCATAACTAAAAGCAAACTAGAAACAGGATGAACTGAAGCAATAAAAGAACCATATTGTTGTTGGAACGTGAATTGAAACTAGAACATACCAGTAAAGAAGACAGTAAACAAAGTGAAGGAGCAGGAAAGCACAGTAGTTAGCCTTGGCTTACAACCGGCTAACTTAGAATAGTAGCAAGTAGCACAAAAGAGAGAGAGCATAAAGTTTAAGTGTGAGAGAGAGCTTTTGAACCAAAGTGTTCGTGTGTTTATGCTAATAAGAGAGTGTGTATATATAGTTTGAAAGTAGGTAGCAAATAAGGTAAAAATTAAAGTTCATCAGTAATTATGGGGACTCAAAATCATTCAGTCATGAAATCAAGGTAAGTACTCTCTTTAATTGAGGAGTTAACTTCAAACGGTAATAAACATGTGACAAATAAGGAAGAAAATCGTATAAGGCTGAGCATAACTAATAAGGAAATATTTTCAGCATAGTACAAGTACACAACATATAATAAAGGCTAGGTTCAGCATATTCCCATCAAGGAAAAGACTTAAGAAATCAATTAATAGCATAATTGACAGTAGAATAAGGTTAGAAAATATTTTACAAGGTTAAAAATCAGCAGAGATATCACGCGAAATCAGTGAAAAATCAATCACAAAGACTTAAGGATTCAAAAGTAGAAAATAGCACTGATTTAGCACCACTTATAAGAACAAGCACATAGTAAAAAAAACTAGAACTCTAAGAGGTCGAGTAGGACAAAAATCGTATATAAATTAGGGATTCATGTAGAGCATAGTCTGAATTAGTAGAATAAGCATGTAGAGCATAGTCTGAATAAGCATGATAGAATAAGCATGGTGAACAAAATAAGGTAAAATCACACAATAGGCAGGGATAACCATAATTAGGAACCTTAGCAAGCAATCATAGGGTAAAATCACAAAATCACAGGAACATATAGATTAGTTGAACACGTTGTCAAAACAAAACTCAGAAACCCAAGATTGGAACTAAGAAATTAGGGTTTTCAACATAGGCAAGTTGAAAAGGTAGTAAAATCATAGAATCAGTCGAAATATGCAAGAGATAGAAGTTTAAACATAAAGAATTGGTTTAAACAAGTTTTTAGAAGATGTTCTGAAAACCCCAATTTTAGAAAAAGGTGAAAACACATTGAAATCGATGATTCTTGTAAAGAGTTACAAGGAGAGTGTAAATCATCAAAGAAACAGACTCAAATCATTTAAGAATGATACGAATCTAGGAGATGTAAGCAAAAATTAGTGTTTCAGAAGAAACCCAAGTAAAGATGAAAGAACCTGTCTAAAATCTTCAAGATCTTAACAAGTACAACAAGATTTCGCTTGAAATCATACTGAAGTAGCCAAGAACAAACTAGATGGCAAACCCTAGATGCAAGTCAGCGTGGCCCAGGGCCCTTGAAGGCCTCAGAGAAGGTGAACATGGCAATAGAGGAGCTATTGGAGGCTTAAGAGTTGAAGGGAGATCACCGGAGAAGATCGGAGAAGGGAGTCGGCGGTTGAAGGAGCTAGGGTTATGTTGAGGGGTTGAGAGAGGAGAGGAGATGAGAGAATACAGAGGCGGCGAATTTGAGAAATGAGATAGGGTTAGGGGGTCGTTTGGGCTAAAAACGGAAAGAACTCATGAGGGCCTTTGATCTAAAAGATCAACGACCAGGATTTAACGAGCATTGGGTCGGGTAGGCAGGTTCAGGGTTTGGGTCGGGTGTTTTGGTTAGAAATTGGGCTGGGGTTGGGTTTAAATTGGGATGAAATTGAAAGGCAAATCTGGCTATATTTTAAATAGCCAATTTTCCCCTATATAATTTATAATAAATAATAAATAATTTTTGGAAAATCATTCTGTGTACCAAAATGATTAAAATATATATTTAACATTTTAAAAATATAGAAGATTAATTTCACTCATATAAATGTAATTATACATTAAATGAGCTAATATTGCAATTATATGCAATTTAGCTTTAAAAATACAAAATGCAATTATAAAAAATGCGTAAAAATATTTTAACCATATTTTGGCTTAAATATAGAAATTAAATGACTAAATTACCACAACAATAAATTTAGGGATAATTATTGGGGATTTTATGAATAAAAAGGAAGGAAATAAATCAATTTAAATCCTTAAAATTATGGGAAAAATTATATAAATCTTGTGCATGCTTAAAATTATATAAATCCTTAAAATTTTTCCCTATGGGAAAAATTATATATATATATATATATTCTATTTTGAAGGTATTTATGCATGTATAAAAAATATAGGGAAAAATTGGGTATCACCACAGTTAATAGGGGATCGGGGCATAAATTCTTAAAACGACCAGCCGGATCATTACACACGGGCTCACAATGTCATGAAACTAGCCCGAAAACAATGATATGATGTACCAATAAACAACAACTGAGACTGAGATATGATATGAATGCATGAATATGACTGAGTACGAAATATCAATGAAATTAGTGAGATGACAGAAAGAAATGACCTCTATGGGTCCTAACAATATCATCATAAAGCCTAGACAGGATATCTAGCACGATTTGACAGCTCAGTTACTTAATCGCATGGTGAAAACACAGATATCAACGGAATAGGACCATTAAACGGTGCCATGGAACAACAGAGTCATAATTTACAGGGTGCACGCCCACACGCCCGTCGCCTAGCATGTGCATCACATCAATACCAATCACATAACACGTAATATCGGGTTTCATACCTTCAGCACTAAGTTTAGAAGAGTTACTTATCTCAAACAAGACAATTCCACACGCCGAGCAAGCCAAGCAATGCTTCAAGAATGACATCACGCACGTAGCGACCTCCGAACGATTCAAAATAAGGCAAAAGCAACTAAAATACATCACATAAGGCCCAAGGAAACAATTACAAATGATAAAGATTGAATCCTAAGTCAAATACCAAATCCGGCCAAATATTACACCCGGGCCCGCACCTCGGAACCCGACAAAACTCACTAAATCCGATAACCCATTCAATTACGAGTCCAACCATACTAGTTTCACTCAAATCCGACTCCAAATCGGTGATCAAAACTCAAAAATTTATATTATGAAACTTTAGGCCAAAACCCCCAATTTCCTCTTTCAATTCATCAACCAATTGCTAAAAATGAAGATGGATTCATGAAATACTAAGTAGAGAACACTTACCCCAATCATTGTGTTAAAATTTGCTTCAAAAATCGCTTCAATCCGAGTCCCACATCTCAAAATGTGAAGAAAGAACAAAACCCTCGATTTTTATAACTCTCCCACATCTGCGACCTTCGTTTTTGCGGAAAAGAGCTCATATTTGAGAGACAGGCTACTTCTACGATGGCCATGACCGCATCTGCGGTCGCGCTTCTGCGAAAATACCTCCACACCTGCGGACCTTCACTCCTCAATGAAAACTCGCATCTGCGACGCTTGGCTTGCATATGCGACCATCGCACCTATGCAAACCAACCACAGGTGCGGTCATACCAGAACTAGAAATCTTCAGCAATTCAACATGAAATGAAAATGATCCGAACCTTGTCCAAAACACCCGAGCCACTTAGGACCACGACCAAATATACCAACAAGTCTCATAACATAACACAGACCTACTCGAGGCCTCAAAATACACATAACAGCATCGAAACGACGAATCACACCTCAATTCGAAATCATTGAACTTTGAAACTTCAGCTTCCACAACCGATGTCGAACCTTATCAAATCACGCCCAATTGACCTCACATTTTGCACAAGTCACATTAGACATTACGTACCTGCTCCAACTTCTGGAATCAAAATTCGACCCCGATATAAAAATTCCACTCTCGGTGAACTTTCCCAAAATTCTAACTTTTGTCATTTCAAGCCAAATTCCACTACGGACCTCCAAATGACAATCCGGGCGCGCTCTTAAGTCAAAAATCATCCAACAGAGCTAACAGAACCATGAAAAATCAATCCAAGGTCAAATACTAAAAAGTCAAACTTGGTCAAACCTTTCGAATTTAAAGCTTCTAGCTGAGAATCTTTCCTCCAAATAAATTCCAAATAACCTGAAAACCAAAACCGAGGATTCACATAAGTCATATTACATCATACGGAGTTGCTCATACCCTCAAACAATCAATCAAAGTGCAAATGCTCAAAACGACCGATCGGGCCGTTACATCCTCCCACACTTAATCTTACGTTCATCCTCGAACGTTCCCGGAGTTGTTCCAAAAGCTATCAAATCGCCGAGTAACCTTACCATGCGCATACCCAGGGGTGATCCCACATCACCCTGTCCCATATAGGTCTGATAACACAACATAACTGAAAATCATTACTCCAACCTTAACCTATAAGCCTTAGGATCAAATTTCCATCATTTGGAATTTTCATAAGATCAGAGTCTTACATCTACATATTATATAAGTCTGAACAAGCTGAAATCATAACCCAAGATATAATCACATGATATACCACATAATTCAAACACTCATAGGGATAATTTCTAATCACAATAGATTCTCAAAACAACCCAATACCGGTAATAAACCTCTTATCAAATAGAGCCATAACCTAACACCTTCATACACTGCCAATGATGAAAGAAATACGCAAAAACTTATAACCATTCGCCAGATGAACAAGTTGTGGAACTCCCTCTCTTCTATCCTTCAAAATATACTACAATTAGATCCGATAGCACCCATTCTAGGTACGATGACCTCATCCCATCTAACATAATCACTCTAGTGACATGACACATTAATACAGCTTAAAACCACAACCCGAGCAACCCGTGCACCAAATAGCAACATTCCAAATGTACATAATACTGAAAATGCCTCAAACGAGAGGACTGTCCCGCCAGCTTAAAGGGTACCATCACAACACCATGCTAAGAGCCTAGCACACACCGTAGAACCAAAACACACGAATCTAACCCAAAGGATCATATTGCAATATAACTCTGCTTCAATGCATGACCCCATCCAAACATTGGTCTATATTATATACCTCAAGACACCCTGCTCAAAATCAATAACCACGCGAAATTCTATATCAAGTACCCAAAGTGCATTACCCTAACCACGGAGAAGCAAATTACACAATGCCACGCAAAACCCGAAAGGTCACAGCCAATGCACAATCAATCATGCAATATCCAAATACTCATCCCGCTCAAATCCCGATATAAAGCTCAAATGGAACCACCCCATATGTGCTTATAATCAACTGTCACGACCCCAACCTCGGTCGTGATGGCGCCCAACACACTTCTAGGCAAGCCTAACCAACTAACAACCTCAATCTGTTTTCTTATAAAAATCATTATCAGCTAACACAATTAAATTGCTAAATTACCCTAATAAGAGTTTAAGAGAACGAGTTAAATATACGGAAATCCAGATGATAATACCACTACATAGCCCATACAGATCCGGTGTCACAAGTCTCGAGCCTCTAGTACAAGTTTAATAGCCTAATACATAATCAGTCTAGGAAATGCAGATAAAACGAAAGGATAGTAGGGAGAGATCCGGGTTGCGGACGCCGTGCAACTACCTTGATGTTCCCAGATATGAACTGATCAACTGAAAATCCTCACTCAGCCTCTAGAACACCGGGATCTTCACGCAAGGTGCAGGGAGTAATGTGAGTACTCCGACCCAGTGAGTAATAAGCATAAGTAATGACTGAGGATAAGAAGTCACACAAAACATAGAGTAATCTATAATGCGGCAGTTTAAACAAATAATATGAAATCAGTAAGCCAATGGAAACAAAATTTCGTAATGCTACAACAAATAAACAGTTAAGTGACAGACATATAAAGAAAATCAACACATAGAATGGTACCCTGTAGTACCCGCTACGACATGCAGCCCGATCCATATATTTCGTCGACGGCGCTCACTAGGGGTGTGCAGACTCTAGGAGGGACCCTTTACGGCCCAAGCGCAATATTAATCCATCTCGTGGCATCAAATCTACGCCCTATGCCTCATATCAATATCCGTATAACACTACTGCGGCGCGCAACCCGATCCCATAGTATCCTCACATCTGGCCCTTGGCCGTACTCAGTCCATAAATCATATAAGCCCCTCGGGCATTAGTAAAATAGTAGTTCCCAGCCCAAACATCATTTAATATATCATTTTAGTTTCAAAACCGGGTAAAAGTGGTTGAGTTGTAAAACATTGGAAAATGGTACGACTGAGTTCAAGTAGTAAGTCAAAACAGTTAGGAAATAGTGATAAAATTCCCCAGAGGGTCCAAATAGTTGGCACGAAGCCCAAATATGACAATCAGTCCAAATAATGATGATAACAAATAAGCTTCTATCAAAATACGCGGTACAAGCATCACTCGGGATGGACCAAGTCACAATCCCCAATAGTAAACAACCCCACACTCATCATCAAGCGCGTATCTCACCTCAATATAGCATTATGCTGTGCAAATTCAGGGTTTCAAACCCTCATGACATCATTTACATTCATTACTCACCTCGAACCAGCTAAATCTCTAGCTCGCGATGCCTTTGCCTCTCAAATCGGCCTCCTCACGCATCGAATCTGACAAAAACCAGAACGAATACGTCACAATATGCTAAGGAAACAAAGCCCAAGCGAAAACAATCAAAAAATATCAAAAATCCCGAAATTAGCAAAACCCAAGCCCCGGGTCCACTTCTCGAAACTCAGAAATTTTCACATCATCATGTTCCTTATCCTTCCACGAGTTCATACATGTCAAAAGTTCTCAAATCTAACCTCAAATGGTCCTTCAAATCCCAATTCAAAAGTTCAAAATCCCATGCCCTAGTTCTTTCAGCTTAGCTTCCATGAATTTCTAGGTTAATTTCACATTAGAATCACGTTTTAGGCTCAAAAATCTTACCTCTAATCAATTCTCCTCGAATCCCTCTTCAATTCCCCTTAAATAACTCTCAAAATACTCAGCTATGGTGGAAAAATGGCTCAAAATCGCGGATGAAATGTTTACTAAACTCACTGCCCAGACATAACCGCATTTGCGGTCCAATAGCTACTTTTGCGGTCGTTTCTCCACATTTGCGGAATTTCACTTAACGGACCAACACGGCATCTGCGGTCCACTCGCCGCTTCTGTGGCTCCGCAGGTACGGTACCCCTTCCGCATTTGCGGTTCCAGGCATTCCTCAGTCTTTCCGCTTTTGCAACCCAAACCACACATCTGCGATACTGCACCTACGGTCCCCAAACCGCAGGTGCGAAAACACTAGAAGCAGCAGAAAATCTGCCATCACTCAAGTTCCAAAACTTCCCGTTAGCCATCTAAAATCACCCCGAGGCCCCGGGGACCTCAACCAAAAACACCAACACATCCTAACACCCCATTCAAACTTGTTCCAATCATCAAAACACCTTAAACAACATCAAATTACCTAAAACTCATCGAATTCAAGCCTAAGTTTTCTAAAAACTTCCGAAATACGCTTTCGATCAAAAACCCAACCAAACCACGTCCAAATGACCTGAAATTTTGCACACACATCCTAAATGACATAACGAAGCTATAGAAACTCTCGGAATTCCATTCCGAACCCCGGATCAAAATCTCACCTATCAACCGGAAATCGCCAAAATACTAACTTCGCAAATTCAAGCCTAATTCTACACTGGACCTCCAAAACCACTTCCGATCACACTCCTAAGTCACAAATCACCTCCCGAAGCTAACCGAACCATCATAACTCACATCCGAGCCCTCTAACTCATAGGTCAATATCTAGTTGACTTTTCCAACTTAAACCTTCTTAAAAGAGACTAAGTGTCTCATTTCTTACCAAATCATACCAACAACAAACCAATCAACTCGACCACATAAAACACAAATAAAGAAGCATAAAGAAGTAGAAATGGGGGAAACAGAGCGGTAACTCCTGAGACGACTGGCCGGGTCGTCACATCCTCCCCAACTTAAACAAACGTTCGTCCTCGAACGAGTCAAGAGACATACCTGAAGCCTCAAACAAGTGAGGATATCTGCTCTGCATCTCCCGCTCGGTCTCCCAGGTAGCCTCCTCCACAGGCCGACCTCTCCACTGCACTTTCACTGAAGCTATATCTTTTGACCTCAACTTCCGAACCTACCGACCCAAAATAGCTATTGGCTCCACATCAAAGGTCAAATCATCATCCAACTAAACCGTGCTGAAGTCCAAAACATGAGACGGATCTCCAATATACTTTCGGAGCATAGAAACATGAAATACCGGATGGACGCTAGACAAGCTGGGTGGCAAAGCAAGCTTATAAGCCACCTTTCCAATCCTCCGAAGCACCTCAAAAGGCCCAATGAATTGCGGACTCAACTTTCCCTTCTTCCCAAATCTCATAACACCCTTCATCAGTGAAACCTTCAGCAAGACCTCTTACCAACCATGTAGAACACATCTCGAACCTTCCGGTCCGCATAACTCTTCTGATGCGACTGCGCTGTACGAAGCCTCTCCTGAATCACCTTCACCTTCTCTAAGGCATCCTGAACCAAATCTGTCCCCAATAATCTAGCCTCGCCGGTCTCGAACCAACCAACTGGAGATCTACACCGCCTCCCATACAAAGCCTCATACGGAGCCATCTGAATACTCGACTGGTAGCTGTTATTGTAGGAAAACTTTGCAAGCGGTAGAAACGCATCCCATGAACCTCCGAAATCAATAACAAAAGCACGCAACATGTCCTCCAATATCTGAATAGTACGCTCGGACTGCCCGTCCGTCTGAGGATGAAACGTTGTGCTCAACTACACCTGAGTACCCAACTCTCTCTTTACGGCTCTCCAAAACTGCAAAGTAAACTGAGTACCTCTATTTGAGATGATGGAAACCGGAACACCATGCAACCGAACAATCTCCTGAATATAAATCCTTGCCAACTGCTCTGAAGAATAGGTAGTACACACAGGAATGAAGTGCGCGGACTTGGTCAGCCGATCAAATATCACCCAAATAGCATAAAACTTCTTCAAAGTACGAGGAAGTCCAACCACAAAGTCCATAGTGAGCCTCTCCCATATCCACTCGAGAATAACCATCTGCTGAAGCAAGCCACCCGGTCTCTGATGATCATATTTCACTTGCTGATAATTGAGACACCGAGCTACAAATCCCACAATATCTTTCTTCATTCTTCTCCACCAATAGTGCTGCCTCAAAACCTGATACATCTTCGCGGCACCTGGATGAATAGAATACCACGAGCTATGGGCCTCCTCCAGAATCAACTCTCTAAACCCATCCATATTGGGCACACAGATCTGGCCCTGCATCCTTAACACACCATCATCACCGATGGTCACATCTCTAACATAATCATGTCGAACCCTGTCCTTAAGGACAAGCAAATGTGGATCATCATACTGGCACTCTCTGATGCGATCATATAAGGAAGACTGAGAAACCACACAAGCTAAAACCCGACTGGGCTCCGAAATATCTAGTCTCACAAACCGATTGGCCAAGGCCTGAACATCAACTGTAAGGGGTCTCTCCCCAATTAGAATGTATACCAAACCCCCCATACTCACTGCCTTTCGGCTCAACATATCGGCCACTACATTGGCCTTTCCCGGATGATACAGAATAGTTATATCATAATCCTTAAGAAACTCTAGCCATCTCCACTGCCTCAAATTAAGATCCTTTTGCTTGAACTAATGCTGAAGACTGAGATGATCGGTGAATACCTCACAAGATACGCCATACAAGTAATGCCTCCAAATCTTCAATGCATGAACTATGGCAGCCAACTCCAAATCATGAACAGGGTAGTTCTTCTCATGGGGCTTCAACTAACGAGAAGCATAAGCAATAACTCTACCCTCATGCATCAATACACAACCAAGCCCAACTCTCGAAGCATCACAATATACAATATATGAACCTGAAGCTAATGGCAAAACCAATACTGGAGTTGTGGTCAAAGCTGTCTTTAGCTTCCGAAAGCTCTCATCACACTCGTCCGACCATACAAATGGGCACCCTTCTGAGTCAACTTGGTCAAGGGCGATGCAATGGATGAGAATCCCTAATCGAACCGGCGATAATAGCCAGCCAACCCAAAAAAGCTACGAATCTCTATGGCTGAGGACGGTCTAGGCCAACTCTGAACCACCTCTATCTTCTTCAGATAAACTTGAATACCCTCGCTGGACACCATGTGTCCCAAGAAAGCCACTAAACTAAGCCAAAATTCACACTTGGAGAACTTTGCATAAAGCTTCTCCTCCCTTAATTTCTGCAACACAACTCTCAAATGCTCTGCGTGCTCCCCCTGACTGCGCGAGTACACCATGTTATCATCAATGAATACAATAACGAAAGAATCAAGATAAGGTCAAAATACACTGTTCATCAAATGCATGAACGTTGCTGGCGCATTGGTCAGCCTGAAAGACATGACAAAAAACTCATAGTGACCATATCTAGTCCTGAAAGCAGTCTTAAGAATATCTGAATCCCTGATCTTCAACTGGTGATAGCCCGAACGGAGATCAATCTTAGAGAACACCCTCGCTCCCTGAAGCTGATCAAATAAATCATCAATGCGAGGCAAAGGATACTTGTTCTTAATTGTTACCTTGTTCAATTGTCGGTAATCAATGCATATTCTCATTGTGCCATCCTTCTTCCTCACAAATAGAACCGACGCACCCCATGGTGACATACTAGGCCGAATGAACCCCTTATTTAGGAGTTCTTGAAGTTGCTCCTTCAATTCTTTCAACTTTGCTGGTGCCATACGATATGGTGGAATAGAAATGGGCTGAGTGCCAGACACCTGGTCAATACCAAAATCAATATCCCTGTCCGGTGGCATGCCTAGCAGGTCTGCAGGAAAAACATCGGGAAAATCCCTCACAATTGGAACAAAATCAATGCTTTGAGTCTCAGCTCCAACATCCCTCACAAACGCTAGATATGACAGACAACCCTTCCTAGCCATACGCTGGGCCTCCAAGAAAGAGATCACTCTACTAGGAACATAATCAGTCACGCTATGCCACTCGATTCGCGGTACACCCGGCATAGACAAAGTGATTGTCTTAGCATGAAAGTCTAGAATAGCATGACACGGAGATAACCAATCCATGCCCAAAATAACATCAAAGTCCACCATGCTCAATAGCAATAGATCAACTCGGGTCTCTAGAACCCCAATAGTCACAACACATTACCGGTACACATGGTCCACAACAATAGTATCGCCCACCAGGGTAGACACATGAACAGGTAAAGCAAGAAACTCCCGAGGCATACCCAAATAATGAGAAAAATATGAGGACACATAAGAATAGGTGGAACCGGGATCGAATAATATAGAAGTATCTCTATGGCAGACTGAAACAATACCTGTAATGCAGCATCTGAAGCAATAGCATATGTCCTGCATGGAATAGCATAGAAACGAGCCTGGCCACCGCCTGATCGACCTCCCCCTCTGGGGCAACCCCTGGCTGCCTGACCTCCACCCCTAGCTAGTTGGGTGGATGGTGAAGTAACTAGAGCAGAAGTTGAGGGTTGACCCCTCTGCTGAAATTCACCATCACAAAGTCGAGGGCACTGCCTCCTCATATGTCCAAACTCTCCACACTCATAACAACTACCCAGTGCTGGAGATGGGGACTAAAGGGAACCCCTCGCACTGGAGTGACTAGCAGATGCACTCGGCGCAGAAGAACCCTTAGCTGATAGGGCACGAGATGAACTCTAAGCTGGGAGAGCGCTGAATGAAGGCTGGCCCTGCTGAGACCTATAATGACCACCGACCTGAAGATGCCCCACGATACTGTGGACGGGCCGATTGAGCAGGCATGAAAGAACAACTTCTACCATGCTGGAACTGGCCCCTCAAAGGAGCACCACTATAACTGCCCGATCCTCGAGGCCTCTTGGCCTCCCTCTCCTCTCGCTCCCGATGGAGAACCGTCTCAATCTCACGAGCAATATCAACCACCTCCTCGAACATAGCACCCAATACTCTTTCTCTAGTCATCAGAATACAGAGATGGTAGTTAAGGCCATCCACAAATCTCCTGATCCTCTCACGATCTGACGGAATCATCCAAATGGCATGACGAGCCAACTCAGAAAACCTCATCTCATACTGGGTCACGGTCATATCCCCCTGCGTTAACCACTAAAATTGCCTACGCAGCTCTTCTCTGCGGGACTGCAGTACATACTTCTCAAAGAAGAGAGAGGAGAACTGCTGCCAGGAAAGGGGTGCTGCACGGACAGGCCTATGCCTCTCAAAATCCTCTCACCAAGTAAAGGCAGCCCCCGAGAATTGAAAGGTGGTAAATGACACACCACTAGACTCAAGAATCCCTGCTATACAGAGCATCCGCTGACACTTGTGAAGAAAACCCTGGGCATCCTCGCCCTCAGCACCACTGAACGACGGAGGCTGGAGCCTACCAAACCTCTCAAGACGACGCTGCTCATCATCCAACATGACTGGTACTACGAACTCCTGAACTGGCGCAACCGGCTGAGCTGGAGGTGCCCCCGACATCTATAGGCCCTGCATTACCTATTCAGGTGTGCGAGCAGTGGGGGTCTGATTGCCTCCCCCGGCCTGTGAAGGATCTGCTGCGGTAGTGGCTGAAACTGCCTGAGCCAGGCTAGTGCAAACTGATAAGATCTGTACCAAGGCCTCCTGAAGACCCGGAATCACGATGGTCACCGCTGGTGCCAGAACTGGTGCTACTGGATCCTGATCCGGAGCTGGGGTAGTTGGTCGTCAATAGGTGCTGCCCTCGCTGCTCTGCCTCTGCCTCTGCCATGTCCACGACCGCATCCACGGCCTCTAGTGGCCTCAGTGGGTGGCACTGGTGGTCGTCCACCTCGTCCGGTAGCTCGCGCCCTCACCATATGTGAGAGAATATAATTATAGAAGTTTAGTTCTCGGATCAACAAAGTCGCATGACAAGAATTTCAAGTATGTGAAGTTTTTCTTAAAGGTTCTGCAGCCTCTCAAGGATAAATACAGACGTCTCCGTACCGATCCACGAGACTCTACTAAACTGGATCATGACTTGCGAGACCTATGTAACCTAGGCTCTAATACCAACTTGTCACGATCCCAACCCCAGTCATGATGGCTCCTAACACACTACTAGGCAAGCCGGACCAACTAACAACCTCAATCCGTTTTCTTATAAAAATCATTATCAGCTAACACAGTTAAATTGCTAAATTACCCTAATAAGAGTTTAAGTTAATGAGTTAAATATGCGGAAATCCAGATGATAATACCACTACATAGCCCATACAGATCCGGTGTCACAAGGCTCGAGCCTCTAGTACAAGTTTAACAGCCTAATACATAATCAGTCTAGGAAATGCGGATAAAATGAAAGGATAGAAGGGAGAGATCCGGGCTGCGGACGCCGTGCAACTACCTCGATGCTCCCGGGTATGAACTGATCGACTGAAAATCCTCACTCAGCCTCTGGAACACCTGGATCTGCACGCAAAGTGCAGGGAGTAATGTGAGTACTCCGACCTAGTGAGTAATAAGCATAAATAATGACTGAGGATAAGAAGTCACATAAAACACAGAGTAATCTATAATGCGGCAGTTTAAACAAGTAATATGAAAGCAGTAAACCAATAGAAACAAAATATGGTGATGCTACAACAAAAAGCGGTTAAGTGACAGACATATAAAGAAAATCAACACATATAATGGTACCTTATAGTACCCGCTGCGGCGTGCAGCCCGATCCATATATTTCGTCGACGGCGCTCACTGGGGGTGTGCAGACTCCGGGAGGGTCCCCTTACGGCCCAAGCACAATATCAAGCCATCTCGTGGCATCAAATTTAGGCCCTCGACCTCATATCAATATCCGTATGACACTGCTGCAGCGCGCAGCCCGATCCCATAGTATCCTCACATCTGGCCCTTGGTCGTACTCAGTCCAAAAATCATATAAGCCCCTCGGGCATTAGTAAAACAATAGTTCCCAGCCCAAACATCATTTAATATATCATTTTAGTTTCAAAACCGGGTAAAAGTGGCTGAGTTGTAAAATAGTGGAAAATGGTACGACTGAGTTCAAGTAGTAAGTCAAAACAGCAAGGAAATAGTTATAAAACTCCCCGGAGGGTCCGAATAGTTGGCACGAAGCCCAAATATGGCAATCAGTCCAAATAATGATGATAATAAAATAAGCTTCAATCAAAATACGCGGTAAAAGCATCACTCAGGACAGACCAAGTCACAATCCCCAATAGTAAATGACCCTACGCTCATCATCAAGCGCGTGTCTCACCTTAATATAGCACTACGATGTGCAAATTCGTAGTTTCAAACCCTCAGGACATCATTTACATTCGATACTCACCTCGAACCGGCTAAATCTCTAGCTCCCGACGACTTTACCTCTCAAATCGGCCTCCTCGCGCGTCGAATTTGACCAAAACCAGAACGAATACGTCACAATATGCTAAGGGAACAAAGCCCAAGTGAAAACAATCGAAAATATCAAAAATCCCAAAATTAGCAGAACCCGAGCCCCGGGCCCACTTCTCGAAACTCAGAAATTTTCACATCATCGTGTTCCTTATCCTTCCACGAGTTCATACATGTCAAAAGTTCTTAAATCCGACCTCAAATGGTCCTTCTAATCCCAATTCAAAAGTTCAAAATCCCAAGCCCTAGTTAATTTCTAGGTTCAATTTCACAGTAGAATCACGTTTTAGGTTAAAAAATCTTACCTCTAATCAATTCCTCTCAAAGAGCTATCAAAATACTCAGCTATGGTGGAAAAATAGCTCAAAATCACAGATGAAATGTTTAATAAACTCACTGCTCAGACATAACTGCATCTGCGGTCCAATAGCCGCTTCTGCGGTACCGCTTCTGCGGTCGTTTCTCCGAATCTGCGGAATTTCACTTAACGGACCAATACCGCATCTACGGTCCACTCGCCGGTTCCGCGGCTTCGCATATGCGGTACCCCTTCCGCATCTGCGGTTCCAGGCATTCCTCAGCCTTTCCGCTTCTACGACCGAAACCACGCATCTGCGATACCGCACCTGCGGTCCCCAAACCACAGGTGCGAAAACACCAGAAGCAGCAGAAAATCTGCCATCACTAAAATTCCAAAACTTCCCTTTAGCCATCCGAAATCACCCCGAGGCCCCCGAGACCTCAACCAAAAACACCAACACATCCTAACACCCCATTCAAACTTGTTTCAATCATCAAAACACCTCAAACAACATCAAATTACCCAAAACTCATCGAATTCAAGCCTAAGTTTTCTAAAAACTTCCGAAATACGCTTTCGATCAAAAACGCAACCAAACCACGTCCAAATGACCTGAAATTTTGCACCATTTCGACCCCCGGATCAAAATCTCACCTAGCAACCGGAAATCGCCAAAATACGAACTTCGCCAATTCAAGCCTAATTCTACACTGGACCTCCAAAACCACTTCCGATCACACTCCTAAGTCACAAATCACCTCCCGAAGCTAACTGAATCATTAGAACTCACATCCGAGCCCTCTAACTCATAAGTCAACATCCGGTTGACTTTTCTACCTTAAACCTTCTTAAAAGAGACTAAACTTCTCATTTCTTACCAAAACCACGCCAACCGCAAACTAATCAACTCGACCATATAAAACACGGATAACGAAGCATAAAGAAGTAGAAATGGGGGAAACGGAGCGATAACTCCTGAGATGACTGGCCGGGTCATCACATCAACGAATCACAACTCCTCGTAGCATAGAAGAGCAACTCACAAATCATTTTAGAACACGAATAAGCTCAACATCAACTGAATGGCACATCCCTCAGCAATGGCAGTCCGGAGTCAACAAACCCGACTTGATGCAGAACGCCATCCATATTGGTCCTACCAATGAACCCCAAATCAGTTCTGGTCATCCACAATAGATAAATAATCCCATGAAAGTCCACAATGACTAAATTACAACACATACTAACCTCTGACTAACCTTGGGCACATTTTCACAGTCCACAAGTACGAAACAATCTACTCATGAGAACTCCCAGTCTCCAAATCCATAGAGTATACGAATCACTATATCTTATCTCAACTCCACTGCCTAAATGTCCAACACTTCTCCAATTACACGATCATCCCACGAGGAATACTTCTATAATTCTTCTGCGCTATAAAGCAAAATTTGAACATCAACAGTCGATCAAACAAGAGAGTGCCGCAATACCAATAAAGTATTCATAAACCAAAACACATTGCCCCCTTCTAAAATGTATACTCTCATCAAGCCATATCAAATAGTAATGCCATTTACCTAGTCATCTGAAACCATCCATGCTGCATAAGAATTTATGACCTTCCTTTAAAAACTGAATCGTGACCTTGCACATGCCAATCTTGATCATACACAACACACCGCATATAACATGCCATCCTATGATAAATACGAGAACTTCATAATCCACTCCGAGGCACAAGTAACTACATACTCAATTAGCCAAGAACCTTCCATTTGATCTCATCCAGGAAAAAATTGCTATACATCACATGCTCCTCACGCCAATAGGAAATCTGCATCTCTAACCTTGGTAGAAAACCATCAAGAATCCTCCGAAACCCATTTGCACTTAACCAAATCATCAGGACTGAATCCTTCTAACTCAACCAAGCTACGCAATCCATCAAAACCCGAGGGTATTGCCACAAAAGACCTATAGAAACTCACTACATCATAAGAACCAAAAGAGTCAATCATATTCGTTACGCTGCTAATCCAATCTTTTACCAAGTTGTCCTAATTTTTTCGAGTTTCTTCTGAATTGCCTTCAAACTGATAATTTTCCTTGCTAGTACACTACTAGCCTTAACCAGAACTTGCCCCACGAACTTTAGCATAGAACCACACCACCCTAAAGCTTATAAGTCACTGAATTCCCTCTTAAGTATCCCAAAAGTACCACATCCAAAATACTTACTCTGAAGAGACTTCCTGCTAATCTAAAACCATTACCTTCACCTTCCTAATACTGATATGTAGAATCCATAATTATATAGAAATGCCACAAGACTTGACACCATCCAATGTAAATCTCAGCTTCTAGCCAAATACACATCCTGAAGATCCCCAATTGTTACATATAAATCTTGAATCCATTAGAACCATTCTCGAGAGTCATTTACTCTGCTCCAATCTCAATTAGAATGGTCAAACAGACCGAACTGTTACACCCCGTAAGTTTAACAACCTTGATACCGTTATATATATTTGATATGGTATTTTGAGCGGAACATTTTTGTAAAGAAAAAAATATGATTTTATATAGTTATTAATATTACTACTTTCGAATATGTTTCAAATTATACAAATAATATGAGAAAGTTTAAGAGATTATAATTATTGTAAAGATATGAATTATTTTTTTCACAAGAAAATAAGGTTATCTTTTTTTACCATTTTAAGAATTAAGTGTACGAAAATTGTACTCTTTATATGAGATTAAGAAAATTATAAGTTGAGAAAATATATTTATTTTTACATGAATATTTTAATAAAATAATAGTGTATGAATTTATTTTACATGGTACCACATAACTGTAATAGTACGGTGTATAAAGTGTATTAAAAATAAGTAGAATTTTAAGTAATTTAAGACAATTCTTAATTATGCGAGTAATTTATTAATTATCAGGTAGCGGAATATTACCTAATTAATTAATTAGTGTAATTGGGTAAAGTTGGATAGCCTCCAATGTGGCAGCAGTATATCATCTATTATGTGACTCATAAACCATTTTGAAAGGTGGCAACCTAATGTAGTAATTTCTAGACCACTTACTGAAAAGTGGTGTAACAAAGGCCTCACACTCCAAGCTGTCTCTTGCAGTGCCCTTTGCTGAAGGAAGTTTATTCTTAAGAAATTCCACAGCACTCTTGACAACTGCTTCATTTGCTCAGCTATTGATCATCGACTCAGTAGTGCAGAGGCATATACTTATTTTACAATAGCTAACTTATTGTACTTGCTTTAAATTTTAATATACCGTCCGGAATGTTGCTGCTTCATTGCAGCGTTCCCATCGTCCCAAACGTAAGAGAACTTACGAAATCATTTATTTGCTTGGGAACCTTTTAGACATTTGCCTCCTTTTCTCAAATCACTACGATCTTGCCATCACATGTTTGGTCGTAATAAATGTGTGTTAGAGGGATTGTCAAGAGAATCGGCCCAGGTATGTTAAGGCTATCCCTTCTTTCTTTTTGCATGATCTAAGTAACAATACGTAAACGTAATGATATTCCATAAGTAGTTCTACTCTTAGTAATTAAGGATGTCTATATTATTCATTCCCGTAAAGTGATGTTCAAGCATGTCTAAGTAAGTATCTAGTCCGTATTGAGGTATATGATAGAAATGTTAATGTTTTTAATATAGTAATACATGCATCTTCATGCATATACATTTACCACCGAGCTACGGCCGGGCGGGCAGACAAGCATTTATCACCGTGCTACGGCCGGTGGGGTAGTTACATATTTACCACTGTGCTACGGCCGGTTGGGCAGTCATGCATATTCATTTACCACCGTGCTATGGCCGGTTGGGCAGACATGCATTTACCACCACACTACGGCTGGTTGGGCAGTTACTACCGGTTGGGCAGTTATGCATTATTATTTACTGCCGGTTGGCAGTCATACATTTACCACCGTGCAGTTACCACTGATCAGTTGGGCAGTCATGCATCATACGATATGAATAATAGAAATAGTCTCAAAGAGAAGCATTATATGTGTAAGTATGATAAGTATGCAGATAAGGTGGCATTTCAGAGTTTCAGGTTGATTCATATATATCCTTAATTAATGTTGAATTATAGTTATGTTTGAGTTCTGCCTTACATACTCAGTACATTATTCGTACTGACGTCCTTTTGTTGGGGAAGCTGCATTCATGCCTGTAGGTATGGATAATCAATTTGACGAGCCCTTATAGTAGACGAGATTAGCTTCAGCAAAGGATTGGTAAGACTCCACCTTATTCGGAGTGCATCCGAGTCTATGAGTCATATGTCAGAAGTTTTCTACAGACTTAAGGGTAGGCCGGTACCCTGTCTCCGTTGATGTTAAATAATCTTAGAGGATTTGTAGACAGAGGTTCATTTTGTATAGTATGTCAGAGGCCTTGACGGCCCATATGTATTTGTTTTTAAAGAAAAATGGTTAAGTGATACAGTATATTACCACTTACAGTTGTACATTATGAGTTGTGCCCATGTGGGCCCATGATAGTTATGTAAGGAATGAGATCAGCTAACTCGGTCTATGTATGTTCTAGTTTTGGTCGAATTATCATGAGTTACAGAGTGGTTCGCTCGGGCCAGTGTGGCACTGGATGCCAACCACGCCGCCCTAGGTTTGGGGCGTGAAATGAACGACCTGTGCCCCATTA
This sequence comes from Nicotiana sylvestris, assembly GCF_000393655.2. Lineage (NCBI taxonomy): Eukaryota > Viridiplantae > Streptophyta > Magnoliopsida > Solanales > Solanaceae > Nicotiana > Nicotiana sylvestris. The sequence continues at coordinate 99,780,412 of NC_091063.1, read as the reverse complement.
GCACTCCAACACCCAAAGAAGTAACCCCACTTTATTGAAACCAATAAATTTCTGCTCCATGCACATTACATCATTCACCAATAACAACTTAAATCATTCTGTGATTCTCATAGACTTATAAAGACTAAAACAGCTCGTACCCAAAAAATCATTTACTCAAGTTATCCTTGATCTCATCCTCTGCAGAACATAACTCATTCGCAAATATATCTCAAACCGAAACCAATACAATACATAACCGTGTACTCAACTTATCAATAGCGAACTCCCCCACTTAGCTCAAAGCCATAGATCAAAACACACCATAACTCACAATGCTCATACTTTATTACAACCATAATACTGCAGTGAGATTCAACTAAATCCTCCATAAACTCATGTAACGCAAACCATCTAGCATCTCAAATCATCTGCAAATCTCGCATTCGCCTTTGTAACAGTCAAGCCAACTCTCATAAAATATCCAAACTCAAATTGCAACACATATAATTCACTGGTAAAAGATAACTCGCTACAAAACAACATAGGGATCACAAAAACCTCAGGACACCCCGTAGGAGATAACCCACCTGCTTCGCCTCAAACTAACATCTATTTATACCCTTCCACAGACATAACTATTACACAATCACTTAATCTTTCCTGAGTCTGAACTCATATCACGACATGAAAATATACTTCACTTCTCAACTAAACAATTTGAAAAGATCTTTCCACACACCCATAACTCGAGACTATGCATAACATCAAGGCAGAAATCAAGCACCCAATAGTCCTCTTTACATTACAAGCAAACTTTCTCGTGAAATTCAACCCATATGAACACATTTCGCAGTCACATAATACTCATCACGTAGCAATCCAGTCATAAATTCTACTAATAGGGACATTATCGGACATATAAATCTAAAAGCACGTGTTCACACAATCAAAATCTTTGAGCTCAAGCTACAGTCAAAACACGGCCTCAAGTCCTTCAAACTGGGCCATCATCATCACACAGAAATAAAATCTCGCACCTCATCTATATAATCACAAGTCGTCGATGCAAAACTGATAAAATGCGCTCATTTGCGCATACGAATGCGTGGAAGGAATTCGAAGAGTTATGCTTCAAGCTGAATCAATGACGTACGATAAGGAAAGAAAGATGGGAAGTATATCCTAAATGTCCTGTAGCCTCTCGAAGATAGGTATGAACGTCATCATACCGATTTGCAAGACTCTACTAGACACTTGCTCATGACTTGTAGAACCTATGAACCTAGAGCTCTGATACCAATCTGTCACGATCCAAAATCCACCAGTTGTGATGGAACCTAACCCAAGCCGCTAGGTAAGCCAACTAATAACTAACTAACTCCAATGATATTAAATAAACAATTAAACATAGTAGTTATCTAAATCTTATACAATTCCCAAGGACTGGTAGTACAAATCATGAGCTTCTAAGAATAGAGTTTACAAAGCTGGGATGAAGAAAATACATCTTCCGTTTGAAAAGTACATAAGTAGAGTTTTACAAAACTAAGGCTACCATGAACAAGAGGCAACTACAACAGGACGTAGGTACACCTTCAAATCCAGCTTCCGCCATGCACAAATATATCAACATCCTAAATCTGCATGCAATTTGCAGAAAGTGTAGTATGAGTACAACTGACCCCCATGTACTCAATAAGTAACAAACAGAACCTTAGGTTGAAAGTAGTAATGAGCTGGAACATAGGTCGGGTCCAACACCAATAACCAATAGCAGTTCATAACAATATAAAGCAAGTAAATAAGAAAGTAGCTCAGAGATAAAACGTTTAACCTTTTTATAGTTTTTCAAAAAAAAACAGTTCCGCTTTTCAAGAATATCACTGAAAAAAAAAAATCCTTTACCGAAATCGTCAAACATATGAGTAAGTTTGAAAACTGTAATTTTTCCCAAAAAACCTTTTCATCAGGTAAATATTTCATTTCCAAAAGGCATGAGAAAAGTACATCTTTATGCCTACATGTCAATATACTGGTAAATCATGAATGTCACCAAAACCGGGCAGCAAAGGAAATGCATCTCTATGCATATATTTCAAGTACGTATGTTAAATGAAGTGCCTCTCTGTGATGAACTCATGTACTCACACTCTCAGAGTACACAACCTCATTGTCTCGCGTTATCTCTTACCGTGCTCAATACTCAGTACACTTAATTACTCAGCACTGTACAGTACTCGTTGCGACGTGCAATCCGATCCATAAACACATACATAATCGACTGTGCTCACTGGGGGTGTGCAGACTCCGGAGGGGCTCCTACTGCTTAAGAGCTATAATCCGCACGAACAACTCACATGCTAAACGGATAACTAACGTGCTATAACATCAATACCTGGATCCGCATGGACAATTCATGTACTGCATGGACAAATCATGTGCCATAGTATCAAGATCAGAATCCACACGGACAACTTATGTGCCATAATATCAATATCTCACATTCAGGCCCTCGACCTCACTTAGTCATTAATCTTTCCAGTGTCACTCACAGGCTCACAATGTCATGAAACTAGCCCGACAATAATGATATGATGTACCAATAAACAACAACTGAGACTGAGATATGATATAAATGAATGAATATGACTGAGTACGAAATATCAATGAAATGAGTGAGATAACAGCAAGAAATGACTTATTGGTCCTAACAATATCATCATAAAGCCTAAACATGATATCTAGCATGATTTGACAGCTCAGTTACTTAATATCATGGTGAAAACACAAATATCAACAAAATATGATCATTAAACAGTGTCATGGAACAACACATCCACAATTTACAAAGTGCACGCCCACACGGCTGTCACCTAGCATGTGCGTCACCTCAATATCGATCACATAACACGTAATTTGGGGTTTCATACCCTCAAAACTAAGTTTAAAAGAGTTACTTATCTCAAACAAGACAATTCCACACACCGAGCAAGCCAAGCGATGCTCCAAGAATGTCATCGTGCGCGTAGAGACCTTCGAACGGCTCAAAACTAGCCAAAAGCAACTCAAATACATCATATAAGGCCCAAGGAAACAGTTACAAATGATAAAGATTGAATCCTATGTCAAATCCCAAATCCGGCCAAAAATCACACCCATGCCCGCACCTCAGAACATGACAAAACTCAAAATATTCGACAACCAATTCAATTACGAGTCCAACCATACTAGTTTCACTCAAATCCGATTCCAAATCAGTGATCAAAACTCAAATTATATTATGAAACTTTAGGCCAAAACCCCCCAATTTCCTCTTTCAATTCATCAACCAATTGCTAAAAATGAAGATGAATTCATGAAATATAATCAAACTGAATAGAGAATACTTACCCAATCATTGTGATGAAATTTGCTCCAAAATCTCTTCAATCCGAGTCCAACATCTCAAAATATAAAGAAAAACAAAACCCTCAATTTTTATAACTCTGCCCAGCACTTTCGCATCTACGTATTAGTGGTCGCATCTGCGACCTTCGCTTTTGCGATGGCCATGACCGCATATGCGGTCGCGCTTCTGTGCAAATACCTCTGCACCAACAGACCTTCACTCATCAATGAAAACTCGCATTTGCGACACTTGGCTCACATCTGCGGCCGTCGCACCTGCGCAAACCAGCCCCAGGTGTGGTCATACCAGAACCAAAAATCTTCAGTAATGCAACATAAAATGAAAATGATCAGAACCTCGTTCGAAACTCACCCGAGCCACTCGGGGCCTAACCAAATAGACCAACAAGTCCCATAACATAACATAGACCTACTCAAGGTCTCAAAACACACATAATAACATCGAAACGATGAATCACACCTCAATTCGAATCATTAAACTTTGAAACTTCAACTTACACAGTCGATGCTGAATCCTATCAAATCATGCCCGATTGACCTTAAATTTTGCACACAAGTGATATTAGACATTAAGTACCCGGTCCAACTTTTGGAATTTGAATCCGACCACGATATCAAAAGTCCACTCCCGATCAACTTTTCCCAAATTCCAACTTTCACCATTTCAAGCCAAATTCCACTACAGACCTCCAAATCACAATTTGGATGTTCTCCTAAGTCCAATATCACCCAACGGAGCTAACGGAACCATCAAAAATCTAATCCAAGGTCAAATACTAAAAAGTCAAACTTGGTCAAATCTTTCCAATTTAAAGCTTCTAGTTGAGAATTATTCCTCCAAATTAATTCTGAATAACCTAAAAACCAAAATCAATGATTCACATAAGTCATAATACATTATACGGAGCTACTCATGCCCTCAAAAAATCAAGCGAAGTGCAAATGCTCAAAATAATTGGTCAGGTCGTTACACATGGTTACGTGTTGTATTGGTTTTGATTTGAGGTATACTTGTTAATAAGTTATGACTTGAAGAGGTTGAGATCAAGGATAACTCGAGTAAGAAAATTTTTAGACACGGGTTATATTACACTCTATCGGTATATGGGAACCATGGATCAATTAAGTTGTTATTCATGAATGATGTAGTGTGCATAGAGTAGGAATTTGCTTGGTTGTGTTAAGGCGGGTTATTTCTTTAGGTGTTGTCATGATAATGGGGAACATGTTGTTTGGACAATTTGGGTGGTGCAATTGTGGTTTGAATAGAGTGGATTACTCTCGAGAAGGTGCTCATGGATTCAATATTTATATATAGCAATTGAGAATTTTTTTCAGATTTGTATATGGCTAGAATCTGATATTTACATTGTATGGTGTTGAGAATCACGATATTTCTATATCATTATGGATTATACATTTCAATATCAGGAAGGTGAAGGAAATTTAGATTTACAGAAGGTCTCTTCAGAGTGGGTATCTTGGTTGTGGTACTTTTGAGGTGCTTAAGAGGAATGGGCCTTAGGGAAGTGTGGTTTTATGCTGGGATCTCTTGTGGTGAGCTTTGTGTAAGGAATGTGGTGTTCTGGCAAGGAGAAGTGTCAACTTGAGTGTAATTCGGAAGGAAGTCGGAGAAATAGGACAACTTGTAGTAGGTTAGATCAGCACAGTAATGGATATGATCGATTATTTGGGTTTTATGAGGCGGTGAGTCTATACAGGTGTTTTGTAGCAATACTCTTTGGTTTTGTGACTTGCGTGGCTTGGTGGAGTTAGATAGATTCAGTTTTGATGGTTTGGTTATGTTCAAAGAGGTTTCGATGAGCTCTCGATGATTTTTACCACGGTTTGAGACAGATATTTCCTACCGACGTAAGGAGTATGTTGAGTATTATGATTTTCTATTGGATGGAATCATGTGAAAGGTTCTTGGCTAATTTATTATGTCATTTTCTTGTGACTCAGAGTTGGTTATGAGATTTCTGTACTTTTCATATGATGGCATGATAGATGCGGTATGTTGTGTGGGATTCAGATTTGCATGTGCAAGGTCACGAGTTAGTTTTGAAGGGAAGGTAATGAATTATTAGGCAACATAGATGGTTTTATATGACTAGATGAATGTTATTACTACTTAGTATTGCCCGAGAAGAGTGTACAATCAGAAGGCGCACCGAGTTTTGACTTATGGATGCTTCATTGGTATTGCAGTACTCGCCTAGTTGATCGACTACTTAGTATTGCCCGAGGAGAATGTACAATAAGAATTATAGAAGTATTTCTCATGGGATGGTCGTGTATGAGAGATGTGGTAGACATTCGAGTGTTGGAGTTAGGATCAACTATTGTGATTTATGTGTTCTATGGATTTGAAGACTGGGAGTTCTTAGAAGTAGATTGTTTCGTGGCTATGGACCGTGAAGATGTGGCCAAATCTAGCCAAATGATAGTATGTGTTATGGTTAGGTCATTGTGGACTTTCGGAGGGTTAATTGTCTATTTGTGGATAACCATGGTTGATTTGGGGGATCATTGGTAGGCCTAATGAGGATGTGTATTCTACACCAAGTCAGATTGGTTGACTCTGTACTACTAGTGTTGAGGGATGTGCCATTCGGTTAGAATTGATCTCATTCATATCTAGTATGTTCTATGTATTACTCTTCTATTCTATGAGGGGTTGTGATTTGTTTTCTATATGCACACATGGTGCGGTTCTGTTTGGGTGTTGTAGCAGAATTCGAGCGAGGTGGTGATTGGGGTGTGGAATGGATGATTGCGCCTTGGTTATGGCCTTTTTCCAATTTTGATATATTGTGTTGTTTGCTTCTCCATAGTTATGGCCATGCACTTTGTGTACTTCATATCGAATTGTGCGTGGTTGTTGATTCTGAGCATTGTGGCTGGAGGTATTTCATATGGACCGATATTTGGATAGGGTTACGCATTGCAACAAAGTTATGATGGAATATGATCTGTTGTGTAGATTCGTGTGCCTTGGTTCTACTATGTATGATTGTCTCATAGCATTATGGTTGTGGCGGTACTAGTTGAGTTTGCGAGACGGTTTTCTTATTTGAGTCATTTTTTATATTTGAGTGCATTGAGTTATTGCGTATTGGTGCACGAATTGCACGGTTTGTGGCTCTAGCTTTTATTAATGTTGTTTGTCAATATAATGGTTGTGTTTGCCTAGATGAGTTTATTGGACCTAGAATGTGTACCATCTAATTTGATTGCAGTATGTATGGAAGAATAATATCGGAAGTCGGCTTAGGATTTGGTTTTGGTTCTGATTGCATGAGAGAGGGCTTCATGACTTGTTGATCTGATAATTGGTTATGAGTTCCTGCATGTTTCTTTCGTCATCAGTAGTGTACTAAGGTTTTAGAATGGGGTTTTATTTGATATGAGGTTTATCACCGGTGCTGGATTTGTTTTGAGCAGTTATTGTGATTGGAAATTTGACTACGAGTATGCGAGCCATGTGGTATGTCATATGATTATATCTTGGGTTATGGTTATGACTTGATACATCTTTTTTAGACTCATACAGTGTGTAGATGCGAGATTCGGGTCTTGTAAGGAATTCCGGATGTTGGAAATTAGATTCCAAGGTTTATAGACTATGGTTGAATTGAGGATATTCAGTTATGTTGTGTCTTCAGGCTTACATGGATTAGGGTGATGTGGGATCACCCAGGGTATGGGCATGATAAGGTTATATGGAAATTTGATAGCTTTGGAATGACTTTGGGCACGTTCGAGGACGAACGTATGTTAAAGTGAGGGAAAACGTAACAATCTGACCGATCATTTTGAATATTTGCATTATGTTCAGCTATTTGAAGTCTTGCATAGCTTCTTATTATGTATTATGACTTATATGAATCATTGATTTTCATTTTCAGGTGATCCGAAAGTTGATTTCGAAGAATGAATTTTATGTTGAAAGCTTTAAGTTGGAAAAGTTGACCAAGTTTTACTTTTGTGTATTTGATCCCGAAACAGAGTTTTGATGGTTCCGTTAGGCCCGAATGGTGATTATAGACTCGGGCATATGCCCGGATTTTTATTTGGATATTTCTAGAAGGTTTCGGCACTAATTGGCAAAAGTTGAAAAATTGAAGGTTTGGAATGTTCATAAGTTTGACCGGGAGTTGACTTTAATGATATCAGCTTCATATTGTGGTTCCAACAATTGGAATAGCTTCACTATATCATTTGTGGCTTGTTTGCAAAATTTGAGTTTGTTTCCTTTGGCATTATTTGATGTTTTTGAGTTGCTTTTGACTAGTTTTGAGACATTTAGAGGTCGGTACGCGCGGGATGGCATTTCTAGAGTATTATTTAGCTTTCTCGGTATTGGATTTGGCTTGTTCGAGGTATGTAATACTTTTAAAATTGGTTTTTAGGGTATGAATCCCGAAATATATGCGTTATGTGTTTGGTGTTGAGGTGACACACATGCTAGGTGACAGATGTGTGGGTGTGCACGTGTGAATTATGACTCGGTTGATTCTGTGATACTATGTAGTTACCTAATCTTGATTTTAACCATAAAATCTCTACTTGCTAGAGTAATTGATCCTTGACCTATGTTAGAAACCATGTTTAGGCTATATGTTTATCCTGTTGGGACCCACTGAGGTTATATCTGCTGTTGAGTTATTAGCTTAAATTGCATTTACATACTAAGTCATATTCATTCATTTACATGTCATATCTCAGTCTTTGTTATCAGTTGTTATTACATCATATTGTTATCATTATTTGGGCTGATTGGCATGAGATTTGTGAGCCTGAGATATTGGAGAGATTGATGACTGAGTTGCGGTCTGAATGCCGGATTGTTAGTGATATTGATGGGATCGGGTTGCACGTCATAGCAAGTGTTAATGATTCATGATAGGATCGGGCTGCATGCCGCAACAAGTATTATTGATTCATAATGGTATCGGGATGTACGTCGCATCATGTATTATTGATTTGTGTGGAACGGATTGCATGTCGCAACATGCCTTATGGCTATATGTGGATCGGGTTGCACGCCGCAACATGCTTTATGGCTATTTGTGGATCAGGTTGCATGTCGCAACAGGCCTTATGACTATATGTGGATCAGGTTGCATGCCACAATAGGTCTTATGGCTATACGTGGACCAGGTTACACGATGCAACAGGTCTTATGGCTATATGTGGACCGGGTGGCACGCCGCAACAGGCCTTATGGCTATATGTCGATCGGGATGCACATTGCAACAGGCCTTATGGCTATATAAGGATCAGGTTTCATGCCGCAACATGACTTATGGCTATATGTGGATCGGGTTGCACGTTGCAACATGCCTTATGACTATATGTGGATCGGGCTGCACGCCGCAGCAGGTAGCGTACAGTGTTGAGAGATTGAGTGTGTTGAGTGATTGAGCATGATGAGTGAGAGTGCGAGATAGGGATATTGAGTACTCTGAGAGTGAGTACATGAGTTCATCACTGTGATGAATTGCATTGGCATATATATACATTTGACATACAAGCATGGAGATGCATTTCCTCATGCTACACGATATTGTGACATTTATGACTTCACATGCATATTGACATGTAGGTATAGAGATGTACTTTCCTCATGCCATTTGAGATTGAAATATTTTATGTGTTGTTGAAAGTTTTTTGGGAAAAATCACAGTTTTCTGATATACTCACATTTTGGTGATTTCGGTGAAAGATTTGAGTTTCACTGTTATACTTGAAAAACATGCCTATTTTTCCATAACTGAGAAAAATAGGCATGGCCGTTGTCCAAGCTCGTCACTGCTTTCAATCTAAGGTTAGGTTTGTTACTTATCGAGTACATGGGGTCGGTTGTACTCATACAAAACTTCTACACCTTGCGTACAGATTTTGGATGCTGATGTTGCTGTGTATGGCGGGAGCTGACATTGAAGATATACTTGCATTCTGGTCATAACTGCCTATTGTTTTTGGTAGCTTTAGAATTTCTAATATGTTCATGTATATTTCAAACAGATGATGTATTTATTTCATACCAGCTTTGTAAACTCTATATCTTAGAAGCTCATGATTTATACTACCAATCCTTGGGATTTTAAATAAAAGCTCAGTTATTTCATCATTTATTTTCTCATTTAAATCTCTTTTGAATCAGACTTTTGCTATTTGACTTGCATGGCGGGTTGGGTTAGGTGTCATCACGATTAGATGTACTTTTGATCATGACAATAAAAAATTATCTTACCAGCATAACTAATATCGACATTACTACTACACTCTATTCAACATTATTTTTATATCTCCTGCCACACGGACACTCCATACTCACGTAAATCAACATTTTCCTTCATCTGACTTGTTGCTTGCTGGATGCAAAACAACTTGTCTGATGCATAGATATTTTTGATGGTCTATTTAATTTATGTAAGACTTATTTGTCAAATATTCTTCTTTCTTTGTTTAACTTTTTTGTTCAATCAAATTATGCCTAATATATTTGAACTGACGGAATATAACCTGGCTCTCGGACAAGGAAAAAGGCAAAAATTGTAATTGATAATTTGTGGGAGCAAAATTATCACGTATGCGCAAAGACAAAATCAATGAAAAAAAATGCAACTAACCGATTGATCATTTTGAGAATTAGTATTTTGTTCGGCGGCTTAAGGTCTCGAACAACTTCGTATTATGTGTTATGACTTGTATGTATAGTCGAGTTCGATTTTCGGATGATTCAGGATCAATTTGAAAGAAGGATTCTTGTTCTAGAAGATTAAGTGGTAAGAGTTGACCAAAGTTTGACTTTTATATAGACGACTCCGAAATGGTATTTTGATGATCCCAATAGCTTTATGGGGTTTTTGGACTTAGGCGAGTATCCGGATTTGGATTTGGAGGTCTGTAGGTTAAGTGATGCAATTTGGCAAAAATTGGAAGAGTTGGAGTTTTGGAAGGTTGAGAAGTTTGATCGGGAGTTGGATTTATTGATATCGGACTCGGATTGTCATTTCAAGAGTTGAATTAGCTCTGTTATGTCGTTTGGAAGTTGCATGAAAAATTTAACGTCATTCTGGATTGATTTGATATGTTTCGGCATGAGTTTTGAAAGTTGGAAGATTTGAAAATTTGAGGTGCGATTTATAGTTTCAATGTTGTTTGATGTGATTTGAGGTCTCGAGTAGGTCCGCATTATACTATAGGACTTATTGGTATATTCAGACGGAGTCCCCAGTATTTTGGGTGAGTTTCAGACGAGTTTCAGACGAGTTTCCACGTTTTTGGCAACTTTGCTTCTGGTGTGTCGCACCTGCGCATTTTGGAGCGCAAGTGTAGAGCCGCTTCTGCGCGATGTTGGTCGCTTATGCGAGATGGTACACGTCCAGTTCTTCGCTTTTGCAGGTGCGCAATCGCACCTGTGGGATCTTGATCGCAGATGCGAACTTAAGCCTCCAGATGGTCTTCCGCTTCTGCGTAGTTTTGAGACGCTTCTGCAGAATCGCAGATACGAAATATGGGTCGCAGGTGAGATTTCTTGTGATTAGTGAAGGCCGCAGGTGCGGTGAATTTCTCTCAAATGCGAATGCGCATGTGCGCAATAATTGTCCATAAATGCGGTAATGCTGGGCAGAAAGGTTATAACTCGAGTGTTAGCCATTTTTATCATATTTTGAGTTGTAGACTTCAGATTTGGGAGATTTTTGAGGGGTTCTTCACGTGGTTATTTGGGGTAAGTGATCTTTACCTGCATTTGATTTTATTTATATTTTTATCATTAAACTAGTGAATTGACTGGAAGAAAATGAGAATTTTTTAAAATCTTTCAAAAATATAAAATAAGCATTTGAAGAGTGATTCGATATTGGAATTTAATAATTTTGGTATGGTTGAACTCGTAATGGAATGAGTGTTTGTATTTTATGAATTTTATCAGGTTCCAAGGTGCGGGCTTGGTGTTGACTTTTTGGATTAACCTTTTTAGTTTTAATTAAAGATCGAAACCTCAGTATCCAGAGTTGTTTCCTATGAGTTTTATTTATGATTTGAAGTTATTTTGGCTAGATTTGAGTCGTACGGAGGTTGTTTCACTCGAGAAGGTCATTTTAGAGTATCGGTCTAGCTTTTTTGAGGTAAGTATCTTGCCTAACCTTGTGTGGGGGAACTACCCCTTAGAATTTGAGTCATTTGTGCTAATTTGGGTCATGTAAAGTCCGTGTACACGAGGTGACAAGTACGTACTCGGGCTTATTTGTGGGAATTTGAACGTTAGGGCTCTTAGGTTCTGATGTTCACTAGATATGAAATTGTTTTATCATGTTAAATCCTTCATTAATTAAATTCACCCATACGTGTCTTATTTGGAGTTAATTGATTAATGTTCTACTCTTGTTTTCAATTAAACTCTTATGTGCCTTAATTGAAGTTATTGCATCTTTTATTTCCATGTTGTCTTTTCCGTAATTTGCTGAAATTATTATTATCTTTACCTTATTTGCTTAACCTTAATTGAAGTTATTATTACCTCTTCAGTAATTGCTTAGCCTTAATTGAAGTTATTATTACCTCTTCCGTAATTACTTAGCCTTAATTGAATTTATTATTGCCTCTTCCGTAATTGCTTAGCCTTAACTAAAGTTTTTGTTAACCCCTTCCTTTGTTGACGTATTCTTATTTGGGGTCATTGATTTATATTATCTCTCTTATCATCGAATTTCACTTTTGTGCAATCATTGTTACACATTTTCTCCCTTATTGAACTATTCTTGTTGAGACCATTATTCCGTGTTGTGTCTTTCTTTGTGAGCTCATTTTTCCATTTCTTTATGTTCTGAAGTTCTTGAGCTGATTTACTTGATGTATTCTCGTGTTATTGTTGTTGTTGTTATTGTTGTACTCAGTGTTGTTGAGCCCGAGGGCTATACGTGGTTGAGGTATTGAAACTGTTTTGAAAAGGATATTGTGGAATATGGGCACATGTTGTGAAAATCATTTTATTGTATTGTTATATTTTGGCACACGTGGCATTGTTAAGAGAATTGTCGGGTGTTCGCATGTGAGTTGTCCGTGTTGTTATTATTATTGATATTTGCACATGCGGCGTGATGAGGCAGGCTATATATGTGGGTTTGCGCATGTGGAAAGACAAGGTGGGAACACTATTATGCGCGTGCGGTAAGACAAGGCGTGCATTTACTTTATTGTTGCGCACATGGCGAGACAAGGTGGGCTATGCCGGGGAATGATCTGTGATGGCCTGGAGGCATTGTTATTGTTGATATTTGTGTAGTGATGTGCCTACCTTGTGTGAGTTTTACCTTGTACATTTTGTAGTGATCGTTTCGTATGTGTAACTCATTGTCTCCACTATTGCTTGTTGACTTGAAATATGATAGAACACTTGCACAAGCATACATGTAATTCATCACTCATTTTGGTTTAAGAAGATGAATACTGATGTTATTGGCCATTTATATGTACTCTTGTTTACTTCCCTTCTGTGGGAGAGTTATTCTATTGACACGTGAGTCGTCTGTGCGATCATGCGTTATTGTTATTGTTGGCAGGTGAGTTGTCTGTGAGGATATTAGATATTGTAACGCTCTTGGAACGTGAGTCATTCATGCGGTTATGAATTGTAATGTGGGCACAAGATACCAAGTGATTAGGATTCATAAATTGGGACCCGTGATTTGTGATTATGAGGTTTGATGCCTCGTGGAAATTCTTGAATAAATTTGGTGTGAAAGTCGTTGTTCTTATTGAGTTGTTATTGATTCCTTTATTTGGTTTCACCGGACTTAAACTGTGTTCAGCTTACTCTACAGCGTTATTATCTATTGCTAATTGTTGCTCTTAATTTCCTATTATAAGCATTGTTTTGTTATTGTTACCATTCTTAGTTCTATATTGTTATTGTCCCTTGCTATTTCACATTTATACTTGTTCAGGTTGTTTAATCCAATAGGTATTTTGATTGTCTCTCGTCACTACTCTACTGAGGTTAGTCTTGATACTTATTGGGTTACTCATGCTATGCTTCTGCACACTTTTGTGCAAATCCAGGTACCGCAGATGTTGTTGATCATTAGCTAGCTGATCTGGCATTGCTGTGGAGACTCAGGTTATACCTGTTGTTGCGTTCGTAGGCCTCGGAGTCACATTCTGAAATTTTACCTTGTACCGTTTATTTCTATTCCGGAACAGTTGGACTAGGTTTTTCTAGTAAACTCAGTAAAGCTTATGACTTGTACTACCGGTTTTGAGATTGTTGGTTTTGTATGAAAATTTTTTGTTTCATATTATAGTGGTTGGTTATATTTTGCCCTTATCTCTGTAAATAGGCTTACCTAGTCCTAAATATTAGGTGCCGTCACAATATCTTATGGAAGTAAATCGGGGTCGTAACAAAAAAATATTGTGCACGTGAAGCTTTCGAGTAGGGTTCAGAAAACGACGTGGATTTAATAAGGCACAAAAGTTCGCGTCGCCGCACGCATATTGGATGCTTGCCAGTTGCCATTCAAACATTGTGTTTGCTAGAATGACATTGAAATGGATATTTAACAATCGTCAACAATAGCTGCAATCAATAATAGTTTTTCCAGTTTAATTAAATTTCGATAGACTAACTAAATTATATAAAATAAATAAAAGCGTTATTTGTCAAAGTTTTTTTTTAAATATTTTAAACATTTGAAATCGGTCACAGTTTCTGATTAAAATATAAAATCTTATAAATTGAACCACAATACAATAATTATTATAGTATTCAATATACTTATAGAAATGAAGTTCATCAGAGGACAGATAGTGAAATATTGAAACGGCGGAAAGTTGAAGTGTCAGACTAAATGGCTAATGCTGTCTGTTGGGGGAAGCAGACACACGTAGAGAGACGCCGCCGGTAAATAACAGACGTGACAACCTCTAGGACCTGTTGTTTAAGCCACGAAAAAGAAAGCTTGTAGTAAAACATTTAGCCATATTTACTCATGTTTATATGAAACTACAAGTAAGGTTGTATTGTGGTCTAGGCCGAGCCCGGGACCGGCCCAGGCCCGCGAGTCCACATGGGCTTTGGGCTAAACGGCCTAGCCCGTATGGTTCGGGCCCAAGCGGTCCTAGGAGCCCACTGTGGGTCGGTCCAGCATGGAGAGACCGCGAGCCCAGGACCGTTTAGCCCGGGACCGGCTGGTGGGCCAGGGCCGGTTCAACCGGGCCCAACGGCTATTTTTCAATTTTATTTTTAAAAATTGGCCAATGGTTGAAAGTTTAAAAACTAACAGTTGGCCTGCCAATTTAGCCGTTTGGATAAGAGAATCCCGACGGCTCCTTTAATGTTTTGGAATGGTGAAAGGACAAAGAAAAATACTATCCGGTTCTTTCAAGGATGGCTTGAGATATTTTAAGTATTCAAGCTTCAACAGTGGCATCGGAGAGCGCTTTCAGTCAAGCGAGACTTCAAATCGGTGATCATAGAGCGTCTATGAGGGAGAGCTTGGAAAAATCAGTACGCTTCGGAGATTGGACTAATATGTAACTTGTATTTTGACACATCTTCATTAGTTTTTCTCCTTTTAATGGTGGTATTAGCACCTTGTTGTGCTCACTCCATTGAGGGCAGGAAGACTAAGAAAAATATTGTCATTTTTTGTTAATGTTGTAATAATAAAAATTATAAGGCATCCCCTTGAACATTTCTTTACAATTTTTTTGTGTTTAAATTTGAATTAGAAGATTTAAGTCACAATTATTATAATATAATTTACTAGAAATTCCCTTAGATAAAAAAAAATTCAAAAAAATAATATCCCGGAACACTTAGGCCCGTGGGCCTGGCCCACTTAGCCCGGGCTCATGTGGGCTTAGGCCCACAGTGGGCCGGTTCCACCCTTCAGGACCATTAAGCCCGGAACCGCTTGGGCCCAGCCCGCCAGAGCCCGGGACCGTTTGACCCAGCCCGTTTAGCCCATTTAGGCCCGGGCCCGGACCACATAACAACCTTGACTACAAGGAATAAGGAATGTTGTTATATTTATATATTTGCATTTAGTTCTAGCTCTATAAATAATTTTTGCTTAAGTTTGTAACTCGTAAAGTTAAATATGCAGATCACACTATTTGCAACAAATATTTCGGGATATGAAAAATTAAAGGGCAATCAGAAAACAAGAGAAAAATATTTATATTAATTAATTGTGAGTAAAATTTTATTTCTCCCTTGATTCTTCTCTCTTTATTATCTCTTTGATTCGAGGGCTGAAGCAATGTGTTTCTCGAATGTATGATGATGCGGACTTTCTTGAATTTATTTGATATCCATGAAAGTCTATTATAGATCTTCTTAGAGAATTTGACTATCAAGAATTATTTGGCCACATCTTGATATCTTTGCTCGTATCTCCTGAGTTTATGGGGTTTTCGAGGTGATCTCCATTTCCGAGATCCCCTTTTAAGGAAATGTGTAACATTTTTTTATATGATTGACCTAGGGTTATGGCAGAGTATTTTTCAAGTTCGGATTTTTATAGAGTATCCTCCAATCAATCCTAATGGACTCCTAAAATTACAAAAGTCGTCTTGTACTGTATTGAATTTAGGATTTAGCCCAAATTTTCTATGGGTTTGATCCGTTAAAATTTTAATGTCTACATATGCCCCCTATTTCAAGCTTTATCAGGGTGTTGGCTTGCTGAAACTTGAAGACGAGACCTGAAATACTCAACCATCGCAACATATGATTTTGAAATTGGTAGTTTTCAATTTGCAGGAGGATGAGATGAAAGCTAGAACTTGTCCCGCTAGGCGTGCCAATTTGTTTACAACAATTTTTTTGAGGTATGGAAAATTAAACGAAAATCACAAAATAAGAGAAAAATATTTTTACTAATCAATTGTGAGTACAATTATGTTTCTCCCTTGATTATTCTCTCCTGATTATCTCCTTGATTCAAGGACTGGAGCAACGTGTTTCTCGAACGTAGGATGATGTGAACTTCCTTGGATTTATTTGATATCCATAAAAGTATGTTATAAGATCTTAACTTGAAGTATTTGATTATCAAGAATTAGTCGGCCACATCTTGATCTCTTTGGGTGTATCCTATGAGTTTATGAAATTTTCGAGAGGATCTCCATTTTCGAAATCCTTTTAAGGGAATATGTATTCCTTTTTATAAGAGTGGCCTAGAGTTAGGGTAGAGTAGCCTCCAAGCTTTGATTTTTATGGAGTAATCTCCAAGCAACCCTAATAGACTCCTAGAATTACAAAAGTCGTCCTATAGTGTCTTGAATTTAGGATTTAACCAAAATTTTATATGGGTTTGATCTGTTAATATTTCAATATCTACCCATACAACAGAAGATAGCAAGAAATTTGAATTTTATATATGTTTTTACGCTTTAAAAGATAAGTATTAATTTGCAATTTGATTAATATAAACTATGAGGTATCTATTATCAATGCGCAAGACGATGATGCACGCTTCTGTTATGCATGTGATTTCTATGAGCTGGTACTGTATGAGGTAGTATACATTCATAATGATCATGTAGAAAGCAATATGTGTAGCCGAGGACAGAAGACCTCCCCTGACCGAAAGCGACGATCTTATTTGTTACTAGAGAGAATGATATTCATAAAGGCGAAATAAATGTCTGTCATTCGGTAGCATTCAATGAAGAATATTCTATGACATTAAGTGCACGGTTCGTTATAGAGAATAGGGCATTCACTGCCTACCGTTATACATTCTTAAATGACCCTCATAGTTATCATTTAAGAAGGGCTTGATCCTAGGACCTTGTTACGTAGGTGCAACTATAAATAGTAAGCTCTACCATCATTGCAAGTGACACGAATTTTCTGACAAACATACACTATACCTTGTTCAAAGCTTAGTAATATTATATTTTCTAGCTTACTTACATTGTTCTTATTGCCTCCGAAGGCTCTACTCTCGAGCTCAAGATATCTACTGTATTATCTCGATTTTAACGCTAAAAGTTATATTTTTGTCTAATTTATTTATTATTTTAGGATCAAATCGATTCACTTGTCTATAAACAACGTATAATTTTAACTGTACCATTTTATGGGTAAATAATTTGGCGTTCATCGTAGGTCTTAGACAGTTGTGTAATTGAATTGATCCTTGTATCTACTACTAACTTGGTTGATTCTTTGTTCTTAGAAAAAATTATTAAATATGGTAGATAATGATGTCAACACCGAACATAACAGGGAGGCTCAAGGAAATCAGCCTTAGCATGAAGATTCGATCCGTGATACCCGCAACGAGGGGAATGAGGCCATGTCAGTTCATGGGGGGCAATATCCACGACATGTTTGAGAGGCAACTTTTGAGGATGCTGAAGAAGAGCACGTCGTTGAAACAGTAAGGATCTTGAGGGAGCAACAAAAGGCCATTATAGGCCATCTCTTGCAGTAGGATCATGTCATGATGGAATTAAGGCAGGGTTGTCAGGTGCTTCCAACAACGCGAATGGGCGAGGTCCAGTTCCTCCCGGTGCTCCTGCAAATCTAAGAATGCATAGGGTCAAAAACAACACCCCGAGAAACGAAGTCGACTTTGACAGGGCTAGGGGTAACGGTAGTAGATCCAGTAATAATAATGAGAATGATCCTTTTACAACCAAACTCATGTGGTTTATGAGGGAAATAAAAGCCCGAATGGATCAAATTCTGAACGCACCACTAGTATTAAAAGGTCCGGATTCAAAGAAGTACACCCAACTGCCGTTCAAACCAAGCGCGACACGAGAGTCTATCCCGATGCAGTTCCAAATGGCAGATGTGCGGAAGTATGGTAGGACTTCAGATCCTTAGGAGTATATCACCACCTATACAACAACGATGAAGGGAAACAATTTGGCCCCACATAAGATTGAGTCAGACTTATTGAAACAATTTGGGGAGACCCTCACGAAGGGGTCCCTGACATGGTATTCACTCTTGCCTGAGCATTCCATAGATTCCTTCGAGATGCTCGTGGATTCTTTCATTAAGGCCCATGCCTGGTCCAGAAAGGTACATGCTCGAAAGACTGATATATTCAGTATTGCACAAGAAGAGTACAAATTGTTGCGAGAGTTTATGACCCTATTTCAGAAAGGAAGGATGCTGCTCCTGGCCGTACCAGACGAATGGGCAGTAGTAGAATTTACTTAAGGGTTGAATCCGAGAAGTTCCAATGCTTCCCGGAAATTGAAAGAAAGTTTGATCGAATTCCAAGCAACAACATGCACGGATGTTCATAATTAGTATGAGTCAAATATAAGAATTTTTAGATGATACACTCATCTTTCCGGCTTCGACCAAAGGCCGAGACTAGGAAAAGAATAAGGATAAATTGAAGGATGTTTTCGACAAAGATCAACGGTCTTCAAGGGCTTGGTTTTTGCCCTATGAGCGGGCCGAAGGACACGACAGAGTTTTTCAATCGGCAGATAGGTTTGCTATCGATAGGAAAACTGATTGCGGCCAGAATTATAGGTCGTTGCATGACAAGGATACATCGGGTTCTCGAGATTCTTCCTAACCCAGACTTTCCAAATAAAACTTTAATGTCAGTGTAATGGAGCTGGTATTGGATATGAGGAACATTAAAGAAGCACGGTTCCTGAAACCAATGAGATCCAATCCCATCCCAGGGGATCCTAATTTTTTGTGTGAATACCAGGGAACCAATGGTCACCGAACAATGTATTGTCAACATCTGCGAGAGGAGGTAGAGACACTGCTTAAAAATGGCCATCTTAGAGGATTTTGAAGAGACCAGGATAAAAACAACTATGACCACAATCGTGATAATGCAGAACCTTCGAAAGCGGGAGAAGATCCCCTGCACTTGACCATCAACATAATTTTTTGGGGGAACAAGTTTAATGGTGTGACATTTTTGGCGGCAAAAAAGACGAAGGTTTTAGGGACCCATAATAAGAGATTCCAGGAAGTCGCAGAGGATGAAATTACTTTCATGGAGGAAGACGTAGATGGACTACTGATGCCCAACAACAGCGCATTGGTAATCTCTTTAAATGTTTTAGATCTTAAAATTAAACGTGTTTTAAGGGACCCAGGAAGTTCGGCCAATATCATTCAATGGAGAGTCTTGGAGCAAGCCAAGCTCACCGAAAGTATCATTCCGGCCACAAGACTCCTCACTGGGTTCAACCTAGTGAGCGTGATAACCCGGGAAGAGATTTTGCTGCCCACGAATGCTGAGGGGGTGATGAAGAAGACCCTTTTCGAGGTGATGGTCAACGATATGGTCTATAATACTATCCTGGGGAGGCCGTGGTTGCACGAGATGAAGGTTGTGCCATCAACATATCATCAGCTGCTGAAATTCCCAACTCTCGATGGAATTAAACAAATAAGAGGTGACCAACCGACAACAAGGGAGATGAATGCAATCTCAGTTTCCAATAGAAAAGTGAAGGAGCATGCGACATAGAAATATTAGGAACTGGCGCCTGCTCCAAAGCCGAGCGAAGTCAACCAGAGGGAGGAGTCGTCGGAACCCTATCAACTACCAATATATTTCCGGGTACCATAAGAAATGTACGCAACAAAATCTATAGCGAAAGAACTTGAACAAGTCGCATTATTTGAAAAGTTCTTGGAAAAAAAGTTCCATTTGGGGATAAGATTACACCCCGAGCTCAGGTATGGATTTATTGAATCTTTTAAATTTAATGTCGATTGTTTTGTGTGGCCGCATATGAATATGATAGGTATCCCGTAGAAGTGACCATGCACAAACTAAGCCTGGACCCCAAACATCCCTCCGGTACAGAAAAATATTTTTTAAAGAAGTGGTAACTCACTTGCTTGATATTGGTTCAATTCGAGATGTAAAGTATCCTTATTGGCTAGCTAACATAGTATTTGTTCCAAAGAAGAATAATAAATTTTGTATGTGCGTAGTAGATTATATGGATTTAAATAAGGTGTGCCCAGGAGACTCATTCCTATTGCAACAAATTGATCAAGTGATTGATGTGACGACCGGGAACGTGTTAATAAGTTTCCTTTATGCTTACTCCATGTACAACCAAATCAAGATGAGCACAAAGGATTAGAAAAAAACTTCGTTCATAACGTATTTCGGCACATATTGTTATAATATGATGCCTTTCGGGCTACAGAACGCCGAAGTCACTTATCAACGGCTCGTAAAGATAATGTTTGAGAAACAAATAGGGTAAACTATGGAGGTTTACATAGATGATATGTTGGTTAAGTCTTTGAACACAAGTGATCATCTTAAATACCTACAAGAGACCTTTGACATCTTAAGGAAGCACAACATGAAATTTAATCCAGAAAAGTGTGCATTCGAGGTCAGCTCCAGTAAGTTCCTAGGATTCCTTATGTCGCAAAAAGGGAACGAGTTTAACCCCAACAAAATTAAAGCCATTGAAGATATCCCGGACCAGCTATCAAGTGTAAAAGAGGTTCAAAGGCTGATAGGGAGACTGGCTGCTTTGAGCAGATTCATTTCCCGATCTTCAAAAAAATGCCATCATTTCTTTGCACTCCTCAAAAAGAAGAACAACTTTGAATGGACCCTAGAATGTTAGAGCTTTGAAGGATTTGAAAAGATATTTGTCAAGTCATCCATTAGTGTTGAAACCGGAGGAAGGCGAATAATTGTTGATCTACTTAGTTGTCTTAGAGGTAAGGGTAGTGCCGTTTTAGTCCATGAGGATGAAGGTACACAATCTCCTATTTATTACATTGGTAAAATTTAATTGGGAGAAGACACTCGCTACCCATACCTGGAAAAATTGGCCTTATCTCTCGTAGTCACCACTCAAAAACATAGGCCTTATTTCCAATGTCACTCAATAGCTGTGGTGACCACTTTTCCCCTGCGGAATATTCTTCATAAACCTTAACTCTCAAGTAGGCTGGCCAAATGGGTAGTTTAAATGAGTGAATTCGACATAGAATATAAACCTAGGTCTGCGATTAAGTCATAAGTTTTGGTCGACTTTGTGGCCGATTTCAGGCCAGGACTGTTACCTTTGGCTACCAAAGAAGAAGCAATGGTGTCAGAACCGACATTAGGAGTTTGGACCTTGTTCACGGACATAGCTTCCAATGTGAAGGGTTCCAGGCTCGGCATAGTGCTAACCACGCCCTCTGGAGAAATCGTAAGGTAGGCCATAAGAATTGTTCCTCTAATTAACAATGAAACAGAGTATGAAGCTTTGGTTGCTAGGCTCGAGCTGGCCCGGGGATTGGACTTTGAGGTCATAGAAATCAAATACGACTCCCAATTGGTAGTAAATCAGGTCTACGAATTTTCAAAGTCAATGAATAATGCATGCAATAATATGTAATGAAAGTCCCGACTCTGCTTGCTTGGTTCAAGGAATGGTCAATTACTCACATCCCAAGGGAAGAGAATGTGGAAGCAGATGGTCTAGCCAATCTTGGATCACCAATGCATTCGGTATAGGACACGGATAGCTACTACAAGCTAAATGTGACCAATTTGGTCTAGGACTAGAGAAATGAGATCATTGAATATCTCGAGCATGGAAAATTGACTGAAGATCCTAAGGCATCTCGGGCGCTGTGCATTAAATTAGCTTGAAATAGCTTCAAGGGAGGTCAATTTTATATAAGATTTTTCCAAGGCCCGTTAGCCCAATGTTTGGGAGCTTCTGAAGCTAACTACGTTATGCGAGAAGTCCATGAGGGGATCTACGGAAATCACTCAGGCGCGGATTCCTTAGTATTAAAATTAATTAGGGTAGGATACTACTGGCCCCGGATGGAACAAGATGCCAAGGCTTATGTTAAAAAATGTGATAAATTGCATAGTTGATACATCAACCGGCAAAACCACTGCACTCATTTTTGTCACCATGGCCGTTCATGAAGTGGGGTATGGATATTGTCGGAGCGCTAACACCAGTCCCTGGTAAGGTAAGATTTCTTTTAATTTTACCTAAATATTTTTTCTAAGTGGATTGAAGCAGGTCCTTATCAGAAGATCAACGATCATGAAGTGGTATATTTCTTGTAGGAGAATATAATTTGCAGATTAGGGATACCAAAAGAGATAGCCAGTGACAACGGGCCACAATTTATAGGTGCAAAGGTCGCAAAGTTCCTTGAAGACTTAAAAATCAAAAGGATCACATCCACACCCTATCATCCAAGCATAAACGGTCAAGAATAATCAATGAACAAGGTGATTATTCAAAATCATAAAAAGAGATTAGAAGCGGCCAAAGGCAGATGGCCCAAAGAGTTGCTAGGAGTACTATGGGCATACTGAACAACGACCAAATCAAGCATTGGGAGACTCCTTTCTCTCTTATGTACGGAGCACAAGCCCTGATCCTGTAGAAGTAGGAGAGCCTACCATGACATATTTTCGGGCGAACGAAGAAAGAAACAATGAAGCAATGTTGGTCAAAATGGAGCTACGATGAACGAAGGGACTTTGCGCATATAAGTATGGTAGTCCAAAAGCAAAGAATGGAAAAATATTGTAATCGAAGAGCCAACCTCTATTATTTCAAAGTAGGGGACTTGGTTTTAAGGAAAGTAACTCAGAACACTCGGGAGCTTAATGCGGGGAAGCTAGGTCTAACATAGAAAGGCCCCTACTGGATTTCAGCTATCACTGGGAAAGGTTCATACGAGTTGGAAAATCAAGACGGATAAAAGTTGCCGAGCAACTGGAATGTGGCACACCTCAAGAGATACTATTTCCAATGAGCCTCACCTATACTGAAAGTATGTGTTGCACTCTTTTTCCCTTCGTCAAGTTTTTGTCCCAATTGAGTTTTTTTGGAAAGGGTTTTAACAAGGCAACAACGGAAAGCATACTACGAAAGAAGCTCCATCAGCAAAAACAAGACCTTACACCGACAAGGCACACAAGCAATAGATCACTACGGAGCGGTTAGATAATATGTGGCTCGGTAGCAAAAGTTCCTACCGAGAAGTAAAATTTGCTATCGACCAAGTGTTACCCGACCGTTCACAAGTGCAAGCCACTAGGGGGTTGTTAGATAGTCTTTGGCTCGATAACAAAGTTCATAAGGGGAAGTGAATCTTGTTACCGAACTAAAGATTATCTAACCATCCACTAGTGGAATCCCGAAAGGATCAAGACTTCCAGTGTTCAAATTCGCATTCGAACACAGGGGAGGGGTAATGATATGAGTATACGATAACAATAATCTGCCACGTCGGCTAGAATATGAAATTCAGAAACAAAGTTATATTATCGGTGCTGGAGATTGCGCAGCCAGCCCCGTAGAAACAAGTTGTACAAGTTATCCACAAGTAATGGCAATTTCTTTTTAGTACAGCTAAAGATTATGTACTTTTGAAAGTGGAAGGAATAAAGTAAAGTCCTTTTATTTCTATCTTATTTCTTGTGCTATTGATGAATTAATTTTTTCATTTGAAAGTTAAATAAGAACTTCAAATGCTAGTGCCATAATGAACAGGAGACATCAGAGCACCGTAAACATAAGAGGGCCATCTCTTATGAAACTCTCACGGTAAAGGGTTGATTCCGAAAGAACTTATGCCCGGAATCCAAATGATCTTGGGGAAAAATACACCCGAAGCCTTTCACAATTCGACGCAAAGAGTAAAACTTGCGCAAATACTTAAATAAAAAGTATGCAAAGAGAAAAACTTGCACAATACTTGAACAAAAAAGTAATTTTATTCACAGGAAACATGCCAAGTAGCACAAACACCAAAGTATGGAAAATAAAAGAAAGCAAAAACTAAGCTACTTCATCTCCGGAACCCAGAGGAAGAGAAGCATCTACACGCTAGGAGAAGTGGGTGGATCGGCCGCCGGCTCAATATCTAGGCCTTCACCATTTTGTCCTTCCGCATCATCACCTTTTGGTTATTTTTCAGTTCCCGAGGAACTCTGAACCGGAACTAGAAGAGTTGTTAGTATTAGGCCACATTGAGAGACCCTTTTGGGCAATTGACTTCAGCTCACTGGCCTTAAAGATTTCAGCATCAAAGTCAATGACACCCGCTTTGGCATCTTCTAAGGTTTTCTCCTCATGCTCTACATAGAATATGTTTATTCGACAATGTGGGAAGCCGCTCGGTGCTGGAGTTCTTCTTTAAGTCTATCAACCTCGGCAGAAAGGTTATCCCCCGCAGATCTAGTGGCTCAGAGGCTGACATCAAGGTCACAGATAGTGGAGCTGAAAACTCTATTATGCTCTATGGTCCTATTGTGCCTGTCCTCCAACCAAGCATACTTCTCTTCAACATCGGTAACTTCTTCAATTTTGAAGTTTAAGGCTGCTTCCAAATTATTCAATCTATCTACAGAGGCAGCTTCATGATCGAATACAGCAAGAACGACATTATGGACTTTAACCCATTTGTCCCTAGCTTCTTCATATTGCGCCCTTAACTGTACAGTTTCTTGACAAAGGGTCACTACATCTTGCTGGCTTTGGTGCAACCGAGCCTCAAAATCAATGGCCTTAGCAGCTCGTGCTTCTAGATCTTTGAGGCGAGCAGTAATATAATCTCGCTCAGCCAAAAGTTGATCCCGTTCAGAGGTAAGTTCCTCCTTATCACGAATCATCCTTTGAAGGCCCTTAAAAGCAAGGAAGTTGGCTTGTAAAACAAAAATTAAAGTTCAAAATGTAGCCATAAAAAGGATAGAAGAAACAACAGAGGAAACAAAGACTATACCGTCACTATGTTGTACAAGGTATTGTTCAACAAACACTCTCCCCAGAGAGTTTGTATTTTATCCCTATCTTTTAATGAAGCCAAAGGCTTCAGATAGTTAGCAAGTTCCACCACCCAGGATAACAAATGAAATCCGGTAGAAACCAAGAGGGTGACACTTCTCCTCCTTTGAGAATCTTCGGAAGAGACAACATAATTTTGCCCCAAACTCTCATGAATTGGGGGATTGGGGAAGAGGCGCACTCTCCTCTTGGGAAACTGTGGCCATTGGAGATGATGTAGCAGTTGCTAGTGGGAAGGCAGAGTTGGTGAAGAAGGAGATAAAGTTGATGGCGTTATAGGTTGAGAAGCAGTTGCGGAAATTGTAGTGCTAGTTGTTGGTTGCTCATAAACCGAGGACGGGAGAGACCCAGTGCACAACCTCATGGTATCGGGAACAACGACTGGGACTCAGAAGCGAGAATTGGCATCTTCCACAACATTATACTCCCCCTAGAGTGCCAAGGCATCGTATTTGGTTGGCGTAACTAGCTCAATAGATTGAGCATTCGGTTGAGCTGATGAATGTCGTCGTCTTCTATGTAGAGAAGCGCCCTCATCATTGGCTCCTCTATCATTGTCAATTACCATAGTGTCTATGGTTGTCTCGGTCATGGCACTTATTACCACAGACCCCATCCTCATTGCTTGAAGTGTAGGAGATGTCATTCGGGGGTGTGTCACTATGGTACCAATATATGTTATGGATGTGGAGTCAATGGGTATCAGTTAAGGCACTGCCCTGTCAATCTAAAGTTACCAAGTAAGTTTATAACAATCTTTGAATGATACGCATTATTCATGAAGCCTCTTTATAACAATTTTCTTCTTTACCACCTTTTAGAGAACTGAGTTCTATAATGACTTCCTTGAAATGAGTTATAACCATAGGTTAATACTTCCAATTTGTTCTCCTAAATTATCCACAAAGTACTATACCTGATGATTTTCTTATATAACATTCTGATCCAAATGGATAGCCTCTGCTCACCTGTACTTCTGCATGCACTATCATAATATTTACCTAAATAGCATCGAATCTAATGCAAGGTAGCCTAGTATTGAGACCTTTCTTGAGCCACTCACTTTCATGCATGTGAATCCCACAGTTTGGATAGTAACTTTACTCCCTTTGTGAACATTATCATAAATCCTTTTCACTGTCTAGTTACATTAGAGCATATCTCAACACCTATCATAGGTGTACATGTAATTTAAAAGGGGTCACTTGTCCTCATAAAGTTTCTTGGAAATTTGAGATTTTCACAAATTCGTCATAAGAAGATCTTTTGGTTGCCCATATCAATATGACTTTCAATCTACCTAGATCATACCTAAGTAAGTAACGCACTTTGTCCATAGTATTATATAGCTTCCCGTGACGTGGCCTGTTCTTGTAACTTAAGAGTTATTATAGCAAAAACGTGTCTAGATCACAATAAGTGTTCATTCTATTTTCACCTCTACAAGATGATCTGACCGTGTTCCTTAGTTAGTAAATTCATTGTGTTTGTTTCCCAACACTTGTTGGATAACCATGAGAGATCGTGTCCTTCTATATGTTTCCATAACAATTCTTTTCTCATAAGGACCCTTAATAGGCTCTCTGTCAACACCGAATGCACCTTTGGGGTTATCATAGTATCACGTCTACTTCTCATTCTTTCCTATCTTTCATTAGCATCTGGTTACTTTTCAAATCACAAGACCCGTGGTGAACTCATTTTGAACATTTACAAACCTTCTATGATTATTTTATAGTGTCTCCCTAGGTTATGTTATCTTTACACACTCGGCCTCTAGAATCATTGACTATGTCATTGTCATGTGCAGAGAGTTTACTATCCTTAATGTTCCACATCCTTGGATGCATCGGAGTTTTATTCCCCCCCCCAGAGTATCATGTTAACCATTAGAACCTCTCTAACCAATGCATGATTTAATCCCAATATTAAGATGTCCTAGATACGTTGTTTCACTCGTGAAAGGTTGAAATTAGTGTTCCCAATATTAAGATGATTTAATCCCAACATTAAGATGATTTAATCCCAATATCAAGATACGTGGTTAAGCTGCTAGAATAATAGTCTCACAAGTGTTCAACCTCTTTTTCAACCTCATGGGCTTGTGGCACAGATTCCCTGTGTCAGTTACTACTGATAATAGCGTAATGCAACTTTATGTATTTTTTAAACCTCTAGCACATTCATGGTACGAGAATCTTCTCATTTCGAGTTAAACCGATTTTCCTTACACTTAAGAAGGCAACCAGTGTCATGTGCTTGGCCATTTCTCCTCAAGGCTTACTATTGTCGAGCACATATGGAATGGACCAATTATTACTATCCGTTTCTTAACTCGTCGTCTTCCAAGATTAATTGATGCTAGCGTCTTTATTCTCCCGATCATGCCTCCCACACATCACATCTAAAACGAATCACTTATTTTACATCTTAAGATCATGAACACGGTTCCCGCATTATCAATGTGTACTAATTAACTCTATGCCTCATTTATCGAATCAATGATGTCATCACAATGATTAACTATGTCAACGCTATTGGTAGTAGCCTTCATGTCTCTTAGGATATAACCTCCTGAAATTCCCTTCTCAGTAATTTGATGGATTCTTGAATAATTCCAGCTCAATCTAGAATCTCGTTGTTCCTATTTGTAATAAATCTATCAAGAGTTTTAGGTTCAAACATTTCAAAGAAGAAGCATCATTCCATGATCAAACATATTTGGTAGGAAACTCTATGTTCACATTCATTCGAGTGCATGATTTAATAATTGTTGAAGGTCGCCAAAGGTTTAATTTGAGTGTTCGACGTAGGGATTAAGAGTTGAAGAAAGAGAACGGGTTATTCTGAAGATTTTTTCTATGAAGATATTATGTGAATTGGTTTGGCCTTATGGAATCTTGAAGGAAATAGACCAAACTATGAGTGTGATGTCTCCCTGTCATTGTCCTCTATTCACCCGATGTTTCATGTGTCTATGTCCGAGATGGTAGTGTTAAGTCTTAGTACCTTTCATTAAATAATGCGTGGAATTAAAGAAAGTACCTTTCATGCGTCTAAGTCCGAGTTAGTCAAAATTTGGAACTGCTAGTGTGTGAAGTAACAGTTGGGTCACATTGGATGCTAATGGAGAATCTTGACCCTCATTCGAGGACGAATGATCCTAAGAATGGGATAATGTAAGGCCCCTTTAAAATTTCCAAATGATTTAAGATTTTAAAGTGCGACAGCAGTATTCGGGGTTAACACATCGTATCTTCATGAATAAGTGGTATCATATTAAGCAAATAAGCTCCAAATTCAGTTTTGATTGAATCATTAAATTCCTATTGAAATTTCGGATCCATAGCAAAAAGAATCGTCGAATTCGGATATCGTACGAGAGAGCTATGCTCATTTCCGTGTCAGGAAAGGTTTCCCATCGCCAACGTCCAAGGTAGCATGGGGTGCTAGCCCTGGCGCCCAGATTTTTGAGGTTATGAAAACAGGGCCAGAGTTAGCGCCCCATGCTACCTGTGGCGCTCAAATATTAAGTTATATACGAGGTTCATTTTTTCCCACTTTATTTGGACGGATTTTGGAGTTCTTCTTCACTCACTCAAGACCACCAACTCATCTCTTCTTTAAGAACTCAAAAGGAGGGTTTTGCAAGATATCTTCCAAAAGATAATCATACACCCTTAGACTTACATGAATGGATTTATTACGTGAATATGAGTATAAATTAAGTATTGGGACTCATGGGATGGTGATTGGAAACCATAATTTCTCAATTTAAATATATAACCATTGTAAAGATTGAAAGGTAATTATTTGATAAAATTTTGTTGGTTGGGTGTGGATGAATGGTCATGCATATTATGTTGGAAGTTATAAAATGTTTAAGAATGATGGTGGGATAAATTATTTGTAAATGGTGGTAGTTGGAAGAACTAATTCTATGGCTATGAGATGTAGAGATTTATGCCTACTATGTGTTTGATAAAGTGTCTAAATGGCCTAAACTATGGAATTTGTTACTAATGATGGTCCCATTGGATGTTGATATTGTAGATTGAAGTTTCTTAGTATAGTAGATCATTGTAGTATCATTAAGGGACAAATTTTAGGTATGTTGGCTAAACTTCTCTCCTGGAATCGAATTTCATGATATCCTCGTAAGTTTCAAGTATGGTTGGCCCACGTTCCTAATTCCCATGTTCTGTGTTATCCTGTATAATGTTACTATTCTAAATAAACTTGTGTTGAAATATATGTACTAGAAATATATACTGAGTGCTCCTACCATATTGTGCTCTCATTCAAAAATGTATTCAAAAGTGACCAACGTGTCGGAATATTATTTCAATCATATTTTTATGGCAAGTTTTTATGCCAAGTTGTCGAAGAAAAGTCGATGTGCTAGGACTCTTATTGTTACTGCATATTAAACCTCAGTTTCCAAGTATCCTTATTGTTGATAAACTATGACTATTTGAAGGTGAAAGAAGTGAAAGTGAGATATAAAAAAAGTGTCCATGGTTGTTGTAACTAGTGCATTGATCTGAAGTTGCGTGTAAACTGTAAATCACCATGCACTCCCTTATAAATATTTCCAATGTGATTCGAGTTCTTACACGCTCAAGAGTTGAAATTGTATATTGTCGTTTGTGAAGAAGTATTTAAAAAGGTATTGTGTATTACTAGCTTATGATTTTTAACTTGTGTTGTGATTACAAGTCATTGTGCTCCATACTTTGAAAAGGAATCTAATATGTTTAAAGCCTTTATTAGTAATGAACTTAAAATTGATATTGTGGCTGATGTCTCGTATGAGACGGCCTAGCTGATCGGGTCGTGATCGGATGCCATGCCGCACATATGATGGTGACAGTGTTGGAAATGTAATTGGAATTGTGATTGTGGTTGATGTCTCGTATGAGATGGCCTAGCTGATCGGGTCGTGATCGGACGCCATGACACATACATGGTGGTGACTATATTGGGAATTGTAACTGGAATTGTGATTGTGGTTGATGTCTCGCATGAGATGACCTAGCCGATCTGTCACGACCTCGGTTTTCCCTCCGTGAACAATCATGACGGCACCTAGTCCCTACGACTAGGTAAGCCTAAAAATACAGAACATAAACCAATTTGCGGAAGAAAAATAAATAAAGACCGAAATAGTGAATAAGCCAGTGTTTAGTAGTGCCGCTCGGCATACACAATATTAACTTCTCAAAACCAATTACAGATTCCCAAAACCCGAAAACCCATGAATCACAAGCTAAGGATGCTACATAGTGCTCTAACTCTATAATAGTCTCAAACAAAGTAAATACAGAAGGGTTGTAACTACAAGAGAAAATGCAGAGAGACTCCTCGGTCTTCAGACGCGGCAGATACACCTCGAAGTCTCTGAAGGGTCGCCTCGCCTCAAGGATGGTATGTCTGAGTCGAAGTACCTGGATCTGCACATGAAAAACATGCACAAAAAGGGCATGAGTACACCACAGCGGTACTCAGTAAGTGCCGAGCCTAACCTCGGTCGGGTAGTGACGAGGAAGGTCAGGGACATACTAAGATAAAACAAAAATATAAGGTATAACAATATAAGGTAAGCAGTACAGTTGAAAGCTAACAAGAAGAATATAATACAGGAAAATGAGAAATTCAATAACTGAAACAGAGACAAAACAATCACAAGGAAATAACCGTGGATCTCTCAGTATCCCGAGGATCTCTTAGAACCCTCAATATATGTCAGGGATCTCTTGTTATCCCGAGGATCTCTCGGTATCCTGAATATATGCTAGGGATCTCTTGGTATCCTCAATATATGTGCTAGGGAACTCTCGGTATCTCGCACCTTAGCTCAAATAATAAATACATGCAAGGGATCTCCCTGGATGCCGTTCCGTAGTCCCAAAGTAAAACACGCAACAACAACACAAGGAATACTCATTTAAGCTCAATTTCATACAAAGTAAACATGTAATTCTAACCTAACATGCTTCACATAATACAATTAAGGCAGGTTAACCAAGTAAGCAATTAAGTCAATTAAACATGCTTTTCTAGGCTAACAACAGACTTAAATTACAAGTAGTATAAGACAGGAAAACGAAACACTATTACAACTACTTAAAGAAAACCAGATTTTCAAAAATTAGCTCAAGTACGCACTCGTCACCTCACGTAAAAGGCATTTCAATTATCAAATTTACCAAATCCTAAGGGGAAGGTCCCACATGCAAGGTTAGGCAAGCCACTTACCTCGAACCAGCTCAAATCAATCTGAAACCACACTCTTGCCACGAGTACTTGAGTCCAAATGGCACAAATCTATTCAATTCAATTTCATAATGTAAATAACACTTCAAGTAACTGATTCTACAAAGAAATTCTAAGCTAATACGCGAAATTAGGTAAAATGACCAAAATGCCCCTCGGGCCCACATCTTAGAATCAGGTAAAATTTACATTTCCAGAATCCTCGCACTCTCATGAGTTCATTCATACCAAAAGTACCAAAATCGGACCTTAAAGGGTCCCTCAAATCATCACTCAAGTGTCTCTAATTAGTCAAGCCCTAACCCCCAATTTACCACTGATTCTCCTTAATTTTTCATGCTTAAATTTATAAAAATCATTCTAATAACAAGTGTAGGGACCAAAGACCTTACCCCCAATGAACTCCTCTGAAAATCCCTCTTGAAAAGTGCTCCCCAAGCTTCTTCCCGTTTGAAAATAGGTAAAACAATTGCTATATTTCGTGAAGGCAAGTATTTATATGTTTCTGCCCAGCGATTTCCACATTTGCAGCCTTGGGACCGCATATATGGTCCCGCTTTTGCGGACCAATGGTCGCATCTGTGACAATCACTAACTCATCCTGATTCCGCACCTGCGATACCCCATCCGCAGATGCGGTGCCGCTCCTGCAGAAATTCTACCGCATCTGCGACTCCTGCTGAACCTCCCCATTTCCGCTTCTGTGATGCCAAATGCTGCTTTTGCGGTTCACAGGTGCGGTTATGACAAATATCAGCAGCTTCAACTGCTTCAAACCACTTCCAAATCCTTCCGCCAACCATCCGAAATCATCCCGAGGCCCCCGGGACTTTAGCCAAAAGCACAAACAAGTCTAATACTAATGTCCAAACTTATACTAATCCTTAAAACACCTAAAACAACGTCGAAACGATGAATCAACCACGGATTCAAGCCTAAGAATTCCAAAACTCTAAAACATACACTTTCGATCAAAAAGTCTATCAAACCTCGTCCGAATGACCTGAAATTTTGCACACACGTCACATTCAACACTACAGAGCTACTCCAACTCCCAAAATTTCATTCCGACCATTAGATCAAAATCTCACTATCGAATCGAAAACTTCAAAATTCGACCTTTCGACATTTCAAGCCTAAATTAGCTTCGGACCTCCAAAACACCATCCAATCACGCCCCTAAGCCCAAAATCACCCAATGGATCTAACAGAACCATCGAAATTCTATTCTGAGGTTGTCTTCATACTGTTCCAACTACGATCAACCTTCCAACACTTAAACTCTCATTTAGGGACTAAGTGTCCCAAAGCTCTCCGAAACTCAAAACCAAACATCCCGACAAATCAAAATTAGCAAAAATAAACACGGGGAAAGTAGTTACTAGGGGATTGGGGCATAAATTCTTAAGACGACCGACCGGGTCGTCACACGATCGAGTCGTGATCGGACACCATGGTGCACACATGGTGGTTACCGTGTTGGAAATTGTAATCGAAATTGTAAACGGTGGCATATCGGTACTAATGGTCTCCCAAAAATTTGTTATGTTTCAACTTGGCATTTGGATATCATTGATTGTTACTTGTTGCTTCCATGGTGTTTCCCCTTCTTGTATTGGCGTTCTATTTGGAAAGAGGATATTTAGCTTTACATACTAGTACTATTCCATATGTACTAACGTCCCTTTTGACGGGGGCATTGCATCTTCAATGGATATACGTGGTTCGTCAGCGGGAAGTCTTGATCCTCGTTAGCAGTTATTCTCTACTCAACAGGTTTTAGTGAGCCCTACTTTATTCTGGGCTTTATGTCATTTGACGTTATATTTTGTGCTTTGAGTTATTGCCGGGGCCTTCTCACTGGCACTTCCATTCTACTCTTCTATTGTACTTAGAGGCTCCGTAGACATAGTGTGGGTGGTGTTTAATTTTTGGGAATTGAACTAGAAGTGTTGGTATCTTGAAAAACATGGTATCGGAGCCTAAGGTTCTAAAGTGTCCTAGGATGTCTCGGAGCCGTGTCTGGTAGAGTCCTTATTATCGGTGTGTTGTCGACCACATCTACAATTAGGAGGCTACTTGGGCATTTAGGAATAACTCCCTTCTGTGATACTCCAGATCGTGCGATAGAGCTCAAGATAGGGAGATAATTTCCTCGTCATGTCTCGTTTTCCAGATGAGTATTCCGCGAGTTCGAAGCAGCTGGGAGGGAATGACCCCTCCATTGAATCTGGGGGAAATTGCACAAGAGTTCGTTGGGAGAATGTGTCGAGCTGTGGAGGGATTGGAAGAACTTGTTGCTAAGGGAAATGTCCTTGTTCCTATCAATGTTACCGCATCACCAGATCATGTGGTAAGAGCACATAAGAAACGAAAGAGTGTTGATGATACTAATAAGCCAGATAGTTTGATTTGTAAAAGACATCAATTGGGGAGATGTTGGACGACTCTAGAAATATGATATAGTTGTGGAAAGAGAGGAAATAAGATGAAAAATATCCCTAGGTTGGGTACACCCATCCCGGTCTGGCCAGTATGCGGGAAGGAACATTTAGCACCGTGTCATGAGTATGATCATCATCGTTTTAGAGATGGTAGAATTGGGAAATTCCAAAGACCCACACAGTAAATCTTATTCAACCTTAGATGGGAATTAGGGCGAAGCCTGGGGTAGTCTCTGACTTCTTAACACGCGGCACACTAACTTGAAGTATGATTTTAAAATGATTGTTACTCTCACCATGCAGTCCTGGAGGAAAAATAAGGGGGATGCTTTTGTTGTATGCAAAAAGGGCAAAAATTAGGTCAGTGGGGGCATGATAGCTCGGGCACGACACTCATGGCCTATTTATTCTTTCCCCCGGCCGTGGAGGAACGTCTACTTTTTGGTTGCTTGTTCTCCGATGGGGGACTGCGAGAAGAAGCATTTGCACTGGATGTAGTACTGACTACACCCGTTCAAGCAAAGGCCTCCTACAATAGCCTCGCTGTATCTGGAGAATCGGCCAAAACGTCCTCCTCCGGGACAACAATTGAGCCATGGAGTATACTTGAATTCAACAAGAGAAAAAGGTTAATCAGATTTCTTATATGAAAAGAGAAAAACAAGATGAGTTCAACCTACCATGATTTTTGGCCTTCCACCCATATTTAAGGGCTAGTTCTTTCCACGTGCAGGTCCAGGCATAGTAACATCCAAAATCTTTTGGACCACTGGTCCAAGCATTCGACCCTCGGTGGATTCCACCGAGTTGCTGAAATAAGTGAAAGAAGAGGGATCAGTAACAACATGGGGTGATCTCTAATTAAAAGAAAAGGAAAACGATGAACCTACGAGTACGGTTCCACAATTCCGGAAAGGATGGAGCCTTGGCCGGAATGATGTCCTTGGTGGCAACTGCAACGAACTGTTCCATCCACTCACAGTCGTTGTAATCATCCATGCTAGTTAGCAGAGCATGGTGGCCACTTTTGCTGAAGTTTATCATTCCCCCTCGGAAAATCTTGGGGGAATAAAGGTTTATTAATCGAACTAGGGTTAGCTCCTCTCCCGTCTCCTAGAATAGTCGTCGAAGACAAGTAACTGTACTCCATACAGAAGAACTTACTTTTTCCAGGCATACGTGGTGACTGATGCAGAATGCCACGATAATGGAGTCAAGCTCCCCACTCAAAGATAATAGCCCCAAAGTGAAAGGATACATATAAAAATACATGAAACCCTTCTTGGGTAAGGCTATCCGTTTTGCCAGGTTCAGGAGCAATGATGTTTAAATCATGGCAACGATAGTCTTCCTTCACTGCAGGAATGTTGGAAGGATAGATTGAAGAATGATACATGCTAACAGCCCACATGCGAGGGTTAGCAGAAGGATACTTCTTTTCAAATTTTTTAGTTATGACAAGACTTCTTGAGATAATGGTGCTCACCGTAGGAGGAGCAACATCATCAACTCTACCTTTGTTCTTTGAGGAACTAGGGTTTCTGGAAGAAGAAGCCATTGTTATCTGAGGTGAGTAAAGGGTTTTTTCTGAAGAAGGAGATTAGAGAAAGCTGAAGACAAGTTCGATCTGAGTAAAAAGAGTTTGAGAAATCTTAGAAAGTTATGAAGTGTAAATGGAGAAGTTTGATGCGTATAAGTAAAGGAATATGCGGCTAAAATTTTGGTCATAATTACCTCGATAACCATCAAAAGTGGTGCTTAATCGTGGGATGACGCATGTTAGGGGCATTAAATGCGGAGAAACGTGCGTCTAATCAACCGTCATAATCTTTTCAGAGGGGGTCAGAGATTTTTCTGCCGAAAAAGGTATTTCTACCAACATCCCGGTGATAAAAAGTTATGCCACCGGAAAGCAGAGGGACTATTTGTATAGGGTAAAATGCGTTCATATTAAATAATCATGTGAGAAAGCGACACGTGGGGACAAGGACATAAGACAGCCAAGATATGTGATGAAGGAAGTGCACGAAGGACATTGTGGAAATCACGCAGGGGGAAGGTCACTGGTAAGAACATTTATTCGAGTAGGATATTATTGGTCTAAGATGGAAGAAGAGGCAAACAGCTTCGTGTCCAAATGTGATAAATGTCAAAGATATGGCAATAATATGCACAGACCAACTGAGTTACTACACCCTGTTATAGCCCCGTGGCCCTTTATGAAATGGGGAATGGATATCGTAGGTCCACTACCACAAGCAAAGGTCAGGTAAAGTTTCTACTTGTACTCACAGATTATTTCACTAAATGGGTAGAAGCAGGAGCATTTAAACAGGTATGAGAGAAGGAAGTTAAAGACTTCATATGGCAAAATATAATATGCCGCTTTGGAGCACCAAAGGAGATCGTGTGTGACAATGGACCACTATTCATAGGAGCTCAAATCACAGAATTTCTTCAAAGTTGGCAGATTAAAAGGATAACATCTACGCCATACCATCCAGTGGGTAATAGACAAGCGGAATCCACAAAAAAAGTCAGTATCAACAACTTGAAGAAGAGGTTACAGGATTCAAAAGGTAACTGGCCTGAGATATTACCTGGAGTACTATGGGCTTATCGTACAACAACAAAAACAAGTACTGGAGAAACATCATTTTCAATGGTTTATGGTACGGAAGCCTTAATTCCAGTTGAAATAGGTGAACCGAGCACACGGTATGTTCAGGCAACGGAGGAATCTAATGATGAAGAGATGCGAGTCAACCTTGATTTGCTTGAAGGAAGAAGAGAAGTTGCATTGATAAGAATGGCAGCACAAAGCAAGTAATTGAACGATATTACAATAGGAAGGCACGCCTCAGATTTTTCAAAATTGGGGACTTTGTGCTTAAAAAGGTGTTCCAATCTACAAAGGCTGCTTATTCAGGAAAGCTAAGTCCAACGTGGGAAGGACCATACAGAGTTCCTGACATTGCGGGTAAAGGAGCATACGAGTTGGAGACAATGGACGGCAAAGTTTTACCCTCACATTGGAATGCCGTCCATTTAAAGAGATATTACTTCTGAGAAAGTACCCACGGTCAGGTATCGCCATGTTAAAATTTTTCTTTTGAATTATTAAAGTTTTACTAACTATTTTAGATGCTAGGCAAAAACCCTAACTCTTGTAAAATGATGAGTCACGACCTGCAAGGCAAAATGGAGTACTCTAAAATTCCCAGCCCAGGGTTAAAATTAATCTGATGGAAATACACACGAGTTAGGCAGTCTTCATCTATAATCGCACCTCCGAGTCCCGTATATTTTTCTGTTTCAGGAAAAGGACCAAATTGAAAGAAATAAACAAGTGCTCGAGGCTTCATACTTCACCGCTCAAACACTTGGGGGACTACATATTATACACAGATATATGTAGAAAAACAGATACGAATATCGAACAAAAGTCGGCCACAAAGAGGCAAGTGTTGAGAAAAAGTTACGAAGTCTTCAGCATTCATCATCGTGTTCAACAAACACAAGACATTCATCATAATGTTTTTCCCATGAGAACAACAGAGTCATCTCTCAAACTCATAAACGAAGTCACCTCTCAAACTCTTCATATAAAGATAGGGTCATGACTATGTACTGAAACAGGTTATGAAGAAAAACCTTGTTTATTTTATATTATGTAAAAATCTGTTACAAGAAAAATAGTTACGAGGAAGTTATAGATGTATTTTAATACATGTAATAGTCAAAAAACTTGTTAAAGTTCATGAATAAAAACTTGTCAAAGTTATTTCATACAAAACATGTGTATTCCTATTTCTTTCATCGTATTATAACACCATTATGAAGTTGAGACGTCTTCTTCATTAAGTGTCGATAAAATAAAAGGGCCCTCTTTTATAAGCCTCATGTTGATAATCCATGAGAAGAATCATAAAGCATTTTCAAAGGATAAAAATGCTAAGCTATTCTATAAGTCTTAGATAAATAGGCAAGAGTAGAATATAAAGAAGTACCGATAAAACTTCTTAATATAAAAGACTAAGTACAAACTTAGTCAGCAAAATATTTGTTTTTTACAAATGCCCCATTATGATAACTGGGGACTTCATCAAAAGATCCCTTAAAGTTGCTAAGGGATAACACCACCGATTAAAAAAACAGTATAGTTTGAAATACATTCAACTAGTCACTGAAGGGGTTGGAACATCAGAAGTTGCAATCTCATTTTCAGGAGCAGTCACAGGCACGGTAACAACTTCTGAGGGAGCAGCAATAGGAGCGGTTTCAACTGGGCTTGGAGTGTTAAAATCACCAAGGGAAGCAAGAGTCACGGGAGCTTCAGCTTCCATGGACTGTGTCATAGAAGTTTCACCCTCGGGAGCCGGAATTGCATCTCCAATTGCCGCAGTAGCCACTTCTTCATTTAAAAGCTCTTCTGCCCCAGGAGTTCCAAGTGCAGGAGAAGGAGTATCAACTGGTTGTTGGCTTTTTTCAATAGTGTCTAAGACTTTGGCTAATTCAGATTGCAAATCAAAGTTTTCTTGAGTAGCTTCTATCAAAGCATCACGACGAGATTTTAGAAAAGCCCAACTTACCTCTATGTTGAAGTTCTTCTCAAAAAGTCCATACTCCCTTTCCCACATAGCAAGATCATTCTTCAATATCTGGTGTTCAGCTAAGTAGGAATCAAGGGAAGCTTCAAGGGAGGCATGAGAACTCTTCAAAGCACGTATCTCGTCAGAGGAGATCATTAAGTCAGCCTGAGCTTGAGTCAAGCTTTGCACTAACACCCCTGCATATTCTTCTTTCTTCTCCACAAGTTCCTTAAGCTCTCTGATTTCTTCACTGGCCTTTGATAATTGTTCTGAAAATGAGTACTCCAAAAGCTCCTTATCTTTTTCAAATTGGTTTGAAGAAGCCTTGGAAATTGCTAGCTCAGAAGTCAAACCACGCTTTTGCTGCTCCAGGTGATTTCTACTTTCTTGCAACTCCTCTATGGTCCCCTGAGCATTCTCAAACTGCTCCTTCCAGTTTGCTGCCTCAAGCTGGGTTTCCTCGGCTATTCTCCTAGCCTCAGAGATAGCCTTCGCAGACTCTCGATCCTTCTTCTCTAGAGTGGAGATTCTTCCTATTAACTCAGTACCAATAAGATTAGCCTACAAGGGAAAGGCATCAAATGTGGGAATATAGAGAGATATAAAAAAAAACTTGTAAGTTAAAAGAGAAGTACCTTCAAGGTAGAATGAACTATGTCATTCATTAGAGTCAAGCAACTGTGGCTCTCCATCTTCTTCTTCTCAATATATCCGATTAGAGGCTCGAGCCAAACATCAGCTCCACCAGTCTTTCTCAAAAGGCTATGATTGGCAGGAACTTCAAGAGTAACATTTCTCATAGACATGCCTCTGCTGCTAGAACCCGCCTCTGTATGCTGAACAGAGGGAGGGGGAACAATGGAAGGAGGTGTAGTAGAAGAGGTAAAAACAATGGGAGCTGTGGGAGTCAAAGCAGGGACAGTAGGAGCATATATGGGAACCAAAACAGGTAAAGAAATAGGAGTCGATCAAATAGGCAAAGAAATACTCGTGGTTGTCAAAGGAATAGAAGAAATGAGAATAGAAGAAGAGTGGGGAGTTTCATCAAGAACTGGTCCAAACTCTCCACTCTCAAAACCATTAACAAAGAGACGTCGAATTGATTCATTAGAGCCTCTTGGAATGGTATTCTCATCAGAAAGGATTTGAACAGGCTCGGAGATAGAGGCTCGAGCAGGAGCATCTTCAACTTCATCTCCATCAATGACGCGTCTCCTGGCTCTTGGCCTAGCTATCAAAGAGGTATTCTCTTCTTCCTCATTGTCAGAACTTTCTTCTACAACTTTTCTTTTTGGTAGCGTGGCCCGAGTCTTTTCCAAATCAAGTGAAGCGGTTGAAGACGCTCGAATGGCAACGGCTACCTCAGCTGTCATACCCCTGATACCAAATCCTGATAAAAAGAGGGATAAAGAATTAAAATAAGAAAGAATTCAATATACGGCAAAGCATAAAGAAATACATACCATGGGACTTCACTTTCCAACCATTCAAAAGTGAAATTGATTTCCAAGTTCTCGCCTCCATAGGCGCAATCTTCAAAATTGAATCTACCCAACCAAGGAAGTTAGGAACGTGTTCCACATCTCCCATGGTTGCTACAAAAAGCCAAAAAAAAAGACGAGATTAGAAAAGAAATCAAAATTCTTAAAAAGTAGATACGGTAAGAAAAAGAAAAAACTTACATGCAAAATTCCACTTCTCAGGGAAGGGAATATTTGTTTCACCCAACAAATCCACCGTACATACAACAACGTAACGACAATACCACCCTCGATCCTTGTCATCTTCGGGGTTTACCAAAACCTTCTTGCTTCTTGCAGTCAAGGTAAAAACTCCATGGCGGAATAATTTGGGGTGGTATAGGTGAATAAGATGGGAAAAGGTAAAATTAACATTGGCTTTGGTAGACAAATACCTTAAGCAAGCCACAACTCTCCAAACAAGAGGACCTACTTGTGCTAAGCAAATTTAGAAAAAGCGGCAAAATTCAATTATAACTGGATCAATGGCAGGATTAAATCCCAAAGTAAAGGGATAAGTATAAACGAAAGAGAATCCAATTCTGAAAGAAGAAATTCTCTGATTGGGGGCAGGAATCATCATACGAAGATTATCTCTCCAATTACAATCTTTCCTAACAGTAGGAATCACAAGTTCAGTTATTAAAGAAGGATATGTGTCAATTTTTTCTAAATTTTTAACTTGTTCTTGGAGAGATCTTCTATCATTCCCAAAAGATAAATCATTGGGTACGATTTTTTCAACTAAAGGTTCCTGAGTAAGTTCAGAAAGTTCTTTACCTTTAGAAGAAGTGGTCTTTGGGATAGAACTCCTAATACCAGAAGAAGAAGAAGAAGAAGCAGAACCAGATGAATCACCACGAGTGGATCCTAGGCTCAAGCTCCGAAGCCTACCTCCTCTACCTCTCCTATGTCTTACGGGGGCATTGGGGAAGTGATCTAGAATTGGAACTTTTCTAGGGTTAGGGTTTGGAGATGACATTGTTGAAGAAGGATGAACTAAAGGGGAAATAAAGCAAAAGTGAATAATAAATTGCTTGTTGAAGGTCTATGAAGAAGAAGACAAAAGAAAGAGGGTTAAATATGTTTATAATGACAACCGTCAAACTTAGAAGTGTAATGACGGAAAGCCTATAATAAAGGCAACTATCACTTCGTGAATAGTGGGAATAAAGAAGCCTTGAAAAAGGGTGCATAATTGCAGAACCAATCAGAAAGTGACACATATGCAAAGCATTAATTAGAAGGGACAATTGAAGCGTCAGTACTGTCATAGAATTAATTATGGCAAAAATTCCCTTTTTATGAAGATCCACTTCCCAGATATTTAATTGATAAATAAATGGAAAGTGGGGGGACTATCTGTATTGGGAAAAAACTGAATTTACATTGAAGGTGACGTGGCATGACACGAGGAATGGTCAAAACATGATGATCAGTTAAGAGGCACGAGTGACAACAGATACGGGGAAAGAAAAGCTAAATAGGCACGAGAGACAATTCGAATAATACAAGCTTCGTACCTATTTAGGTCATTTAAAGTCAAGAGATCAGAAGGCATTGAAGACATGGATATGATGATGAAAAGGAGTCCAAATTCAATATTAAATACCCAATACGTTAGAAAATTGGTATTAAATAGGAATGATTGTGTAACGTCTTATTTAATGTCATTTATTGCTCATAATTGTCTCATTAAGACTAAGGTATTATTCCTTTACTTAGAATCAACTATAAAAAGAGGAGGTCTCGTCGTTTGTAAGGACAGATGATATCATAAACATTATATTGGAATACATACTTATTTACTGCTTATTTGTCATTCTCAAAAAGTCTATTATTTCTTTTTCGTCTCCTGATTATCAGTAGCCCGAATTTCTATTTGTCTTTAGCTTTGACCAAAGAATAACATTTTTGATTAAACAGTTGTGACTCGGAAAGCATCACATTTCTTTAATATATATGTCTCCGCAACTCATGTTAGTGAGTAATCTTAATGAGCAATCTAATTCTTATTGTTTCTTTGGGCAATTTCTTTTGGCTGACGCATGTTTGGATCCAATCTGGACTATATAGAATTCCTTTTGAAAACGGGAATATTATTTTTCTGTTGTTTTTTCAGCTACAAAAAAAAAAGGTTCTCTTGAAACATGATATTGCAAGAGGACAACCAGTAGCTCTTTGTATTGTGAAGTAGTTCACATTCTCAAATTATAGCCTAGCTTTGACTTAGCTAGATAATAAAAAAGGAAAAATAATATTTTATTTGGTTTAAGGATTAAAACTAAGGATTGAAGCGTAGTATTAATTATTGTTGTTAAGGATTAAAACACGTAAGACTTACAATGTCGGAAGCAAGCCCATGGCAAGTATATGAATTTATGTTATGCCTTATAAAGCTCTTTATTTTTATTTTTTATTATAATGTTGTGATTCATCTAAGATGTCATGTGCACCGTTCTGCAGAAGCTTGCAAGCCTAGAAGTCTGCCAGTCTTTATATTTAATCCGCTCTCATTGGCCTGCCCTCTATCACAGGCGTCACACATAAGTCCTTGTTTTTTATTTAACACTACTAGAAATTCGACCAAAATCGACCGCGATCAATTGACCTAAAACTGATCAAAGTCGGTCGATTTTTCAAAATATTTTACTTTTTAATTTCTTTTTAAGAAATCGACCAACTTTGGCCGATTTTTTTTGGCATAAAATGCGGGAAACTATTTTAGCGTCCCGCGAAATTTATTTTTTAAGTAATCGACCGTAATCGGTCAGTTTTTCATATAAAATAAATTAAAATTAAAATTTAATAAACCGCCCGAAATCGGTCAATTATTTTAGTCAGTCATTTTAAAAAACTGACCAACTTTGGTTAGTAATTTTATATTTTTAATAAAACTGACAGACTTTTGTCAGTTATTTTCGCGCGAAAATGCAAGTAAAGAGTACAAATAAAATAAAAGAATGTCTTAGACAAAAATGTATTAATGGTCTAGTGGTAAAATAGTATCCTACCACAGTACAAACCCTAGTTCGACTCCTAGACGGTGCATTTTTTAATTGCATAATTAAAAATACCGACCAAATTCGGTCGAAAAATACAGACCGACTTCGATCGGTTTTTTCGTCAGATTTTTTCGTTTTGGTTTATTTGTGAAATTTAATTGACCGACCGAAATCGGTCAAAAATTACAACCGACTTCGGTCGCCATTTATTACCAACCAATCTAATTTTGACGGATTAAAGTCGGTCGAAAATTGATCGTTTTTCCAGTTTTCCGACCGATTTCGGTCAGTATTTTTGGATGGTTTTAGGTAGTTTTCTAGTAGTTTAAGCAAGTATTGGTGTGGCATAGTTAATGTGACGACCCAAAATTTCAAACAATCGAGGTCATGATGATGCCTAGCATCGCTTCCTAGGCAAGCTAACACACAATAAATAAATAGAAAAAACTTCTATAAAAGACTAACAATAGAGTAATAACATAATGTAAAGGCAATTCTGAAATAAACATAATAAGACTAAATCCAACATCTAGCGTAAACCGTCCCAAGATATAGAGTCACAAGTACACGAGCTTGCAGAGTTCTCTACATACAGTACACTATAAGCAATACAACACTATTTGAAATAAAATGAAAACAATACAATGAAAATAAGAGGATGACTCAATCACCTTCCCGCTAATAAGTACCTATAGGGACTCCACTAATACCGATATCCGAATTTGCACAAGAAGTGCAGAGGTGTAGTATGGGTACTACCGACCCAATACTC
Source organism: Nicotiana sylvestris (assembly GCF_000393655.2). Taxonomy (NCBI): domain Eukaryota; kingdom Viridiplantae; phylum Streptophyta; class Magnoliopsida; order Solanales; family Solanaceae; genus Nicotiana; species Nicotiana sylvestris. The sequence continues at coordinate 99,736,600 of NC_091063.1, read as the reverse complement.
TTAGTAAGCGTCGATCTAACATCGACGATATAGTGACGATGCTAAGATAAGACACCTATAATAAACCTGTTCAATTATATATCAAAAGTAACAAAATAACAAATAAAGTGTCAAGTATAAAGACGAAACAACAACAAATAACGGGCTAACAAGTACATAATTAAAGGGCTTAAAGAAAGATAAAGTGTGATGACCCGAAAGGTCATCACTTGTTTAAAAATAAAATTTCACATTCCGAAGCCTTAAAAATCTTTCTTAGCATCACCTCGATTTGCATGCACAGTTCGGGCGCATAGACGGAAAGCCTAAATGTGAAAATCTGTGAAAAAGTGATAAAATTTGACTATAAAATAAATTAATTTGATTTCGGTCAATATTTTGGGTAAACGGACCCAGAGCCGTGATTTGACGGTCCCGGAGGGTCCGTACGAAAATATGGGACTTGGGCGTATGCCGGGAATCGAATTCCGAGGTCCCAAGCCCGAGAAATAAATTTTTTAAAGAAAATTATTTTCTGAAATGGTTAAAGGTTTTGGAAATTAATTTTGATTAGAACGTGTTGGTATCGGGCCCGTATCTTGGTTCTGGTGCCCGGTACAGGTCTTATATATGATTTAAGATAACTCTGTGAAGTTCGGTAAGAAACGAAATCCGTTTGACGTGATTCAGACCTTAAATGCAAATTTGATGTTTAAAGGAATTTTGAGAAATTTCATTGATCTTGAGGTCTAATTCGATGTTCATGATGTTATTTTGGTGAGCTGAGTACACGAATAAGTCCGTAGGATATTTTTGAGGTTGTGTGTATATTTGGTTTGGAGTCCCGAGGGATCGGGTGAGTTTTGGGTAGGTCACGGGGTGGATTTTTAGACTCAGAAAGTTGCAGAAACTTTGCTGGTATGATCAAGCCTGCAGGCTTCGCATTTGCGAAGCCTGGCTCGCAAATACGAAGCCTGGCTACCAAATGCGAGCTCGCAAATGCGAAGGCTGGATCGCAAATGCGAAACAAGCCCAGGCCTGGCTTGCTCGCAAACGCGAGGCTTTGATCGCAAATGCGATTAGTCTTGTTTCAGCCTTGAGTCGCAAATGCGACTCCCCTCTCGCAAATTCCAACTAGCAAATGCCAGGGTCCCTCTCGCAAATGTGAAAGTCCAGCTTTCCTGAAGTTGCGAACCCACTTTCGCATTTCCTATACCTGCGATTTTAAACCCATTTTTCACATTTTTTTCAAAACACAAACTCCTTTGGGTGATTTTCTAAGAACAACTCTTCTTCCAAATCGATTGTAAGTTAATTTTAACTCATTTCCTTCAATCATTAACATCTTTTAACATGATTTCAACTTAAAATCAATGGTTTTCATGGGGAAATTGGGTGTTTTGGATAAAACCTAGGTTTTCAAAAATTGGGGATTTGGACCTCTATTTGAGGTCTGATTTCAAAATAAATTATATATTTGGGTTCGTGGGGAATGGTTAATCGGGTTATTGTTCGAATCTCGGGTTTTGACCATGTGGGCCCGGGGGCGATTTTTGACTTTTTGGGCAAAACTGTGGAAACTCATTTTTATGGATTCAAATTGATTCATTTGGCGTTTAGTGATGTAATTAAGTAACTTGTGACTATATATGAGCGAATTGGTGGTGGAATCAAGGGGTAAAGCTATAATTTAATCGTGAATTATTTTCGTGGCATCGAGGTAAGTGTTTGGTCTAACCTTAGCTTGAGGGATTAGGAGTTGAGTCCTATTTGCTATATGGTAATTGTTGAGTACGGCATATTGTCAGGGTGACGCGTATCTATACGTTAGTGTCTAGCATGCCCGTGAGTCTTTATATTGTGATTGTCATGACTTTGTTGTATCTTTCATGCCTTAGTGGTTGTTTCTATTTGTGGTATAAAGTTTGTGGAAGGAATTGTAATCTATGAACCTTGAGGAGCGTTGGCTCTAAGTTGTATAATGAATTGTGAAAGTATAAGTGATAATTGAACCTGTAGAGCATTGGCTCGAGTTGTGAAGTGAATAGTGACGCAAAAGTGAGAAAGAGAAGAGATCATTATGTTGTCACCTTTGCCGGGCTATTGTTGATTTATTTGTTATCTCCCTTGCCGGGATGTTGATGTTATTGATGTTGTTTCCTTTCCGGGATTTTTATTGCAATTTCATTTGTTCCCTTGCCCTATTATTTGTGATTGTTGTTTGGGTGAGGAAGAGAGTTAAAGTAGGAAGGGTGATGTCGTGCATTGTTTGTTTTGTGAGGAAAGTGTGTAAAGCACGAAGGGTGATGTCGTGCATTGTTTGTTTTGTGAGGCAAGAGTGTAAATCACGAAGGGTGATGCCGTGCCGCACAATGTACCATTCCGTGCCGATTGTATTGATTATATGGTGAGGAAAGAGAGTAAAAACACGAAGGATGATGCCATGTACATTTTTATTATATGATTGCTTTGGTGAGGACGAGAGTAAAAGCACGAAGGGTGATGTCGTGCATTTGTTGATTTCTGATTCTTTGTTGATATCCGCGTTATATTGTTCCTTTCATTACTTGATGTCTTTCTATTCGAAATTGTTATCTCCCTCACAGCATGCTCCCCCTCCCATATTGACTAGTTTTCTGTATTTCTTTCCGCTGTATATGTATTTGAACTGCACAGGTTTATTTGGTAGTCTGGTCCTAGCCTCGTCACTACTTCGCCGAGGTTAGGCTAGACACTTACTAGCACATGGGGTCGGTTGTGCTAACACTACACTCTGCACTATATGCAGATCCCGGAGCAGCTTTTGGACCGTAGTGTGGAAGCTACCTTCAGCCCACCCGGATATCCAAGGTAGACCTGCAGGCATCCGTAGGCCCTGGCGTCTCCCTCTATCCCTATTTCCTATTTCATCTTCCTTCTATTCAGAAACAGTGTACTATTATTTCTTCAGACTTTATATTTAGCAATCTTAGACAGTCTATGACATTGTGACACCAGGTTTTGGGTAGTTAAGGCTTAAGTATTTGTAATAGATACAGTTTTCATATATTATATTGTTGTCTTCAGCTTAAATTTGAATTTCCGCTGTTATCACATTATCGCCTTATATTTGTTATAAAGAAATAATCGGTTAATGAAGTAATTAGATCAAAGGTTTGGCTTTTCTAGCTCACATTAGTAGACACCATCATGACTCTTGACGGTGGGAAATTCGGGTTGTGACAAGTTGGTATCAAAGCTCTAGGTTACATGGGTCTCACAGTTCACAGACAAGCTTAGTAGAGTCTGAGGGATCGGTACAGAGACGTCTGTATTTATCCTCCTGAGGCTACAAAGTTAGGAACAACTTCACATTTATTCTCTCCTGTCGTGTGGTTTGGTTTCTCAATGGTAATTGAATTTCTACTTTGTTCTTTCGTAGATAGCGAGAACACGCGCTTCCTCATCCACTGACCAGTAGCCCAATCCCCCAGTAGCAGCTCCCACGAAGGGAAGAGGGTGAGGCCATGGCCGTACTAGATCCCGAGGTAGGGGCATAGCTCAGCCTCGAGCAGCAGCAACAACGGCAGAGCCTTAGGTTGACTTTGATGATGAGGTTCCGGCCCCAATAGTTTCGGTGGGCCCAGATCAAGTCCCAGAGGGGTTTATTGCTACCCTAGTTCTTCAGGATGCTCTTGTCCGTCTGGTGGGCCTCATGGAGAGTGTCACTAGAGCAGGCTTGCTTCCTGTAGCACCAGCCGTCTCTTAGGCTGGAGGAGGAGCCCAAACTCCTACTACTCGCACTCCGGAGCAGGTAGCTCCTTAGTTTCAGACTCTAGCGGTCCATCCAGTTGGAGCAGTTCAGTCGGGTGTGGTAGCTCAGACCGACGATGGAGTAGCTATGTCTGCCGATGCTTTGTGGAGGTTGGATAGGTTCACCAAGCTCTTCACTACTACTTTCAGCGGTACATCTATTGAGGATCCCCAGGATTATCTAGATAGCTGTCACGAGGTTCTTAGGAACATGGGGATAGTTGAGACCAATGGGGTGGATTTTGCTACTTTTCGCTTATCTGGATCCGCCAAGACTTGGTGAAGAGATTATTCCTTAGCTAGACCAGCCGGATCGCCAGCCTTGACTTGGGAGCAGTTTATGCAGTTATTTCTGGAGAAGTTTCTGCCCATCACTTAGAGAGAGGCCAATCAGAGGCAGTTTGAGCGCATCCAACAGGGTTCTATGACTGTTACCCAGTATGGGACAAGATTCATCAACTTGGCTCGTTATGCTCTTATCATACTTCCCACTGAGAGAGAGAGGGGGTGAGGAGGTTCATTGATGGACTTATTCAGCCGATTAGTCTTCAGATGGCTAGGGAGGCAGGGAGTGAGATATCTTTCCAGGAGGCAACGAATGTGGCCAGGAGAGTGGAGATGGTTCTGTCATAGAGGTGGTCGTGGGTCAGACAAGAGGCCTCATCATTCATGCTGATTCAGTGGTACCTCGTCTGGAGGTAGGGATTCATATGGTAGAGGCCATCCTCGTAGGCCTTTTTAGTCAACATTTCAGGTTTCTCACAGTGCTTCAGGTGGACGTGGTCCTCAGATGCAGTATTCTGATCAATAGTCCTACAGTGCACCACCTGCTCCTATCAGTGCACCGCCGCTTCAGAGTTTTCGGGGTGGTCATTCAGGTCATTAGGGCCAGCAGTTCCAGCTGTCGAGGGATTGCTACATTTGTGGTGATATGGGTCACATTGCTAGGTTTTGCCCTCGAGCACCGAGTAGCTCTCAGCATCAGAGTTCTCGTGTCATGGTTCAAGCACTAGGTGTCCCACAGGCCGCCCATCCACCTAGACGTGGGGGTAGAGGTGCTAGAGGTAGAGGTAGAGGTATTAGAGGTGGAGCTCACGCCACTAGAGGTGGAGGCCAACCATCAACAGGCTGTCCTAGAGATGTAGTTCATGGTGGTGGGGCCCAACCCTGATGTTATGCTCTTCCAACCAGGCCCGAGGCTGAGGCTTCAAATGTGGTTATTACAGATACGGTTCTGGTTTGTGATAAAGATGCTTTAGTGTTATTTGATCCAGGGTCTACATACTCGTATGTGTCATGTTATTTTGCACCATATCTAGTCATGCCTAGTGATTCTTTGAGTGCTCCTGTTTATGTGTCTACACTGGTGGGTGATTCTATTGTGGTAGATCGAGTCCATCGTTCATGTATAGTTATGATAGGGGGTCTTGAGACTCGCGTAGATTTGCTTCTTCTGGACATTGTTGATTTAGATGTCATATTGGGGATGGACTGGTTGTCACCTTACTATGCTATCTTGGACTGTCATGCCAAGTATGTGACCTTAGCTTTACTGGGTTTGGCTCGTTTAGAGTGGATAGGGACTCTAGTCATTCTACTCGTAGTGTTATATCTTATGTGAAGGCTCGACATATGGTCGAGAAGGGGTGTTTGCCCTATTTGGCATATGTACGTGATTCTTGTGCTGAGGTTCCGTCTATTGATTCTATGCTCATTGTTTGTTAGTTCCCTGAGGTTTTTCCTTCAAACCTGCCGGGTATGCCACCCGACAGGGATATTGACTTTTGCATTGATTTGGCTCCGAGCACTCAGCCCATTTTTATTCCGCCGTATCATATAGCCCCACCAGAGTTAAAAGAGTTGAAGGAACAGTTGCAAGACTTGCTTGAAAAGGGTTTCATTAGGCCAAGTGTTTCGCCTTGGGGTGCGCCGGTGTTGTTTGTTAAGAAGAAGGACAGATTGATGAGAACGTGTATTGATTACAGGCACTTGAACAAGGTTACAATCAAGAATAATATCCATTGCCGAGGATTGATGATTTGTTTGATCAGCTTCAGGATGCCAAGGTATTTTCGAAGATTGACTTGAGATCTGGCTACCATCAGTTAAGGATTAGGGCATCTGATGTCCCTAAGACAACGTTTCGCACTCGGTACGGGCATTATGAGTTCTTGGTGATGTCATTCGGGTTGACAAATGCCCCAGTAGCTTTTATGGATTTGATGAACCAAGTGTTCAGGCCTTATTTGGATTCGTTTGTGATAGTCTTCATTGATGATATTTTGATTTATTCCGCAGCTAGGGGGAGCACGAGCAGCATCTTAGAGTTGTTCTTCAAACCTTGAGGGATAGTCAGTTATATGCTAAGTTCTCAAAGTGTGAGTTCTGGTTGAGTTTAGTTGCATTCCTGGGTCATGTTGTATTAGCGGAGGGTATTTAGGTTGATCCGAAGAAGATTGAGGCAGTCAAGAACTGGCTTAGACCAGCATCAGCTATAGATATTCGGTGTTTCTTAGGATTGGCATGCTACTATCGTCGGTTCGTGGAGGGTTTTCATCTATCGCAACCCCGATGACCAGGTTGACCCAAAAGGGTGCCCAGTTCAGATGGTTGGATGAGTGTGAGGCGAGCTTTCAGAAGCTCAAGATAGCTTTGACTACGGCACCAGTGTTGGTATTGCCCAAAGGTTTCAGGGCCTTATACAGTCTATTGTGATGCATCTCATATTGGTATTGGTGCAGTGTTGATGCAGGATGGCAAGGTCATTGCCTATGCTTCGTGGTAGTTGAAGATTCATGAGAAAATTTATCCGGTTCATGGTTAGGAGTTGGCAGCCATTATTCATGTGTTGAAGATTTGGAGGTACTATCTGTATGACGTGGCATGTGAGGTGTTCACGGATCACAAGAGTCTTCAGTATTTGTTCAAGCAAAAGGAGTTGAATTTGCCAATTTGGTGGCTGATGTTAAGTAGGAAGTTAGCCAGTATGGGCAGTATTGCTTATATTCCGGCTGGTGAGAGACTGCTTGCTTTGGATGATCAATCTTTGGCCAATCAGTTCGTGAGGTTGGATGTTTCTGAGCCCAGCCATGTGTTAGCTTGCACAGTCGCTCGCTCTTCATTACTGGAGCGTATCCGAGATCAACAGTATCATGATCCCCATTTTTGTGTCCTCAGAGTCACGGTGCAGCACGGAGGTGCCAAGCAAGTTACCTTAGGTGATGATGGAGTTTTGAGATTGCAGGGTCGGGTTTGTGTGCCTAAAATGGATGGGCTTCGAGAGTTGATTTTAAAAGAGGCCCATAGTTCCCGGTACTCTATTCATTCGGGCACCACAATGATGTATCAGGATTTGCAACAGCATTATTGGTGCCTGAGAATGAAGAAGGATATCTTTACATATGTGGCTCGGTGTTTGAATTGTCGGCAGGTTAAGTACGAGCATCAGAGGCCCGGTGGTTCATTTCAAAAGATTGAGATTCCTTAGTGGAAATGGGAGCACATCACTATAGACTTTTTTGTTGGTCTCCAACGGACTCAGAGGAAGTTCGATGTAGTGTGGGTTATTGTTGATAGGCTGACCAAGTTAGCGTATTTCATTCCTGTGGCAGTCTCTTATTCTTCCAAGAGGTTAGTTGAGTTCTATATCCGGGAGATTGTTCGTCTTCATGGTGTGCCCGAGCCTATTATTTTGGACTGAGGTACGTAGTTTACCTCGTACTTTTGGAGGGTAGTTTAGCGAGAGTTGGGCACACGGGTTGAGTTGAGCATAGCATTTCATCCTCAGATGGAAGGGCAGTCCGAGCGGACTATTTAGATTTTGGAGGATATGCTGCGAGCTTGTGTCATTGACTTTGGAGGCTCGTGGGATCAGTTTTTGCCTTTACCAGAGTTTGCCTACAACAACAGCTACCAGTCGAGTATTTAGATGGCTCCTTATGAGGCTTTATATGGTAGGTGGTGTCAGTCTCCGGTTGGATGGTTTGAACCGGGAGAGGCTCGATTGTTGGGTACAGATCTAGTTCGGTATGCCTTGGACAAGGTCAGGATCATTCAGGATAGGATTCGTACTGCTCAGTCAAGGCAAAAGAGTTATGCCGACCGCAAAGTTCGTGATTTATCACGCATGGTCGGTGAATGGGTATTGCTTCGAGTGTCGCCTGTGAAGGGCGTGATGAGATTTGGGAAGAAGGGCAAGCTTATCCCTAGGTTCATTGGCCTGTTTGAGATTCTTGATCCAGTGGGAGAGGTGGCTTATAGACTTGCATTGCCACCGAGCTTATCAGCCGTGCATCCAGTGTTTCATGTGTCCATGCTTCGGAAATATCATAGTGATCCATCCCACGTGTTAGATTTCAGCACTGTCTAGTTGGACAAGGACTTGTCTTATGAGGAAGAGCCGGTAGCTATTCTAGACCGGCATGTTCGTTAGTTGAGATCAAAGAGTTTTCCTTCGGTTCGTGTTCAGTGGAGAGGTCAGCCTCCTGAGGCATCGACCTGGGAGTCCGAGTCCGATATGCAGAGCCGTTATCCCCATCTTTTCCCCGACTCAAGTACCTTCTTCTTCTGTCCGTTCGAGGACGAGCGATTGTTTTAGAGACTAGTTTAAAAATGAAATTCCACATTCCGAGTCCTTAAAAACTTCTCTTAGCATTAGCTCGATTTGCATGCGCAGTCCGGGCACATAGCCAGAAAGTCTAAATGTGAAAATCTGTGAAAAAGTGATAAATTTTGACTAGAAAATGAATTAATTTGACGTTGGTGACCCTGAACCGTGATTTGACTGTCCCAGAGGGTCCATAGGAAAATTTGGAATTTGGGCGTATGCCCAGAATTGAATTCCAAGGTTATATGGTAGGCGGTGTCGGTCTCTGGTTGGATGGTTTGAGCCGAGAGAGGCTCGGTTGCTAGGTACAGATCTAGTTCGGGATGCCTTGGACAAGGTCAGGATCATTCAGGATAGGCTTCGTACTTCTCAGTCTAGGCAAAAGAGTTATGCCGACCGCAAAGTTCATGATTTAGCATTCATGGTCGGTGAGCGGGTATTGATTCGAGTGTCGCCTATGAAGGGCGTGATGAGATTTGGGAAGAAGGGCAAGCTTAGCCCTAGGTTCATTGGCCCGTTTGAGATTCTTGATCGAGTAGGGGAGGTGGCTTAAAGACTTGCATTTCCGCCGAGCTTATCAGCCGTACATCCAGTGTTTCATATGTCCATGCCTCGGAAATATCACGTTGATCCATCCCACGTGTTAGATTTCAGCACTGTCCAGTTGGACAAGGACTTGTCTTATGAGGAGGAGCCGGTAGCTATTCTAGATCGGCAGGTTCGTCAGTTGAGATCGAAGAGTTTTCCTTCTGTTCGTGTTCAGTGGAGAGGTCAGCCTCCTGAGGCATCGACCTAGGAGTTTGAGTCTGATATGCGGAGCCGTTATCCCCATCTTTTCCCCGACTCAGGTACTTCCTTCTTCTGTCTGTTCGAGGACGAATGATTGTTTTAGAGATGGAGAATTTGATGACCTTTTGTTTAAAAATGAAATTCCACGTTCCGAGGCCTTATAAACCTCTCTTAGCATCACCTCGATTTGCGTGCAAAGTCCGGGCGCGTAGACGGAAGGCCTAAATGTGAAAATATGTGAAAAGTGATAAATTTTGAATATAAAATGAATTAATTTGACTTCGATCAATATTTTGGGTAAATGGACCCAGAGCCGTGATTTGACGGTGCCGGAGGGTCCGAAGGAAAATATGGGACTTGGGCGTATGCCCGGAATTGAATTTCGAGGTCCCAAGCCCGAAAAATGAATTTTTTAAAGAAAATTGTTTTCTGAAATAGTTTAAAGGTTTTGGAAATTAGTTTTGATTAGAACGTTTTGGTATCGGGCCCATATCTTGGTTCCGGTGCTCGGTATAGGTGTTATATATGATTTAAGATAACTTTGCGAAGTTTGGTAAGAAATGGAATTCGTTTGATGTGATTCGGACCTTTAATGCAAATTTGATGTTTAAAGGAGTTTTGAGAAATTTTATTGATCTTGAGGTCTAATTCGATGTTCATGATGTTATTTTGGTGATTTGACTGCACGAATACGTTTGTAGGATGTTTTTGAGGTTGTGTGTATATTTGGTTTGGAGCCCCGAGGGCTCGGGTGAGTTTTAGGTAGGCCACGGGGTGGATTTTTAAACTCAAAAAGTTGCAGAAACTTTTCTAGTATGATCAGGCCTGCAGGCTTCACATTGGCTTGCAAATGCGAGCTCGCAAATGCGAAGGCTGGATCGCAAATGCGAAACTAGCCCAGGCCTGTCTTGCTCGCAAATGAGAGGCTTTGATCGCAAATGCGATTAGTCCTGTTTCAGCCTTGAGTCGCAAATGCGACTCACCTCTTGCAAATTCCAACTCGCAAATGCGAGGGTCCCTTTCACAAATGCGAAAGTCCAGCTTTGCTTTGCGAACCCTCTTTTGCATTTCCCAACTTAGCAAAGGTTGAATGTGAACCCTCTTTTGCATTTCCCTACTTAGCAAAGGTCGGGGTTCGCAATTGCGAACCCCTGTTCCCATTTCCCATACATGCGACCTACAACTTTATACTTAGACGATTTTAAACCCATTTTTCACATCTTTTCAAAACATAAACTCCTTTTGGTGATTTTTTAAGAACAACTCTTCTTCCAAATCGATTGTAAGTTAATTTTAACTCATTTCCTTCAATCATTAACATCTTTTAACATGATTTCAACTTAAAATCAATGGTTTTCATGGGGAAAGTTGGGTGTTTTGGGTAGAACCTAGGTTTTTCAAAAATTGGGGATTTGGACCTCGATATGAGGTCTGATATCAAAACAAATTATATATTTGGGTTCGTGGGGGAATGGGTAATCGAGTTTTGGTTCGAACCTCAGGTTTTCACCTTTTGGGCCCGGGGTCGATTTTTGACTTTTTGGGCAAAACTTTGGAAAACTCATTTTTATGCATTCAAATTGATTTATTTGGCGTTTATTGATGTAATTAAGTAACTTTTGACTAGATACGAGCAAATTGGTGGTGGAATCAAGGGGTAAAGCTATCATTGAATCGTGAATTGTGTTCGTGGCATCGAGGTAATTGTTTGGTCTAACCTTAGCTTAAGGGATTAGGAATTGAGTCCTATTTGCTATGTGGTAATTATTGAGTACGACGTATAGGCATGGTGATGAGTATGTATACATTGGTGTCTAGCATGCTCGTGAGTCTTTATATTGTGATTATCATGACTTTGTTGTATCTTTCATACCTTAGTGGTGGTTTCTATTTGTGGTATAAAGTTTGCAGAAGGAATTGTGATCTATGAACCTTGAGGAGCGTTGGCTCAAGTTGTATAACGAATTGTGAAAGTATAAGTGATAATTGAACCTCTAGAGCATTGGCTCGAGTTGTGAAGTGAATAGTGAAGCAAAAGTGAGAAAGAGAAGAGATCATTATGTTGTCACCCTTGCCGGGCTATTGTTGATTTATTTGTTATCTCCCTTGCCGGGATGTTGATATTATTGATGTTGTTCCCTTGCCGGGATTAAATTGTTGAATTATTGTTCCCTTGTCAAATTTTTATTGCAATTTCATATGTTCCCTTGCCCTATTGTTTGTGATTGTTGTTTGGGTGAGGAAGAGAGTTAAAGCACGAAGAGTGATGCCGTGCATTGTTTATTTTGTGAGGAAAGAGTGTAAAGTACGAAGGGTGATGTCGTGCATTGTTTGTTTTGTGAGGCAAGAGTGTAAAGCATGAAGGGTGATACCGTGCCGCACGATGTACCATTCCGTACCGATTATATTGATTATATGGTGAGTAAAGAGAGTAAAAGCACGAAGGGTGATGCCGTGTATATTTTTATTATATGATTGCTTTGGTGAGGACGAGAATAAAAGCACGAAGGGTGATGTCGTGCATTTGTTGATTTCTGATTCTTTGTTGATATTCGAGTTACGTTGTTCCTTTCATTACTTGATGTCTTTCTATTAGGAATTGTTATCTCCCCCACAACATGCACCCCCTCCCACATTGACTGGTTATTTCTGTATTTCTTTTCGCTATATATGTATTTGAACTGCACAGGTTTATTTTGTAGTCTGGTCCTAGCCTCGTCACTACTTCGAAGGTTAGGCTAGACACTTACCAGCACATGGGGTCGGTTGTGCTGATACTACACTCTGCATTATGTGCAGATCCTGGAGCAGCTTTTGGACCATAGTGTGGAAGCTACCTTCAACCCACCCAGAGATCCAAGGTAGACCTGTAGGCGTCCGCAGGCCCTGGCGTCTCCCTCTATCCATATTTCATGTTAAATCTTCCTTCTATTAAGAAACATTGTACTATTATTTCTTTAGACTTTGTATGTAGCAATCTTAGACAGTCTGTGACACTGTGACACCAAATTTTGGGTGGTTAAGGCTTAAATATGTGTAATAGATACCGTTTTCATATATTTTATTGTTATCTTCCGCTTATATTTGAATTTCCGCTGTTATAAAGAAATAATCGGTTAATGAAGTAATTAGATCAAAGGTTTGGCTTGCCTAGCTAACATTAGTAAGCGCCATCACGACTCCCGAGGGTGAAAAATCTGGGTCGTGACATAAAGTAAAGTGACAACAACTCTGAACAATCTTTCAAAAACAGTTAGCGAAGTCATAAGTCAAGAGGACATTTCAAAGTCAAAGTAAATAGCAATGAATCAACAATATTATACGGCCCCTTCATGCTTTTACTCTCATCCTCTTATTATAAAATAAAAAGCAAGTGCACGACATCATTCTTTGTGCTTTTACTCTTATCCTTACATATAAAACAATATAAAGACAAGTGGATAGCATCATCCTTCGTGCTTTTACTCCCTTCATCACATAATAATATAAAAGCAATTGCATGGTATCACTCATCGTGCTTTACCCTCATCCTCACATAATACTATAAAAAATCGGATGACATCACCTTTCGTGCTTTATCCTCACTTTCACTCAAGCAAGCACGCATATATATATATATATATATCATCTTCTTGAGCTGAAGGTCTCTTGGAAACAACCTCTCTATCCCTCCGGGATAGCGCTAAGGTCAGCGTACATTCTGCCCTCCCAGATCCCACTTGTGAGATTATACTAGGTTACTGTTGTTTTTTTTGTGTGTGTATGTGTGTATATATATATATATATATATATATATATAGGCACAAAACACCATTCAAGCACAATCTCTTCCTCACCAAGCAATCATAACGAAAAGTCAATCCGGGCTCACATGATCGAAATCTAAAATTAAGGCCAAATTCCAATTATCCATTCACCACTCGAGCTCGAATATGTGATTTATTTCAAAATTCGACTTAATTCGAGGTCTAAATCTAAATTTTATAAAATACCTAAAATCCCTAATTTCTACTTTAAATGCATAGATTTGGTGATAAAATTTATGAAAAAGTGATTGAAAAGAAGTTAAAGTTATTAACCTATGAATTTGGGAAGAAATTGCTCTTCAAAAATCCTCTCTATGGAGTCTAAGATTCAAAATGGTGTAAAATAAGCTAAATCCGGAAATTAACAACCTTTACTGAGTTGTAGATGTCGCAATTGCGAACTCTTGTTTGAAATTGTGATGTTTGCAAATGCAAACTACCGAGTTGTCGCAAATGCGACTCTTGCTTCGCATAAGGCCCTCCAGCTAATAAATGCGGACCAAACTTCGCAAAAGCGAAGCAGTGCCTAGCCCACTAGTGTTGCAAATGCAACCCTTATGTCATAAATATGAAGCCATTTCTGGTCACAAATGCAACACGATCATCGAAAAGCGAAATCCTATCTCCCAACCCCACTTCGCAATTGCAAGCCTATCATAGAAAATACGAGGCTCGCATTTGTCAACAAGTAATCCCAAATACGAGACATGCAGACCATGCACACCAGATTTTTCTCAACAATGCCAAAACCATGCACAACACATCTGAAACTCACCGATCCCTTAGGGCTCCAATCCGAACATTCACACAAGTGTAATAACATCATACAAACTCACTCTCTATCTCAAATCATCAAAATAACATCAAATATGACGACTCAATCATGAAAACTCAAGATTTTTAACTTCAAAACATATTTTTTCAACTTTTCACATAATGCGCCGAAACATCCTCAGGCCAGGACCCCAACCAAACATGTATACGCGTCTAAAATCATCATACAAACCTACCGAAATCATCAAAACAACGATCCGAGGTCGTTTAACAAAATGTTGACCGTGGTCAACTCTAGCCATATTTAAAGTCAAAATTACATTTTCTTCAAAATGTCACATATAAACTTTTCTGGAAATGACTTGGACCACGCACGCAAGTCATAAATCGTCAAATAAAGCTATAAGTGGTCTCCGAATAAAGAAAAAGAAGTTGGTACTCAAAACGACCTATCAATCCATTACAATTAAAATTAATTGTAAGATTCTACCAACTGGGAGCCCCTGGTCTTCATATATATAATGAAAATAGTACAAGCGATATATCTGGTTTCCTATTACGAGTAGATTCCTTATACGTCTAGTTTTCCTTATACAAAAAGATTTAGTAAGAGTATCCTCGAGTAATTAGAACTAGTATTAGTACCTGCGCGATGCGCGGATAATTAAAAAGAACGATGTACACCGTAAAATTTAATATGTTAGTGTTAATACCACCTTTACAACCAAACATTAAAAACATATTAGGACTTTGGTAAAACTTTCATTCCATCTCCTAATAAATGTTCCATAAAAAATAATGATACTATACAATTTGCTTGATATGAATGTTCCATGAAAAATAATGATGCCATATAATTTGCTTGATATGAAGCATGTGCCTAAGGGAACATTATTGTAGCAAATTCTCATGGACATATTGCAGTGTATTTTCCAGAAGTTGTCCTCTGTATTGAGATTTATCACTACAAAAAGGCATGGGTAAAAATTCAAGAATTTCTGGTCCTTGGACGACAATTTTTGACGGAAATGAGAGACAACATATATTGTATTACTGATGAGATAATGAAGAAGACATGCCAGAATGATCCTTTAGAAAGAAACTTATTTGGCATCTAAAATTATTGCACACTTTCAGATATTTAGATTAAGTGTAGAATAAAATATATTCAAATACATCAATAGCTTGGATTCTAGGAAGCTGATAGATCTCATCACGCCAACATCAGAATCTAGATGAGCTTCATGCACTTGGACTGCAGATAACATAGTCACAGGCCGTTGTTCCATGTCACTACAGGTGACATCTTTTTAGACTTTCTCAGTGCATCTAGCTTATATTATGCTCTCTGCAATAAATTATCCAACTTTGCATTAAAGTAAAAAGTTGCATACTACCTCAATATAGAATTCTCCAATTTCTAGTTCTTTGGCCACTGTTGCTGTCCACCCAGCAGCAGATGAGGATTGCTAGTATTGTCACGACCCTAGTTCACCAACCGTGAACATGTCATGACGGCACCTAGTCTCCGTGACCAGGTAAGCCTAACACTTGCAGAAACATAATAATTGCGGAAAAATAGAATACCATATTTAATTATCTAAAAAGGAAATTGTACTGAATGCCGCTCGACATATACGACTCAATATTTCAAGACTAAAACAATCCCAAAACCCGGAAACTCACGGGAAAACACAGGCTACAGAAATGTATAGTGAGGCTCCAAACTCCAGAATATCTAACAAACGGAAGGAAAGAGAACTAAGTACTAAAGATAGAATAAAGTGAGAGACTCGTCGGTCTGCGAATGCAGCAGATCTACCTCGAAGTCTCTGTAGTCCTCCTGCCTCACTGATAGTGCGCCTAAGTAGAGGTACCTGGATCTGCACATGAAAGCATGCACAGAAGAGGCGTGAGTACACCACAGCGGTACTTAGTAAGTGCCAATCCTAACATCGGTTGGGTAGTAACGAGGAAGGTCAGGGCCCTATTGAGGTTATATAAAATATAAAGATATCAGGATAAGATAAGCAGTGCAATTGAGAACCTACAGTAAGAATCTATGCAGGATAATAAGAGTACAATAACGGAAACAATGATGAAAGCAAACCATAAGGAAAGTAACCGGGGATCTCTAAGTATCCCGAGGATCTCTTAGTATCCTCGACATGTACTAGGGATCTCTTGGTATCCCGAGGATCTCTCGGTATCCTCAATATAAGCCAAGGATCTCTTGGTATCCCGAGGATCTCTTGGTATCCTCAATATGTACTAGGGATCTCTTGGTATCCCGAGGATCTCTCGGTATCCTCAATATAAGCCAGGGATCTCTTGGTATCCCGAGGATCTCTTGGTATCCTCAATATGTACTAGGAGCCGTCATGTTTCCGCAAGCGTTAGGCTTACCTGGTCACGGAGACTAGGTGCCGTCATGACATGTTCACGGTTGGTGAACTAGGGTCGTGACAAGTATCAAGGAAGAATTACGGTGATGACCCTTTGGGTCGTCACATAATCCATTAGTATTCTCCATTTCTCACTAATCTGCAAGCTAAGACGACAGTATCACTCAAATATGATAATAACTTGTGGCAGATTAATCATAACAATACGACAATAAAATACACAAATGCAGTAACCAATAATGACATAGAGTAAATCATATATAAGGAAAACAGATAAATACTTGATTGGCTTCAAGATTCTAGGAGTGAGGTGCTAGACAAAAAAGCTAAAATGTCACCTCTGATGAACTGCCACATAACATAGTTATACCAAATTAAAAATAATAACTAAAGAAAATGATACATAAGCCCAAAGGATCATAAGACAATAACAATACTCAATAATTAAATGATAAATCATTTAATAACAGCTCTTCCAATAGTTGCATGAATTCGATCTCCCTTAAACAAAAAATTTGAAAAGAAAGTTAAGTTAGTAAGTCGCATAACTTGAAGAAAATACATCACAACTCGAAAAAGTAATAACAGCTAAAAGAGTATGCACCTTTCATCTTGAATAAATAATTCAATTGAATTAAGATTTTCTGGTTTCTCGCGGTCTGGAACATGCTATAATCTAGGGCTGCTCGGTGGGCCGGGCCTGAACCGGACCGGACCGGGCCCGCGGTCCTAATGGGCCTGGTGGGCCGGTCCTGGGTGGGCCGGTCTTGGTGGTCCTCCTAAGCCCGTCACGGGCTGGTCTTCAAGGTTGAGCCCACGAGCCCGGGACCGTTTAGCCCGGGACCGTCAGGCGGGCCTGAGCCGGTCCTGGCGGGCCCAACGGCTATTTTTATAAAAAAAAAATTAAAATTCTCCAACGGCCATATTTAAAATCTAGCCATTTGGGCTGAAAATATGACCGTTTTTAAGTTTAAAAAATGGTCATTTGGCCCCCAAACTTTATATAATTACACTTTTCCCCATTTCTCAACTATAAATACCCCCTCATTCTTTCATTTTTATTCACCAATTCATCAATATCTCTCAATATCTCTCAATCTCTCTCAATCTCTCTACTACAATTACTTAATTTATTGTTGAAATTTCGTGAAAAATTGTGAAGTTGTTGAATTGAAGTTTTCAAGTGTTCAACGATTTTCAATTTTCAAGAAGTTGTTCGGCAATCCGGTAAACTCGTTTCAACTCTTACGTTTTTAGAATATATTTTTGTGTGGTTTAGTTTGCATAATTATAATTAATATGGCATTTACTTTGAAAAAAATGTTTGGTAAAGGAAAAGATAAAACCGGTGAAAGTAGTGGCCAACCAACTACCCTTCCCCCGGCTCCCCGACCTAGAAAAGATAAGCAAGTTGAAAGTAGTCGCCAACCTAGACGTCCTCCTCCTTCCGTAATTCTTGATAGTGATCACCCTTGTTTTCAATTTACCGATAGTGAATTTTATCATAATGTTGCACCAGGTGATAGATTAGATGATGAAATTATGAATGCTCTTTATCCTAATGAAACCATCTTAGAAAATAATGAGGAAAATGAGGATGATGATGAAACCCAAGCACCGGATTTAGATGATACACCTACTAGTCCTCTTAATAACCCAACTGATGCACCGGTCGACCCACCTGTAGAAACTCCTACTTTTAATAGAGAACCTGCTAAACGCCTAGAAACATCATTAGTTTGGAATTTTTTTACTCAAGTAAGAGAACAAAATAAGGCTAAGTGTAAAACTTGTGGGAAATTAATGTCGCATAAATATACTGGAGACCGTAGCGGCACAGGTAGTTTGACTAGGCACATAAAAACACACCCTAGAGATAAGGCTAGATTTTTTCAAATGAAAGCGCAGCTAGAGGGGACAAGTGTAGATTCTGCGGTTAACCCTAGTACAGGTTCAAATCTAGTTCAACCAGGAATTAACACTGTCACCGGAGGTATTTTATATTACGATCCAAATAGAGATCGTGAAGAATTAGCAAAGATGATTACTGTTATGTGCTTACCTTATACTTTTGCTTCTAATCCTAATTGGGTTCATTATATTAGAAGAGTGTTTAATCCTACTTATAAAGGTTGGCCTCGCGCAACAGTTAAGAGTGATATTTATAAATTCAAACATGAATATGAACAATATTTGCGGTATTTATTTACTCATATACCTAATCGGATTTCTATTACTACTGATATTGGTAGAAGTGGTAATGATTGTGATTATCTAACTGTTACAAGTCATTGGATAGATGAGGAATGGATAATGCAAAAATGCATAATTGCATATAGAATAATTAATTCGCGTCACACAGGTAAGTTTATAGCTAACACTGTTGCAGATATTTGTAGATATTTTTGCTTTAGCGATAAAATAATGGCAATTTCAATGGATAATGCTTCTAGTAACACCAGTGCTATAGGCATGCTTACAACAACACTAAATCCTGCATTTACTAATATTTTCCATGTTAGATGTATTTGTCATATTTATCATTTAATTGTCGGTGATGGTATGCGAATATTAAACATAGAAATTGAAAAGGTTAGAATGGCTCTTAATTGGCTTTTTTATTCAAACCGTAGAAGTAGACTTAGAGAGTATTTTAAAAAATGTGATGAATATGGCCTTAGAGAAAGAAAGGTTCCTAAACCTTGCCCGACTAGATGGAATTGTATGTACGAAAGTTTAGTAGTAGCATATGAATATAGAAACCCAATTAATGCAACGTTTAATTCTCGGGTAGGTGGTGAGGATGATGATGAAATGCTTACCACTCAAGATTGGACTAATGTTAAAATTCTTTTAGATTTTTTAGAACATTTTCAAATTGCTACAAATGCATTTTCTGGGCAATATTATCCTACTATTTCAAACTGTTTAGTTTATATTGCAGCACTATCTGATTTGTTTGTTGAATTTAGTGAGGGTGGGGATATTTATGAACTTGCTATAAATGAAATGAAACAAAAGTTTAAAAAATATTTTTTTCCTATCCCTCCTATTTATGGTCTTGCTGCAATGCTAAATCCTACAATGAAATTGGGAGGTCCTCATTTTTGGTATTCAAATATTTATAAGGCTTTAGATCTTTCAAATGAGGAAATTGCGACACTTGCAGATGCAAAAGCTTCAATTAAGATTAACGCTCAAACAGTTTATAATGCTTATCAACTTGCCTTAGAGCATGCTAGGCCAACTATTCCAACCCCTACTTCGTCTAGCTCACAATCCTCTAAAAGAGTTGCGGGCTTAAAAGCTCTTAAATCTTGGACGGAGTTCAGGGGGTCTCAAGGTGAAAATTATGATGAAACTTCACATCTAAATGAGCTTCAAGTTTATTTGTCTCAGGGACTTGAAAAGGAGAATCCAGACGGCTCTTTTGATCTTTTGGAATGGTGGAAGGCAAGGGAAAAACATTTTCCTGTTCTTGCAAGGATGGCTCGGGATATTTTATCAATTCAAGCTTCAACTGTTGCATCAGAGAGCGCTTTCAGTCAAGCAAGACTGCAAATAGGTGATCATAGAGCGTCTATGAGGGATAGCTTGGAAAAATCAGTATTGTTTAGAGATTGGATCCGCTCGGAAAGAAGAAACTTTGGAATTGCAGAAGCACAACCGGCGATAGATGAAGCTTATGAAGAAATGATAGCGGAACTTGCGGAGGATTCGGCTTCGCCCGGAAGTGGTGATGAACAAGCTTCTTTTCCACCACCACCAACGCAACCTCCTCCGAACCTTGAAGGATTTATGAGATTTGTTAGAGATAATACATAGAATAATATGTAACTTGTATTTTGGCACATCTTCCTTAGTTTTTTTCCTTCTAATGGTGGTATTAGTACCTTGTTGTGCTCATTCCATTGGGGGAAGGATGACTAAGAAAGATATGCCA
This sequence comes from Nicotiana sylvestris, assembly GCF_000393655.2. Taxonomy (NCBI): domain Eukaryota; kingdom Viridiplantae; phylum Streptophyta; class Magnoliopsida; order Solanales; family Solanaceae; genus Nicotiana; species Nicotiana sylvestris. The sequence continues at coordinate 99,716,506 of NC_091063.1, read as the reverse complement.
TTTTTTGGTAATAAAATTTATTGCTTCTACCCATGAGCTTCTTTTCGCAATATTTCTTTGTCTATACTTAGAATTATTTATAAGCTACAATATATACATAATATACAATATATATACTACAAGAAAATATATTTATAAGCTACAATATATACATAAGATACAATATATATACTACAAGAAAATATATAAGAGAATATATATACATAAGATACAATATAATATACTACAAGAAAATATATTATGCTACAATATATACATAATATACAATATATATACTACAAGAAAATATATTATGCGAACATATATACATAAGATACAATATATATACTACAAGAAAATATATTATGCTACAATATATACATAATATACAATATATATACTACAAGAAAATATATTATGCGAACATATATACATAAGATACAATATATTATGCGAATATATATACATAAGATACAATATATATACTACAAGAAAATATATAAGAGAATATATATACATAAGATACAATATAATATACTACAAGAAAATATATTATGCATGACAATTTAGTGTTTTACTATTGTTTTGTTATTTTCTTTTTCGTCAAGCACTTTAATAATTAGATATACATATATACTACATATATATTTTTAATATAGCCATGATACTACAAGAAATTGTCTTAAAAAAAAAGCCCGCTAGGCCCGCGAAGCCCACGAGCCCGGCCCGTTAAGCACAGGACCATGTGGGCTTAGGCCCGTCACGGGCCGGTTCCACCCATTGAGCCCACGAAGACCGGGACCGCCAGAGCCCAGGACCACGAAGCCCGGGACCGCGAGGCCCGGCCCGTTAGGCCCACTAAGGCCCGGGCCAAAATACAGCATTACTATAATCTAACAACACGAACCTTCAAATTCCAACTCATTTTAGACGTTGATATTTCACTGATATAGTTATAATTCGGAGCCATACTTTGCAGTAGTTTGTGCGTAAGCTAAACCCTAAGCAATGTAGAGAAGCCAAATCTAAATAAAAGTTGCTTAAATAAAACTTTTTAAGGAAAGCTATCGTAGTAAATCAATTTTAAGGCATCTGAAATCTTAATTTTTAAAAAAGATATGTGTAAATCAATATGTAAGAGCGAGTGCGCTCAAGAAATGACACAGATCTTCATTTTTTTAGCTTTTTGAATTTTTAACCTTCGTTTATTTTTTATTAACCACCGAGCTTTAATTTTTCTTGCCTTTTTCCTTTGTCCTCTTGTTAATAATATTATTTCCTTTAATATAATATAGATGTAAGATACAAAATATTTATTTAATTAATTCTTTCTTAAAAAAGAATACCTACTATAATTGAATTATACAAACAATTTAATTAAAGATATCTATAATAATGTATATTGTTCACAAATAAGTTCAAATACAAAGCTTGTACTAAATAAAAATTATTATTTCAACATAAAATTAATGTGTAAGATACAAAACGAAATTAATAAAATTTAATTAATTCTTTCTTAAAAAAAGACACTTACCATAACTGAATTATAAAAAAAATTAATTAAAGATACCTATAGTAATGTATATGATACCAATAATAATGTATATTGTTCACAAATAAGGTCAGATACAAAGCTTGTACTAAATAAAGAATTATTATTTCAACTTAAAATAAATGTGTAAGATACAAAACGAAATTAATGAAATTTTAATTAATTCTTTCTCAAAAAAAGATACCGATCATAACTAAATTATACACAAAATTTAATTAAAGATACCTATAGTAATGTATATTGTTCACAAATAAGGTTAAATACAAAGCTTGTACTAAATAAAGAATTATTATTTTAACTTAAAATTAATGTGTAAGATGCAATGATTCTTTCTCAAAAAAGAATTCATACCATTATTGAATTATACACAAAATTTGTATTATACACAAATTTAATTAAAGATACCTATAGTTATAGTATATTGGTTTGCTTAATGAAAATTGCATCATTTTTTGGTGTACGTCTTTGGTCATTAAAAGAGAACATTTTTATTTTTAGTTTAAATCTTAAAATAATTGGCTTTGATTAATTAAAGAATGAAATTCAACTTACGGAAAATCTTGGACTACTATTTTCATTAAATATGTTTCCATTTATAATTCAAATCTTTTATGTTGTTTTTAAATTGCCAAATGGCTTCATTTTAGCTTGTCACTTGGCTTAACCACATGCTTCACTACTCTCTCCTTTTAATATAATATAGATGAGACATAATTTTTAGTACTAAGTTTAAAAGTTGTTTTGGTGAAAAACTATACTGAATACCAAGTAAATTCATAGCATGGAAAATAAAAATATGCTTAGATATGTTAAATTAAAGTCAAGGGGAACGACTACAATTTACTTGCAATAACTCAGGATAACCAACAAGAAAAAGAAGACAAGAAAATCTTAGGACGTCTATTTATCAGAAAAAATTTTGGTCGCTGCAGCTGACGCGCATTGCGGAAACACATCTCGACTAACTTCGTTATTAACAGATACGAAATGATATGAAAATCAAGTTTGTTGTTTCAAAGATTTCTCATTGATTAGAACTGTGGATAGAGTGTGTTTCTCAATGGGCCCCAAATATCTTCTAGGAGTATTTCTGGGAATTAAATGAATAAAGAAGATTAGGTCATAAGAAGCCAATTTCTTGAAATTCTTCCATCCACTTTTGAAACTTCGAAAGCTATAAAACGTGAAATTGATTGCGACACTCATTGCCCAGATTCTTTGTACTTCAAATGACTGTTTGCCGTCCACAATTTAATATAACTGTCTTTTTTTTTTTTTTTAATGAAAACATATTGTAGATGATGCGTGGGTTTAAACCTTGACAGTGTCAGAAGAACTTGTATAAATCATATTTCACCATATGGAAATTAACTGATTGAGTGACTATTTTAGCGAGTGAGATACTTCGAGCACGAAATAATTTCCAGAAAATAGAAAAACGCCCAAAATACAGTCCAAACGATCTCAAAATGCTGAAAAACAATATGATTCACTACATAGCAATAAGTGTTTTTCACCATGTCGTTTTCAATGGAGCTACCAAATTTCAGCTCAATCGGAGTCCGTCAAGTTTGTTGACCTCCGAAAACACCGATAATTCGGTCAAAATCGGGTTTTGCGTTTTTCTAAGGTTTACCAAAAAAGTATCCAGATCATCGCAATCAAATATCAATAAAAAACAGATATGTCATGATTACAAGAATAATCAAAAAATTTTGCACAGTTAATTTATAAAACAACAGTACAGTTTTTCAGAAAACAACATACACGTAATTCGAAAACGCACATAAACACGATATTCTTGTATCATGAAAAATCAAGTTATCTAATTACATGTGAGTGAGTTTTGACACCAATTGATGCATTATAATAAGCAGCAGAAGCAATCCCACTATCAAAATCACATGTAATCTAGACAACTAGTATACACGGGATTTCAATAGTTTCTTCTTGAAGCGTGAACAAAGCTCCTCTATCACGTGAACCTCCAATTCCACAACAATTCAATGAAATCTACACCATCCGTACGATCACGATCTCCGAACGTTCCACGATCTTCTACCGTGTTACCCAAATAATATCCGTAAATAGCAATTTGATGTGGGCGAAATTTTCTAGGAAAATATTGGCTGAAATTTTCGGCCGCCTTGTTCTTTTACCTCTAGGTGGAAAATATTATGTATTTATAGCACAAGTTTTAAGGGTTAAAACCCTTTTCCAAAACATGTTTGTTTTTCTTTTCCACTAGAAAAAGAATTCATTTATTTTCTATTATTTAGGCACAACAGAGACCACAGAATTTTATTAACAAGGCTTTCAATTATGGAATTAATTTGTAATTTTTGAAATTAATATCCACTATAATTACTTACGAATTATTCCACTAAAAATTCATAATTTTACTTCTTATTCAATTTCAAAATTCATCCATTAAATCTTATTTAACTCCCATGTCAAGATTCAGATACTAATCAATTAAATTAAATTATTGATGATTTAATTTATTAATTATTTCCTTCAGTCTTTCGCTTAACTTATTTCATGTGTCGGATACAAAATCTACCGGCCGAGTTTACACATGAAAGCTTATAAGCTTTTATAAAGGTGTATCATCAATCTCTGAACCGACACATGAATTCCATCAACTAATTATTATTTCGCCAATGTACATTATTATTATCCAATCACCAGGCATATTGACCAACAATAGAATCTCGCCTTTCAATGAATCAAAATAATAATAATAATATACACAGCTAATAATAATTATATCAAGATTAAGAGCATAAGTACATTTAATGGCTAGAGAGTTTATTTTATTAAGTCAGCATAAAATACTTATCTTCACTTGGTCCGTTCAATACATACAAAATGTACTAGCACAAGAAGCTGGAATTATACCCCTCTCATAATCAAGATAAATAATATTTAATCTTATGCTACAATCATCTGTGATCGGTTGTCCAATTCCATCACTAGATTGTGAACTCAAACTTTATGCTTATAAGAACTGATGATTAATCTTCCGTGTATAAGCTAAGCTCGATACACTAAATCATCTACTATATAAGCAAAGGATACAGACTAATATAAGATCTATTTGTAACTTTATTAAAACTGAATAAACAACTACTCCCTCCGGTTCACAATAAGTTACTAGTTTCCTTTTAGCACGCCCATTAAGAAAATGTTAAATCCTATAAAAAAAATACCTAGTATGACTAAACTACCCTTATTAAATATTGGTCACATAGTTATAGTGAGGAGTGAGAAAACTTTTTACGGATATGCACATAAGGGTAAAAGATTAAAAACAAATTAAATTTTTTCTTGATTACCTAACCGGACACTTATTTTGAACCAAAATGAAAAAGTAGACTGGTTACTTATTGTGAACCGGAGGGAGTATTTCATAATAAATACTATATCTAAACCAAACTCATAGTTAATAGTATATATCCTAACAATCTCCCACTCAGGCTTTTAACTATGAAAATTATTATAATATACTATATCCAAATGCAAGATTAATAGTATATGCCCCAATAATCTCCCATTTAGATTCATAACCATGCATCTGCAACTTTTTTAGCCATTATTTTACATGACTATTAAAAGTCATTACCAAATAAGGTTCTGTTAAAGAATGTTGCCAAGTTATTTCTGATGCAATCTTTGTCCAGTAGTGCTTTGTCATAACTATCTAGTTTTGTATTAAACTCTTTAGGGATCCTGCTGCGGAAATTACCCCAAGAGTGTACACCGAACTATGATTTTCCTTAGTATTCTCCCACTATGATGAAGTACCACTAATATTACCTTCATTACAGTACAATATTTAAACATTAGCGACTTCTTACTATACTGTTCACTGTCCAAATATCACTCCCACTCAATAAAGGCATATTCTGCCTATTAACGTTTTTCCACTGCTAAAATGTAATGGAAGATCAATTCCAACGTTTGGGTTTTGGTGTTCTTGAACATCTAGTTATTTTTTTGCCTAGTTACTAGTTTATGTGACGACCCGGCCAGTCGTCTCATGAGTTACCGCTCTGTTTTCTCCATTTCTATTTCTTTATGCTTCGTTATACGTGTTTTGTAGTATTGGGTTGGTCGGATCTAATCTGGAATGATTTTGGTAAGGTTGGAGACACTTAGTCTCTTTTAAGGAAGTTTAAGTTGAAAAAGTCAACCGGATGTTAACTTATGTGTTAGAGGATTCGAATGTGAGTTCTGATGGGTCGGTTAGCTTTGTGAGATGATTTATGACTTAGGAGTGCAATTGGAATGAGTTTTGGATGTTCGGAGTTGAATTAGGCTTGAATTGGCGAAGTTGAGATTTTGGCAATTTCAGGTTGATTGGAAATATTTTTATATATGGGTCAGAATGGAATTCTGAGAGTTGCAGTAGTTCCATTGCATCATTTGGGATGTGTGTGCAAAATTTCAGGTCATTCGGACGTGGTTTGGTTGGGTTTTTGTTCAAAAGCGGAATTCAGAAGATTTTTGAAAGTTTGGCTTGAATCCGATGTGTTTTGGGTGATTTGGTGTTGTTTGAGGTGTTTTGATGATTGGAACAAGTTTGAATAAGGTATTAGGATATGTTTGTGCTTTTGGTTGAGGTCCCGGGAGGGCCTTGGGGTGATTTCGGAAGGTTAATGGGAAGTTTGGATTATTGTTACAGCTGCTGATTTGCTGCTTCTGGTATTTTAGCACTTGCGGATTAGGGACCGCAGGTGCAGCACCGTATATGTGAGAGATTGGCCGCAAAAGCGACTAGAGGTATATTTGACTGGGACCGCAGAAGCGGCTAGGAGAACCGCATCTGCGATGTTGCAGATGCGGGCGAGGAACCGCAGATGCAGATGACTGGGAACATAAGTGATTCCGCAGAAGTAAACGTTGAACCGCAATTGCGGTACCGCAGAAGCGGGTATGGGACCGTAGATGCGAAAAGGTTTTGGCAAAAGGTATAAATTGTCTTTTTCGCGAAATTGTGCTAAGTTTATCATTTTTGAAGACGGGAAAGAGGCTAAAGAATAGGATTTCAAGAGGAATCAAAGGATATCAGTTGGGTAAGTTCCCTAAGCTTAACTACTTGGGTTTAAGATCATTTTCCATTGTTTAATCATGATTTTGTGGAGATTAAGGAAGAAAAATGGGGATTAGGGCTTGAGTTTAAGAGGCCTCTAAATTGGGATTTGAGGGGTCATTTGGACTCCGATTTCAGTATTCTTGATATATATAGACTCATGGGAGGATAAGGATTCCGTTGATGTGGAAATTATTGAATTTCGAGACGTGGGCCCCGGGGTTGGGTTTTGGTAATTTCGGGATTTGTGCCATTTATTGATTGTTTTCGCTTGGGCTTTGTTCTCTTGACATATTTTGACGTCCTCGTTCTGATTTTGGATAGATTCGATACGATTGGAGGCCGATTCGAGGGGCAAAGGTGTCATGAGCTAGAGATTTGACCCGTTCGAGGTGAGTAATGATTGTAAATGATGTTCTGAGGGTTTGAAACCCCGGATTGCACATCGTAGTACTATATTGAGGTGAGACACACGTTTGATGACGAGCGTGGGGTGGTGCACTATTGGGGATCGTGACTTGGTCCGTCCTGATTGATGATTTTTACCACGTATTTGATTGAAAACTATTTGCTATCATTATTATTAGGGCTGAATGTCATATTTGGGCCTAGTGCCAACTATTTGAACCCTTCCGGGCTTTTTATTGATATTTCCTCACTGTTTTGACTTTATACTTGAACTCAGTCATGCTATTTTCCACTATTTTCATACTCAGTCATGTTTACTCAGTTTTAAGACTTAAATTATATTTTAAATGGTGTTTGGGCTGAGAAACACTGTTTTACTATTGCCCGAGGGGCTTGTGAGATTTTTGACTGAGTAAGGCCGAGGGCCTATGTTGTAACGACCCGACCGGTCATCTTAAGAATTAATGCCCCGATCCCCTATTAACTGCTTTCCCCAAGTTTATTTCTGCTATTTCGATTTGCCGGGATGTTCGGTTTTGAGTTTCAGAGAGTTTTGGGACACTTAGTCCCTAAATGAGAGCTTAAGTGTTGGAAACTTGATAGTAGTCGGAACAGTGTGAAGGCGGCTTCGGAATGGAAATCCGATGGTTCCGTTAGCTCCGCTGGGTGATTTCGGGGTTAGGAGCGTGTTCGAAGTGTATTTTGGAGGTTCCTAGCTAATTTAGGCTTGAAATGCTGTAAGTTGAATTTTTGAAGTTTTCGGTTCGATAGTGAGATTTTGATCCGAGTGTCGGAATGAAATTTCGGGAGTTGCAGTAGTTCCGTCATGTTATTTGGGATGTGCGTGCAAAAATTCAGGTCATTCGGACGATGTTTGGTAGTCTTTTTGATCGAAAGTGTATTTTTATAGTTTTTTGAATTTTTAAGCTTTAATCCGATGAAAAATAGGTGTTTTGATGTTGTTTTGAGCATTCCGAAGGTTGGAACAAGTTTGAATGATGTTTTAGGATTGGATGGCAGGTTTGGTTGAGGTCCTGGGGGCCTCGGGTGTGTTTCAGATGCTCAACGGGTCATTTTTGGAACTTAGGAACTTTACAGAAAATGTTATAGCAGTCAGTTCTGGTTTCCATCATCGTGTTCGCGAGTGGGTTCTCATGTCGCGAAGAGGAGCTAGGACTGGGGGAAAAGTTTGGCCTTCGCGTTCGCGAGAGGGCCTCCACGTTCGCGGAAGAGGTATTGGCCCAGTGGCCCATGAATGGGCCCGCGAACGCGAAGCCCAATCGCGAACGCATAACACAACCATCCAGCCTCTTCACGAACGCGGAGGCCCTCTCGCGAATGCGAAGGCCAAACTTTACCCCCAAGTCCCAGCTCCTCTTCGCGAACACGAGAACCCATTCGCGAACACGATGAAGGAAACCAGAATTGACTGCTGCAACATTTTCTGCAAATTTCCTAAGTTCCAAAAATGACCCGTTGAACATCCGAAACACACCTGAGGCCCCCGGGACCTCAACCAAACCTGCCAACCAATCATAAAAAATCATTCAAACTTGTTCCAACCTTCGGAACGCTCAAAACAACATCAAAACACCTATTTTTCATCGGATTCAAGCTTAAAAATTCCAAAAACTCGAAAACATACTTTCGATCATAAAGTCTACCAAACCTCGTCCGAATGACCTGAAATTTTGCACACACATCCCAAATGACATGACGGAACTACTGCAACTCTCAAAATTCCATTCTGACCCTCAGATCAAAATTTCACTATCGAACCAGAAACTTCAAAAATTCAACTTCCGGAATTTCAATCCTAATTTAGCTACGGACCTCCAAAAGACACTCTGAACATGCTCCTAACCCCGAAATCACCCAACGGAGCTAACGAAACCATCAGATTTCTATTCCGAGGCCATCTTCACACTATTCCGGCTAGAATCAACTTTCCAACACTTAAGCTCTCATTTAGGGTCTAAGTGCCCCAAAACTCTTCGAAACTCAAAACCAAACATCCCGGCAAATCGAAATAGCAGAAATAAACTTGGGAAAAGCAATTAATAGGGGACCGGGGCGTTAATTCTTAAGATGACTGGCCGAATCATCATATCCTCCTACACTTAATAATTCGTTCATCCTCGAACGAGTATAAAGACATACCTGAAGTAGTGAAAAGATGGGGGTAATTGTTGTGCATATCCTGCTCGGTCTCCCAGGTCACCTCCTCAACCGGCTGACCCCGCCACTGAACCTTCACGGATGCAATGTTCATTGACCTCAGATTTCTAATCTGCCTGTCCAATATTGCCACTGGCTCCTCAACATAGGATAGATCCTTGTCCATTAGGACTGAACTGAAATCCAACATGTGCGACGAATTACCGTGATACCTCCTAAGCATCGAAATATGGAATACCGGATGAATTTCAACCATGCTGGGAGGTAAGGCAAGCTCATAAGCAACCTCCCCAACACGCCTCAATATCTCAAAAGGGCCAATAAACCTCAAACTCAACTTCCCTTTCTTCCCAAATCTCATAACACCCTTCATACGCGATACCCAAAGCAAAACCCACTCTCCAACCATATAGGAAACATCACGAACCTTCCGATCTGCATAACTCTTTTGTCTGGACTGGGCAATACAGAGTCTATCCTGAATCACCTTAACCTTTTCCAAAGTATCCTGAACTAAGTCTGTGCCCAATAAGCTGGCCTCACCTGGCTCAAACTAACCCACCGGGGATCTACACCGTCTCCCACATAAAGCCTCTTATGGTGCCATCTGAATGATGGATTGATAGTTGTTGTTATAAGCAAACTTCACCAATGGTAAGAACTAATCCCAAGACCCTCCAAACTAAATCACACATGTACGAAGCATATCCTCAAAAATCTGAATAGTGCGCTTGGACTGTCCGTCCGTCTGAGGGTGAAATGTTGTACTCAACTCTACCCGAGTACCTAACTCATGCTGAATGACCCTCCAGAACCGTGATGTGAATTGAGTACCTCTATCTGAAATGATGGAAACCGGAATACCATGCAGACGAACAATCTCCCGGATATAGATCTCCGCCAACCGCTCCGAGAAATAAGTAGTACACACAGGAATAAAGTGAGCGGACTTGGTCAGCCAATCCACAATCACCCAAATAGCATCAAACTTTCTCAAAGTCTGTGGGAGCCTAACTATCCGTGGTGATCTGCTCCCACTTCCACTCCGGAATCTCTATCTGCTGAAGCAACCCACCCGGTTTTTGGTGCTCATACTTCACCTGCTGACAGTTGAGGCAACGAGCTACAAATCCAACTATATTCTTCTTCATCCTCTTCCACCAATAGTGCTATCTAAAATCCTGATACATCTTCGTGGCACCCAGATGTATAGAATACTGTGAACTATGGGCCTCCTCTAGAATCAACTCTCGAAGCCCGTCAACATTGGGTACACAAATCCGACCCTGCATCCTCAATACCCCATCATCACCAATAGTCACATCTCTGGCATCACTGTGATGAACCTTGTCCTTGAGGACAAGAAAGTGAGGGTCATCATACTCTCGCTCCCTGATACGATTAAATAAGGAAGACCGAGAAACCACGCAAACTAGAACCCGACTAGGCTCCGAAAGATCCAATCTCACAAACTGACTAGCTAAGGCCTGAACATCCATCGCCATAGCCTCTCTGATGCTGGTAAATAAGATAAACTCCCCAAACTCTCTGCCTGATGACTCAAGGCATCAGCCACTACATTGGCCTTGCCCGGGTGATACAAAATAGTGATGTCATAATCATTCAGTAACTCTAACCACCTCTTCTAGCGCAAATTTAGATCCTTTTGCTTGAACAAGTACTGCAAGCTCCGATGGTCAGTATAAATCTCACAGGGAACCCCGTATAAATAATGGCGCCAAATCTTTAGGGCGTGAACAATGGCAGCTAACTCAAGGTCGTGAACAAGGTAATTCTTCTCATGTATCTTCAATTGTATGGACGCTTAGGCAATCACCCTACCGTCCTGCATCAACACCGCTCTGAGGCCAATCCTCCAAGAATCACAATAGACCGTATAAGACCCCGAACCTGTAGGCAATATCAAAATTGGGGATGTGGTCAAAGTTGTCTTGAGCTTCTGAAAACTCACCTCGCACTCCTTCGTCTACTGAAACGGAGCACCCTTCTGGGTCAACCTAGTCATAGGGGCTGCAATTGATGAAAACCCATCCATAAAACGACAATAGTAGCCCGCCAAACCAATGAAACTACGGATCTCGGTAGCTAAAGATGGTTTGGGCCAACTCTACACGACCTCTATCTTCTTCGGATCTACCCTGAATACCCTCACTCGATACCACGTGGCCCAAGAATGCCACTGGATCCAACCAAAACTCATATTTCTAGAATTAGCATATAACTTCTTCTCTCTCAGAGTCTGAAGCACAGTCCTCAGGTGCTACTCATGACCTTCCCGACTCCGGGAATACACCAGAATATCATTAATAAAGACAATTACGAACGAGTCAAGATACGGTCGGAACACACTGTGCATCAAATGCATAAATGTTGTTGGGGAATTGGTCAACCCAAATGACATAACAAGGAACTTGTAATGGCCATACCGAGTCCTGAAAGCAATCTTCGAGATATCTGGCTCCCGAATGTTCCACTGATGGTAACCTGAGCGTAAGTCAATCTTAGAAAACACACGTGCGCCCTGAAGCTAGTCAAACAGATCATCATACAAGGCAAAGGATAACGGTTCTTCACTGTAACCTTGTTCAACTGGTAATAATCAATGCACATACGTATAAAACCATCCTTTCTCTTCACAAACAAGACAGGAGCACCCCAAGGTGATACATTGGGCCGAATAAAACCCTTATCAAGCGATTCCTGTAACTGATCCTTCAACTCCTTTAAATTAGGAGAAGCCATGCGATACGGAGGAATAGAAATGGGCTGACTGCTTGGCAATAGATCAATGCCATAATTAATATCTCTATCAGGTGGCATGCCTGGAAGATCAGCTGGAAACACATCAGGAAAATCCTGTACTACTAGGACTGAATCAACTAAAGGGGTGTCAATACTGACATCTCTCACATAAGCTAAATACGCATCACACCCCTTCTCAACCATACATTGAGCTTTAAGAAAAGAAATAACTCTGCTGGGAGTGTGATCTAAAGTATCCCTCCACTCAACACATGGTATACCTGGCATAGCCAGCGTCACAGTTTTGGCGTGACAATCAAGAATAGCATAATGGGGCGACAACCAATCCATGCCCAAGATAATATCGAAATCCACCATGCTGAGCAACAATAAATTGGCTCTAGTCTTAAAACCACAAAGAGCAACCCAAAATGACCTATACACGTGATCCATAATAAGAAAATCTCCCACAGGAGTAGAAACATAAACAGGGGAACTCAAAGAATCCCGAGATACAACCAAATGCAGAGCAAAATAAGAAGACACATAAGAGTAAGTAGAGCTTGGATAGAATAGAACTGATGCATCTCTGTGGCAAACTAATATAATACCTATGATGATAGAATTGGAGGCAACAACCTCGGTACGGGTAGGAAGGGCATAGAATCTAGCCTGTCCTCCCCCTCTAGGGCGACCTCTACCTCCCTGTCCTCCAACTCTAGCTGGCTGAGCAAGTGGGGTAGCAACTGGAGCTGTAGTCATAGCCGGAGAACTCTACGGGGCACGCTGTGGTTGAGAAGTCTATGGAGGTGCACTCCTCCCAAGTCTTGGGCAATCCCTCACCATGTGGCGTGTGTCACCATACTCAAAACAAGCTCTGGGAGGACATGGCGGCTGTGAGTGGCTCGGACCAGGTCTGCTGGACTGACCTCTGGAAGCACCCCGTGTAGGAGGCGCGCTAGAAACCGGAGATGCATAATAAAGCTCCTGAGGCCTAGGAGGAGCTGGAGCACTACTGACTATTGGAAGAGCTGAATGAATAGGACGACTCATATAACCCCTACTATGACGACCTGTAGCTGGGGTACGGGCACCAGAATAATGGCCCGACTCTCGAGAACTCTTGGCCTCCCTCTTCTCTCTCCCCCTAGAATGTATACCCTCAATCCTCCTAGCAATGCTCATCACCCGCTGATAAGAAATGTCCATCTACAACTCAAGAGCCATGCTAGACTTGATGCTGGGAATAAGGCCCTCAATAAACCGGCGAACCCTCTCGCAAACAGTGGAAACCAAGGCTGGTGCATGCCTAGCCAAACTAGTGTAACAGATAGCATGCTTTGAGATAGTCATAGCATCCTAGCTAAAATGCTCAAACTCTTTGCGCCATGCGTCCCTGAGGCTCTAAGGGACATATTCCCTCCGGAACAGATCTGAAAATTGAGTCCAAGTCAGTGAAGCAGCCTCATCTGGACTGTCTAACTCATAAGTGTGCCACCACTCATAGGCGGCTCCTCGAAGCTGGAAGGTAGTGAAAGAAACCCTGCTCGATCCTAAGATACCCATGGTACGGAGAATGCGGTAACACTCATCAAGAAATCCCAGAGCATCCTTCGATGCTAGACCACTAAATACAGGGGGCTTGTACTTCTTGAACCTCTCAAGCCTCAACTACTCATCCTCGAAAGCCGCTGCCCTATCCTCGGGATAAACTGGCACTACAGGTGGTCCGGGAATAATCTGAGGGACCTGCTCAACATGTACTCGCTGCTCAGAAGTGCAGGCGGTGGGAGTCTCTGCCCTCCCCCGGCCTGAGACATAGCTGCAGCAAGGGGAAGCAACCTTACCTGAGCCAAGGTGGTGTACATGTTCATGAACTGTGCCAAAGTCTCCTGAAGAGCTGGAGCGATAGCAGTAGTAGGCGTATCAGGTGACTGGACTACGGCTAGATTCGCTGGTGGTACCTCGGCGGCAGCTCACGCAGGTGCCCTAGCTACACCATGTGCACGTCCTCGGCCTCTACCCCGGCCTCGGCCTCTAACAGCTGCAGTAGGGGGTGCGAGTGCCTGATTATCTCGGGTAGCACGTGTCCTCACCATCTGTGAGAGAATAGAAGACAGAAGTTTAGAATTGGGATGTCAAAATATCGCACAACAAGGAAATCAAATAAAGTGGAAGTTTTCCTAACAGTTACATATCCTCTCGTAGATTAGTACAGACGTCTCCGTACCGATTAGTGAGGCTCTAATAAACCGGCTTGTGATCCATGACTCCTATGAACCTAGAGCTCTGATACCAACTTTGTCACGACCCCGGTTCACCCTCTGTGAACCATCGTGACGTCACCTAGTCTCTACGACTAGGTAAGACTAAATTACGGAAGATAACCAAAACTTCGGAAGTAAACAATTTAAAAATATAAATAAGGGAATAACAATATTTAAATGTGCCTCTCGGCATACACCATATATAAATCTCAAAACCAATATCCAAATCCAAGACCCGGAAACCCACAAATCACAAGTTAAGAAAAGGAAATACTACATAGCTCTAACTCCGGAATTTATCTAATAAGAGCAGAAAGTATAGAAGGGCTAAATACAAAAAGGCAAGAATAGAAAAGGACTCCTCGGTCTGCAGACGCGTCATATGTACCTCGAAGTCTTGAAGTAGTCGCCTCCCTCAAGGATGGTAGGCCTGAGTAGAAGTACCTGTATCTGCATATGAAAAACATGCGCAGAAGAGGCATAAGTACACTACAACGGTACTAAGTAAGTGCCAAGCCTAACCTCGGTTGGGTAGTGACGAGAAAGGTCAGGGCCCTACTGAGATTAAATAAATATAAAGATGACAGGATAAGATAAGCAGTAGAATTAAAAATCTACAGTAAGAATATACACAGGATAATAAAAGTACAATAATGGAAATAGAGATGAAGGCAAACCACAAGGAAAGGACGCGTTCGCGAAGAAGGAAAAATGGTCAAAGTTATTTTGTGCTTCGCGAACGCGAGTCTTTTACCGCGTTCGTGAAGAAGGAATGTTCTGGGCAGATATAAGATTTTAAAATCGAAGGTTTTAGCCATTTTTATCAAAACTTAAGCTTGAGAGCTCGGATTTGAGTGAGATTTTAAGAGATTTTCAGAGATATCGATTGGGTAACGATTCTTAACTCATTTTTGCTTGTAACCCATTAATCTAAACATGAATTCATCCTTTAATTTCGGAATTTGTATGCAAATTGGGGAAAAGTTCTTAGGCCAAGAAATTGAGTTTTGATTGGGGATTTGACATCAGATTTGGATAATTTTGGTATGGTTAGACTCGTGAGAGTGTGAGGATTCTAAACCTATAAATTTTACCAGACTCCGAAATGTGGGACCGAGCGGTGTTCTGGTCATTTTACATAATTTCGCGTATTAGCTTAGACTTTAATTGTAGAATCAGTTACTTGAAGTGTTATTTACATTATGCAATTTAATTGAATAGATTTGGGCCATTTGGAGTTGAGTACTAGTGGTAAAGACGTGGTGTTGGGTTGATTTTGAGCAGTTCGAGGTAAATGGCTTGTCTAATCTTGTGTGGGGGACCTTCCCCTTAGGATATGATATAATTGATAATTGAAATGCCTTGTACGTGAGGTGACAAACGCGTACTTGAGCTAATTGTTGAAAATTCAGTTTTTCCTTAAGTATTTCAATTGAGTTCTTTTTCCTATTTTATTCTACTTGTGAATTTAGCATGTTGCTAGTTTAGAAAGGCATGTTTAGTTGACTTAATTGCCTATTTGCTTAAACTGCCTTAATTGCGTTATGTGAAACATGTTAGGCTAGCATTAACTATTTACTTGGTACGAAATTTAGCTTAATTGGGTATTCTTGTGTTGCTGCTGTGTGTTTTTACTTTGGGACTACGGGACGGTACCCGAGAGATCTCTTATATGTATTTATGACCTGAACTGAGGTGTGGGATACCAAGAGATCCCTGGCACGTATATTGAGGATTCCAAGAGATCCTCGGGATATTGAGAGATCCCTAGTATATATTGAGGATACCAAGAGATCCTCGGGATACCGAGAGATCCCTAGCATATATTGAGGATATCAAGAGATCCTCGAGATACCAAACTCCCACCACTCGCACACTTGAGCAGGTTGTGCAGGGACTTTCGACGTCGGGGGCACATCCAGCCCAGCCGGCTGCAGCTACTCAGGACTATGTAGTTCCTGCTATGCCAGATGATGAGCAACGTAGGTTGGATAGGTTTGGTAGACTGCAGCCTCCGACCTTTAGTGGTGCAGAGGGCGAGGATGCCCAAAGTTTCTTAGATAAATGTGAAAGGATGCTTCGTACAACAGGTATTCTAGAGACCAGCGGGGTCACTTTCACTACTTATCAGTTTTCTGGAGCTGCCTTCACTTGGTGGGAGGATTTTGAGAGGTGTAGGGTTGTTGGTGTAGCACCCCTTACCTGGAAGTAGTTCTCCGTTCTCTTTATGGAGAAGTATGTGCCGCAGTCCCGTAGAGAGGATCTACGTAGGGAGTTTGAGTGGTTGCGTCAGGGAGAGATGACTGTGATGTAGTATGAGATGAGGTTCTCCGAGTTAACTCGCCATGCTATTTAGATGGTTTCGACAGATAGAGAGAGGATTAGGAGGTTTGTTGATGTCCTCACTCATCAGCTTCGTATTCTCATGACCAGGGAGAGAGTGATTAGTGCTACTTTCGAGGAGGTTGTGGATATTGCCTGTGAGATTGAGTCTGTTCGTCGCTAGGAGCGTGAGGAGAGGGAGGCCAAGAGGCCTCGAGGATTTGGTAGTTATAGTGGTACTTCTTCAAGAGGTTAGTTTCAGCACGACAGAGGCCTTCCATTCAGGCATGCTCATCCAGCTCGCCCAGGTTATCGTGGGGCATCGTTGGGTCATTATTTTCACAGTTGTCATCCGGGCCAGTCATCATTTAGTGCCCTTGCAGCTCAGAGTTCATCCCGTGCTCCATCACTTCAGGGCTCTTCTATGCTGAGTGCATTTGCTAGTCACTCTGGTGCAAGGGGTTCCCTTCAATCCCCTACTCCAGCACCTGGGAGTTGTTATGAGTGTGGTGAGATGGGTCATATGTGGAGGCAGTTCCCTCGTCATCTTGCGAGTTCATCTCGGCAGAGGGGTCAGTCATCTGCTTCAGCGCCAGTTACTTCACCACCACCTGCCCAACCAGCGAGGGGTGGAGGTCAGTCAGCTAAGGGTCTCCCCAGATGGGGAGGTCAATCAGGTGGCGATCAGGGCTGTTTTTATGCACTTCCAGCTAGACCCGATGCTATTGCTTCAGATGCTGTTATTACATGTATTGTTTCAGTCTGCCACAGAGATGCCTCTGTATTATTTGATCCCGGTTCCACCTTTTCTTATGTATCATCATACTTTGCTCGTTATTTGGGTACGCCCCGTGAGTTTCTTGCTTCACCTGTTCATGTATCTACCCTGATGGCGATACTGTTGTTGTACACCATGTGTACCAATCATGTGTGGTGACTATTAGGGGTTTGCAGACCCATGTGGATCTTTTATTATTGTGTATGGTGGATTTTGATGTCATTTTGGGCATGGATTGGCTATCTCCATGTCGTGCTATTCTAGACGGTCGTGCTAAGACAGTCTCGTTGGCTATACCGGGTGTGCCACGGAATGAGTGACGAGGTGTGACTGATTATGTTCCCAGTAGAGTGATCTCCTTCTTGAAAGCCCAACGTATGGTTGGGAAGGGTTGTCTTTCGTATCTAGCATTTATGAGGGATGTCGGAGCTATGACCCCAATATTGATTCTGTTCCAGTTGTAAGGGATTTTCCCGATGTGTTTCCGGCAGACCTGCCGGGCATGCCGCTGGATAGGGATATTGATTTTGGTATTGACCTGGTGCCGGGCACTTAGCCCATTTCTATTCCGTTGTATCGTATGGCACCAGTGGAGTTGAAGGAATTAAAAGAACAACTTCAGGAACTCCTTGATAAAGGGTTCATTCGGCCTCGTGTGTCACCTTGGGGTGCGTCGGTTCTATTCGTGAAGAAGAAGGATGGCACTATGAGAATGTGCATTGATTATAGGTAATTGAACAAGGTAACAATTAAGAACAAGTATCCTTTGCCTCGTATTGATGATTTATTCGACCAGCTTCAGGGAGCAAGAGTGTTCTCCAAGATTGATCTCCGTTCAGGTTATCACTAGTTGAAGATCAGGTACTCGGATATTCTTAAGACAACTTTCAGGACTTGATACGGTCATTATGTGTTCTTGGTGATGTCTTTTGGGCTGACCAATGCCCCAACAGCGTTCATGCGTTTGATGAACAGTATGTTCCGGCCTTATCTTGACTCGTTTGTCATAGTCTTCATTGATGATATTCTTGTATATTCGCGTAGTCAGGAGGAGCATGCGGAGTATCTGAGAGTTGTGTTGCAGATATTGAGGGAGGAGAAACTTTATTCAAAATTCTCCAAGTGTGAGTTTTGGCTCGGTTTAGTGGCTTTCTTAGGGCACGTGGTGTCCATCGTGGGTATTCAGGTTGATTCGAAGAAGATAGAGGTGGTTCAGAGTTGGCCCAGACCGTTCTCTACCACAGAGATTCGCAGCTTTCTTGGTTTGGTGGGTTATTATCACTGTTTTGTTCAGGGATTCTCATCTATTGCATCGCCCTTGACCAAGTTGACTCAGAAGGGTGTTTCATTTGTATTGTCGGACGAGTGTGAGGAGAGCTTTCAGAAGCTCAAGACATCTTTGACCACAACTCCAGTATTGGTTTTGCCATTAGCTTCAGGTTTATATACCATGTATTGTGATGCTTCGAGAGTTGATATTGGTTGTATGTTGATGCAGGAGGGTAGAGTTATTGCTTATGCACCATGAGAAGAACTACCCCGTTCATGATTTAAAGTTGGCTGCCATAGTTCACGCGTTGAAAATTTGGAGGCATTACTTGTACGGTGTGTCTTGTGAGGTGTTCACTGATCATCATAGCCTCCAGCACTTGTTCAAGCAGAAGGATCTTAATTTGAGGCAGCGGAGATGGTTGGAGTTGCTAAAGGATTATGATACCACTATATTGTACCAACCAGGAAAGGCCAATGTGGTGGCCGATGCTTTGAGCCGAAAGGCAGTGAGTGTGGGGAGTTTGGCGTATATTCCAGTTGGGGAGAGACCTCTTGAAGTTGATGTTCAGGCCTTGGCCAATTGGTTCGTGAGATTAGATATTTCGGAGCCTAGTCGGGTATTGGCTTGCGTGGTTTCTCGGTCTTCCTTATATGATCGCATCAGAGAGCGCCAGTATGATGATCCACATTTGCTTGTCCTTAAGGACAGAGTTCAACATGATGATGCTAGAGATGTGACCATTGGTGATGATGGGGTGTTGAAGATGCAGGGCCTGATTTGTATAACCAATATGGATGGGCTTTGGGAGTTAATTCTTGAGGAGGCCCATAGCTTGCGGTATTCCATTCATCCAGGTACCACAAAGATGTATCAGGATCTGAGACAACACTATTGGTGATGGATAATGAAGAAAGACATTTTGGGATTTGTAGCTCGGTGTCTCAATTGTCAGCAGGTGAAATATGAGCATTAGAGACCGGGTGGCTTGCTGCAGCAGATGGATATTCCCAAGTGGAAGTGGGAGTGGATCACTATGGACTTTGTTGTTGGGCTTCCACAGACTTTGATAAAGTTCAATACTATTTGGGTGATTGTGCATTGGCTGACCAAGTCCGCACACTTTATTCCTGTGTGTACTACGAATTCTTCAGAGCGGTTGGCAGAGATCTATATCCGGGAGATTGTTCAGTTGTAGGGTGTCCCAGTTTCCATCATTTCAGATAGGGGCCCTCAGTTTACATCGCAGTTTTGGAGGTCTGTGCAGTGAGAGTTTGATACTCAGGTTGAGTTGAGCACAGCTTTTCACCCTTAGACGAACGGACAGTCCGAGCGCACTATTAAAATATTGGAGGACATATTGCGTGCGTATGTCATTGATGCCGGAGGGTCATGGGATCACTTTCTACCGCTTGCAGAGTTTGCTTATAACAACAGCTACCAGTCGAGTATTCAGATGGCTCCGTATGAGGCTTTGTATAGAAGGCAGTGTAGATCTCTAGTTGGTTGGTTTGAGCCTGGTGAGGCTAGGCTATTAGGGACAGACTTGGTGCAGGATGCCTTAGAAAAGGTGAAGGTAATTCAGGAGAGGCTTCGTACAGCGCAGTCGAGACAAAAGAGTTATGCTGACAGGAAGGTTGTCCTACATGGTTGACGAGAAGGTTCTATTGAAGATTTCATCCATGAAGGGTGTTATGAGATTTCGGAAGAAAGGAAAATTGAGTCCCCGGTTCATTGGGCCTTTTGAGGTGCTTCGGAGGATTGAGGAGGTGGCTTATGAGCTTGCTTTGCCACCCAGCTTGTCGAGTGTGCATCCTGAATTTCATGTATCTATGCTCCGGAAGTATATTGGGGATCTGTCTCATGTTCTGGATTTCAGCACGGTTCATTTGGATGATAATTTGGCCTATGATGTGGATCCAGTAGCTATTTTGGGTCGTTAGGTTCGAAAGTTGAGGTCAAAGGATATAGCTTCAGTGAAAGTGCAATGGAGAGGTCGTACTGTGGAGGAGGCTACCTAGGAGACTGAGCAGGAGATGCAGAGGATATATCCTCACCTATTTGTAGCTTCAGGTATGTTTCTTGATTCGTTCGTAGACGAATGTTTGTTTAAGTTGGGGAGAATGTGACGACCCGGCCAGTCGTCTCATGATTTACCGCTCTATTTTCCCCATTTCTATTTCTTTATGCTTCGTTATCCGTGTTTTGTGGTATCGGGTTGGTCGGATCAAATCCGGAATGATTTTGGTAAGCTTTGAGACACTTAGTATCTTTTAAGGAAGTTTAAGTTGGAAAAATCAACCGGATGTTGACTTATGTGTTAGAGGACTCGGATGTAATTTTCGAGGGTTTGGTTAGCTTTGGGAGGTGATTTATGACTTAGGAGTGCGATCGGAATGAGTTTTGGAGGTTCGAAGTTGATTTAGGCTTGAATTGGCGAAGTTAAGATTTTGGCGATTTTCGGTTGATAGGCGAGATTTTTATATAGGGGTCGGAATGGAATTCCAAGAGATGAAATAGTTTCGTTGTGTTATTTGGGATGTGTGTGCAAAATTTCAGGTCATTCGGATGCGGTTTGGTTGGGTTTTTTGATCAAAAGTGGAATTCGGAAGATTTTTGAAAGTTTCGCTTGAATCCGAAGTGTTTTGGGTGATTTGATGTTATTTGAGGTGTTTTGATGATTGAAACAAGTTTGAATAAGGTATTAGGATATGTTTGTACTTTTGGTTGAGGTCCCGGGGGCATCGGGGTGATTTGGGAAGGTTAACGGGAAGTTTGGATTGTTGTTGCAGATGTTGAATTACTGCTTCTGGTATTTTCGCACATGCGGATTGGGGACCGCAGGTGTGGCGCCGCATATGCAAGAGAGTGGCCGCAAAAGCGACCAGAGGTATGTTTGACTAGGACTGCAGAAGCGGCTAGGAGAACCGCATCTGCGATGTTGCAGATGCGGGCGAGGAATCGCAGATGCAGATGGCTGGGAACTTAAGTGATTCCACAGAAGCGGACGTTGAACTGCAATTGCGGTACCGCAGAAGCGGATATGGGACCGCAGATGCGAAAAGGTCTGGGTAGAAGGTATAAATTGTCTTCTTCGCGAAATTTTGATAAGTTTATCATTTTTGAAGACGGGAAAGAGGCTAAAGCATAGGATTTCAAGAGGAATCAAAGGATATCAGTTGGGTAAGTTCCCTAAGTTTAATTACTTGGGTTAAGATCATTTTTCCATTGTTTAATCATGGTTTTAGTGGAGATTAAGGAAGAAAAATTGGGGATTAGGGCTTGAGTTTAGAGGCCTCTAAATGGGGATTTGAGGGTCATTTGGACTCTGATTTCAGTGTTCTTGATATGTATAAACTCGTGGGAGGATAAGGATTTCGTTGATGTGGAAATTATCGAATTCCGAGATGTGGGCCCGGGGGTCAGGTTTTTGTAATTTCGGGATTTGTGCCATTTATTGATTGTTTTTGCTTGGGCTTCGTTCCCTTGGCATATTTTGACGTCCTCGTTCTGATTTTGGATAGATTCGACGCGAGTGGAGGCCGATTTGAGGGGCAAAGGCAACACGAGCTAGAGATTTGACGGGTTCAAGGTGAGTAATGATTGTAAATGATGTTCTGAGGGTTTGAAACCCCGTATTGTACATCGTAGTGCTATATTGAGGTGAGACACATGCTTGATGATGAACGTGGGGTCGTGCACTATTGGGGATTGTGACTTGGTCCACCCCGATTGATGATTTTTACCGCGTATTTGATTGTAAACTATTTGCTATCATTATTATTTGGGCTGAATGCCATATTTGGGCCTATTGCCAACTATTTGAACCCTTCGGGGCTTTTTATTGATATTTCCTCACTATTTTGACTTTATACTTGAACTCAGTCATGCTATTTTCCAATGTTTTCATATTTAGCCATGTTTACTCAGTTTTAAGACTTAAATGATATTTTAAATGGTGTTTGGGCTAAGAAACATTGTTTTACTATTGCCCGAGGGGCTTGTGAGATTTTGACTGAGTAAGGCCGAGGGCCTATGTTGTGAGGAAATATTTGATATTGGTTATGAGGCCGAGGGCCTGAGATATGTATGCCACGAGGTGGCTTGATTGATATGAGGCCGAGGGCTTAGTGATGACGCCACGAGGTGACTTGATATTGAGCTTGGGCCGTAAGGGGCCCCTCCAGGAGTCTGTACACTCCTAGTGAGCGCGGGTACCCATTGTGATGTAAGATTGAGCCCGAGGGGCTGGTATTGTTCTATGTGATTGCCCGCGGGATTGGTACTGTTCTGAGATGTTGCCGAGGGGCGGATTTGTTGATACTGTGCCTAAAGGGGGAGCCTTTATGTGTTTATTTTTCATATTTGACTGCCAATTACCTGATTAATTATAGAAAAAAGGCTTTTCATGAAACTACATTTGAGTTAAAGGATTTTTACCTACCTTTCACCAATTTACTGATTCTAAATGGTTTTACTGCTTCTTTATAGAATGCTTTGTGCCTTACGTGATTTCTTGCTTTCAGTCTTTATTTACATTTGTTACTCACTGAGTTGGAGTACTAACTTTACTCCCTGCACCCTGTGTGCAGATTCAGGCGTAGCTGGTTCCGCTCCCGATTGTTGATACCTCCAGCTTCATGTGGACATTTGGAGTTCACGAGGTAGCTGTTGGTGTCTGCAGCCCTGTGTCTCTACTCCTTTATCACTTCTATCTCTTTTCAGACAGTTGTACTAGTTTATTGACTTAGCGGATTTGTACTATGACTTATAGATGCTCATGACTAGTGACACGCCGGTTAGGGTTGTGTATGAGTGTTCTTCTGCGTATTTATGTTATCATTTGTTATTCAGATTATTTTACCATGTTTAGATCGTTCTTAAATGCTTAACCGTTAATAATTGAAAAATGGGAAGTGTCGGCTGGCCTTGTCTTCACGAGAGGCTCCATCACAACCGGGTCCGCGTTTGGGTTGTGACAGTTTACTTCTAGGAACATTTCACGACCCAAATCTCCCTCCATAAGGCATCGTCACGGCACCTAGTGTCTAAGACTAGGTAAGCCTAACAGTTGTAGAAACAACAGAACAATAACAGAAATAACTACTAAACATTAACGTTAGCAAGTTTTACTAATATTAAGAGGTATATATATATATATACTACCACTCAGCATATACAAGTAAAACCAACAATTTTGAGCATAAACAATTTCCAAAGACCCGATAGTCACAAGTCACAAGCTCTAGGGGAAAACTCTAATTGTCTCTATACATCAGTGTTTAGGAACAGTAAGAATAAATAACATAAGGGATAGAGGGGGACTCCGAGGTCTGTTGACGCTGGCAGATGTACCTTGAAGTCACTGAAAGCTGCATCAAATACACTTGATAATAGCAGGGCTGGTAGGAGGTACCTAGGTCTGCACATAAAATATGTGCAGAAGAGTAGCATGAGTACACCATAATGGTATCTAGTAAGTGCCAAGCCTAACCTCGGTAAAGTAGTTACGAGGTCAGGTCAGGGCCCTATTGGAATATAATAATTTAAGGCAGAAAAATATCGCAATGTAATAAGAGACTAGAAATTTAACAAGGAGAATCTACAGAAAGATAGCAGCACAACACATAGGGATAAACAATAGGGGCACTCTCGAGATACCGTGTCGTAGTCCCAAAAGTAAATGCTCAACAGAGGATACCTCGAGGTACCACCTCGTAGCCCTAAAAGTAAATATGCAACGGGGATCTCCCGATGTACCGCATCATAGACCCAAAAATAAATATGCGACAGGAGATCAACCGAGATACCGCCTAGCAGTCTCTAAAGTAAACATATAGCTCGAAATTGATGGAAGCAACAATTACTGCAAGAAATCCTACAGTTTAAGACTAAATACAAGTCAAGCAAAAGCATAGAATCAACCAAGCATGCTGCACAGATTTCAAATAAGCTATTAAGACATGTAAACATGCGATATTAGGGTAAATAGGATAACTACACATGCTACTATAACTCAATTAAGATGTAACCGGTTACTGCTCAGTAAAACTTGAATTTTACAATAATTAGCCCATGTATGCACTCATAACCTTGTGTACACGACACTCATATATCACAAAAGTATCACAACAATACCAAATCCTAAGGGCATTTTCCCCGCACAAGGTTAGGCAAGACACCTACCTCGAACTAACCTCAATCAATCATCAATAATGCATTTTTCATGACTTTCCGACTCTAAATAGGCCAAATATATCCAAAAGCAATTACATACCATAAATATAACTATAAGAAACAAATCTAATTAATGATTTAATAAATTAGAAAATCGCCCCAAAAAGTTGACCTAGGACCACATCTCGAAATAGGGTAAAATTCACAAAATATGAATACACATTCAACCACGAGTTCACTCATACCAAAATTACTCGTATCCGATACCAAAATCTCAATTAAAGCCCAAAATTTTTGTTATAGATCTTTCCCACTTCCCCCCCAAAATTTTCAACCCAAAACCTTAATTAAAAGATGAAATTAATGATAGATTAGTGGGATATAACCAAAAAACGAGTGAATAATCATTACCCAATTGTTTCCTCTAAAATCCTTTAAAATCTCGCCTAAATTCGAGCTCTCTATCTCAAGTTATGAAGAAAATGACAAACCCTCGATTTTGAAACATTTATATCTGTCCAGGTGAATCCTTCTTCGCGAACGTGGAAGCCTCCTCGCGTTCACGAAGCATAAAAATTCCTTCAGTCTAAAACCTTCTTCGCGAATGCGAGAGCCCACTAGCAAACGCATAGAAGGAATCCAACAATTGAAACACCAGATTTTCTACTATTCCAACAAGTCCAAATCTAGTCCGTTAACCACCCGGAATCGACCGGAGGCCCTCGGGACCTCAACCAAACATACCAATAAGTCCTAAAATATCATACAAACTTAGTTGAGAAATCAAATCACATCAAACAACAACAAAAATAAGAATCACACTCCAACTAGAGGAGATCACCGACGATAGCCCTCTCATTGCCACTACAATCAACAACCAACCTCCTATGGGGGTTGGTTTGCCTCCCCCAACTAATTTCCAACATTTAAACAACAATTCAACCACAAAACATCCACTGGATTATTAAAAAATACTTCAACCCATTTCATTAAATAATCCCATGCACGTGAACTAGGTGGCGCAAGCTACTGTCGAGCCAATTAAGATAAGATGCGTCTCTTTTGTGAATGAGCACCCCTTAGTGAAGTTTACAGAAACAGAGGTGGATCGTATGAGCGCTATTGAAGGTTTGCAATATGCTGTGGTATGCAAATTCTCGTATGGATGGCCAGATTTGCAAGAACTTCGAAGAATCATCCCTGCGCAATTTGGTATCAAGGGACAATGCAATATTGGATTCCTTAAAGATAGGCACATATTGATTCGACTGACTTTGTGGCAATATTTTCTAGATTTTATGTTGAAAAGTGTTTATTATGTGAAAGCCAAGGATGGCTTGGAATATTAGATGAGAACATTGATCTATGATTCCAAATTCAAGGCAGGTGAAGAAACTCATAAGGTGATGGCTTGGATTTCATTTCCCAGCTTGTTACCTACTTTTTTGTTAAGGAATGCCTATTTTCTTTAGCATCAGCTATTCGGAAACCATTATAACTAGATATGACAACAGTTAATAATACACGCCCAAGTTGTGCAAGAGTTAAGGTGCGAGTTGATTTGTTAGACGAGCTACCAAAGAAAGTTCGTATGGATATCGAGAATGAAGCTACCGGGAAGGTAAGAACTAAATGGTTAAAGATTCAATATGATTATTTACCTAAATATTGTAAATCATGCAAGTTACAAGGTCATGATTATTTTGAGTGTTGGAAATACATCCTGAACTTATGGTGCAAGACAAAGATAAGAATGAACCAGCAGGAAATATGAATGACAAGGATAAAAATAAGGGGCCTATAATGATTCTTACGAGTGGGACGGTAGTTGGAAACATTATGGAACAATGGAAGAAAGTGTGTGATAAACGTGTCAAGAATAAGGATGGGGCACAACAAGAAGTTAATCAGTCCAACAATGGGAAAAAATTGGTTCCAATCGAGAATGCTACTGATGGGACGGTGCAAACATCTAATAAATTTGCAGCTTTGAATGATGTTGATGCTAGGGAAGTGCAGAATAATCAGTTGGCAGTTATTTATAAAGTCCAGGAGATAATTCAGGTGGATAAACCTTCTCCTACTAAAGGTGGGATTCAGTTGGCTCTTGTGAAGAATGTTTCGGATCAATGCAGTACTAATCCTAAGTCTACGAGTGTTGAGAGAAACTTAAACCCAGCTGTACTAGTTTTTAGTCCTAATCTAGCTGGAACTAGGATTACAAAGAAGGGGGAATCAGCTAGTGCTAAGGACAAGGAGATGGAAATTACAACAAGAAAAAAATCCACTACTCAATGTGTTAGTCGTTCTTTTGGCAACAACAATGAAACCAATGGAGATAACAATGTTGTGAAGGTAGCTAAGGAATTAACGTTTAATCTTAGCTCATTTTGTTACTAAAAATCAGTTATGCCAAGAAGATCCTTCACCAACACAAGACATTGGCAATATACAACTGGGAAAATTATGGAGTGACCAAACGGAGGAATTTTTAGAAGATAAAGGAGAAAGTCAAGAGGGAGATGATGAAGATCAGATGGAAGATGATGAACAATTAGTGGAGAATGATTCTTTAGCAGATGTTGATGAAAAGGAAGATCATATGACACTGAATGAAGCTATCAAGGTTAGCAAGAAAAAACAATGCAAGGTAGATGGAGCTAAAGGTGATGTCAAACCTGTAATGCATGAAAACAGTGCAAAGAAGAAACAAATACCCAGAATCACTAAACTAATCGAAATACCCAACCCTATACCTAACCCCAACCCTAACCCTAACCCTAACCCTAACCTTAACCCTCAACCTAGCCAAATGGATGGATCCCTAAACACTTTGAATCCTAATACCACAGTCACTGTTGGGAATGATATTTCAGCTGCAAAGAGCCTACCAGTGGTGACTACTGCTTCAAATGCTCAACCTTTGAAGGTGGTAAAGGAAAATTTGAATAAGTTGATGATGTCAAAACATGTGCAAACTCAGATTGTGGGGCATAATCAGGCACAGGACGATGAAGACCCACACACAAGAGGAGGAAAAAATCTTGATACAGAATCCACAGCTCAAAATTTCAAGAAGGTTGCTAGACAAGGAGATTTATCACCAACGCAGATTGAGAAAGCAAAATTAGCGAGCAGGGAAAGAAAGAAACAGCAAAAGGGGAACACTAGTGTCCCTGGCATTGGTGTACAGATGAGAAGGACCTTTTCTAAATACAGTTATTAGATATGAATGTGATTATCTTGAATATAAGGTTAGTTAATCCAATGCAAGTGTTTGAAAGTCTTGTTACAATACATAGACAATATAATTTTTACTTTATTGAATTGATGGACCCAAAGCAAAATAGACACAAGCTGGAAACATATAGGACGGAGCTTGGAATACCTCAAGCTTTTGTAAATATTTCTAATAAGGTATGGACTTTTGTGGAGAAAGACTATGATGTAGAGGTAATTATTGGTATAGAGCAACATCTTACACTAAGACTATTAAATAACCAGTCGCATAAGGAATTTATAGTCACCTTAGTGTATGCCAAATATGATGCAATTGAAAGAATTGAATTATGGTATACGATGTATTCATTGGCCAGTGATATGACTCTTCCATGGCTTGTCGGAGGTGATTTTAATGTAATGGTTGATAATGAAGAGAAGTTTGGGGGGAGGCCAGTTTCTTTGAATGAAATTGAAGATTTTAGACATTGTATCAACACTTGTAACTTGTTTGATTTGGGCTTCAAGAGTAGTATCTACACATGGTGGAACGAAAGAACTGATGATGATTGTATCTTCAAGAGGTTGTATAGGTGCTTGGGTAATATGGAGTTTCAACAGATGTTACCTGGATTGGAGATCACACATCTTTCAAAAACTGGATCAGACCATTGCTCTATGATTCTATCTTGTGATCGTAATGCACCTCCCATCAAGAAATCATTCAGATTCCTGAAATTTTGGACTGAACATAAAAGATTTTTGAATGTTGTTAGAGAAAATTGGCTGATAGATTTCAGTGGTAATCCTTTCATCTTGTTCAAAATAAGATGAAGAAATTGAAGAAAGAACGCTCATTGTGGAGCAAGGCCACATATGGTAACATTTTCCAGAAGATTGCTAGCTTGGAGGAGCTTGTCATAGTCCATGAAAGACAGTTTAAACTAAATCCATCACCACACATCGAGAAATGCTTCTGAAGGTACATACAGAATTCATTAAATATCTTCACTTGGAGGAGGAATTTTAGAAACAAATAGTTGGGATGAATTGGTTCAATGATGATGATTGAAATATAATATTATTTCATGCACAAGTGAATGGGAGAAGAAATAGATTGCAGTTGAGAAGAATTCAAAATATCACTGGGCAGTGGTTGGAAAATAGTGAAGATATGGCAGCAGAGGCAGTGAGATTTTCGAGGAATAGATTCATGAAGATAGGGTCCCTACTGATTTTTACATATTAGATCATGTACCTAGCATGGTGGAGGTGCAACATAATGAGGAGATTATCATAAATCCAACTATTGAAGAAGTAAAGAGGACTGTGTTTGAGCTAAATGGAGATAGTGCAGGGGGTCCGGATAGCTTTAATGAGACATTCTTTCATACCTTCTAGGACATTATTGGAGATGATGTATTTGATATGGTTAGAGCTTTCTTCAATGGTCAAGAATTGCCTAAGTTTGTGACTCATACAAACTTGGTGTTATTTCCAAAGAAGAAGGATATTACTACATTTTCTGATATGAGAGCAATAAGACCAAGCAACTTCATCAATAAAGTCTTTTCAAGAGTTATTCATGAAAGGATGGTGGAGCTTCTTCCCAACCTAATTTTGGTTGAGCGAGCTGGTTTTGTTAAAGGGAGAAACATTGTGGAGAATGTGTTACTTACCTAGGAGATCATCATTGCTATAAGATTGAGAACTAAGGCAGGTCCAAATATGGTGATCAAGCTCGATATGACAAAAGCTTATGATAGGTTTTCTTGGCTTTTCTTGACAAAAGTATTGAGAAAGATAGGGTTTTGTGAGAGATTCATTGGTTTGATCTTTCATCTTGTCTCTAATAATTGGTATTCAGTGCTACTTAATGGTCAATCATTTGGATTTTTCAAATCAACTAGAGCAGTCAAGCAAGGAGATCCTTTGTCTACTACTTTGTTCATATTGGCAGCGGAGGCTCTGTCAAGGGGGCTTAATTCACTTCATAGGAATCCATACTTTTGTAGTTTTGGATTGCCTAAATGGAGCTCTAAAATTAATCATCTAGTTTATGCTGATGATACCATCATTTTCTCCTCTGCAGATGCTACTTCTTTGAGGCTTATTATGGAGGTTCTTGGTGCATATGAAGCTACCTCTGGACAACTTATAAACAAGTCGAAATCAGCCCTATATATGCATCACTCAACTAGCTTGGAGGTGGTAAACAAGGTTCAAAGAGTTACTGGGATAGAAAGGCAAGAATTTCCATTTACTTATTTGGGGTGTCCTATTTTTTACTCTAGAAGGAAAATTGAGTAGTATCAAGGACTTATTCAAAAGGTTCTTGATAAGTTGCAATCTTGAAAGCGAAAGCTCTTGTCTATAGGTGGTAGGGCAGTGTTGATTACTCATTTATTGAAAAGTATGCTTATTCACCTTCTCTCTGTTGTTAATCCTCCCAATTATGTCATTGAAAACCTACACAAAATGTTTGCACAATTCTTTTGGAGCAATTCAGTTGGTGTAAAAAGTAAACATTGGTCATCATGGAAGAATTTATGTCTGCCAGTGGAGGAAGGAGGAGATGATTTTAGATCATTACAGGATGTTGCTAAAGCTTTATTTTGCAAGCTTTGGTGGAACATTAAAACAAAACCTACTCTTTGGAGTTCCTACATGAGTCAAAAATATTGTAAGAAGCTAAATGCTTTTGTGGTTCCTTGGAGGGCTGGGTCTCATACTTGGAGAAGAATGTTGGAGTGTAGAGATTTGGTGGAGCATCAGATATTGTGGCAACCAAAAATGAAATTCTCTTTGTTTTGGTTTGATAATTGGATAGGGTTAGGTGCACTATATTTTGTTACTCCTCCGGAGTTTTATTGTGATGAATCAATACACAATGTGTATGATGTTGCCAGAGAGGGAGTTTGGGATGATGAAAGGTTGAGGGAAATACTACCTGAAGATCTTGCTGCTCATATCATAGACAATATCAAGCCTCCTATGATACATGAACAAATTGATAAACCTTACTGGATGTTGGAGTCAAAGGGAGAGTTCACTGTTAAGTTGGCTTGGGACTATTTGAGAAGAGAAGGGAGCCTAGCATTATCTAAAAAAATATGTGGCCAAAAGGATTGCCATTCAAGATATCATTTTTCATGTGGAAGCTATGGAAGGGGAAGCTGCCTCTTGATGATACAATCAGAAGGTGGGGGTTACTTTTTACCTTCAAGGTGTTGGTGTTGTACAAATCCAGAAGTGGAAACAAGGGAACATGTCTTCTTCAAGTCATATGCTGCATCAAAGGTATGGTCATATTTCTCTCTTGATGAAGTACATGCGAATAATGGGAAACTGATTAGCGGTCAAGCTTGTGTATCTTCTCTGTATGGAAACTCCTTGGATGTATACATGATTTTACCGCATATCTTCTATATATGCTAGCTCCAAAATATATACATGCCTTTTATGCATATCTTCTCTATATTTTGCTTTAC
This sequence comes from Nicotiana sylvestris, assembly GCF_000393655.2. Lineage (NCBI taxonomy): Eukaryota > Viridiplantae > Streptophyta > Magnoliopsida > Solanales > Solanaceae > Nicotiana > Nicotiana sylvestris. The sequence goes on along the minus strand of NC_091063.1, from coordinate 99,685,007 downwards.
ATGATGAATTAATTCACAATATATATATATATATATATATATATATCTTCTCTTTATATTATCCGTGTAACTTGACTTATTTATTTGTGCATATCTTCTCTATACAAAATTGTTGACGGTTATTTGATATTTCATGCATATCTTGTTTATATTCAATAGTTGGCGGTTATTTGATGTTTATACATATATTCTCTATACGCCCTTTTGATTGAATAATTGAATCAAAGTACATGTTTTCTCTATATGTCAATCTAGGTAACTTGGCTTGTTTATTTATGCTTATCTTATCTGTATGCAACTGTTGATGATTTAGTGATGCCAGGCGCATATCTTCTTTATTAGTTTGGTTGAAATTCTTGTGTATATCTTATTTATGTTCACCACTGGCCTTATCTGTACTGCATGCTTAGATTGCAGTACTATTTTTGTGTACATGTATATGTTATTAAGGTATACAAGTTATGTAAGTGAGTATCCCGGACTTAAAACCCCAACACTACTTCATCGAGGCTAGTCTTGATACTTACTGAGTATATGAGGCTGGCTGTACTCATACTACACTTCTACACTTTATATACAAATCTTGGAGTTGAGCTGCTATGGATGAAGAGGCTAGTGTCAAAGATGCACGAGCATTCTAGATATAAGCTACCCCTTGTTCATGGTAGTTTAGGATTTGTACATCTATTTATGTATATTCAAACCGATGTTGTATTTTCTTCGTACCAGTGTTGTAAGTCTAATATTAGTGGCTCATAACTTGGACTATCAATCTATAGGGTAATTGTATAGATTTTCACATAGTTCATGGAACTGTACCAAAATGATCCATTAATCCCGAACATCCATCTCTTGGAAAATTGGTTCTTAATTTCATACAGCAATAGGACAATCTCTTGATCGGTAAGAACCATTGCTTGTTCTAGGCTGCCTAAAAGCATTCTTCTTCCAAATATAACTTATCTAAATATGATCGCACTAATTCTAGGTCTGTTAGCTTTGTCTCATGTAGTACAAGTGCCCGACCAACAAGTCACACCAAATTTCACATGGAACCTCAATTATCATAATCTGTGCATCATTCAAGTAATAATCGAAATAAGATAAATCTGTGAAAAAGCAATTTATTACCCAATATCTCCCCGTGTCTATGGTGTTTTTCTCAACAAGTATAAGAGTATCTATAAAACTTACTCCATCTGTCCATTATGCAACAACTAAGAAAACTCAACCCAATTCAACTTGTGTACCCAAACAATAGGTCATAACTTCCATAATGAAATGGTAAACTATCACTCTATCAAATCCAATCGTAGAAAGTGCCTCACATAACTATAACCCTTTTCGGATGACGTATCCATGACTCCTTGCACTGTTTAAGCAAATCTAACCCGCCATAGAATACACATCTCCAACACTCCTACCATTAGACATCCAAACTGATTCCATATTCTTCTAAAGTAAGTAATAAGCCTTCCATAAGAACCCATTATATCTTTGGATACAAGTAAGTTTAAAACCACCAGCCTCAACTATGAATACATATATACAATTTGTTATCAACCCAATTATCAAGAAATTATATCTAGATCTTTTTTCTTTTATTGTTCTGACATCCATGCCAATCACTTATGATATGCTATAACCTCGTGGAACCCAATGCATCGAATGTACAAATCTTTGAGTCTCTAAAGTCCTTCTTATTTTGTTTATTATCCCAAAACGCAAAAATAATGCTAGCAACCTCTTGAACCCTACTACTCAAACTAAGACCTCCAAGAAGGATAATCTTACTATACTTAGAAATATCACAACACATCAAATACCTTAAAACCCGAGCTCCATCAAGCACAAATCTACTCAAGTCACCAACTAAAGATACATACGACCAGCTATCTGACTATTAACACACTTTCACTATCCAAAACAAATGAGATAGTCCCACCTCTACAAATCTAATCTGTATACCTTAAAAAGTGCAAGAATCCTTATCGGAGTTTCCTCAACATGACTACTCAAATGCAATTATGAAGTCACATCTATAATGTCACGACCCAATTTCGATCATAGATTGTGATCGTGCCCAAAGCTACTGTTAGGCAAGCTATCTATTAAATCAACACACCGATAGATAGTTCAAAACACATCTCGAAACAAATAATGAAATAAACAACTGGAATCATTCATTTTCATAGTAAAATACTAATATTATTTTAAATGTTCGAATGTGGTCAGGATATAAATCCGGATGTCATAAAAATCCCTAAAACTCGATGTCTTAAGTGTATAAGCATCTACTAGAATATTTAATACAACTACGACAACTATTTGGAATAGAAAAAAGATAGAATACAGTAAATGAATAGGACGGGGACTCCGTGTGCTGCGGATGGTAACATGGATTGCATCTTACCACAAAGTCTCCTTAGTAGCTGCACCTATGTGCCTAGATAACCACCATATGTACATGTCTCAATACCTGCACAATTAGTGTAAAACTATAGTATGAGTACGTAAATCAACGCATATTGTGACGACCCGGCCGGTCGTCTTAAGAATTAATGCCCCGATTCCCTATTAACTGCTTTTCTCGAGTTTATTTCTGCTATTTTGATTTGCCGGGATATTCAGTTTTGAGTTTCAGGGAGTTTTGGGAAACCTAGTCCCTAAATGAGAGCTTATGTTTTGAAAATTTGACCATAGACGGAACAATGTGAAGATGGCCTTGGAATGGAATTCCAATGGTTCTATTAGCTATAATGGATAATTTCAGGTTTAGGGGCGTGTTCGGATTGTGTTTTGGATGTCCGTAGCGAATTTAGGCTTGAAATACCGAAAGTTGATTTTTTGAAGTTTCCGGTTCGATAGTAAGATTTTTATCCGAGGGTCAGAATAGAATTCTGAAAGTTAGAGTAGTTCCGTAGTATTGAATGTGACGTGTGTGCAAAATTTCAGGTCATTCTGACGAGGTTTGATAGACTTTTTGATTGAAAACGTATTTTGAGAATTTTGGAGTTCTTTGGCTTGAATCTGTGGTTGATTCGTCGTTTCGATGTTGTTTTAGGTGTTTTAAGGATGTGTATAGGTTGGGACAGTGGTATTAGACTTGTTGGTGCCTTTGGTTGACGTCCTGGGGGACTCTGGATGATTTTGGATGTTTGACAGAATGATTTTGGAGTTTGAAGTTTGCAGCTTCAGCTGATATCTGTCATAACTGCATATGCGATTTGGGTTCCGTAGGTGCAGATCCGCAGAAGCGGCGAACAAACCATAGAAGTGAAATTGGGGAGTATCAGCAGATTCCACAGATGTGGGAGACTTATCGCATCTGCGAATAGATAATCGCAGGTGCGGAATCTGGCCTTTAAGTGAGAAGTTGCAGATGCGACCTTGGCTTCGCAGAGGCGGGACCGCAAATGCGGTAACAGCTGGGCAGAAATATGAAATTTTGAGGGTTTAGTTTAAAAAGTTGGAAATTCGATTTGGAGCTCGGGAGAGGGCGATTTTGGGAAGAAATTGAAGAGGATATCAGTGGGTAACAATTCTTTAACCCTTTCTAGTTATATTCCATCAATCTATAGTTAGTTTTACCAATTAATTTCAGATTGGAGATGAAAATTGGAGAAAAGTTGGAAGAAAGTTCTTAGACCTAAAAGTTGACTTTTGATTGGGAATTTGACCTTAGATTTGGATAATTTTGGTATGTATGAATTTGTGAGAGTATGAGAATTCTGAAAATATAAATTTTAACCGATTCTGAGACGTGAGCCTGAGGGGCATTTTGGTCATTTTATCTAATTTCGCATATTTGCTTAGAATTTCTTTGTAGAATCGGTTACTTGAAGTGTTATTTACAATATGAAATTGAATTGAATAGATTTGGGCCATTTGGAGTCGAGTACTCGTGGTAAGAACGTGGTTTCGAGTTGATTTTGAGCCGGTTCGAGGTAAGTGGCTTGTCTAACCTTGTGTGGGGGACCTTCCCCTTAAAATTTTGTATTAATGTTAATTGAAATGCCTTGTACATGAGGTGACGAGTACTTGTGCTAATTGTTGAAAATTTGGTTTTCATTAAGTAATTACTAGTATGTTTCCTTCCCTGTTTATATTACTTGCACTTTAAGCCTGTTGTTAGCGTAAGAAAGCATGTCTAAGTGATTTAATTGCTTTATTTGCTCAAACTACTTTACCTGAATTCTGTGCAGCATGCTAGACTAGAATCACTTGTTTGCCTTAATATGAAATTGACATTTGCTGAATATTTTCCTGTTGCTGTTGTATATTTACATTAGGACCGCGGATGTGGGATTCCGGTAGATCCCCATTGTCTTTTTATTTGGGACTGCGGATGTGGGATTCCGGTAGATCCCCCTGCACAGTTTTATGGAACTACGGGACTGCACCCGATAGATTCCCCCAGTACTGGGTATTTATATTTGGGACTACGGATCGGGATTTTGGTAGATCACCGCGCACTAATAGTTGGACTACAAGACGGGATCCCGGGAGATCCTTCAGATATATATATGATGGACTACAGGACGGTATCCCGGGAGATCCACTGGATAGTTGTTGTTACCTCTGTGTTGAGTTGTATTTCTTTCCCGTGATTTATTTTGTCTCTATTCTAGTTGTTGTTGTTCTTTCAATTCTATGTCATTTCTTACTGTTGCACTTATTTATACTGTGTTATTTTACACTGTTAACCCTTATATTTTATTTAACCTCAGTAGGGCCCTGACCTTCCTCGTCACTTCCCGACCGAGGTTAGGCTTGACACTTACTGAGTACCGCTGTGGTGTACTCATGCCCTTTCTGTGCATGTTTTTCATGTGCAGATCTAGGTACTTTTACTCTGTCTTATCATGCTTGAGGCGAGGCGCTTCTGTAGAGACTTCGAGGCATATCTGCCGCGTTCGCAGACAGTGGAGTCCCTTTCTATCTTCCTGTAATAGTATAGCCCTTCAGTATTCCTCTTTTGTTAGACATTTCTGGAGTTAGAGCTTCTTATATATCTCTTAGCTTGTGATTCATGGGTTTTTGGGTTTTGGGAAGGTGTATTGGTTTTTAAGACTTAATATTGTGTATGCCAAGATGCACTTTTAAACACTGTTTTTTGTTACTCTATTTCTGTTTTAAATTGTTTTCTTTCACAAATTTGGTTTATCTTCCGCATCTTAGGCTTACCTAGTCGTACAGACTAGGCGCCGTCACGATGGTTCACGGAGGGCGAACCGGGGTCGTGACAAGTTGGTATCAGAGCTCTAGGTTCATAGGAGTTATGGATCACAAGACGATTTATTAGAGTCTCACTAATCGGTATGGAGACATCTGTACTTATCTACGAGAGGCTATGTAACCGTTAGAAAAATTCCACTTCATTTGATTTGCCTGTCATGCAAGATTTTTGACATCACGAATCCTAAACTTCTATCTTCCATTCTCTCACAGATGGTGAGAACTTGTGCTATCAGAGAAGATCAAACCCCCACGCCCCCTACAAGAGCCGTTAGAGGTCGGGGCCGGGGTAGAGGCCGAGGATGCGCACGCGGTGTAGCCAGAGTACCCGTGTGAGATGCCACCTAGGAGCCACAAGCAGTTCCAGCCAGAGCCCAAGCACCAGATGCACCTACTGATACTTCTACTCCAGCACTTTAGGAGACATTAGCACAGTTCCTGAGCATGTTTGGTACATTAGTTCAGGCGAGGTTGATTCAGGTTGTACCAACTACTTCATAGATCGGGGAAGGGACCCAGACTTCCACCACCCCTACTACAGAGCAGTGAGTTCTCATTGGTTTGGTTCCGGGCATCATAGCGACACAACCTGTTGTCCCAGTTCAGCCAGTGGTGAGGACCTCTCGCCATGGAGAAGACAGGTGGGTCTAGGAGAGAGAGTACAGACGAGGTTATGAGAGAGAGTATAGGGAAGTGAGGAGACCTCGTAGACTGGAGAGACTCACTGGTCCTTATTCTGGAGGAAGAGTACGGCATGGTAGAGGTTTTGTGGGTCAGCCAACTCAGTTTGCATCTCAGATTTCAAACAGTGTTTCAGGTGTTCAGGGGTCTTGGAGTACCCGTACGCATAGTTTCCAATGCCATATCCTCCCAGAGCTTGTTTTGAGTGTGATGACTGTAGATATGTAATTTTGGACACACGTATTAGAATCACTTCTAATAATCCTAGTATTTTTAGGATATTTATTTGAACTTGTTTCTATAGGATTTTACTTTATTATTAAGTTTAATTCTATTTTTAAAGCACAAGAAAATTGAAAAATACAAAATAGTTTCATGTTTTATTTTATTCTATTTAGTTTAGGTTATTAATATTTTTATGGTCATATATTTTTATTTTTACCATGATTTTCACTATTATTTTGAATATAATAATTTACATAAAATATAGTTTCATAGTATGATATATTTTACTTTAATTAATCGTAATAAATTTTAAATCCTTTTGTAAAGAAAAGGTTTAAGTTTTCTTACTTGGTAGATTTAAAAGGGTTAAAGTCCCAAATTATAGGCCTAATTCGGATGTTAAAGAGGCCCAAATCTGGGCAACCCAATCCCATAACCTTTTCAACCCAGCCAACCCAATTTCCTGACCAATGAAACCCACCGACCCGCCCCGCTTTTAATTTTTAATCTCAGCCATTCATCCCTCTTGATCCAACGACCATGATTAATCTACACACCCCCCAAATATAAACCCAATATTTCCCAAAAAACCCTAATCCTAAACCTAATCTCAAGACCGGCCGCAACCCCCATCGTTGCCCGCCTCCAAACTTGCCGGAACTCGCCCAAACCTGGCGAGTTCACCCACTGGTCCCCCCCTCTTCTCCTCTCTTCTTCCACATAGCAAAGTCCCAACGAATCTCATCATTATAGACGCGTTTTCTTGCACTCTAAGTTGGAATCAAATAAATGGAGGCCGTAGATTGAATCACTATTAATCTAGACAGTCCATTTGTTCGATTTCGAACTATAAAAGAGAGAAATCAGAGAAAAATTGGGGCTCTGGGAGGAGAAAATTTCAGAGATAAGAAAATCTAGAAAGAGAAGGTTCTAGGGTTCTTGGAGTTTTCAGACTTTTTTTTTCCGGTCTGGTTTGGTATTCCAGAAAAAAAACAAAATACCAAAATAGTTTGAGTTTGATTTTTGTTCAAGTGTTGTACCATTTTCGAAAATCAGGAAATACCAAAAAAAAAAAGAAAATATTTTAATTTCTTCTTCTGGTCGTGATGTTCAGAAATGGATTTTGATTGAAATTTGGATTCGAGTTCGTGTCCGATTCGAGATTTGCGGTGCCGAGTTGAGGTTCCAGTTGCTGCTTGCGGCTTTAATCGCGGTTGCTGCTCTTTTTTTTGTTGCCATTTCACGATAGTATTCTTGGAGTCAAAGCTTGTGTACTCATTGATTCTTATTGTTGTTGAGAAAAACCTCGGCTTAATAGGTCCATCTTTTCCTTTATCGTTTCTTTCCTTAGCATTGATTTGTGCTCGAAAGAGGTATTCGATACTCTTCTTGGTTGGTTGATACTCTCTTTTTCTTTGACATGCATCCTGGTTCTGTTTTGAAGTTAAGCTTGCTGTTAACTTAGCTCGATATTTCTAAGTTCCTGAAATTTGTTTGTTCATGTGGCTTATAGATTAATGATGCATTTCCTTGGCCTCTTGAATCAATGTTTTATATGTTTGGTTGAAATTGAGTGTTAAACGAAATGTATATCCGAGTCGCTTTGCTGAAAACTATTTGCTGAAGATGTCCTCTGTTTCTCGTCTCCTCTGTTGGCTCCGCTTAATGTCGCCTCTGTCTCTATTCTATTAGTTGGTCAGTGATGGCATTTAACTATCTTCGTTATTTAAAGATGGGTCACTGTTTTCCCTAAAAGGAGCCTCAATCTGGCTATAACTTCTCTGTTTCATCTACGGGTGCTAATAATTCAATACTTGAACTAGTGAGTTTTCCCCCACGCATTCAGTTTGGTCGCGCGCTTAGTAAGATCGAGTATGGTATGTTTTGGAGCAGATTGTGGCGTTAAGTAATTGTTATTCAAATGTTGATCACGCTCGGTTTCTTATGTTGCAAACTGTCAACAGTTTTCATGTGTTTCTTTGGGATGCGATGGATAAGAAATGCCTAGGATTGAACTACTTTATTTCAACGAACTTTGAATAGAATTTGTCATTCTGATTGCTTGTCTGAATGTGTAGTACTCCTGTGGAAATCATCTATATACTTTAATGAATTGAGCTGAAGCATGTAAAGTGTGAGAGGCGAAGTTAGTCATCTATCAAGAACTTCAGCATCTAGCTTGTCAATAATGAAGTAGGAGTCCTATTTTCCTTGAGTGATTATTGAACCTTGAATATATGAATTGCTTTCTGAAATTTGAGAACGAGTCTTTTCTAAATGTGCCTGGTGGTGCATGTCTGAAATTCTAAGGCACTTGAAAATGAGTTGGAGAAGAATTTAGTATGTGAGAAGGAGAATTTTAACATGTTTGCATAATGAACGTGATTAGGATCTATTCTGAGAAGATTGGTTTGATTGGGAATTTTTCATGGTGGGAAATGATGTGGCTTTTATTATATTGCTAATTCATCATATTTTGGTTTGCTTTTTCACTTAATCCTCACGTCTGTATGTGTGTTTACTGGTACAATGCTTTTGGATAATTGTGTGCTAGATATGCCTTTATTTTCCTTCACATGAGCGACTGAATTTTCTTGAAATGTACTGCGGGGAAGGGGAAGGTAAAGGCCAAAGCCCATTAGCAATTAATTTGTTCCATGATTTAGGTATCGGGCTTGGCCTAATAAAAATGAAAAGTTAAAACGAAACATGAGCATGAATTGAATTGTTCTTTTACTTAGTTCTTTATTTAGCTCCTTTTATTTTCTTTATCGATGATATTGTTCGTTAGGAGTATGTTTAGGCCGACCACACTTGGGTAGGCGAGCCTTAGTATTTTGTTCGTTTCGAGGCGAGAGGTCGTTCCCGTATTTAAATTTATCTGGGGAATGCCCCGAATGATTTGTATATATTTTATTTCCGGGGAATGCCCCGAAGTGAATGTAATTGGAGGTCGTGACGAACATCGTAGAAGAAGTAGCGTAGGATAATTTAGAACTTAAATTTTTCTTCTTTTAATTTTCCGTCATTTAGGTGGGGACAACCTCGAGCTTCTTTTGATTGTTTTTTTTTTTGTGTGTTATAACCTCAATTGAATATCTTAAAAGCCGACTAGATCAAGTATGCAACTGTACTCGTTACAGGAATTGGGGAGTGCCTAACACCTTCTCCCCGAGTCAATTGAACCCCCTTACCCGAATCTATGGTGCAGACTTGGTTTTGGAGTCCAAAGTGTTTAAAAAGGAAAAATTATTTTTATAAAAACGGTGACCTGACACACCGAAACCAATGTCAGGTGGCGACTCTGAGTTATTTCCTTTTGAACACAATTTTGTCACTTTTTAATTAAAACCCCTTTTTAGCTTTACTAAATCTCTTTATTAATTTAAGAGGGTTTAACGAGGTTGGTAGAAAAAAGGGTGTGACATCTCTGGCGACTCTGCTGGGGAAACCCCATGTGCTTAGCAGGTTCGAGCTGATACTTGATCTTGTTGGCTTTTAGGATATCCGGTTGAGGTGTTTGTTTTTTTTATTTGCTTTGTTTAGTTGGTTTGTTTGTCTTATTTTCCGTTTTGTTGGATGTCTGTTTATATTTTTTCCTTTATGTATTACTGCTTTATAAATTGTCATCATTTGCATAACCATGGGTATTCTTTCTGCAACAAGTCTTCCGGAGTACGTTTGAGCGTACAAGGCCTTTTTGTGAGTCACCCGTGTCTTTAGGGGGGTGGCGTGAGAGCGTGGAGTGGGCGGACAACTAAAGCAGCTGCCATCGACCACGTGCCGCCCCAAATTGCCTTGTCTAGTGAACCCCAAACGTAGGTCAGCCTTTAGATCATACTTATGTGCATTATATCATTTAAACCTAGCAGGGTTCGGTCCCAGGCACCGTGTCCCGTTGTAGGAGGCCTATCCAAATTATGTCAAAGTGGGCTTATGGCCCAAAAAGATATTTAATCATCCCTATGTGCTACATGTTACATCTTTTTAAGGGTAAAAGGGTCATTTGGCAGACCAAATTTTTTTGAGAGTGAAGTATAAAATGAAGCAAGTAGGGCCCACTCGCATTTTTCTTTCATAATTTTCCAAAAATTTAAAAAAATTAAAAAAAAAATTCAAAAACTTTTTACACTTTTCCATCATTTTCCAAAAAATTCAAAAAAAAGAAAAAAAAATCCAAAAAGATTTTACATCTTTTATCATTTTCCAAAATATTCAAAAAAAAGGAGAAAAAGAAAATCCAAAAAGATTTTACATTTTCCATCAATTCTCATAAAGACAAAAAAATGGTTTTCCCAAATTAGTTACATTTTTTTAAAAGCTTTCCTCCATGTCCGATCTTCCCGAACTACGCAAACCTGATTCTCGTCTTTCAGGACGGGATACATAGGCAACCCACATAGGGTCCGATCTTCCTAGTAGGTCATGGGTTCTTGGCTTCCGGGGTCGTAGCCAAATCTTGCATGTATAGCCATATTTGGCCACATCGACTGTTTTTGCAAAAATAGAAGTATTTTCTCAAAGGAGTTCGTCATCTCTTGTCTTAGAGCCCTGAGTCTACAATAAAGTTTTCTCTTAATTCTAAGGTCCATTCTTGTTAAATTTGCATGTCTAGCCACTTTGGGCCACCTCGGCCATTCTTGCAAAATAGGGTTATTTTTGCAAAAGTAGTTCAATAACCCATGTCTTAGGATCTTGAGTCCACAACTAGGTGTCATATTTTTTTAAGGTCCGTCCTTTTCAAGTTTGTATCTAGCCACTTCTAGCCATATTGGCCGTTTTTGCAAAACGGGTCATTTCTGCAAATTAATTTTGGGCCATGATTATTAAGAGTTAGAATCCACATAAGCTTTAGTGAGGTATTCCCATGTCTTTGAGGTCACCTTTCTTGAGTTTGCATTTTTAGCCACTTTCGGCCCCTCAGACCATTTTGCAAAAATAGCCCAACTGTCCCCAAGGAAATATTGTGGTGTCACATAATGTCTTGAGTCATTAACCATGTTTTTCCCATTCAGGTATGGATCCACTCACCAAAGCTAGAGTATCAATGGTGGTCAAAGTCTCTAGAAGGCTAGTAAAATGGTGGAACATGTTCACATTACTTGAGCAGCGTGATTTGATGGGTAAATTAGGGACTCTTATTTCTTTGATGGACATCACTCCCCGTCCCGACCTTATAGAAGCAATGTTGACCTTTTGGGACCCGCAGGGAATGGTATTCAAGTTTGGGGATCTTGAGATGACACCCACCTTAGCTGAGATAGCCGGGTTAACCCGCCTGCCATACCTAGACAAGGATTTGATTTACACAAGGGCTCATTCAAGCACCAAGTTTCTTAAGATCATAGGGATAGATTTGGAAGATCACATGGGGTGTCTAGATCAATCTTGGGTACCTTTAGACTTTTTATTTGAGAGGTTTGCTCGTCATACTAGGTATGAGACCTTCATAGATGAATTTTCCATATCCTATAATTCTTGGAAGAAGAGGCGTCCTATGGTCTGCGCTATTGCATTATTGGGTCTTCTGGTATTTCCTTTGGAGGGTAGACATATTAGCACGCGTCTGGGGTCAATAGCCTTTGCACTCTTCCATGATAAACACAGTAGAAAGGTCACCTTGGTTCCGACAATTTTGGCAGAGATCTATCGTGCTTTGGCCAAGATTCGAGAAGGTAGGAGGTTCTTTGAGGGAAACAACTTGTTGTACAGCTGTAGATGATGGTACACTTACATCCCGCCACCATGTTTGAGAAAGATGTGATTGACCGTTGTCTAAGAGATCGAGTGAAGTGCATCGAGCATAGAATGACGTTCGATAAATTTGCATTACCACTCAGAGTACAGGATTGGGTTAATTATTTAGGATCCTTGACTGAAGAGAAGATTTTGTGGTAATACCTGTGGGTTGATTTGGACGTGATCTTAGCAGGATCGCGCGTGCAAGACTTCTTGGTACTGATTGGACTTTTGTGTACTGGACCATATACCCCTGCTAGAGTGATGCGTCAGTTAGGAAGGCGGTAAGAAGTCCCCTACATTCTTGATTCTCGTGACTTCATTAGGGAATTTGACACTATGCCGCACAGGGAGGTCGACATCCAGACGTATTTGCGTCATGCAATGAAGATGGGTAGGAATACGTTAGCAGATGACCCATATTCACTTGGGCATACCCATGAGTAATTCATATGGCTACAGTCTACTCAGCGGGGGGTTAGCAGGCCATTGCCCCGATGTATTAGAGGAGTATTTGACGAGGAGGCTACCTCACGGATATTGCTTAGACAGTTAATGGATCGATTTATCTAGGCATAGGAGGCCCATGCAGCAGAAAGGATTGGGGTTCGAGCCACACTTCAGTCACTGAGATCACAGTTGGTAGGGTTGGTAGACAACATAGGACAACACCGTGAGTACCTTACTAGAGTCAGCCTTCCCGATGCAGGCGCGCATTCCAAGATTCTCATTCCCACCTTCGAGGTGTCCTTGCAGGGTATAATACAGATCTTAGATTTGATAGGATTGACAGGGCCATCCGGACCATCATCAGACCCGTCCCAGCCAGGACCGTTGCATTCGGGAGCAGCTTGAGGAGTCATCCTACTTAGATGTTTTGAGATTGTCTTATGTTGTCTTTTACTTTCGCGACTTGTCTAGGAGTACTGAGTCCTTTAGGTAGTGTCAAAGTCTGTCATAGTGTAGTCGAGTCTTTCATGTCTTTCATTATCGTACTTCCTTTTGTATTTTAATATCGAAAAGTTTTAAATGAAAAATCCCGAAAATATTTTGTTTTTAGTTTATTTTCCAGCACTTTTCCAGAACTATGCTTGGTCTGATTCATAAGGTACATGATACGTAGGTAACCTACATCGAGTTCGATCAAATCATTTTTGGTTAAAAAAAAGAGAAAAAAAGAGAAAAGATAAAAGAGAAAACAGTGATAAGAGGCTTTGGAAAAGAAAGAGAAGGAAGGATTGAAATGAGCAAATTGTGTGATGCCATATGACCCTGCGACCCTCAAAGTCATTTTAGAACCGTTAATTGTTGCTAGGTGCATTGCACGTAATGTGATATTATCATATGATAAATTCCCTAACGCTAACATGGAGGTTTTGTGTTGTTGTCCTCTGTTATCTTTATTTAATAACAGGAAGGTGGTTAGTTTGTTGGTATCCTGGCAAGTCATCCATACAACACCCGATCAAAGCGTCAAATAGTCATGGCTATCAAGGAAACAGACACTAGAGTTGTAGACCCACCAAGGGAGATTGTTGAGTCGGAATCGGAATTGCAAGAGGAGGTCTGGAGGATGAAGCACCAGATGGCGGAAATGTATCAGGCTTAGATTAAGGGACACCCTCCCTCCTCATTCCCTACTAACTACACAAAAAACCTTGCTTCCATTCCACCACTCTCTCAATCCCAGATACCCAATACCATTGATCTTTCCCCACAACACGCACTTGGTTTTACCCCTTACCACAACTACCTTAACACTTCAGCCCAAACTGTTCATGCTCCGTCAGCCAAAAAAACCTCGTACCCTGCTCCGACATCTTTTCCTATTTTTTTACCCCCTCCATAAGCTACCCTCCACCGATCCTCTAGTGAGCCTGCATTTCTCGCTACAGATGCCCACTACTATGCACCTGAGCCCACCTTCAAAGTCCCAGATCCTTACTCTTACACTCCCTAATTTGAGCCTCATGTTGAAACTGACAAACCACCTAAGAATGCAGAGCAAGAAGAGATGTTTAGGAAGGTACAAAGTCTGGAGAAATTATTGAGAAATATGCAAGGGTTGGGAACCAGGTGAGTGTGGCCTATAAGGATTTGTGTTTGTTCCCCGATGTCCAACTGCCTGCCGGGTTCAAGATGCCCAAGTTTGACTTGTATGATGGACATGGGGACCCTGTAGCTCATCTGAGTGGTTATTGCAGTAAAATGAGGGGCGCCGAAGGGAAAAGACGAATTGCTAATGACATACTTCAGCCAAAGTCTGAATGGGGCAACTTTAGAATGGTACACCCTCCAGGACGCTAGCAGGTGGTACACATGGGACAATATGGCTTAGGCTTTCGCTCGACACTTTTAGTACAATATATACATTGTTCCAGACTGCCTATCTTTGACCAAGGTGGAAAAGTAACCCAGTGAAATCTTTAGAGAATATGGGTTCCGATGGTGGGAGCAAGCTGCACGAGTCAATCCTCTGATGGAAGAAGACGAGATGGTTAAATACTTTCTTCAAGCCCTGGAGCCCACTTACTATAGCCACTTGATCTCAGCCATTGGTAAGTCTTTCAATGATGTGGTAAAGATGGGAGAAATGGTGGAAGAGGGGCTCAAGTCGAGTAAGATCATGAGCTATTCTGCTATAAAAGTAACCACCCAGGCAATCCAGAGTGGTACCGAAAGTTTGCTAGGCAAGAAGAAGAAGGAAGATGTCACCATGGTTGTCCCTGGATCATGGCATGGCTAGAGGAGTTCACCTCATCAGTACACCCATCCTCGACCCCGACCTCAAACCTACGCCCAAGCTTCATATAATCTACCTCAACATTACTTTTCCTCGCAAAACCCTCAATACTCAGCCAGGCCATCCTAATACCTTATTCACCATGCACAGGCATATGCTCAACCCCCTCCTTACCCACATTGGCATGCCCCAGTCCCACAAAATACCTACCCAGCTCCATAAAATGCCTATCCACCTCCACAACCTTACCAAAACCCTAATGGTTCAAATTTTCGATCAAGGCCAGAGTATAGAAGAGAGAGGCAGTAGTGAAAACAAACTTTTACCCCGCTTGGAGAATCCTATGCTAGTCTGTTTCAAAGGTTAAGGCAGTTGGACGTCTTGAGGCCGATTGAGTCAAAGATACCAAATCCTCCTCCAAAGAACCTCAATTATTCCTTGAGGTGCGCCTATTGTTCTAATACTCCACGGCATGACATAGAGAAGTGCTGGCATTTGAAAAGGGCAATCCGGGAGCTCATTGATTCAAACCAAATTGTAGTGCAAAGCCTAGAAGCGCCAAACATCAACCAAAACCCTTTGCCGGCCCATGAAGAGACACATATGATTGAAATAGTTCACAAGGATGGGGAGCCCAAGAAGTCTTCTAAATCTGTCATGATGATTCGGGCCAGTGAAAGTAATTTGGTTAAAGCTCCAGACTCTACCAAAGCAATGCCCTTGACAGTTGAAGGGGTGACAGAAAAATCGAGCTCACTCAATTCGAAACCACCAGTGTTGGTTGTGAAAGGGCTGTCGAAAGATATCAGGGCAAGTCCGGAAAGTTCAAAAGTGGTAGTACTAGGGATTCCAAGTAAGTCTGTCATAGTTGTGAAGGGGGCTCCTATTACCCCTATCATCATTAAACCAGTAACCCAGCGGCCAGTGGTGGACGTCAAGGCTGTTCTATGGAATTATAAACATGTGATAGTGAAATACAAAGGAAAAGAAATAGAGGAAGAAGTTAATGAAACTGGAGGATTGACTCGTTCTGGGAGATGTTTCACCCCAGAAGAATTAAGGAAAGCCAGACCATTCAACGATAGCCAAATGCCAATAAAGAAATCGGTTACCGAGGAAGAGGCTGAGGAGTTCCTGAAAAAGATGAAAGTGCAGGATTATTCCATGGTGGAGCAGTTAAGGAAAACACTAGCTCAGATTTCTCTTTTGTCTTTGCTGATACATTCAGATGAACATTGCAGGGTCTTGATGATGATTTTGAACGAGGCACTCCTGATAAGATCACAGTGAACCACTTGGAAAAGATAGCCGGCAAGATCTTCGAAGCAAATAGGATCACTTTCTCGGACAATGAACTTCCTGTGGAGGGCACTGAACACAATCGATCTCTTTATCTCACGGTGAAGTGCGAAGATTCTGTTGTCTCAAGAGTTTTGGTTGACAATGGCTCTAGTGCGAATATTTGTCCCCTGTCTACTCTGCAAAAACTGAAGATTGGCACCGAAAGAATCCACTTGAACAGTGTGTGTGTTCGAGGCTTTGATGGGGGAGGTAAAGATTCTGTTGGAGATATAATGCTCGAATTGTCGATATGGCCAGTTGAGTTTTACCATGGAATTCCAAGTGTTAGATTTGGCTTTCTCCTATAATCTGTTGTTGGGCAGGCCCTACATATATGCTGCTAAGGCAGTCCCATCTTCTCTGCACCAAATGGTGAAGTTTGAATAGGACAAGCAGGAAATAGTTGTGCACGGTGATAAGGACTTGTCAGCTTGCAATGACACAATTATTCCATTTATTGAAGCTGAAGATGATAAGGGACTTTGGGTCTATCAGACTTTCGAAATAGTGACTGTAAAGAAAATTCCTGAAGGAAAATGCATTCTAGGTCATAAGCTATCCTCCGCGTCCGTCATGGTTGCGAATGAAATGTTGAAGAATAGTTTTGTGCCGGGCAAGGGTCTGGGCTCTTCTCTGCAGGGTATTGTGCACCCAGTGCGCCCCAATGGGAATCCTGGTTTGTTTGGTTTGGGATTCACGCCCATAGAGAAGGACGTGAAAAGGGTTAAAAATCTGAAACAGAAGGTATGGTCGCTCTCCAAGCCCGTCACACACATCTCTAAGTCTTTTGTCAAGCCAGGGGCCGAAAAACCTCCAACCTCCTTAATCCCAAAACCTATGGTCGATGTTGATGAAGAGCTGATCAAGAGGTTCCAAAGTCTGTTCGATGAGGTCAATGTGGTAGAAGTTGGTGAAGGCTCTAGTAAAGCAGATGTGCAGCTCGTTGGCCCAAACATGAAGCTTAGCAATTGGGAAGCTACTTCTCTCTCCACCAGGAAGGAGGTTTGGTAGTTTGCTTTGTTTTCCTTTCTGTTATCTGGGTTATTCCAGGGTTGTAATCCAGATTTTTAGTTTTTGCTTGTTTTGATGTTCAAACCCTTCTATCCTTTTATTTTCAATGAAATGAAATTTCCCGTTTTACATTATTCTTAATAGTATTTTATTTTGTTCCTTTTTCTTTTGTACAGTTCTTTTTATGCGGGTTGCAATGACATGACATGCATGAAGAATTTTCAGCCAAGTCTTAAAAGCCAATATAATTCTGAAATAACAACCCAAGAAGTAAAATATGACGATGAAATAGATTATGATGAAGAAGCAGCATTTAAGGAAATCAGTAAAGAGCTAAAACAATTTGAAGAAAAACCAAAGCCTAATTTGAGTGAAACCGAAACAATCAATTTAGGGGACCAGGATGATGTTAGGGAAAATAAGATAAGTGTACATTTAGAACCGCAAGTTAAGGAGGAGATAATCAAATCACTGTTTGAGTACAAAGATGTCTTTGCATGGTTATAGGACGATATGCCGGGCCTGAGCACTCATCTGGTAGTTCATAAATTGCCAACTAATCCAGCATTCCCTCATGTCAAGCAAAAGTTGCAAAAGTTCAAGACTGACATGAGTGTGAAGATCAAAGAAGAAATCATAAAGCAGCTTACTGAAAAGGTCATTCGGGTCACTCGATATCCTACTTGGTTAGCCAACGTTGTGCCAGTACCAAAGAAGGATGGTAAGACCAGGGTCTCTGTTGATTACTGTGATCTTACCAAAGCAAGCCCAAAGGAAGATTTTCCATTACCGAATATTCACATTCTGATCAATAATTGTGCCAAGCTTGCGATTGGGTCTTTTATGGACTGTTACGCTGGATATCACTAGATCTTGATTTATGAGGAAGATAGAGAATAGATAGAATTCATCACGCCATAGGGAACATACTGTTATCGGGTAATACCATTTGGTTTGAAGAATGCTGGGGAAACTTACATGAGGGCGATGACCACCATATTTCATGACATGATACATAGGGAGATCGAGGTTTATGTAGATGATGTGATCATAAAGTCAAAGAAGCAGTCTGATCATGTCAAAGATCTGAGAAAGTTTTTCCAAAGGCTCCGCAGGTACAACCTCAAGCTCAGTCCAGCGAAATGTGCATTTCGTGTCCCGTCTGGGAAACTGCTGGGATTCGTGGTCAGTAGACGCGGTATTGAGTTGGATCCGTCGAAGATCAAAGCCATTCAAGAGTTACTGCCACCAAAGAACAAAACAGAGGTGATAAGTTTGCTTGGAAGGTTAAATTACATCAGCAGGTTTATTGCTCAACTCACGACAACCTGTGAGCCCATCTTTATGCTGCTGAAGAAGAATGTTGCAGTCAAGTGGACTGACGAGTGTCAAGAAGCATTTGATAAGATCAAGAGGTACTTGTCGAATCCACTTGTGCTGGTCCTACCAGGTCCTGGAAGACCTTTAATTCTCTATTTGACAGTCTTGGATAATTCTTTTGGCTGTGTATTAGGTCAGCATGACGTCACGGGAAATAAGGAGCAAGCAATCTATTATCTCAGTAAGAAGTTCACTCCCTATGAGGTTAAGTACACTCTGCTTGAGAGGACATGTTCCGCCCTGACTTGGGTGTCATAAAAGTTGAAGCATTATCTTTCGTCCTACACTACTTACCTCATTTCTCGCATGGATCCTCTAAAGTATATCTTTCAGAAGCCTATGCCCATGGGAAGACTTGCAAAGTGGCAGATTTTACTTATAAAGTTTGACATCATCTGTGTGACTCGGACCGCGATAAAAGCCCAAGCCTTGGCCGACCACTTGGCCGAGAATCCGGTGGATGATGAATATAAGCCACTAAAGACTTATTTTCCTGATGAAGATGTCATGTGTGTTGACGAGGTTGACCATGATGAAAAGCCAGGTTAGAAACTCTTCTTTGATGGAGCTACTAACATGAAAGGGGTTGGAATAGGGGCTGTACTTATCTCTGAAACAGGGCAACACTACCTTGTAACAGCCTAGCTTCGATTTTATTGCACTAACAACATGGATGAGTACGAAGCAAGCATGCTGGGTTTGAGGTTAGCTATAGATATGGGAGTCCAGGAAATACTTGTTCTAGGGGATTCAGATTTGTTGGTTCACCAAATTCAAGGAGAATGGGAGACTCGAGATTTGAAGCTCATACCGTACCGACAGTGCCTGCTTGATCTTTATCAACGATTAAGGTCGGTTGAATTTAGACATATTCCCAGGATTCATAATGAGATTGTTGATGCCTTGGCTACTTTGGCGTCAATGTTACATCATCCGGACAAGGCTTATGTCGACCCCGTGCATATCCAAGTTCGTGATTAACATGCTTATTGTAATGTGGTGGAAGAGGAAATCGATGGCAAACCTTGGTTCTACGATATCAAGGAATACATCAGGTCGGGGGTATATCCAGTACATTCTACAAGTGACTAAAAGATAACCATTCGATGTCTGGCTAGTGGATTTTTCTTGAGTGGAGGAATCTTGTACAAGAGGACTCCGGATTTAGGACTGCTGAGGTGAATAGATGCTAAAGAAGCTTCAACTATCAGGGCCGAAGTGCATTCTGGAGTTTGCGGGCTGCATATGAACGGGTATGTCTTGGCAAAGAAGATACTTCGAGCAGGTTATTATTGGCTCACCATGGAACGGGATTGTATCAGTTTTGTTCGCAAGTGTCATCAATTCCAGGTACACGGTGATTTGATTCTTTCTCCCCCATCTGAGTACACATAATTTCTGCACCTTGTCCCTTTGTTGCTTGGGGCATGGATGTTATTGGACCAATTAAGACGGCAGTATAACACGAGCATAGGTTTATTCTGGTGGCCATTGATTACTTTACCAAGTGGGTCGAAGCTGTAACTTTCAAGTCCGTGACAAAGAAGGCAGTGGTGGATTTTGTTCATTCAAACATCATTTGTCTGTTTGGGATTCCCAAGGTGATCATCACAGACAATGTTCCTAATCTCAATAGTCATTTTATGAAAGAGGTATGGCAACAGTACAAGATCATGCATCGGAACTCCACTCCGTATCGCCCCAAGGCAAATAGAGCTGTTGAGGCTGTTAACAAGAACATAAAGAAGATACTTCGTTAGTTGGTGCAAGGTTCTTGGAAATGGCATGAAAAGTTGCCTTTTGCCTTACTGGGATATCGCACTACTGTTCGCACTTCAGTAGGTGCAACCCCTTATTTGCTGGTATATGGAACTGAGGCAGTTATACCTGCAGAAGTTAAGATTCCATCCCTTCGGATCGTTAAAGAAGCTGAAATTGATGATGATGAGTGGGTCAAAACTCGGCTAGAGCAGTTGAGTTTGACTGATGAGAAAATATTGGCTGCAGTATGTCATAGTCAATTGTATCAGAAGAGAATGGCAAGATCATACAACAAAAAGGTGCGTCCTCGGAAATTCGAAGTGGGCCAGATGGTATTGAAATGCATCCTTCCACATCAGGCTGAAGCTAAAGGAAAGTTTGCCCAAACTGGCAGGGGTCGTTCATAGTGACAAGAGTGTTTCCCAATGGTGCTTTGTATTTAACAGACATAGAAGGCAAATGTGTAGATATGTCTATCAATTCTGATGCGGTCAAGAGGTACTATGTATGAGTCCTTTGCTTATTTTCAGTCGCATTTTGTACTTGGCATGTTCAAGGTTGAAATGACGAAGGCATTTTGTTCTGCTATCCAAACACTTATATCCTTGTTATCCCTTTTGAGCCTTATTTATCTTCTTTCATATCCCTTTTTTGGAATCAGTAATAGAATTACATAATGAAAAAAAATGAATGAATGAAAAATTAGAAGAATAAAAAGAAAAAAAAGGAAAAAGAAAGAAGAGAAAAAAAAAGAAAAAAAAAAAGAGAGAAGAAAAAAAAAGAAAAAAGAAAAGAAAAACAACAAAAATAAACAACTTCCTTTTGAATTACGTTCGACCTGATTGCTTTTAAGGATACGTAGGCAGCCTTACGGTTCGGTCCCATCAAAATAAAAATTAAAATTCCCCATACCAAAAGAAACTGGGGTAGAAGTTTTGGTTTTGAAAAGATCTGATTCCAAAAGTTGTAATTTTGACCCCTTTTCATCTTGAATTATTTTGAGCCTTCATGCCACCCTTTCTTTCTAACCCTGTCCAAAAGCCTATATTACGGTCCAAAGAAAGACCTTTTGATCAAACTTTGATGATGCCAGGTCAAGCGAGATAGAGGTATGATTTACATCTTGGGTAACACTTTGTTCTTGGGCATAAAGAATAAATGAATAAAATGAGAGAGTCTTGTTGGTGAAAACCCTCACGGGCACCGTAACGCGATGGTGAGCTAAGAGAAAAATTTGAAATGCAAGAGTCTTATTGGTGAAAACCCTTTGTGGGCACCGTAAGATGATGGTGAGTTGAGAGATGAACAAATGAGAGAGGCTTGTCGGTGAAAACCCTTCGGGGCACTGTAAGTCGAATGAGGCTCATGACTTTGCAAGGGAATTGGATCAATGAAAGCCCGGTTCTTGAAGTATGAAGACATGACACAAAATGAAAATATGATTGGTTGGGCGGATTAGGCTGATCATTCCGAATGCATGTCATGATCATTGGAGTTGGCTGCTTCCCTCAGATAAGTCTTCTTTTCCTCATTCTTCTTCACATAGTCATTTGTGTTCAAAATTTTCATTTGTTCCTTTTGTCAAAAATCATTTCACTTTGCTCTTTGAGTCTATATTTATGAGTCTCTTTCGAGTTAGCCCTTGTTGAACAAGCAGGAAAGGATTTCAAAGCCTACTACCAACTTCTAAATCGCACAAAGCGGAGTTCGGCCAGGCACATCACAGTTGACTTGATTTGGAATAAGCAGTATGGTGATAACTGAGGTTCAGGCAATCAAGTGAGTCTTGAATTTTGATAAAATACAAGGATTCAACAACTTTCAAATGAAAACACAATGCCACAAGTGAGTGTGAGAGATTCAGGTCATGCAGAGGTTTTGTGATCCAATTCCAATAAAAAGGTCAAACAAATCCTTGCTAGCCCGAAGCAGCTAATCAGAATGAAGCATGGCAGTGGCAGAAGCAGACGCTCAACAATGATGCCACAAACTAACCGCCACATTTTCAAACTAACAAGATTTTTCTAAAATAGGGGCAAGAATCTTTTTTAATCCACAGGGACCTCCCATGGAAAAGCATGGTTCAGAGAGCAAGAAATTCTGTTCAGAATCCTCCAAGATGAGAGCATGGATCAGGTAAGTTCATTCTCAGGACCTTCCTTGATAATGTGATTTAATTTTAAAAGCTTTCAGGACCCTCCTGGATAAGGGGATTTAATTTAAAAGCTTTCAGGACCCTCCTGGATAATGAGATTTAGTTTTAAAGCTTTCAGGATCCTCCTGGATAATGAGATTTAATTTAAAGTTTTCAGGACCCTCCTGGATAATGAGATTTAGTTTTAAGTTTTAGCGTAAGTTCTCCCTTTAGAAAATATAATTTAGCTTTAAAGTTATCACTCTTAAGATGAGATTTAATTTGAAGTTTTCAGGGCCCTCCTGGATAATGGGATTTAGCTTTTAAATTTTTAGAGCTCTGTAGGTAACATGATCCGATTAACACTCACAAATATGCCCAAATCCCAAACTGGGGCAGAAAAATTTCTTTTGTTTTGACTGTTTTGTAGCAATCACGCGCCCACTTGGATAACGAGGGAATACAGTTCAAGTTTTTGTAATCATGCGCCCACCTGGATAACGAGGGAATACAGTTTCAAGTTTTAGCAATCAGGCGCCCACCTGGATAACGAGGGAATACAGTTTCAAGTTGTAGCAATCAGGCGCCCACTGGATAACGAGGGAATACAGTTTCAAGTTTTAGCAATTAGGCGCCCGCCTGGATAACGAGGGAATACAGTTTCAAGTTTTAGCAATCAGGCGCCCACCTGTATAACGAGGGAATACAATTCAAGTTTTGGTAATCAGGTGCCCACCTGGATAACGAGGGAATAAAGTTTCAAATTTTAGTAATGAGGCGCCCACCTGGATAACGAGGGAATACAATTTCAAGTTTTGGCAATCAGGCGCCCACTTGGATAACGAGGGAATACAGTTCAAGTTTTGGTAATCAGGCACCCACCTGGATAATGAGGGAATACAGTTTCAAGTTTTAGAAATCAGGCGCCCATCCGGATAACGAAGGAATACAGTTTCAATTTTTGGTAATCAGGAACCCACCTGGATAATGAGGGAATACAATTTGAATTGTTGGTAATCAGGCGCCCACATGGATGACGAGGGAATGCAATTCAAGTTTTGGAAATCAGGCACCCACCTGGAGAACGAGGGAACTCAATTTATACCAAAGTCAAGCTATTGGCAGGCGCCCACCTGGAGAACGAGGGAATTCATTTCAGAGTTGCTTCAATTCGCAAATTCAAGAAGCATAAGGAGCCCGCCTGAAGAACAGGGTCCATTTTTTAGTTACATATTGAAGATCAAGTAGAGATTCACGGAAGATTCAAGACAATAAGTAGATATGATCTTTTATTTTTCTTTTACTGTAATTTTCCCTTTTATTTTTGATGTAATGGCAGGAACCGCAGACCGGAACCTCGACAGCACTTCACTCGATTCTCCACCTCGGTGCTCCATCGCTCTTCTCACTCCAAACTAAACGTGGCCTGATTCCTTTATAGCCAAGGATATGTAGGCAGCTCAGATACCAGGGCTCGGTCACATTCTCTTTTATCTAGTTTTTGTCTCTCTAAATAAAGGTCGGGTCAAAAAACATGTCTTGTTGTTCTTTGTCTGAAAACACTTTGTGTTTCCCGTCAAAGAGGGGCAGCTGTAGACATGTAATTTTTCACCCACGCATTAGAATCACCTCTAATAATCCTAGTATTTTTAGGATATTTATTTGAACTTATTTCTATAGGATTTTACTTTATTATTAAGTTTAATTCTATTTTTAAAGCACAAGAAAATTGAAAAATACAAAAATAGTTTCATGTTTTATTTTATTCTATTTAGTTTAGGTTATTAATATTTTTATGGCCATATATTTTTATTTTTACCATGATTTTCACTTTTATTTTGAATATAATAATTTATATAAAAATTAATATATAAAATATAGTTTCATAGTATGATATATTTTACTTTAATTAAATTAATTTTAAATCCTTTTGTAAAGAAAAGGTTTAAGTTTTCTTAATTGGTAGATTTAAAAGGGTTAAAGTCCCAAATAATAGGCCCAATTCGGATGTTAAAGAGGCCCAAATCTGGGCAACCCAATCCATAACCCTTTCAACCCAGCCAACCCAATCTCATGACCCATGAAACCCACCGACCCGCGCCATTTTTAATTTTAATCTCAGTCATTCATCCCTTTTGATCCAACAACCATGATTAATCTCCAGACCCCCCAAATATAAACCCAATATTTCCCAAAAAACCCTAATCCTAAACCTAATCTCAAGACCAGTCGCGACCCCCATCGTTGCTCGCCTCCAATCTCGCTGGAACTCGCCCAAACCCGGCGAGTGCACCCACTGGTCCCCCATGGTCCCCCATCCTCTCTTCTCTTTTTTCACCTAGCAAAATCCCAACGAATCTCATCATTATAGACACATTTTCTTGCTATCTAAGTTAGAATCAAATAAATGGAGGCCGTAGATTGAATCACTATTAATCTAGACCCTCCATTTGTTCGATTTCGAATTATAAAAGAGAGAAATCATAGAAAAATCAGGCGGGGGATGGGGGGGGGGGGATAAAAAGAAATAAGAAAATCTGGAAAGAGAAGGTTATAGGGTTCTTGGAGTTTTCAGACTTTTTCTTTCCGGTTTGGTTTGGCATTCCAGAAAAAAAACAAATTACCAAAATAGTTTGATTTTTGTTCAAGTGTTGTTCCATTTTCGAAAATCAAGAAATACCAAAAAAAAAAAAAAATTTTAATTTCTTCTTCTGATCGTTATGTTCAGAAATGGATTTTGATTGAAATTTGGATTCGAGTTCGTATCCGATTCGAGATTTGCGGTGCCGAGTTGAGGTTCCAGTTGCTGCCCGCGACTTTAATCGCGGTTGCTGCTCTTTTTTTTGTTTCCATTTCGCGAAGGGATTCTTGGAGTCAAAGCTTGTGTACTCATTGCTTCTTATTGTTGTTGAGAAAACCTCGGCTTAACAGGTCCATCTTTTCCTTCATCGTTTCTTTCCTTAGCATTGATTTGTGCTCGACAGAGGTATTTGTTACTCTGCTTGGTTGCTTGATACTCTGTTTTAGTTTGATATACATCCTGGTTCTGTTTTGAAGTTAAGCTCGCTGTTAACTTAGCTCCATATTTCTAAGTTCCTGAAATTTGTTTGTTCATGTGGCTTATGGATTAATGATGCATTTCCTTGGCCTCTTGAAACAATGTTTTATATGGTTGGTTTAAATTGAGTGTGAAACGAAATGTATATCCGAGTCGCTTTGCTGAAAACTATTTGCTGAAGATGTCCTCTGTTTCTCGTCGCCTCTGTTGGCTCCGCTTAATGTTGCCTTTGTTTCTGTTCTATTAGTTGGTCAGTGATGGCATTTAACTATCTTCGTTATTTAAAGATGGGTCACTGTTTTCCCTAAAAGGAGCCTCAATCTGGCTATAACTTCTCTATTTCATCTGCGGGTGCTAATAATTCAATACTTGAACTGGTGAGTTGTATCCCCACACATTCAGTTTGGTCGCGCGCTTAGTAAGATCGAGTATGGTATGTTTTGGAGCAGATTATGGCGTTAAGTAATTGTTATTCAAATGTTGATCACGCTCGGTTTCTTGTGTTGCAAACGGTCAACAGTTTTCATGTGTTTCTTTGGGATGCGATGGATAAGAAATGCCTAGGATTGAACTACTTTATTTCAACGAACTTTGAATAGAATTTGTCATTCTGATTGCTTGTCTGAATGTTTAGTACTCCTGTGGAAATCATCTATATACTTTAATGAATTGAGCTGAAGAATGTAAAGTGTGAGAGGAGAAGTTAGTCATCTATCAAGAACTCCAGCGTCTCGCTTGCCAATATTGAAGTAGGAGTCCCCTTTTCCTTGAGTGATTATTGAACCTTGAATATATGAATTGCTTTCTGAAATTTGAGAACGAGTCTTTTCTAAATGTGCCTGGTGATGTGTGTCTGAAATTCTAAGGCACTTGAAAATGAGTTGGAGAAGAATTTAATATGTGAGAAGGAGAATTTTAACATGTTTGCATAATGAACGTGATTAGGATCTATTCTGAGAAGGTTGGTTTGATTGGGAATTTTTCATGGTGGGAAATGATGTGGCTTTTATCATATTGCTAATTCATCATACTTTGGTTTGCTTTTCTCTTAATCCTCACGTCTGTATGTATGTTTACTGGTACAATGCTTTTGGATAATTGTGTGCTAGATATGCCTTTATTTTCCTTCACATGAGCGACTGAATTTTCTTGAAATGTACTGCGGGGAAGGGGAAGGTAAAGGCCAAAGCCCATTAGCAATTAATTTTTTTCATGCTTTAGGTATCGGGCTTGGCCTAATAAAAATAAAAAGTTAAAACGAAACATGAGCATGAATTGAATTGTTCTTTTACTTGGTTCTTTATTTAGCTCCTTTTATTTTATCTATCGATGATATTATTCATTAGGAGCATGTTTAGGCCGACCACACTTGGGTAGGTGAGCCTTAGGATTTTGTTCGTTTCGAGGCAAGAGGTCGTTCCCGTAGTTAAATTTATCTGGGGAAGACCCCGAAGGATTTGTATATATTTTATTTCCGGGGAATGCCCTGCAGTGAATGTAATTGGAGGTCGTGACGAACATCGTAAAAGAAGTAGCGTAGGATAATTTAGAACTTTAATTTTTCTTCTTTTAATTTTCTTTCATTTAGGTGGGGACGACCTCGAGCTTCTTTTGATTGTTTATTTTCTTTTTGTATGGTATAACCTCAATTGAATATCTTAAAAGCCGACTAGGTCAAGTATGCAATCGTACTCGTTACGGTACTTGGGGAGTGCGTAACACCTTCTCCCCGAGTGAAATGAACCCCCTTACCCGAATCTCTAGTGCATACTTGGTTTTGGAGTCCAAAGTATTTAAAAAGGAAAAATCATTTTCATAAAAACGGTGACCTGACACACCGAAACCAATGTCAGGTGGTGACTCTGAGTTATTTCCTTTTGAACACAATTTTGTCACTTTTTAATTAAAAACTCTTTTGAGCTTACTAAATCTCTTTATTAATTTAAGAGGGCTTAGCGAGGTTTGTAGAAAAAGGGGTGTGACAATGACACACGCCATGTTGTGAGGGGTTGCCCTAGACTTGGGAGGAGTGCACCTCCATAGACTTCTCAGCCATAGCGCGCTTCGTAGAGTTCTCAGGCTATGATCACCGCACTAGTTGCTACCCCACCTTCTCATCCAGCTAGAGGGGAAGGTCAGGCCAGATATTATGCCCTTCTTGTCCGAACCGAGGCTGTCGCCTCCGATTCGGTCATCATAGGTATTTTCCTGGTTTGTCATAGAGATGCATCGATTTTATTCGATCTAGGCTCCAACTATCCTTATATGTCTTCTTATTGTGCTCCGCATTTAGGTTCACCTCGGGATTCATTGAGTTCCCCTGCTTATGTTTCTACTCCTGTGGGAGATTCCCTTGTTTGTGGACCGCATTTATCGGTCGTGCTTGGTTGCTCTTAGTGGTTTTGAGACCAGAGCCGATTTATTGTTTCTCAGCATGGTAGATTTGATATTATCTTGCGCATGGACTGGTTGTTGCCCCATTTTGCTATTCTTGATTGTCACGCCAAAACCGTGATGTTGGCTATGCCAGGTGTACTGCGTGTTGAGTGGAGAGGTACTTTAGATCACATTCCCCTTTAGAGTTATTTCTTTTCTTAAAGCTCAACATATGGTTGAGAAGGGATGTGACGAGTATTTAGCCTATGTGAGAGACATCAGTATTGATACCCCTTCAGTTGATTCAGTTCCAGACATCAGATCACATTCCCCTATCTTTACTCGTTCATCATTGTCTTTATTGATGACATTCTGGTGTATTCCCGGAGTCGGGAAGATCAAGAGCAACACTTGAGGACTGTGCTTCAGACTCTAAGAGACAAGAAGTTATATGCTAAGTTCTCGAAATGTGAGTTTTGGTTGGATTCAGTGGCATTCCTAGGACATGTAGTATCGAGTGAGGGTATTCAGGTGGATCTGAAGAAAATAGAGGCCGTGCAGAGTTGGCCTAGACCATCCTCATCTATAGAGATCCGTAGTTTCCTTGGCTTGGCGGGTTAATACCATCGTTTTGTGGAGGGGTTTTCATCGATTGCAGTCCCCATGACCAGGTTGACCCAGAAGGGTGCTCCGTTTTAGTAGACAAAGGAGTGTGAGGCGAGCTTTCAGAAGCTCAAGCCAGTTTTGACCACAACGTCAATTTTGATACTACCTACAAGTTCGAGGTCTTATACGGTCAATTGTGATGCCTTGAGTATTGACCTCAGAGCGGTGTTGATGTAGAATGGTAGGGTGATTGCCTACGTGTCCAAACAGTTGAAGATACATGAGAAGAATTACCTTGTCCATGACCTTGAGTTACCTGCCATTGTTCACGCCCTGAGAATCTGGCACCATTATTTATACGAGGTTCCTTGTGAGATTTATACTGATCATCGGAGCTTGCAACACCTATTCAAGCAAAAGGATCTAAATTTGCGCTAGAGGAGATGGTTAGAGTTGCTGAAGGATTATGATATCACTATTTAGTATCACCCGTGTAAGGCCAATGTGGTGGCCGATGCCTTGAGTCACTAGGCAAAGAGTTTGGGGAGTTTGGCTTATTTACCAGCATCGGAGAGACCTATGGCGATGGATTTTCAGGCCATAGCCAACTAGTTTGTGAGATTGGATCTTTCGGAGCCCAGTCGGGTTCTAGCTTACGTGGTTTCTCAGTCTTCCTTATTTGATCGTATCTGGGAGCGACAGTATGATGACCCTCATTTGCTTGTCCTGAAGGACAAGGTTCAGAACGGTGATACCAGAGATATGACTATTGGTGATGATAGGGTACTCAGGATGCAGGGTCGGATTTGTGTACCCAATGTTGATGGGCTTCGGGAGTTGATTCTATAGGAGGCCCATAGCTCGCGATATTCCACTCATCCCGGTGACGCGAAGATGTATCAGGATTTGAGGCAGCACTACTGGTGGAGGCGGATGAAGAAGGATATAGTTGGATTTGTAGCTCGGTGCCTTAACTGACAACAAGTGAAGTATGAGCACTAGAGATGGGGTAGGTTGCTTTAGCAGATAGAGATTCTGAGTGGAATTGGGAGCGGATCACCATGGACTTTGTAGTTAGGCTCCCACGGACTTTGAGAAAGTTCGATGCTATTTGGGTGATTGTGGATCGACTGACCAAGTCCACTCACTTTATTCCTGTGTGTACTACTTATTCCTCGGAGCGGTTGGCGGAGATTTATATCCAGGAGGTTGTTCGTCTACATGGTATTCCGATTTCCATCATTTCGGATATAGGTACTCAGTTCACATCACGGTTCTGGAGAGCCGTTCAGCATGAGTTGGGTACTCGGGTGGAGTTGAGTACAACATTTCACCCGCAGACAGACGGACAGTCTGAGTACACTATTCAGATTCTTGAGGATATGCTCTATGTGTGTGTGATTGAGTTTGGAGGGTCTTGGGATCAGTTCATGCCATTGGCGGAGTTTGCCTACAACAACAACTATCAGTCCAGCATTTAGATGGCACCGTATGAGGCTTTATATGGGAGACGGTGTAGATCCCCGGTGGGTTGGATTGAGCCGGACGAGGTTAGATTATTAGGCACAGACTTGGTTCAGGATGCTTTGGAGAAGGTTAAGGTGATTCAGGATAGACTACGTACAGCCTAGTCCAGACAGAAGAGTTACACGAACCGGAAGGTTAGTAATGTTTCCTATATGGTTGGAGAGCGGGTTTTGCTTCGGGTTTCGCTTATGAAAGACGTTATGAGATTTGGGAAGAAGGGAAAGTTGAGTCCGAGGTTTATTGGCCCTTTTGAGATATTTAGGCGTGTCATGGAGGTTGCTTATGAGCTTGCCTTACCTCCCAGCTTGGCAGGAGTTCATCAGGTATTTGATGTTTCGATGCTCCGAAGGTATCATGGTGATCCGTCGCACCTGTTAGATTTCAGTTCAGTCTAGTTGGAAAAGGATCTATCCTATATTGAGGAGCCAGTGGCGATATTGGACAGACAGATTAGAAAGATGAGGTCGAAGAACATTGCATCAATAAAGGTTTAGTGGCGGGGTCAGCCAGTCGAGAAGGTGACGTGGGAGACCGAGCAGGATATGCGTAGCCGTTACCCTCATCTTTTCACTACTTCAGGTATGTCTCTATGCTCGTTCGAGGATGAACGAATGTTTAAGTGTAGAAAGATGTGATGACCCGGCCGGTCGTCTTAAGAATTAACGCCCCGATTCCCTATTAAATGCTTTCCCCTTGTTTATTTATGCTATTTTGATTTGCCGGGATGCTCGGTTTTGAGTTTTAGAGTGTTTTAGGACACTTAGTCCCTAAATGAGAGCTTAAGTTTTGGAAATTTGACCGTAGTTGGAACAATGTGAAGACGGCTACTAAATGGAATTCTGATTGTTCCGTTAGCTCCGTTGGGTGATTTCAGGTTTAGGGGCGTGTTCAGATTGTGTTTTGGAGGTCCGTAGCTAATTTAGGCTTGAAATGCTGAAAGTTGAATTTTTGAAGTTTCCGGTTCGATAGTGAGATTTTGATCCGAGGGTCGGAATGGAATTCCAGATGTTGGAGTAGTTCCGTAGTGTTAAATATGACGTGTGTGCAAAATTTCAGGTCATTCGGACGAGGTTTGAAAGACTTTTTGATGGTGCTGCAGATATGGTACATGATGTTTTTCCCTGTGTATTCGGGCATGCTATCGTTGTCACCTTGTGGAAGGGTAATCTGTCGTCTCAGCTCAGTGGTAGTGTTGTATGTGGTTCGAGGATATGCACAGTGTATTGTGATATTCATGCATTGTTATTGCACAGTGCTAGTGTAAATGGTAGGATGCTTAATTATGTGTCGCGACAAGTAATGACTTTAGAGAAGGATTATTCGGTTCATGGTTTCGATATTTGGCATTTTATCCTAGTGGAGGAGAGGCAATTGGACTATGGATATTCAGTCTTTGGTTGATGGACAACAATATCAAATATTTTAGAACTTGGTGGAATTCTTATTTGTGATGTGGTGTTGTCGTCCTAGTTTGAACGTATTAACGCTCGACGGCTCGTTAGTGTGATGGTCTTCATTTGTTTAGATTTAGGGTACGGTGTCGTGAAGTGGTACCTAAGAAGCAATTATTGGAGATGATGGTGTATTGCGATTGTAGGGTCGGATCGGTTCCTCCAATATTAATGGCTCGAGGAGGATGATAATTAAGGAGGCTTAGAGTTGGTAGCAACATATTAGTTCAGATGTTATAGATATGGATTATAATTTAAGACAATATTTTAGTAGCAAAGCAGGATGAGGGACATGGAGGGTTATGTCTCGCGTAGTTGAATTATTAGCAGGCCAAGTACGAGCAACAAAGATCGAGTAGCTTGCTTAGGAAGATGGTTTAACCAAAATGGGAATGGTAGCATATTTTATGGAATTCGTGGTAGGATATCCACATGTGGCACTTACGCTTTGCCCTTAGGCATATATAGTTAACTATTTTGGATCCAGTCTCTGAATCGGGTTATGACTCGAGCTCATTTTGACCATTAAGTTTTCAGATTTCAGGCAGGCAATGATGCGACCTATTGTGTGTGTGGCGCTGAGGCTCGATTTCGAGTAACTTACTGCGATGTTCGAGCACCTCAAGAGGTTTGGCTCGGAGGCTGAGTAGCTCGAAGCTTGTGATTTGGAGCCGACATGGTCGAAGCTCATTTGCCTATGTCGAGGGTAGCCTGTTTAATCGGTTCTTTCCGAAGTAGATTCGGAGTAATTTGAAGGCCTGTGTAGGCTGGCGACAATGGCTCTTACGCGTTGTAGCGACGGTCGGGCATCCACGAGTCACGTTAGTTCAGCTGGTACAGCCGTGTGACTGGAGTCACTTGTGTTTGGCCGAAGCCTCTGAGTCCCGAGTGAAGTAGTTTCATTATCTATATCAAGGGTATGACTTTTTAGGGGTCTTACATGTTCGATATATAGCCGAAACTTTGGGATCAGGTTTATGCCTTTAGTAAGGTATTGCAAGTTTTACATGCCGTTGAGGTCTTACTATTTTGTACACTTGGTACAAGTATTGTTCATGCCTTGCTTGAGGTCTTACAGATATAGTTGCTGCCTTATATAGGTCTTGTGGGGTCTTATGGCCTTGTGTTTTGATAAGTCGATGGAGGTGGCACTTGATGACAGTCCCCGAGTCGTCGAGGGTTTCTTGACCCGGGAGACATTATTTGCAAACTTTGTATTGCCTTATCGAGGGCTTACGGTTTGGAGATCCCGACCCTGGGGTCACGCGATTTTTGAGATATCGGTGCCAGTCCCCGAGTGTTCGGGGTGCTTTTGGCCTTGGAGATGTTTCGTTTTTTTCATGCTGCCTCGTTGAAGGCTCATGAGTTTGGAGTTCCGACCCTGATATCATGCAGGTATCGAATTGTTGATGCTAGCCTCCGAGTATTAGGGATGTCTTTGATAGAGGAATCATTTTAGCGAAAATGTTGAGTTTCCTTTGGAGCATGAGATGCTTTGACAAAAGGCATTCTTTGATTTCCTGACACAAGAATACAAAGTTTCATTGTCGGGGGACCGACTATATAGGCACAGTTCGTTCGACCGTTTGGCCCGATACATCATTTTACTAATGGGAACATGGTGGGATTCCCTCCAGTATTCGGGGTTGATTGCAAAAAGAAGCCTGGAATATTTGTTGAGTCTTCCTTAGGTAGCATGTGGATGTTGCCTCGTTAAAAACATTGCCGATAAAACCCTTCTAGGGATAAAATTCGGTCGAAGGAAAAGAGTGCAACGGATGCTTGAAGATGTTCTCGGAATTTTCCATCTGATGCCCTAGGAATAATATCATTTTTTCATCGATATGTTCCAGTTGCTTGGAAGTTGTTCGCCCTCCATGGTGCCGAGCTTGTAAGACCCTTTGCCGACTACTCCGAGGACGCGGTACGGTCTTTCCCAATTTTGGCCCAGCTTTCCTTCACTATGGCTCTCGGTGTTAAGGGTGACTTTCCTTAGAACCAAGTCCCTAATTCCAAAATATCGGAAGTTTGTTCTCCTGTTATAATATCTTTCGATCCTTTGCTTTTGGGCAGCCATTCGGACCAGCGAGGCTTCCCACCTTTCATCCAGCATTTTGAGGGTCGTTGTCATGGCCTCGTCGTTCGAGCTCTCAGTGGCGTGTTGGACTCTGGTGCGTGGCGCCCCGACCTCTACTGTTATCAAATCCTCGGTGTCGTATACTAGAGAGACAGGTGTTTCCCCTGTGCTCGATTTTGAAGTTGTTCGGCATGCCCACAGCACCTCTGGCAATATTTCTCTCCACTTTCCCTTGGTGCTTTCCAGTTTCTTTTTTATGCTTTGGATGATGGTTTTGTTTGTGGACTCGGCCTGGCCGATCGCACACGCGTGGTAGGGCGTTGATAAGATCCGCTTGATTTTGTGATCCTCGAGGAATTGTGTTGCCTTGCTCCCGATGAATTGTTTGCCGTTGTCACACGTTATCTTGGAAGGAATCCCGAATCAGCACATGATGTGGTCCCAGATAAAGATGATGACTTCTTTTTCCCTTATTTTTTTGAAGGCCTGCGCTTCCACCCATTTGGAGAAATAATCAGTCATAAATAAAATAAATCTTGCCTTACCTGGTGTCATTGGCAGGGGTCCGATGATGTCCATCCCCAACTTCATGAACGGCAATGACAATATGACCGAGTGCAGTCGTTCACCAGATTGGTGAATTATCGGGGCAAATCTCTGGCATTTGTCACACTTTCGGACGAATTCTTTGGTGTCCTTTTCCATGCTGTCCCAATAGTAGCCTGCTCTGATTACCTTTTGGACCAAGGCATCAGCACCAACACCAGAATTATTTCCGCAGATGCCCGCATGAATTTCTCGGAGTACATAATCTGTATCCCCCGGCCCCAGACATACGGCTAGAGGGCCATCAAAAGTTCTTCTATATAAAGTCTTATTTTCATCGAGAGAGAATCTGGCTACTTTGGTTCGCAGGGGCCCTCGATTCCTTTGGGTCCTCGGGCAATTTTCCATCTTTTAATTAATCAATGTATTTATTTCTCTAGTTTCATGTTAGATTGGTGGAATTAATCTCCGCATGACCTTCCTCGATAACTGATTTAGATAGCTGGATGATAGCCTCGGGGAGTAGGTCATCTTCCTCTATAAATGATCCTAGGTTTGTGAGGGCATCGGCCTCGCTGTTCTGCTCTCGAGGTACATGGACCAAAGTCCATTCTTTGAAGCGACGTAATGCAACTTGGATTTGTCCAAATATTTTTGCATCCTATCCTCTCAGACCTCATAGCTCCCATTGACCTGGCTCACTACTAGGAGTGAATCGCATTTTGCTTCGATGGTCTTGGCTCCCAAGCTTTTGGCCAATTCTAAACCTGCAATTAGTCTCGTACTCGGCCTCATTGTTAGTCAATTTTGCAATTTTTATGGATTGCCTGATCACGCCGTCCATTGGTGGCCTTAGGACTAAACCTAGTCCGGAACCCCTCACGTTCATGGCACCGTCAGTGAACAGGGTCCATACCCCGTATGACGTGCATGATTTCAGTAAAAGTTCCTTTTCTACCTCGGGCACGAGGGAGGGCGAGAAATCGGCCACGAAGTCTACCAGAATCTAGGACTTGATGGTTGTTCGAGGTTGATACTCGATATCATACCTCCCGAGCTCGATGGCCCATTTGGCCAATCGACCCGATAGTTCGGGTTTGTGCAATATGCTCTGGAGGGGGTATGTCGTTAGAACACAAATGTGATGGCATTGAAAATAGGGTTTCAATTTTCGCGATGCACTTATCAATGCGAGAGCCAATTTTTTGAGGCGAGGATACCTAGTTTCAACATCCCCTATAGTTCGGCTTACGTAATAAACAGGGAAATGCATACCTTGCTCTTCTCGAACTAGCACGCCCCATATCGCTATCTCGGATACGGCCAAGTATAGATATAGTGTTTCATCCACCTTTGGTGTGTGGAGCAGAGGTGGGCTAGTCAGATATTGCTTCAGCTCTTCGAATGCGCGTTGGCACTCTAGAGTCCATTCGAAGTTGTTCTTTCTTTTGAGTAAGGAGAAGAAATGATGGCTCCTATCGGATGACCTGGATATGAATCTGTGCAGGGCCGCTATCCGACTTGTCAGCCGATACATGGCCTTTACATTATTTACCACCGTGATTTCTTCAATAGCCTTGATTTTATTGAGGTTAATCTTGATCCCCCTATTTGATACGATGAAGCCTAGGAATTTGCCCGAACCTAATACGAAGGCACATTTCTCGAGGTTGAGCTTCATGTTGTAACTTCTAAGGATGTCGAATGTTTTCTACAAATGAGTTAAATAGTCCCCTGTGCGCAGGGACTTAACTAGTACGTCGTCAATATAAACTTCCATGGATTTTCCTATTTGATTTTCAAACATTTTATTAACTAGACGTTGGTATGTAGCCCCTACGGTTTTCCGTCTGAAAGGCATTACATTGTATCAGTAGGTACCATACTTTGTGATGAATGAGGTTTTCTCTATATCTTCGGGGTTCATCTGAATTTGAATGTACCTCGAATAGGCATCAAGAAAAGTGAGGGTCTCGTGGCCGGCCGTAGCATCGATCACACGATCGATGTTAGGAAATGGGAACAAATTCATGGGACATGCCTTATTTAAGTCTTCATAGTCTACACACATTTTTACTTATTTCACTTTGTTAGTACCACTACTACGTTGTCCATCCACTCGGGGTATTTTACCTCCCTAGTGGACCCTATTTTAAGGAGTTTCATTCCCTAATCCTTGACGAATGCATGCTTTATCTCGGGTTGGGGTCTTCTTTTTTGCTTCACCAGTTTAAACCTGGGGTCAACACTCAGTCAATGGGAGGTTATTTCCACTGGGATACATGTGATGTTTTAGTGGGACCATGCAAAACAATCGATATTATTGATAAGAAATTGAATAAATTTTTCTTGAGTTCGGGGGTTAATCCTGTTCCCAGGTATACCTTACGATCGGCGAGGTGCTCGATCAAAACAACTTGCTCTAGATCTTCGATTGTTGATTTCATTGCATCCGACTCTTCGGGGGCAACGAAAGTTCGAGGAGTGAGGAAATCTTCTTCGTTATCCTTAGGGGTCTGTATGTTCCCAGACATGTCCGAGGTCGGGAGTACGGGGGTCGACTCCCCCTGATAAACCGCGAACATTTCTTTCGCTTCACATTGTTCTCCGTATAAGGTCATTATGCCATTCTTTGTCGGAAATTTAATCATCTGGTGTAGGGTTTACGGTACTGCCCTCATGTCTTGTATCCACAGCCTGCCAAACAATGCATTATATCTTATGTCTCCATTGATGACTTGAAACTTTGTGTTCTGAACAGAGCCGGACATGTCGACTGGGAGGGTGATTTCTTTTTTTGTTACTTCGCCGGTCATGTTGAATTTGTGGAGGACCCGGGAGGCGGGTATGATCTGGTTGAGTAACCCGAGATGCTCTACTACTCCCAACCTGATCACATTGGTCGAGCTGCCTGGATCCACAAGCACACGTTTAACTCGTACGCTGTTTTAAAGGAATAAGAATACCTTCACGCCATTGTGTGGTTCTATCAAGGTCTCGAGATCATCTTTGCTGAACGCGAGGGTGTCTTCGGCCACGTGCTCTCGGATTGGCCTTTCTATTTCGGCAGATATTTCTGTCTTCTTGATCATGGGCCCTTGGGGAATGTCGGCCCCTCCAAAAATCATATGAACGGCGTGCTGAGAGATCCATTTTTGTGCCCAGGCTAGAACAACCACAAAACTTTCTCCTCGGTCTTCCAGTTAGTTGTTTTCACCTCTGTCTGATTAGTTAGGCATTTCAACCTGAAATTTGAAGACCTTGGGCAAGAACAAGTATAATGATAACTTGCGTTGTGTGACGAAACCAGCAAGAAAATAATCGCTATTATTTTTAGCCCCACGGTGGGCGCCACACTGTTTACCATGAAGATGGTAATAACAATTAAATTTGTTGATGGTACTCTAAACATATGTGATCTATTTTTATGCTAGTTTGTTAAGCAGTTGTTGTTAAGTATATGAGATTTAGAGGCGAAATAGAATTAAGAAGAGAGCTACAATCAAACCGATAGGACAGTTATTCGGAGCCTCGATCTTGTCAATTCGGAGCCTCGAGGTCGATTCCGGGACTCGGACTTGAGCTATCGTGGGTGATCATGGTAGGGCTAACAGAAATGAAATAATCAACGAAGGCGTTTTATGGCCAATGATAAGCAATAAATGATGAACAAATATGTAGACAATAAATGAAAGCAATAATATCGAGAGAGTATATGAGAGAGCAAAGAGAAGGTTCTTGTATATTTTCTACGGAGCAGCTGAAGCAACAGAGTTTACAAGAATGGTAGGAATGCCCCTTATATAGGAGGGGAATCATAACATAGTACAAAATACATTAACTACTCGGATACAGGGATGGGACAACTAGATATGATGTCCTGACGCCCTACATTTGGTTTAGAATAGCCCCCTAGGCTCTGTCAGTCTTAGCCAAACGTCTTGGGAACTTCCCTCTTTTCTAATATAGTTGTTGTCTGCATTACCTCTATATCGGGCCC
Organism: Nicotiana sylvestris; assembly: GCF_000393655.2. NCBI lineage: Eukaryota > Viridiplantae > Streptophyta > Magnoliopsida > Solanales > Solanaceae > Nicotiana > Nicotiana sylvestris. The sequence goes on along the minus strand of NC_091063.1, from coordinate 99,647,113 downwards.
CGATGACCCTTGACAGTGAGCCTCGACCTCGGTCTCGAACCTCGAGAAGCACGTTCGCGGGGCACCATAATGATGAGGAAATTGGACACCCCCGATTTTACCGTACACCGACCATACTGCTCTTTGCTATCTTATGGCAAAGAATGATGCAAAACCTAGGTTGATTCGGTGGGTCCTGTTATTGCAAGAGTTTGAATTCGAAGTCAAAGATCGAAAAGGGACGAAAAATCAAGTGGCATATCACCTATCTAGGCTTGAAGAGGTAGGGAGACCAAAGGAAAATCTTGAAATCAATGATGCTTTCCCAGATGAACACATATTGGCATTGTCTAACACAGTTGCTCCTTGGTATTCCGACATCGCTAACTTCTTTGTTAGTGACCTTGTTTCCAAAGGTTTTGAAGCTTATCAAAAGAAAAAGTTCTTGCGGGAGTGTAGGCATTACTATTGGGAAGAACCCTTCTTGTTCAGTAATTGTGCCGACAACATCATCCGGTGGTGTGTTCCGAAAGATAAGGTAATTCCAATTCTCAAAGCATGCCATGATTCACCGGTTGGGGGTCATCATGGAGGAAATCGGACTGTGGCAAAAGTGCTTGAATGTGGCTACTATTGGCTAACAATCTACCAAGATGCAAACCAAATGGTCAAGGAATGTGACCAATGTCAAAGACAAGGGTCAATATCTAAGAGACATGAGATGCCAATGAACTTTGTACTAGAGGTTGAGATCTTTGATGTGTGGGGAATAGACTTTATGGGCCCCTTCGTGAGCTCGTATGGCATGACCTACATCTTGGTGGCTGTGGACTATGTCTCTAAATGGGTTGAGGCAATCACCTTACCGAACAATGAAGCAATGAGTGTGACTGCATTTTTGAAGAAGAACATATTCACAGGGTTTGGTACTCCTAGGGCCATCCTGAGTGATGGTGGGTCTCATTTCTGTAACAAGGTTTTCGCCGGGCTGCTTGAAAAATATGGTGTAAAGCACAAGGTGGCCACACCCTATCATCCTTAGTCGAGTCGTCAGGTTGAAGTTTCGAATAGAGAAATCAAAAACATCCTAGTGAAAACTGTCAATGCAAACAAGACCAACTGGTTAAGGAAGCTAGATGATGCGTTGTGGGCCTATCGCACAACATTCAAGACCCCCATTGGCACTTGCCGTACAGGTTGGTTTTTGGAAAAGCTTGTCACTTGCCAATGGAACTTGAACATAAAGTCATGTGGGCTTTAAAGAAGCTGAATCTTGACTGGGCCGAGGCTGCTAACCTGAGGATGACACAACTCAATGAGATGGAAGAATTTCGTCTCCATGCATATGGGAGTGCAACCATGTACAAAGAGAGGATGAAGTTTGTCCATGACAAAAAGATCTTGAAGCGGGAGTTCAATTCTTATGACTTGGTCTTACTCTTTAATTGAAGACTTAAGTTATTTTTGGGTAAACTCAAATCCAAATGGTCTGGCCCGTTCAAAGTTGTGAGTGTGTCTCGTTATGGTACTATGGAACTGGAGTCGGAGGATGGGACTCGCACTTTCCAAGTGAATGGAAAATGAGTCAAGCATTACCTTGGTACTGCAGGAGAAAGACATTTAATAGAATAATTTGCTCTAAGGGATAGTCCACCAACAGCTCCCACTAAGGAATAATCCAAAAGGAGTAAATTGCGTCGTGCTGCGACGTTAAATCAAGCGCTTCTTTGGAGGCAACTCATGTGTGGTAACACTCTTTTGTAGTTTTTTTATTTATTTACATAGATTAGATTGAGCAAGTTGACGGGTGTGCTAGAGTGCAGGTAAAATATCATGAACAAGGTCCTAGTGCTGAAGAAACTGAAGGAAAAAGAGGTCCAGATTGAGAGACAACTATGCAGTCGCATATGCAGTCGCATATGCGGTCGCATATGCAGTCGCATATGCGGTCGCATAATGACTATGCGAACCGCATAGTCATCACAAACCCAAGCAAAAATCTTGGCTAATTTTGTGGTCAACTATGCGGTTGTGTTTCATTTATGCGGCCCGCATGTTCACTTTGCGATCGCATTTTGCATCTAGGAGGCCCAGTCATAAGTCCATCGCATAACACTTATGCGATTGCGTACTGTGTTATGTGATGAACTTATGCATCCCATGTATAAACCTCACCACTCTCTGCACACACTCACATTTGAAAAAATAAACAAGAAAAATGAAGGCAAAAAAAAAATATAGAACGCTCATTCTGCTAACGACGAACCAAAGAAAGGATCAAAACACACTCACAATGTTTCTCACTTCTATTGTAGAATCCTCGAGCTTCAGGTTTAATTTTAGGTTTCTCTTCTCTTTTCTTTACTCTCATTTTTCTTTCTTTTTCTGCCCCTTGTAGATATAAACTACTTTGAATGCCATGAATCCCTGAAAGTGTGTGCTTGTGAATGGTCAAAATTGGGTTAAATTGGTAACTGGCATGATAGTATGGTATGTGCTCTTGATTTTATTTGGTGAGGAGTGAATTTAGGGATTGTTTGTGTGTTGTTGTCCACTAACTACATAGGGGGAAGTCCGAGTACCCCCCCTCTCTATTTGGTGAAAATTAATCGCATTGAATGAAAAAAAGGGAACCCACGTGATTTGGGGGAGGGTTTAATTTTGACGAGGAAGATGACTTCTACGAGCCGCATAATCGCTTTGTGGTCCGCATAATCATCGCATATGGCCCCTTATCTTTCCCTATGTTAGAATAGGTTATGCGATTGCTTTTGCGATTGCATACCTGTTCTGCGGTCTGCATATGTGCCGCAGACCGAGGCAGTCCTTCAGGCTTTCTAGCCTTCTACTATACGGTCACTTTGCGATCGCTGAACCACTTATGCAGTTAGTTTTGTGGTTGCATAATTGCTGATGACTTCTGCTTCTGCAATGAGATGTTTATGTGGTCCGCATACTTGATATGCGACCGCATAACCCATCGCATAGTAAAATATATATATATATATATATATATTTTTTTTTTTTGATTCTTTTTCTTTTGTCTCTGGTGACTTTCCCTGAGCTATTCACTCACTACTACAATGCTTCCTCAATAGGAATGGAACCAAAGAAGTCCAATCCAACGCCTTCAATGCCTGGTCGTAGATAAAAAAGGGCTGCAAATCCTAACCAACTAGCAACACAAGCCATACATCAGCAGACTCAGACACTCCGCATTACTATAGAGCACTCCTCCTAGTCTAAAGAGGAGGAGTCACAGAGAGACCTCAGACCTACTGTTGATCTACAAGCTGAGGCACGAAGGAAGCTGGGGGAGGACCTTAACCTCTAGTTTGGGGTCAAGGACTCCATAGATCTATACAAAGCAGGGCTTTCAAAGAGGAACATTCTATAGGAAAAGCAATTGAGCTTAAATGGGCTGTCGGAGCATTACCCTCACATACTTGAAAACATCAAACAAAGGAAGTGGGAGTTCTTCACTGAGGTCCCGGATAAATACAATGAGTCAATTGTGAGGGAGTTTTATGCTTCATATGGTGCCTCGAGGAGTTCTTCATAGAAGCGCAACATGATCTTTTCCAAGTCTGTCCTAATGCGAGGGGTTGAAGTTAGTTGTGGTCCTGAGTCGATCAATGAATGGTGTTTCAAGGATTGGCGGTCAGGAACATCTGAATATGATGCCAAGGTAGCCAAAAAACACAATGAGCACGCTTGGTTTGCCTCAGTAATAGCAAAAGGGACACCGGCCTGGATTGACCCAAAACACAAAATTTTCAAGGACGATCTCACAAGGGAGGGTCTCTACTGGCTTAGCTTTGTTACATCCCGTCTGATGCCGTCCAGAAATGAAACCGACATAAACATTGAGAAAGCACTTCTCATTGCGTGCATCATGACATGGATCAATATTGATGTGGGAGAGATAATATTCCAAGAGCTAGGAATCAGAGCCAACTAGAAACAGACATCACTTCCTTTCCCCTGCATGGTCACCGCTCTTTGCCAAGCTGCAAGTGTGACTCCTCTTCCTAGGCATGAAAAAATAGAGAATGCTATTAAAGACATCGACATCATGAGAATGAATGACACAGTAGCAAAGGAAATTGCAGCTCAGGGTGAGACTCTCATTCCTCCTCTAGCAGATATGCCGGAGACCTCTCAGGCCCCAGCTACCTCCACAGCCCTCTACTATATTGTCCTAGGTCCCTTTACTAGCTCTGTCCAAGCTGAGTCTACATGCTCAGCATGCCAATGCCAAGGTAGACTGGCTTATCAAGGAAATTCCCAATCTCATATGATAGGCATTGACCCCTATCCAATCCTCCGTGACTATTCTTCAACAGCAACATCAGACCTATGAGTACTACCTCAAGAGCATTGAAGCGCATCTTGAAAAGGTTGAGCGGGATGAGGTTGGAGGTATGTCGCAGCTCCAAAAAGATGTGAGTGACCTGAAATCTGAGCTGCAGAAGATGCAGAGTTTAGAGTTCGATTTGTCAACCTTCCTTCCGAAAGATAGAGATCAGGGTGCTGACACTTCTGTCCCAAGCATAGATATTTATTTCACGACATTGATGATGGCCCTAGTGGCACTTCATATTGAGGCATCCAAAGCTAAAACTCCTCCTGCTCATATTGATGTCCCTTCGGATGAGGAATCTGGAGATACTGAGGAGTCCAATGAGGGGGAGTCAGGAGATGAGGAGACAGATGAAAAGGCACTAGTGAGGACACTCAAGGTCATCAAGACAAAGGTAAATGGGTTGCTGTCTCTACAAGGGCAGAAGATGAAGAGGAAGCAGCTACGCAGGCAGCCATTGAACATTCGCTAGCAAATATGATCGCCAAGGCACATCTCTCGACCACTCAGCCATTACCAGGCGAGGCTAACAGTTTCTAGGCCCCAGTTCTAGCCTCACAGCAGGTGGAGCTTCCTGCTGTGCCCTCACAGTAGTTAGAGCCTCTTGCTTCAACCATGGCGGATACTACTCAGTCCGAGGTCCCACCAGCTGCAATTTCACTACCAGCAGCCTATCCCGTAGATGTCCCATATCCTTCAGCTTTCCCAAGCGCCTAGTGCGCCCCAGGGAGTCCCTGGGCTTTCTTTTGCTTTATATATGCATTGGGGTCAATTCATGATCTTTTGTTGGGGGTGGGGTAGTTATGATTATGAGCCTGTACTCCTTGTTTTGCGTAAATATTGTGTTGTACCCCATGTTTGTATATAAACTCTTGTAGTTTAGCAATGAATGAATTCCATTTAGTTTTTCTTCGCTGGGTTGTTTTCCAAGGGTGTAATAGTAGAACCAGGGCAGTAGCATGAAATGTTTTGACTTATTTAGTATTGACTGTGTAGCTTCAAGAATGTGCTAGATGTTGTAAATACATGATAACCTTCCTTCTTTTGAATATAAAAAAAAAGTGTTGGTTAGTCATTATTGTGAATTTGAGGCTCGCTCTATGACTTTATGCGTATTCAGAATCTTATATATTTTGAGATGAAAGTGTTGAGTTGCCTTGTGTCTCTTGAAGGCAAAAAACTATGTTGAGTTGAGCAATTCATGAGATGTGAGTGAGTGAGGATTTGTATGAATAATGCACATGTCTAACTTGTGATGTCTAGAACTTGCCCGGTTGGTTTCGTAGTGCGACTCTCAGGTTAATGATTGGATGTTGAAATGATCTTAGGCTCTCCTTGTGATTACTAGCCAGTTTTGCCTGAATTGACCTCCCTAGAACTTTAATTACCCTAGTTACCCCCTTTTAGCCTTTAACCTTTCATTGGCTACCACATTACAACCCTTTACCCCTTCTGCGAAGTAATTCCTTCTTTTGAACCCATCCCTCCTTGAACTTGAGAGATTGAGGCTTAAAGCCTAAGTTGGGGGTACCGGTATAAAGTGGTAATTGGCAAGATTTTCTACTGTGGGTATAAAAAAAGCAATAACCTCAAGGTTGTGTATATAACAAAATGCAAACTCCAAAAAGAAAAGAAAAAAAAAGAAAGAGAAAAAGAGTGGAGTCGTGTAGAACTTGAAGAAATACTTTGAGGTGGTTCTAGGTCGGTAACTCGAGGTAAATAAGGGCTATGTAGTAAAAGAGCATAATGTATGTAGAGTTCAAGGAGGGTATAACCACTACATTCCTAAATATTCGTCCAACCCATCCCGAAGCCTACATTATAACCCGTGAAATGTCCTTAGTGATCTACGGTCAATCATTCCTGAGATAGCGGCAAAGTTAAAATAAGAGCAAGCATATGGACTGATACTTGTAGCATGTAGCATTCTTTCCGAGTGTTAGAGTGTTTTCATTGCATCCCATGTACATATATGTGAGTGGGGATTTTCTTTGTTGTGAGTGCACATGAATTGTAAGACTTAGCAAAAGATAGGTCCTTGAAGTAAAACACAAGTGCACTTCACTGTGAATAGCATTTTGTCATTTTGGTCGAGGCTCTAAGGTCACGTATTGATTAGTCAAATGATTGAATGATAAATTATTTTTTAGGAAGGGTAAATAAATGGGGTTACAAGCTTGTTACCTGTCAATCAAAACCATCTATAGTCACTACTATTTTGTGGAATGTCAGAAAGAAAAGTTGTATAGAATAGGATAGCTTTATTTTAGTTGCTTGAGGAAAAGCAAGAGTTTATGTTGGGGGTGTTGATGTGTCGTAGAATTTCAGCACAATTGATACCAATTACTTAGATTTTAACTTGTCTTTTAATGCATTTTTAGTTATCTCTGATCAAATTTAGTTGTTTTGTAGTTCATGAGCTTGAAGACCCGAAAACATGGAATAGAAGGAAAAAAGTCACAAAAAGAAGGATATGCTGCAAGTATGTGAACACATAATTCACATGCGGACCGTACAACTGACCCAGTGATCGCAAATAGAGATAGTATTTTGGGCCATATGAAGAAGAAAATATGTGGTCCATTATGTTGTTGCATAACACCTATGCGAGCCGCATAATGGTCGCATAACTCCAGTAGAAGACAGTCCTCAACATGATATGCGATGGGATATACGGTCGCATAATACAAGTACAGACTACATAACTGTTATGAGACTGAAGCAAGATTTGCAACTCATCACGTTTGCGATGGAATGCTCAATATGCGGTCCGCATAACTGGTCTGCTACCATTATATGATCACATAAGCCATCTGAAGGGGCATTTTTGTTTGATTTTGACTACGACTTTTAGTCCACTATAAAGAGAATAACTGGGGTTTTGTGGATCATTCAAGTCTGAAACAAGGTCCTACTTAGAGAGCATTGAATACTTCATTTATTTGGAGGGTTGCGAAGAAGGACTCTTGAACTTTTGTAAGCTTTATGGCTTTATTAAATACTTCGTTCTTGTATTTTAGTATGAGTAGCTAGTTTTAAATACTAAGGTTGTGGACCCTAGATGGGTGTAATGTTAATGGGTGTTTAACATTGAATATATATATAACGGTAGGTTGATATTTATTCAATTCTTGTTCTTTATTTATGGTTAGTGGTTGCAAACATTAATCAATTCCATTTTACTCTTTCTTTACTTGAAAAAGTGAGTTAGGGTTTGGTAGAATTGAATATCAAGAACTCAAGACTTTAAATCTTATTTAATAGAATCGCGTAGGAATAAGTGGGTTCCACTTGACATAAATTGGTTTTTTATAAATTGCAACTCTTTTATATTTGGAAAAATTATAAAGGGAAACTACTACTCAACTATTGGAAAATATTGGGTAGTCATTCAGAAATCATTTGCATATCAATGGACCTTCCATTAACATTATATCATATTAATACTGATAGCATTACATTCCATTAACGGGGATACAACCTTGGTTTCCTTAATCAAATCATTTACATTCTCAAAATTACAATTGGTTATCTCTTTAATTGACAATCATACCATTCCCTTGTTACGTTAACGGAATAGAATTACGACTTAGGTCAAGTTTCACACTACTAAAGTAAGCTTTTCACACCATATTCCATGTGGGGTTCGACCCCAACCTTGTTGAGTTATTATATTTGACACTGAGTGCCTTACACTACTTAATTAAAGTGTAATTTGAGCGTATCAAATTTCGCATATCTTTCGGATTTAATATCATCATTTGGTACGGCCCAACTTTTTTACGATCATCTAAAATGGTTAGTAAAATTCAAAAGAACAAAATAAATTGAACTTGTGTTATACCTGCCCGTGCGTACCTTCCTCATCTAGAAGTAATACTTCTTCAAATGAACTGCATTCTGGATTGATTGTGGTACCTTTTCATCCATGGTTTCCAACTCGTATTTCGTTTTTCCAGTGATGCCTCCAACCCTATATAGGTCTTCCCAATTTTAGCTTAGCTTTCTTGCATTGGCCGCTTTTGGTGACCGGAACACCTTTTTGAGGACGAAGTCCCCAATCTTGAAGCATCTCAAATTAGCTTTCATGTTGTGATATCGTTCAATCATTTGTATTTTAGCTGCCATTCGGATTAGTGCTGATTCTCTTTCTTCTAATTAATCCAAATTTACTCCCATCTCCTCCTTATTTGCCTCCTCAGTAGCATGTGCGTATCTCGTACTTGATTCACCTATCTCTACCAGAATCAATGCTTCTGCACAACATACAAGTAAAAAATGGAGTCTCACCCGTACTTGTTTTTTGCTATCGTTCCATAAGCCCATAACACCCCCGGTAATACTTTTGGCAATTTCCATTTTGATTCTTCTAATCACTTCTTCAAATTATTGACAATAACTTTATTTGTCGATTCAGCTTGTCCGTTGGCTGCAGGGTGGTAAGATGCGGATGTACTCCGTTTAATCTGTAAACTTTGAAAGAATTCTGTGATTTTCGTGCCTATGAATTGGGGGCCATTGTCACATACGATTTCCTTTGGAACCCCAAATCGACATATAATGTTTCGCCAGGTAAAATCCTTGACTTCTTTTGCCCGCACCTGTTTGAAAGAACCTTCTTCTACCTATTTCAAAAACCTTTCCTTTAGTTTGAGGCAACGACCCTACAATGTCTGTGCACCATTTCATGAAGGGCCATGGTGAAATAACTGAATGCAATAATTCTACCGGGCGGTGCATGTTATTGGCATATCGTTGACATTTATCGCACCTGCCTACAAAGTGTTTTACTTCTTCTTCTATTTTTGGCCAATAATATCTTGCTCTTATTAATGTCTTTATCAATGATCTTCCCCCGGCGTGATTGCTGCAATGCCCCTAATATACTTCTCTCATCACATACTCCATTTGGGATAGACCAAGGCACCTTGCTAAAGGTCCGACAGACATATTCTGATATAAATTTGCATGAATTAAGAAATACCAATCAGCTTTTTGTCAAAGAAATGGTGACTTCTTCTTGTCCTTAGGCAAGATATCATGCTGCAAAAAGTTCACAAATTCGTTTCTCCAATCCCAAGTTAGATTACTAAAATTTACCTCACTCTTGTCTTAGTCGAGTGACGAATGAAACAAATATACCACGATAGCATTTTCTACATTTATTACGTCCACAATAGATGCGAGCTTTACCAACGCATCTGCTTCTGCATTCTCTTCCCTAGGTATCTGCACGACCTTCCATGTCTGAAATTTTCTAAGAAATTCTCATACATTTTCCAAGTATTGTTGCATTCGTGTTTCTCCTGCCATGTAAGTCCCCTGCATCTAGTTAACCACCAATTGCGAGTCACTTTTGATCACAATTTGTTCTATACCAAGTTCTTGTGCTAATTCTAAGTATGCAATCACATCTCCGTACTTTGCCTCATTGTTAGTGATTGGATAATACTTTATTGCTTGTCTTATGACTTCCCCTGAAGGTGGAATCGGTACAATTGCTAAACCCGCTACTTTAACAATTGAAGAACCTTCGGTAAATAGGGTCCATGTCCGTGGATTAGCTCCGGTAAATAGTTGTAGTTCCTTTTCTGCTTCAAGAACTAAATTCATGCTAAAATCCACAACAAAATCTGCTAAAACCTGCGTTTTTATTCTAGATGCCATAACTAATGCTAAAGCAAGATTTTTAAGTGTGGATATCGTGTCTGTGCATCTAGTAAAGATTTACTAACATAATAAATTGGGGATTTCTTACCTTTATCCTCTTGTACAAACACTGCACTTACTGCCACTTCTGACACAACAAGGTAAATAAACAGCCTTTCACCATCTTTTGGCTTGGCTAGCAAAGGCGGATTTGATAGATATGGCTTTAAGTCCTTGAGATCTTGTTGTCACTCATCAATCCATTCAAACTGATGTTGCTTCTTCAATACTAAAAAGAATATAAATCTTTTTTCTTACGACTTTGATATAAACCTCCTATGGCTGTTATCCTTCCTATTAATCTCTGCACTTCATTTTTGCTCATGAGTATATTTGTATTTCCTCGATATATTTGATCTGTGCAGGATTTACTTAAATACCCCTATTAGAAACAAGAAAACCTAAAAACTTACCAGAACCACGCCAAAAGAATAGGTTTCTGGATTTAGCTTCATATTATACTTGCGGCGAATCTCGAAAGTGTTTGTCAAGCGTCGAAAATGATCACCCGCCTGTGCTGACTTGATTAACATATCGTCTATGTAAGCTTTCATAGTTTTTCCCAGATGTTCATGAAACATTTTAGTCACCAATCTTTGATATATGGCTCCATCATTTTTCAATCCAAATCACATATCTTTATAACAATAAGTCCCCTGTCTGTAATAAATGAAGTTTTGTCTTCATCTAGAGGGTCCATTTCTATTTGGTTATGTCACGCTCCGAGCTTAGAGGCGAGACCGGAACCTGGTGCCTCCCATATCCTTGCGTACCACTTGCGACAAAGAGACTCTAAACATGTAATGTCATACTTTGGTGTTGGGCCACATTACAAGATAATGTGCGAAGCAAAATATAAAACTGAATAGAGACTAACACTAACTAAAGGTCAACATAAAGCTGGGTCGGAAAGTCCGTCATAACTATTATAATTGAAAAACCAACAAAAAATACATACAGGGCCTACAAGCCCTACATACTGCACTAACTGACAGGATATGTCTACAAGCCTCTACCGATGGATGTACTGTGATTGGAACAGGGCCCCGACCTACCCATAACCTATCTACATATATACACAATATGTGCACAAATCGTCTAGACCCGGCAACTCTGAAGGATGGGGAGCTTATCGATAAAGCTGAACTCGGGAAAATCTTTTAAAAGATTTTGTAGTTTATCTTGGATCACTTGAGAAGGATCCTTTCTTCCTCTTCATCTGCTGACAGGTGGGTATGATGAATCTTTATTTAGTTTGTGATCATCTCCTCCGGTAGTGTACCTGTCATATTTGAATGCAACCAAACAAAGTAATCTGCGTTAGCTCATAAAAATTCGATTAACTTACCTTTCACTTCTGGGCTTGAATTAGCTTCAATGTAAACTTTTCTGTCTGTCCACTGTATAAATAGCACTACAACTTCGAGTTCTTCAGTAGTTGTCTTAATATATTAATTTTCTTCTGGATCTTGAATAACATCGGGTCTCGAATCAACATCAGTCAGTCCTAGTATGTGTTTCGCCCCCTTTTTCTCGCGAAATCGAGTTTATGACATTTTTGGTTGGGATAACTCTTTCCTTTTGGGAAAGGGTGTTTGCATTTTGCAGAGTCTCCACCTAACGATTTTAAGATGTATTAGGGCACCTATAGGGTTCATTTATAACTACGTTTGGTAACCATAGACAGGGTAAGGTCTTGAAATTATCCCAAGGGAAAGGTGTTAGGTACCCCTCAGGATCCACTAGTGTGGTTCCTGGCCAAACAGATTTTTGTGAATTTGTACAAGTAGCAAATAAACAAGTATGGCTTAAATAGTAGGTGATTTAAGTTTAAGTACACAGATGTTTGGAAAGCAGTTAATGAAAAGCAAGATTTTGAAAAGAATTACAATCTAAACATATTTGGGAATGTAAAGGGGGTGTCCTAGGTTTGTTTATAATATGGATCACATCAATACTATACCTGGTATGACACTCCTCAAAGAGGGGCTACACGTGGTATTAACGCACCGGTCATAATATCTATATCTACCCTTTCCCACCCCGTGAAGGTAATTAAAGTGAGGGTTGGTCTCGACTCCTATTGCATGCTGTTACATGTCCCTTCCTATCAGTCACGGTGGAGTTTAGGACTCCTATACTATAAAAGGGGGTTCTAGGCAGACCCTCAAGTTTAAAGGCAAAATACTAAGGCGACATATTTTAAATAAGTAGGACTTCAATTAAAGGGAGCATGAAAGACCAGTGAAATGCTCATATATACCTCTACATACAGTACATATAAACATCATGACTCATATACAATTAATGTCTAAATTTAGATCCTAAGCATGGTATATAAGTGATAACAATAGAGTCAGATTTATGATATAACTCAAATAGGAAGTCCTAATCAGGCTTGCCTTGTGATTTTAACATGTTGATAGTCAAACAATAATCACAAAGACGGTTTTGATTTTATTTTAGAAAGAGGTTCAGAAAGACTCATTCTGGATTCGGGGAACATGTTGGAATTTCGTCTTTGTTAACCTCTTTCTCAATTCCTATACAAGATGCAGATACAAGAGTATCTTGGACTTCTTAGTTGTCCATTCTCCTCATACCTGATGTTTAAGCAAGTTTGAATCTCCAATCACTACCAGCTCTTGAACATTCATGTCAATGGCCATTTTGAGTCCTAAGATGCAGGCTTCATACTCGGCCATATTATTGGTGTAGGGGAACCTGAGTTTGGAAGACACCGGATAATGCTGACCGGTTTCTGATATCATAACTACACCTATGCCAACTCTTTTAAAGTTTGCTGCTCCAACGAAGAAGATTCTCCAACCGTCATAGGATTCCACAATGTCTTCTCCTATGAATGATACCTCTTTATCAGGAAAGTACGTTTTTAGGGGTTCGTATCCTCCATCCACGGGGTTTTCAGCAAGGTGGTCTGCCAGTACATGTCCCTTGACCGCTTTCTGAGTTATGTAAATAATGATGAACTCACTCAACAGGATTTGCCACTTGGCCAACTTGTCGGTGGGCATGGTCTTCTGAAAGGTATACTTCAAAGGGATCCATTCTTGATATGAGATATGTAGTATAGGCACATAAGTAATATCTCAGCTTCTGAGCTATTCGAGTCAAAGCACAACAAGTGCATTTTAATAGAAAATACCGGGCCTCGTACGGGGTGAACTTCTTACTGAGATAATGAACGGCTTATTCCTTCCTCCCTATTTCATCATGCTGCCCCAGAACGTAGCCGAAAGCTCCATCTAACACTGCAATGTAGAGTAATAAGGGTCTACCTGGCTCGGGAGGGACTAAGACTGGTGGTGTTGACCGGTACTCCTTGATTTTATTGAAGGCCTTTTAGCAGTCATCAGTCCATTTGGTGGCGACATCCTTCTTTAACATCTTAAAGATCGACTCACAGATAACTATAGACAGTGCTATGAATCGGCAGACGTAGTTAAGCCTTCCCAAGAAACTTATCACATCCTTCTTATTCCTTGGAGGTGGTAGTTATTGAATGGTTTTGACTTTCGATGGGTCCAGTTCTATTCCTCGGCGGCTCACAATAAACCCATGCAATTTCCCAGTAAGAACCTCAAATGCGCACTTTGCGGGGTTTAGTTTCAGGTTGTATCTCTGTAGTCTATTGAAGAACTTTCTCAAATATTCTATGTAGTCAGTGACCTTCTTGGATTTAATAATAACATCATCCACATACACCTCTATCTCCTTGTGTATCATATCATGGAAAATCGTAGTCATGGCCCTTATGTAGGTGGCACCTGCATTCTTCTGACCGAATGACATCATTTTGTAACAGTACACTCCCTACGGCGTAATGAAAGCCATTTTCTCAGCATCTTCCTCATCCATCCAGATCTGATGATAGCCAGCAAAGCAATCTATGAATACTATAGCTCATGCTTGGCACAATTGTCAATCAGGATGTGTATATTTGGCAAATGGAAGTCGTCTTTCGGATTGGCCCGATTGATATCCCGGTAGTCGACACAGACTCTGACCTTCCCATCCTTCTTTGGAACTGGCACGATGTTGGCTAACCATGTCGAGTATTCTACTACCCTGAGAACCTTAGCATTGATCTGCTTGGTGACTTCTTCCTTGATTTTCAAACTCATATCAGGCTTGAACTTTTTGAGATTTTGCTTTACCGGTGGACACATTGGATTGATTGGCAGTTTGTGAGCCACAATAGACGTACTCAGACTAGTCATGTCATCATACGACCAGGCGAATATGTCCTCATACTCCTTTAGAAATTTAGTGTATTCTTACTTCTCTGATGGCGATAGGTGAATGCTGATTCGCATTTCCTTGACATTTTCTGCATCTCCCAGGTTGACAATTTCGGTCTTGTCCAGGTTGGACTTAGGTCTGTTCTCAAAGTTCTCAACTTCTTTGACAATCTTGTCAGGTATGTCATCTTTTTCTAAATCCATGTCCGTTTGTTGTGTTGTCTCATTGCATGTCATAGTCATTGGTTCATCAAGACAAGTAATAGTAATGCTGTATTAGTAAAGCAAGAGAGAAAACGATAGCAATAAATATTAATTAATAAGAAAAATTAAAAATGCTTTTGATAAATTGAGCAAAGGTTTTGGACATCGAAGATCTTATTGCGGGAATTTAAAAATATTAAAAGAAAATCATTTAGTAAATAAAATAGTGAATCATGCTTGTTTTAGCCTTGCTACCCCGAGGCTCGTCGGGTTTTGGTTGTCCTGATGGTCCAATTCTTGAGATGTTCCCCTCTGCTCACAGCTTCTATGTTAGGGCCTTCCTCCCTCTCCTCCTCCAAAATAAGGCAACAGACCATATCACTGTCCTCTAGAAACAAGTTCTTCACTACTGCAAGTGCTTCTTCTTTATCTAACCCATAGATAATGTCGGCCTATTGGAAGGTTTGCTCCAGATGCGGTATTGGTTGTTCTAGTGGGTAGTAAGGACCGTGCCATAGTGGCGACCATCTATTGAATTTTTCCCAGGTGTATTCATATCCCAAACCGAAGGTAGTTCCATATTCTTGAGTTTTATGGATTTAAAGATTCCTTGGAGGTTCTTGCCGAGCCCTTTGTCAGGTTTGTACCCACTATAACTCAGTATACTCTCGATTTTGCTATCCCACCATTTGTCTTTGTCGATAGCATTGACCCGCTCAATGTGGTGGTAAGTTTCTCCACCTAGCTTCCTTCTTCCCTCGATCGCCGGAATGGTCTGGCAACTATACATAGGGTTGCTACCGTCACCGTGAAAGATCACTTCCTGCTGATTCCATTTCAACTTTACTGCCTGGTGCAGCGTTGATGCTACGGCCCCAACAGTATGAATCCACGGCCATCCCAGTAGCAAGTTGTAAGATGCAGGTACATCTATTACTTGGAACTCGACTTCGAACCAGGTTGGTCCCATCTACAGGCATAGACTAATATCACCAATAGTGGACCTCTGAGAACCATCGAAGTATTTCACATTGATTGAGCCATCCTTTATCTCATGCATCCTTTTACCCAACTTCTTAAGTGTTACCAGTGGACAAATGTTAAGACTGGAACCTCCATCGATTAGGATTCTGGTGATGAAATAATCTTTCCATTGCACGGTGATGTGTAGTGCTTTGTTGAGCCTTAGCCCTTCAGGTGGTAGCTGGTCTTCATAAAAGGTGATCTTATGGCTTTCCAGCACTTGTCCTACCATATAAGCCACTTCCCCGCTAGTGATGTTATTTGGTACGTACGTTTCATTTAGCACCTTTAACAAAGCATTCTTGTGCATCTCAGAATTTTGCAGCAAAGAGAGAATGGATATTTGTGTTGGCGTCTTGTTTAACTGGTCGATGACCGAATATTCCTTGGCCTGTATTTTTCTCCAAAGGTCGTCCGGACCTGTCTCAATGAGGGGCGGCCGATTAGAGGCATGATTCCTTGATTCAGCTAGATGTTCAGGGGTATAGACTCTACCAGTTATTGTCATACCCTGTGCTGCGACAGTTTCTTCAACCCTGACCTTGCCCTTCCTTCTTGCCTCAGCGGTATAGTCCCATGGTAGAACATTTGTATAGAATAGTGGCATGGTAGACATCGCCACTAGGTATCGGCGCGGCTATCCTCACTCCGAAGGGAACATGTGCCTTGGGTGGCAAGACTACAATCTCACATGGTGCAGGTGCATTTGCCGGAGGCACGAATTCAATCTCAATTGGTGCCGGTGTCTTTACGGATGCCGCTGCTTCAAACTTAAAAGGTATAGACATATTCACCTCACCATCTTCAGAAGGTTACACCTGGACTATGATTGGATTGAGAGTAATTGTTGGTTTTTTCGGGTCATCACCTTCTACGATCAACCCGATTGATCCCTCGAGATCCCAGTCATCTTCTACTTGAATCATGTGGATACCTCCATCCTTATGGTCTGGTAGAGGGTTGTTGCAGACATTTGGAGCGGGTTCCTTTGCCATAACGATCTTGTTATCAATCAAAGACTATATCTTGTATTTCAAGGAGCTGCATTCAATGATGGTGTGCCCTTTCATGTCGGAGTGGTATGCACAGGACTTCTTTGGGTTAACCCAATGAGAAGGATTCTCAGGAGTTGCAGCAGTGATGGGGGTGACATAACCAGCAGCTTTGAGCTTCTTATACAGCTGGTCGATGGGTTCAACGATGGCTGTATATTATTTTGGAGGTCTGCGATCAAAATTATTTCGGGGTCTAGGAAATTTTTGGCGTGTATAGGGTGATTGATAGTGGGATGGTTGAGCATTATAAGTTTGGTAGTCATGAGAGTGTTGGGAGTATCTGGGTGAAGTAGGTTGATATGTAGGAGGTGGAGATGACTGATAAGTTGGTGGTAGAGCTTGGTATGAGGGTGCTTGGTAATTTGGGGTTGGCTAGTATATGAGTGGAGGTGTTAGGTAAGCTTGGTATTTAAGGGGAGAATTGGACATTTGTGCAACCATCATGGCCCCTACGTCCCTTTTATTAGACACACCACCGGACTGTAAAGCCTTATTTGCAGCTTGCAAGGCCTCGAAATTTATAACCATACCACTTTTAATACCTTCCTCAATTCTTTTACCTAATTTGATAATGTCGGAGAACTTGCCGTTCTCAATCATCATCAGTCGTTCATAGTACTGCGGGTCCTGAGCCCGGACAAAGAACTTGTTCATTTGCTCCTTTTTTAAGGCAGGTCTAACCTTAGCAGCTTCGGACAGCCAGCGAGTAGCATACTCGCGAAGCATCTCCGTGGGCTTCTTCTTCAAATTCTAGATATAAAACACGTTTGGTGCATTCTCTGTATTAAACCTGAATCTGTCCATAGAGTCAGATGCCATGCCTACCCAGCTTGACCACTTCTTGGGATCTTGGCTGATGTACCAAGATAATGCATCTCCTTTCAAACTCCTCATAAATAGCTTCATGCAGATTCTTTCATCCTTCCCTACTCCAACCAGCTTGTCGCAATATGTCCTCAGATGGACCCTTGGATCACCCGTACCATCAAACAATTTTGAACTTATGAGGTTTGTACACCTCAGGTAGTTCGACATCTGGCTGTATGCAAAGGTCCTCATAGTTCAGCCCCTCGATTCCTTTGCTTCCCTCAACACCCCGAATCTGGCTAGTCAGTTTCTTAAGTTTCTCAGCCATGTTCTGGGTAAGCAGATCCTTTTCATCAGACTCAGGTGTGCATGAAATAGGTTGGGTGGAATGTGGCATGGTCTCCACGTAGATAAGATTGTTATGGTGGCCTGATGTATAGACGTGGAAATGGTCGTTTGTGGAGTTTTGAGGTTCTGGGATGAGTAGTGGAGTCTTGTTTGGGGTATGGCAGATTTTACATTAGTTCTTTGGTGGAGCAGCATGATGATGAGGCACGAGATTATTATTTTGTTTTGGGATATTTTGAGGAGGTGTAGAGTTTTGAGCGTTGGGGAAGTTGATATTTAGGGTGTTGAGGGAAAATGACAGGTTTTCCAGATTTCGAACGTGATCGAGCTCTTCCTGGAATTTCAACAGTTTCTGTTCAAGCTGTGACACATTCTCTTTAGAAACCCGAGTACCTTGGGCATTAGTGGCCTCTACCCGTTCAGCTGTGTTCTCCTTCCTGATGTTGTTTAAATCTTCCATTTTATTCTTGCCTTTAGAGGGACTAAGAGGAGGAGTGGGTGGAGGGCCCTTGGATCTTGTGAAATAAGATGATGATGCCAGAGTGCACGAACTAACCTTTGGGGAGGGGAATAATAAAAAAAAGAATAAAACAAAAGGTAATCAAGTCAGTGAGGATTATAAAAAGTATTGCAATATTTAAACACATAGTGCGGGAATGTAAAACATGTCCTAATTTGGGAACCTCTTTGTGCCTGAGGTAGGCCTAGCGACAAATGGATTTGAAGAACTTCGAATGCTAAATACCTCATTTCATAATATAAAAATAGACGAATCCCAAAATAATACTAAGATAATAATAAGTTACTACTGACATTTGGCCTTATTACATTTGGAAAGCAAGTAAACCTAATCTATTTGGCTTCAGAAGGACCTTCCTCAGGTTCAATGCTCTCGTTGATCAAATCCTCCAGTTCGTGTAGGTTCAGCAGTAAAAATGCCTTTGCTAGGTGTTCTCCATCGTTTCCCTCAGTGTTTCGGCTGTCGGTGACTCTCTTCCTCATTTTTCCTTCCAATTCCAATAGACTGTATTCTAGATATTCCAACTTTTCGCTACCTTTGGTGGCCCTCTCTTTCCACTCATTGATTTGGTCATTCGATGGAAGACTCCTCCACTAGTCGAGCAAGAGTGGGGGCGTGCTAACCATACCGAAACTGAGGACCTCTCACCTTATTTTCTGCAAAACAAAAGAGTTAGACCCTACCCCCACCGGACTCAACTATTTATGAAAATTCGAGCCTTCGCTCTTGCCTATAATTATAATAAGAGGTCAAGGATCTAGTCGTCTGTTCTTTCACTTTGCTTCTGCCATTCTGTGCTTCATTTATGATCAGCACATCGACATTTAGTTCTCCAAATAAATGCACAGTACGTGATGATGTCTGCTTGGGTTTAGGGAAACCCAGCGGACTTTTGGACAAGGCTATATTAAAGGATCATTATGTGGACAACATAACTGACCCGACTAGGTTTGACCATGATGCATGCGCAATTTAAATAGAGTAAGGTTTCTATGGGGTTTTAGACTTGTACCTTTGAGCGGAGAACTCAAGGGGGAAGGCATGGAACTATCAACTGCACCGCTGATCAACTAGTTTTACTACAATAAGCCTTTCGGAATTTATGGGGGTAATGATATAGGAAAGGCGCAAACACTAATCAAGTGTTGCTATAGTATTTGTTTGGAACGAGTAGAGTATAACGTTGAGCATGATTATGCAATAATTAAAAGCATGTTGAAATGTATTGCACGTTAAGAAAGCAATAAATACAACAATTGTATGATTTAAAGCAGTTATAAAGGAATGAAACAAGAAAGATATGTCAGTTTTGCTATTGAAGAAGAAATAAAATGCTTAAAGGAATTAAACAAATAATTGCACATAGGGGGGGTACAAATTCACAAAAACGGTATGAAATGGTAAAAGCCTGAATATCCCTAGCAGAGTCGCCATGCTGTCGCATCCCCTTTTTCTAGCAAAATCGGGTTTATGACATTTTTGGTTGGCATAACTCTTTCCTTTTGGAAATGGGGCTTGCATTTTTTGAAGAGTCGCACCTAACGATTTTAAGGTGCGTTAGGGCACCTATAGTATTCATTTATAACTACGTTTGGTAACCAGACACAGGGTAAGGGCTTGAAATTATCCCAAGGGGAAGATGTTAGGCACCCCTTAGGATCCACTAGTGTGGTTCCCGGCTGAACAATTTTTTGTGAATTTGTACAAGTAGCAAATAAATAAGTATGGATCAAATAGTAGGGGATTTAAGTTTAAGTACACAGATGTTTGGAAAGCAGTAAATGAAAAGCAAGATTTTGAAAAGAATTACAATCTAAGCATATTTGGGAATGTAAATGGGTGTCCTAAGTTTGTTTATAATATGGACCACATTAATGCAATACCCAGTATGACACTCCTCAATAAGGGGCTAAACATGATATTAACGCACCGGTCATCATATCCATTCTACCCTTTCCCGTCCCGTGAAGGTAATTAAAGTGAGGGTTGGTCTTGAACCCTATTGCATGTTGTTACCCGTCCCTTCTTATCTGTATCGGAGGAGTTTAGGACTCCTATCCTATAAAGGGGGTTCTAGGTAGACCCTCAAGTTTAAAGGCAAAATACTAAGGCGACATATAATAAACAAGTAGGACTTCAATTAAGGGGGGCATGTAAGACCAGTGAAAGGCTCAGATATACCTCCCATATAGTACACATAAACAACATGACTCATACACAATTAAGGTCTAAATTCAGATCCTAAACATGGTATCTAAGAGATAACAATAGAGTCAGATTTATGATATAACTCAGATAGGAAGTCCTAATCAGGCTTTCCTAGTGATTTTAACATGCTGATAGTCAAACAATAATCGCAAAGACGGTTCTGATTTTATTTTAAGTTAATTACCTAAGACTTGCCTAAGCGTAAAATAATATACAGCAGTTACCCGAATTATTAAAATAGTTTGGATGTTATTTGACATAAAACATGTTGTTCTAAATGTTGCAAAGACGTGCATGGATTGCGATCAGTTTCACTTAAACAAGATAATCAAATATGAGATTATTTTATGCCCTTTTTTCATGCATCAGTACTTTTACTAGGTGTGACTGAGGGAGTGTGAACAAGATCCTAAAACAAGGTATCTAATGTACACATATGAAAAAATACAGAATGATTGCAGAATTCCTAAAGCTTGATTTCTAAATGCCCAAAGAGTTACAATATGACTTCAAGACATGCAGAAGCAATAGTTTTATGTTAACGTTGTTATTTAGCATTACACAAGATTTCTAAGTGGTAAAGTGATGCCAAATGAGATGCTGGAATAGTAAACCTAAGAACATGGTATCTAATGCATGACATGCTTTGAATGGGTTGATCTTACACATGGATTGTAATGCACATATAGGAAATGTAAACCTAAGACATGGTTTCTACCCATTGATATTGATAGCATATATAACTACCCTCCCCTTTCACTAGCCAGCCCAAATACTTATTTACAACAGATCATTACAGACCAATACTGAAATGAATTACATAAAAAAATAAAAGTTACACTATAGAGAGCCTGAAGACAGGCCCAGATTCTCAACACCTGATTAGGACTTCCTCTCTGAGTTATGTAATAAGTCACCCCAAATGTCAAGATTGTCCCATAGCCTTTCTCGTATGTGGGTGTGTTAGAGTTCCCTAAGGACCTCAAGGGATCCCGAGCAGTGCTCACACCCAAATTTCTTAGCCAAGGCAAAGTAAGTGTAGTGTGGAAAGGCTCACACAAAAGCGGCGAAACTTAGTAGTCTAAGAGTAGAGTGAGAGTGCTTGTCATAGTGTTGAAAAGA
Source organism: Nicotiana sylvestris (assembly GCF_000393655.2). Lineage (NCBI taxonomy): Eukaryota > Viridiplantae > Streptophyta > Magnoliopsida > Solanales > Solanaceae > Nicotiana > Nicotiana sylvestris. The sequence continues at coordinate 99,625,513 of NC_091063.1, read as the reverse complement.
TTTAAGTAAGAAAACAGTTTTGAAAAAGGGTAAGTAAGAAATAGTTTTGAAAAGAGAGACTTAATTGGAATACTTTTATGATAAAGTTTAACTGATGAAAATAATTTGAAGGAGCATGCATACCAATCTTAGAACCAAAACAAAGTCAGTATCATAACAAGGACCAAGAATAGTCCAGCAAACACAAGCAATGGAATGCGATTGGAGGGACAACTAAGACCATGTACCAATCATGGGCTTTCATATAAGAAACATGTACTAAGTATACAGAAACATGTTGGTTATTGACAAGTAAAGCATAACTTAACATGTAGAGGGAGTTTAGGATCTTAATTACATGCTGAACAACAAAGATAGTAAATAAAAGCATATCAGAAATACAAGGAATTGTAATAGTAATAGAAACATGTTGATTTAAGGACTGAAATCTTAATTAGAACATACCATTGAAGTGAAGAAAGCAAAAACAGAAAGCAAAAATAGGAGAGGTGCAGTAGTTATCCTTGGCTTGCAGCCGACTAGCTTAGGATAGTAGCAAGTAGCACAGAAGAGAGAATAGAGAGTTTTAGTTGTGTGAGAGAGAGTTGGATAGATTTTTGTTCGTCTGTGTATGCTAGAAGTGAGAATAGAGGAGAGTATATATAGTAGTTGTGAGCAGAGTAAAATAAGGTAAAAGAAAATTTGTCTTCAACAATTAAGGAAGCCACAAAATCAGTTAGGCACCAAATCAGCAAGCCTTCCCTTAATTAAGGGGTAATTAACCAACGGTAAAGAGAAAGGACATATTTGAGGAAAGAAAATCAAGTAAGACTTAGGTATAGAGTAGATAATTAGGGGTAAATACACAAGAGTTCAATTAAGGAAATAATTAGTGAAGAATCAGTAAATAACATGGTTAATTAAATAAGGTAAGAAAACTAAACAAGGTTGCAAAATATGGAAGTAATCGAGAATCAACATATAGGTATTACTATAGCAAATAAGTAAATCAAGGACTTGAAACACCACTGATTTAAGGAAAATAGCATAGGTTTTCATAAAAAAGCAAATAAGTCAAGTATAAACAGAAAAATGGAATCCAAAACTCTAATAGAGGCATACTAAGGTAAAATCACAAGATATTCTAATAAAATGAATAAGTAATTATGTAAATCAAAGCACAGAACATAGGTATGTATCAAATAACGTGGACAAGCGCAGAATCCAAACTAAGTGTCAAAAATTGGGGGGGGGGGTTAGCATAGGCTAGTTAAGGTCAAGGAAGAACTCAACAAAATCAGTCAAAATACATAGACACAGAGGATTAAGCACTTAAAACTAGAAAGCGTTTTGAAGAAAAGGATTTTCAGAAACCTTAGTTTAGGAAGATGACAAGCCACTCAAAAATCAGGAGATTTTCCATAAAAACAAGTAAAAAATAAGTTCGATCCTTCTCATATCTGTACAGATCTAAGAAGTTTAAGAGACGAAATTAGGGTTTTCAACAAAATAACTCGAATGGAGAAGAAAGCTTGAACAAATGTTTTAAACATAGAGACTCGCAGATTAATACAAAAATAAGAAGAAAGAAGCATTTTGAGAACTCTAGTTCGAAGATGAAGAGTTACTCTAGAAAAATCGAAAAAAACTTTGAGGAAAACAACAAAAGCTCATAATTTACACTGATCTAAGACAAATCTAAAAGAAATCGGAAAATCTTAAGAGTTAGGGTTTCAAAGAACCCAGAGAAGATGAGAAAACCTTATGATGTCACCAGTTTTAGCCGGAAAAGTCATAGATCTTACTCAAACGACCATGGATAGCTGGAAAACGGCATGAGAAACCATGGGTAGGAGTTGAACCGCTCCAGGTTCACCAGAGGACCTCAGGGTAGTGTCAAACCGGCATGGGGCGAAGCAGAGTCCAGGAGATGATGAGAGGCCACGGTTTCCAGCGAGGGAGGTGGCCAGAGAAGGTAGACAGGGTCCATCAGAGAGGAGGGGAGAAGAGAACGTTCTAGAGATAACCAGAGATAGAGAGAGGGAGATAGAGAGACCGATTGAGAGAGAATGAGAGGGGGGATGGGGGGGTAGTCTATTAGGTTTAATAATGGTATGGGGGCTCTTGACCATTGATCAAAAATGATCAATGGCCAGGATTCAACAAGATTGGGTCGGGTTAGGTAGGGGTTTGGGCCTGGGTTTTATTGGGTTGGTTTATAAGGATTTGGGTTGAATTAATTGGGCTATAATTTAAAAAAAATAAGGCCATTTGTTAAATACCCCAAATAAATAAATTAAAATAATTTGTAAAATAATTACTAATTATAAAAAAATCATGCATATAAATATTTTAAAAATGGTTATTCAGTAAAAAATATAAATTCCTGATAAAAAATAACACAAAAATTATATGCATGGGCTATAATTGCAGAGTTATTGCAATTATAGCCAAAAGGTACCAAATTTGCTATTTATGGAATAATTTGGACTTAATAAGACCATAAATAGTAATATTAAATCAAGAAATATTTTGAAATCATTTGTGAAGAAATTTTATAATTATTTATTAGAAATAAAATATTGGGCAAATTAATAAAAATGTAAACATTTGTGGAAAAATACCAATTGATGCTAATGCATGATTTTGAGGATATATATGAAATTATAAAATATTTTGGGGAAAATTGGGTATCAACAGTTTGTCTTCAGTTAATGTCTTTGTAACAACGTCCTCAACCAAATTCTATAGTTTCTATTTTGCGTCTGTATCATTGGTTCCCGTGCTTGCAATCACCACTAAATTGATACTTATTGAAGCTTAATGATCTCCACGAGTTTGATAGATTCCCTACTGTGAAGGAAATTTGATAATTTGATGCAATATGGATAGGACAACAGCCATATCGTGAACCCACGGTCTTCCCAAAATTGGATTATAGGCCATGTCCGCGTCTATCACCTGGAACTTTGTATCCTTGACAACTCCTTTTGCAAACAAAGTGAGTACAACTTCCCCTTTTGTGATAACACTTGAATTATTAAACCCGGATAAGGACCGTGCCTTTGGTATCAACTTGTCATTAGCTAGCATTTCATTCACCACCCTCAATAAAATGATGTTCACTGAACTATCTGGATCAATCAAAACTCGTTTTACGTTAGTATCATGTACAATTAAAGATATTTCCAATGCATCATTGTGAGAAATCATCAAGCCGTCTGCATTTTCATCATCAAATGTTATACTATCACTATCCAAGACCTGGCGAACTCGCTTCCCGTGAGTAACCGTGACTTTTGATATATTTGTTGCAGCTGTATTTGTTACACCATTGACCTAATCTCCCCCAGTTATTATGTTGACTGTTCTTTTTGGTGAATGGAGGTTTTGGTGGCTCTTGTCTGTTCTTCATATAGATTGTCTTCCTTTCTCACTGAATAAATCAGTAAGATAACCTTGCTTCTACAAATGCTCGGCTTCTCCTTGCCAAAGTCTACAATCTGCTTTCTATGGCCATGATCATTATGAATATCACACCAAACATCTGGATTTCTTTTGCATGGATATGATCTCTTTTATTTAGGCCACCACATCTTATCCCCCAGACCTCTTAAAACAACTACTAACTCGGAGCTGCTGAAATTAAAGCTGTAATCTCCTATCCTCGCTTGCATATTGGAATTATTACCTCGGGCATCCTGTTACTTTCTGAACCTAGATGAAGAACTCGTGTTTTTTTGCCTTGGTCTTGAGTCGAATCGTGTGTTTCCTTATTTAGATCGAGATTCACGCCCTGCAGGTCCCATGTTCGGCTCGTACCTATTTTTTCCAGACCTTTTTTCTGATTCTAAACATCTCGATCCTACTCTTTTAGCGGACCTTGTTGTGCGACCGTGTCTTCTTCTATCCGCAACTTCGTACTATACCTGTTGTACATATCGTTCCAAGTTGTTGCTGGAAATTTTCGCAAACTTTTCTTTAGCCTTCTCGTGGCTTCTGATCTTTTCTCGTTCAAGTTGCTCGCGAATGTCATAGCCTCCCTGTTATCAGGTACTCGAGGTAACATCATTCTCTCCCACTGGAATTTGTCTTCGAATTCCCTAAGTAATTTTATATTTCCATGCTTTACCTTAAGGATGTCTTCCTTTCTCAAGCTCAACAAAAGAATCAATAGAATTTTCAGGAAGAGAATACCGTGTTAATGCTTCCTTCGTGAGCGTTTCACCGAACTTTTTGACCAAAATCGAGTCGATTTCTTTTTGGGGTATGTCGTTGCCTTTCACGCCAGTAGTGAACACATTTACACGATCTCGAGGGTCACTTGTTCCATCGTATTTGGGAATATCATGCATTTTAAACTTTTTAGAAATTGGTAAAGGTGTTGCACTTGGCTTCTAGGGTTGTTGTGAATACTTGTCAATATCTACCTCTTTGATTATGGGGGGTACGCCTAGTATCTGCTCTATACGATCGTTCTGGTCCTTCAAATGTTTCTGCAAAGTTAGCACTAAACTTTACAAATTAGAATTATTTGAAGTACATGACCCTCCATCACGGGATTCATTAGGATTTCCTCCACTTCCAAAATTATCAAGCCCCAAACACGGGTTCTCTAGAGTTGTTCTGTTAACTGGTGGAGGAGTTGGCACCGCATTAGGTAATCCACTAACAAAAACTTGTAGTGCATTATTCATGTGCTCTGCAATCAATTGCTTTAGAGTATCCTGCTCCACAGTTTGGTTGTTTCCCTGTTGATCGCAGCATGAGAAGTGGACCTTGCAGACGAACTTCGACGTGACTGTTGAGGGGATCCTGTTGGTGTGTGGTGTGGTGGAGTTTCACCTTGTTGATTCAACTAGTTGTTGTCGTTAATGGTAGACATATTTGATTGTTAGAGATTGGAAAGTTAACAAATTATTAGATTTTCGGTAACAGAACTATTTTGTTTAATCAAAAATAGATTTATCGGCCAAAGCCAATATTTAGAGGAAAGCAGGTTACTGATAACCAAGATTTACTTCACTTTCCCAATAACTTTAGGAAAAATAGACCGAAGAGTGGAAATGATTGGCAAAGAAAAATAAGAAATGAACTAATAACCACTCCGTAAAATCAAGGCTTAAATTTTGAAGAGTAAAGCAAAGAATTGTAGTATGTATTTCAATAATAATCGTAACTCGCCCTTACAAATGAGATTTCTGTCCTTATATAGGAGCATATAATTATAATGATTTTCACACTTAATTTAGGCTCAGTAGTGGTATTAATTATATTGATTGTCCATTACCATATGTAACCGTAACTGATACATTTATGACTAAAGATTCCTTGTAATTGTACCGATTTCGCTTCCTTATTTACTTCTGGTTCGGATACCTTCCCTTTTTTGCAGCCTTTATTCATTTCGTTCATGTTTCTTCTTTAACAGCTTCTAGGTCTGGTTCTTTTCTCTACGTAAACCTGTTGGTATTTTTCCGGTGTCTTTCCTTCATTCATAATCCATCTAATTGAGAATGTCACTTGTTGTTATATCGATGCTCCACGTATCATGTCTCGTCAGCTTGCTGACAGTCCACGTATCATGTCTTTTTTCCACCAATAAAACTTCAAAGATGACAGACTGGAGAGCCATTGCAAATCATTGACCCATTTACTTTCAATAGTATCATAAAGATATATAGGAATATGCATAAAACTCTAAATGATGCGAATTTGATAGATTTCCAAAAAAGGATAAATATCAATAAATGATAAGTGACCGAGGTTAAGCTATTGCAAGTTTTCAAGAAATTGGGAGCCGCAAGTCCTTGGAAATCATTACCACCAAGGTCTAAATACTCCAAATGTTGCAAGTTGAGTAAAACATGACCAATTTTTCCACCCAAGCACGACCAACTGCCAGAAATCAAATATCCCATAATCTTTTACAACAATTGCCTGATGTGTCGGCTAGATGGATCTGTGAGACTTCTTAATGGCATTCCTCTCACTTTTAACATATCTCGCTTTAATTTCAGTAGTGTTTGTGAGACGTAAAGATGCAATTTAAGTGCCTTCAGCTGGTACAATTTGAGAAAGGATTGAAGAAAGTAAACAATTATGATGTATGGGTGGTAAAATAACATTATACGTGGAATATTGGAAAGCTGACATGGTATGGCACTTGGGACAATGATTTAGTGACATGTGGCTTTCTTAATTAGGAAAAGGAAGGCACGGGAAAAAATACACATAGAGATGATACCGGGCCTAAATAGTTGGTAAGAAATAAATGAGGACAACATGAATACATAGTAAAAAGAAGGAAAGATACATGAATCGGAGGAGAATAAGGAAGGAGAATCATAACGGATGCGAGACATTTATAGCAATAAATACATCGGTTATAGATTTGTAAGAATATGGGGTAATCAATATCATTAAGGCATGTAATTAACCCAAAATATGTGGGATAAACCGTTACTATTGTATATTCTTATATTAGGACACAAAATTCTACTTGTAAGGATAGATCAAACTATTTAAATACACTCTTTACTTTTCTGCTTTCTCAAAATTCTCACTATCGATGAAATTGTTCCTCTAGAACTATTCAGTGTGACTAAAATTGGGAAGTCATGTTTCTAATAACATTCCATTCGAATGGGAGCAAGGAGACCAGTTGTAATCAGAGTTGGGTAATGATCAACACGATCAAGGGAAGCAACCATGGAAGAAACTTGTCTCTTCATGGACTCACAATCAGTGACAAAGGAGAGTTCTTGAGGAACAATTTCATCGATAGTGGGCTCACGTAAAGTTTCATTTCAATCTTTATCTCTAGAAGAAGATCTTGTGGTTACAGAAACCCTAGGTCTAGAAGAGGACGAAATGAAAGTATTGCTTTGAGTAGGGGAACCACTGGTAGAAATAAAACCGAGGCTACGTAACCTACCACCTCTTCTACTTCTAATAGGTGCATTTGAAGAAGCAAATTTATCAACAATAATAACTTTGCGAGGATCAGGAGAAGGCATGATTATCTAAAGAAGAACAAGGGAAAAATGCATATAGGAGTAAAACAAGAAAACGGATGGAAGATTTCAGAAAAACAAAGGGGGGAAGGTATTTATAAGAAGACACGACTATTGAAGTCATTATGAAGAATCAATTTGGAACCGTCACTTCGTAACTGGCCTACTGTAGAAAATCCGCAAAAACGCTGAAGTACAAAAGAAGCAATTAGTAAAAGCCACGTGGCATGGTCATTAAATAGAAGAGATATGAGTCGTATCACGAATATTAAATAGAGAATATTCAAGAAAGTGGGGGAACTATCTGTATTGGTGGTTAAAAAGTGTTACACGTTGAATATTGGAAAGCTGATATGGCATGGCACGTTGGACAATGACTCCGCGACATGTGGCTTTCTTAATCAGGAAAAAGAAGACATGCGAAGAAATACCTACGGGATGATACCAGACATAAATAGTTGGCAAGAAATAAATGAGAACAACATGAATACATAGTAAAAAGAAGGAAATATACATGAACCGGAGGAGAATAAGGAAGGAGAATCAGAATGGATGCGAGACATTTATAGCCATAAATATATCGGTTATAGATTTTCATGATTATGGGTAATCAATATCATTAATGCCTATAATTAACCCAAATTATGTGGGATAAACCGTTACTATTGTATATTCCTACATAAAGTCACAAAAGTCTACTTGTAAGGACAGATCAAAATATTAAAATACACTCTTTACTTTTCTGCTTTCTCGAAATTTTCTACCTTAACTTAGCAATCAATCATTTACTTATATATTCTTATTGTTTTCCTTTGATATCATTGAGAAAGCGAAGCAAAACTCAGTTATTAGTAACCCGTTTCTTCTAAAATTAGACTTTGATAATAGAATTTTCTAACATGCCATTCCGGAGAAGTTCAAAGTATTTTACTTTTAGTTGTCTGGTGTCAGTTTATATTGAAAGACAATGATACCCAGAGGATTAGTAATTGCAACAAGTAGTTCATTTTCCATTTGAGAAGGCACTAGTCTAACTTGAATACCAGTCTCAGATGTAAGAAAACATGCTAATATTGACTTTCGTAATCATAATCTAGTGACACTCCATTTAAGTCGTAGAACTAGGTGAGAAGAAAGTCTTACTATGTTTAAAAGGCTCAATGAATGACTTCAGAGCACAGTCTTCAATTTGATTTTCAACAATGGTTGATTTGATTTTTTTTCACAGCAAAATTTGTATATTCTAACACTCAACAAAATACTAGTGGGGCTTAATTTGATGTTTTAAAAGGTATAATATATATTCTCAGAATGGATGCGAGACATTTATATCAATAATATATCGGTTATAGATTTTCAAAATTATGGGTAATCAATATCATTAATGCCTATAATTAACACAAATTATGTGTGATAAACCGTTACTATTGTATATTCCTACGTAAAGGCACAAAAGTCTACTTGTAAGGACAAATCAAAATATTAAAATACACTCTTTACTTTTCTGTTTTCTCGAAATTTTCTACCTTAACTTTGCAATCAATCATTTCCTTATTTATTCTTATTGTTTTCCTTTGATATCGTTGAGAAAGCAAAGCAAAGCTCAGTTATTAGTAACCCGTTTCTTCTAAAATTAGACTTTGTTAATAGAATTTTCTAACATGTCATTCCGGAGAAGTTCAAAGTATTTTACTTTTAGTTGTTTGGTGTCAGTTTATATAGAAAGACAATGATACCCAGAGGATTAGTAATTGCAACAAATAGTTCATTTTCCATTTGAGAAGGCACTAGTCTAACTTGAATACCAGTCTCAGATGCAAGAAAACATGCTAATATTGACTTTCGTAATCATAATCTAGTGACACTCCATTTAAGTCGTAGAACTAGGTGAGAAGAAAGTCTTACTATTGGTTATGTTTAAAAGGCTCAATGAATGACTTCAGAGCACAGTCTTCAATTGGATTTTCAACAATGGTTGATTTGATTTTTTTTTCACAGCAAAACTTGTATATTCTAACACTCAACAAAATACCAGTGGGGCTTAATTTGGTGTTTTAAAAGGTATAATATATATTCTCCATAGAAAACTCTTCATTGTCTTCCTCAAGTTCTTTCCTATTAGTAAAGGACCTTACTAATTCAGTTATATTAGGTACTCCCTTTATCGATGAGCTCATATCTTTTATGGTAACAGAACAAGGAATTCTAATCGAACATATATGAGGTAGAACCTTTCTTCCTTTTGATAGACATCTGATGGCAAAGTTCATGTCTATCTTAAAAAGTAAAGAAGCACATATCAATTTACTCAATGAAGAAGTAGTGTTCCAAAGGTTACAACAACAATTTCGAGATATTTTTTTTCAATCCAATATAAAAACTTTAGAAACCAACATCCAAGAAGAACTTTGTGCTGATTTACCTACAACATTTTGGAATCGCAAGAAACACATTATTAGGCTCCCTTATGAGCCTGACTTTGATGAAAAAATCATCCCTACAAAAGCTCGTCCTATCTAGATGAATCACGAGCTAATCATTCATTGTCAAAAAGAAAATGATGATCTTCTTGAAAAACACATAATCTCTCCAAGAAAATGTAAGGCCCGTGAATTTCCTACTCAAAAACCCAAATCTCGTAGTGCCAAGTAAGGATCATGTGTCATAAATTCATAAAATTCTTCAGCTCGCCGCGGTTCTGACCTTTTGGATTGATCTGTGCGTTAAAAAGTTAAGAAATTGTGTTTTCCAGAAAAGTGCGATTCTGCGGCCCAGAATGCGGTCACATAACAACTATGCGGACCGCATAGCCACCGCAGAAGCAAGCAGTGTGATGGTTAATTTTGAGGTCGACTATGCGGCCAATTATGCGATCCTATACTTGATATTTGGGCTGCATAGTCGTCGCATAATTCCCTTGGGATTTTGCACGGAGCAGTTTTGTGGTGCATTATGCGATCGCAGAACAGGTATGCGGACCACATTTTTGTCGCATACCCGGACATTGTGTTCAGTTATAGGGACCATTTTGCGGTCCATTCTGCAGGCAACATGTTCGTTATGCGATCGCAGATCTGAGTCGGGGCTCTTATTTTTTAATTTTTAAAACCCAACCCCATTCCATTGAAACACTCCATCCGACCTTCCCCTTGTTATTTTTACTGAAAATAGAGTGAGAAGAGGAGTTCTAGAGAGAGAAGGAGTGAACTTCATCTAATCCCCACCACCTCTTACCCTAAAATCTTGAAGATTGTCAAGAGAGTTGCTAGGTCTTCACCCTAAAAATGTAAGAACTTGTTCCATAATCTGTAATTTTGAACTTTCTATTTAAAATAAGTGATTAACAATTGAGTTCTTGGAAAAAATGGCTAATAATCTTGCATGCATAAGAGAAAATGGGGTATGGGGAGGATGAGAACTAAAGAGACAACAATTGAAGTATAACATTGAATAAATCTCTTTCAAAAAGGGACCTAAGATCACCATGCACACTTGGTGCTTGATAGTATACCTGAACGAGCTAAAATCTTAACCATGTCACTGAAACTTGATTCGATTTGTAATTCTTATAATATAGATTGAAGTGCTAAGAGTTCCGAAATTTTATAAGAATTAAGGAATGTCTTAATGAGGTATGTATGGCTAAAACCCCGTCTTTTAGAAATTGAGCTTCATCAGCGTTTATGTGAATATGGTAAGATTAAAGCTGAATTGTTGTTGTAACCGTATATGCGTGAAAGATGTGTCTCAACATGATCAATGTACTATCTTGATAACTTGAAAAGGGCAAGGATATGAATTATGTATTGAAATGCTTGGACTTTAAATTTTGATTGAAGTTGCATTGTTGTGCCACCTACGGGAAGTCTTATCTACACTTACAATTTAAATTGCTCTTGTGTGATACTACTGTCCTAAATGGAAAATCTAATATTGAAATTGGGAACGATGTAAAAATGCGGCCTATTGCCAAGGATAATGTGACAAGTTGTGGCCCCAAGTGCCTGTGAAATGATATATGTGAAACGAATCGATTAATGCAAAGGGAACAATGCCTTGGAATGGCGACCTAGCCGATCGGGCCGGGATCAGACTCCGCTCAAGATAGCGGTGGTATTGTGAATGAATTCCAGAAAAAAAAGAAAATGAGATTGTGATTGAAGTATATGCCTCAAATGAGGCAACTAGCCGATCGGGTCGAGATCAGACTCCGCTTAAGATAGCGGTGGTATTGTGAACAATGATGAATAGTGTGAAATGCCCCAAAGTAAAAGCTATGGAAAAATGATGTGGAAGTTGTATGATTCTTTTATTTGATAATGTGGTGATCATCTAAAGTTTTGAGTTATACTTGTGATTTCTTATTCTTGTATGAAAGTTCTTTCTAATTAGATGGTGTTTAGTTATACATACTAGTACTATTCCATGGTACTAACGTCTCTTTTGCCCGGGGTGCTACATTTTTAAATGAATGTAGGTGGCTCTTTAATGGACAGTGCCGATCGTGCGTAGCTGAGTGTCCACCTCTCGAAGACTTGGTGAGCCCCTTTTTCCTTCAAGGGGTTATGTTGTACATCTTTTGTGGTATACTTCCACTGTTGAGGTATAGTCGGGGCCTTGTTGCCAGCATTGTCATAAGTCATCTTGTGTATCTATAGAGGTTCCATAGACGATGTGTGGGTTATGTATGGGTGTTGGATGGGTTAATGATCTGTGTTATAACTCTATTCTCTAGTTCTTCTAAGCTATGACTATGTAAAATCCTGAATGCTTAGCTATGGTTTACAATTTGTAATATAAAAATGAATTAAAAATGTTGAATGCTTCATTTTGCTATTGTCTATTTAATAGAAAGTCGAATTCCTTAATCATACTGAGTTAGGTAGCAAGTGTGAATAAGGCTTGCTCAGTTGGGTTCACTCGATTGAGCGCTGGTCGCGCCTCCCGAGGTTGGGGCGTGATAGAAAATCCCCTTTAAGTTGTGCTGCCTTTTACGTCAATAAAAACTCTGAAATCGAACGAGGTGTCCCTCGATTAGTCATCAATTATAAACCTTTGAATAAATCACTTCACTGGATTAGATACCCTACTCCAAACAAAAAGGATTTACTTTAAAGGATTTATTCTTCAACTATTTTTTAAAATTTGATTTAAAATCAGAATTTTAGAAAATTGAAATAGATCCCAAGGAAAATGTATACGACCAAAATTGGGGAGTATGAGTTTGGGGCTACTATGACGCTTCACGCCTGTTTATTGTGAAAATGGTAATAACAATTAATTTTGTTGATGGGACTCTAAAAATACGTGATCTATTTTTATGTTAGTTTGTTAGGCAGTTGATGCTAAGCATGTGAGATTTAGAAATGAAATAGAGTTAAGGAGAAAACTATAATCAAACTGATAGGACAGCTATTTGGGGCCTCGGGCTTGCCGATTCTGGCCTCGAGGTCGATCCTGGGGCTCGATTACGAGCTATCAAAGATAGTTGTTGTGTGACTAACAGTTATGATAAAATCAATGGAGGCTCTTTATGGACAATGATAGGCAATAAATGATGAACGACTATGAAGATAATAAGTAAAAACAATAATATCAAGAGAGTGTATGAGCGATCAAAGAGAACGTTTTGTATATTTCTTGTTGAGCAATTGGAGTAATAGACGAATCTTTACAAAGTGTCAAAGACCCCCTTAATATAGAAGGGGAACTCCAACATAGTACAAAAGCATTAATTACAAAAGTAGGGGGATGGGACAACTAGATGACACCAAGCTCTGCCAGTATTAGTTGCATGCCTAGGGAGCTCTCCAATCCCATCATGGCCGCGGCCAACATTGTCGTTAGGATGGGCGTCGACGAATCTTGAGGGAGGGAGATCGGCCAGTGCCTCGCAGCCTCAAGGTTTCGAGATGATCCCCCGAAATGCCTTAATGACAAGAAATTGGACCCTCCGTTTTCACTATATATATATATAGTCTCCGCGTTTCCTAGAACGAAGTGATATGAAACGATTTTGAACCTTCATTCCAAGGACATCACTGCCGTGACGTCAGCCTATCAGGGCATTAAATTCCATGTCCCAAAAAACGTGCAAGGGTCGTCTTCAAATGTGACTATCGAGAGATTCACGAACCGCTATTGGCTCGTCCCTTCCGCTGCCCATGTGGTTCCTATAAATACATCAACCTTTTGATAATCCTTATTTTCCTAACATCTTTAAATTCGCGAATCTAGAACCATCTCCTTCTACATTCTTCCTTTTCACTTTCTTAGAGAAAATCTCACCGTCACAATGGCCAGAACTTTCAAGTAGTCACCTCTTCATCTCGGTTGTCTAAGGAGAAAAAGAAGGTGATACCCACTCCGGGACAATTTACTCCCCCTAGTCTTGGCATGTCAAAATATTATACAATCGATACACACCCTACTACACCGAGCATATATGAACATGTGTCCCGGTGCATCAGCGTCGTGACCGATACGAGGACGGTAAAAAAAGACTGCTGATGGAAGAAGGCGATGGAGGTGGAAATTCCTAGTCTTGATGAGAACATAACAAATCACAAAGACTCTTTCCTCCATGTATATACCTATCCTTTTACTTTGAGTCCGGATGAGCCTTCTGGGTCCCCTCCCCCGAGGATAGATCTGGTCATCCTCGACCTTTGGGACAAATATGAGGTGGAACTCGGTCAAATCTATCCCTCTTTTGGGATGATAGTCTTGATGCTCCACTGTTTCACTGATAAGGTTGAGGGCGAGACCTTTACGCTGAATCATTTGATCAGGATGTACGCCCCCGGTTCTATCGAGCTTTGATTAGGCTTTGTCATTGATCGAAGAAATCATTTTTCTTGAGCATCGATGAGGAGAAAGATCGAGGGGATGGATGAGTAGGTTCGTCTGGGGTAGAACCTCGAACATCATTCCGGCCGAGAGGATGCCTTTCCCGGAGAAGTGGAACATGCAGTGTGAGTATTTTTTCCTTCGGACATGTTTTAAGATCTTCTTTCCTTTTTCCAAAAAGACAACCTCCTTTTGTTTTCTGCAGCTGCCGTTTGGTATCCTGAAGAGGTCTCGGATCTGCTGGGGTGGATTGAGCGATTGGACAAAAAGTTCTGTATCTTACCCGGTCTTGGACCTATCTAGGCAAGACACAATGGGTGGCCAAGAATCATGGTAAAGTTTCTCTCGCCGCCTTCGTCTCAACCCTATGATTTTTCCTATTCCTTCTTGTGCTGACAAGTTGTGGCGGCTATGCTCGTGTAGGCTTTGGCGAGACTATGCTGATGAAACCACCCCCTGGAGGCATAACGGAGGTTTTGGAGCTTGTCGAGGGAAATAAAAGGAAACGCAAAGAGGCTGCCGACCCTTCTGTGGCGAAGAGACCTAAGAGGCATAGGCCTAAAACCACCATTGGGACCTTGGCTTCTGCTTCCGAGTCAAGACTCGGTACAGATGATGAAAACAGTGATGAGAGCGGGTACCGTTTGGAGGTGAGGCCGAGAATGATGCGAAATCCCCGCAGGTACCCCGACTAGAAGTTTACGAATTAGGGACGGCTGACTCAGGTCGGCCCAATAGACCGGAAGTAATCGAGAAGGGCGTCAGTGTGGCCTTGGATCCTATGACCGGGTTCGGCGCAGTTCCCATTGGGGGGACCGTTGCCGCTGGCCCTGAAGGGTCGAGGCCCAGAGCTTTTCAGGAGCAGTAACTGCACTTTGGGGACATTGGAGACATGGGTGATTTCATTCGGTTCCATTTTTCGTCAGGGGAGCTATGGGATGCTCAAGGTATGAACTCCACCAAAATCGGGGGTCCTCTCAAGGGGGCAGGCGCGCTTGGTAATATTTTTGACGATGTTAGTGGGAACGTCGATCTTGAGGCTTCCGGCTCCATCAAGGCAGCTGAGAGGTTCATGCAACAGGTGATAGCTATTTTAAGTTTGTTTCTTTTAGCCTCGGGCATCTTTCTTCATTCTTCTAACTCTTATGTTTTGCTGTAGTGCAACGAGATGTATGATTATGCCCTCTCTAGGCTTAACAGGTAGCTTTCGTGTCGAGAGAAGGAGCTTGAGAAGGATCTTGCTTTACCCTTCTGTGGAGAAAGAGTCAGGCGAGCTCCGGGCTACTTTGGAGGGAGCACTCCGAGAAAAGGCTGCCCTTGTCGAGCAGATATTCTATTATGCATGAGTTTTTCCCTTGTTCCCATAATCTAACACTGACCGGTTCGCTATTTTTTTCGTAGGTCGAGCAAAAATGGCTCGCTGATTGGGCAACTGGATGTGGAGATCCTCGGGCTGAGGAGACAAAATGAGTCAGTGTCCTCGGAGTTGGCAACGGCCCATGATCTTCTCAACGATGCACGAAAAGAGATAGCTGAGCTGGTTGCGGCTAAGTCCAAGATCGAAATAAATGTAGCCACTTACCTAAAGGACGCAACCACAACGCATCAAACGGATCATGACGTATCGATAAAGGCTTAGCAAAAACTAACTCGGGCCATCGAACATGCCAGGGCGGAGGTGAGGAGAAAAATATTGGAAGAGATCGAGGTCGGGGGCGTCGATCTGTCAGTTGGAATCGAGGAGGCCCGGGAGCTAGAAAGAAAGTTGGCGCTTTTGATCGTTCTGGATGAAAATCTCGGAGATTGTTCGGGGTACAGTGGTGATGAAGAGTATGACTTTTCTTGCTTTTGTCCCCCCTTTCTGTCTATGTACCCCCGGGGAGTGAGTCGTGTGAAGACGCCCCTTGTAAATATATATTTTTTGGTAATGAAAAGAAAAGGGTTTTTCTTCTCTCTGTCTTTTCATTCTCTTTACCTCACTGCTCTAGCGGAGTTTACCTTAGACTTTAGGCATTAGCTCTTCGAAAACCGTATCCGGAGCAACTGATACCCCTAAATTGGGTCCTATCCCGAAGTTAGATCGACAACTTCTTTAGGGACGGTGCAAGTGATAGCGAGGAGCCCTTGAGTCCTCGTTGCCTTTCCAATTTCATGGGATAGTAGAATCCGAGCAGTCTGGTAAAGGGACCCCGGGGGTGGTCCCGTCAGTACATTTACCTAAAAAAAGGGTGACGTTAATGTGGCCAGACTTAATTGGCCCTCTGGGCAGGCGAGCAGCCACTGCCCTGCCCTTATATATTCATTCATTCGCCTCTCAAGTGGAGATTCTGCTGCTTTGAGTAACCATAGGACTTGGCGCACTGTGCTCGTTCTCCCGTTGTTCCAACTCAAAATCTTTGCTCAAATTCATATCTACCCCTTCTCAATTTACCATAGCCATGACTGATACGTCGACCTCCGCCCATCAAAGGGAGGGGAGTTCTGCTTACGTTCCACATTCGGTCGGTGGTACGTCGCCGGTGCCCGACGATCGGGCCTCGATATACCTTTTCCCAAGGAAAGACATTATGTTGGGGAACCCCCCCCCCCCCACTGTTCCAGGACATCAGGAGCATGCATCGAGATTTATCTCATCGGTGAGAGAGGAAAACCTTGAGATGATCAGAAAAGATTGCGAATGGGGCGAAGGCGTGGTATTTCAAGTGCCTTCCTCCAATGAGAGCATCATGACCTATGTCGAGGTGTTTTTGAGTATGTACACGCATACTTTTGCATTGGGTCCCCTCGACCGGGTCGTGCTTGAGTTCTGTTGGAGATATCAGGTTACCATGGCACATGCGCACCCATTCCATTAGAAGATTGTGCAGACGATAAGATATTTTGCCAACAAGGTCAGGATTTAGTTTACCCTCATTCATCTTGTGAGGTTATATCGGCCACTGCGCTATTGAGGTTTGATTGTTCTGCAGCGTCGATCCACCCGGTCTACTATCGTTAATAGCCTAGAAGACGAGGATTGTGGATAGATGAATCGGTTCATTCGAATTTGAACGATCGATATCATTCCCGGAGAGTTTCTGCCCTTTCTGTTTCATTTTTGTAGCGACTCCTTGGTTGCCGAACGAGGTCCCTGATTTGGCTGAGTGGTCTCGCAAGCTGGTAGCCTGCTCGACTTATGATAGGGACAGGTGGAGAGACCTGTCCAAAGGGAGCTGGGAGGTAAAGCATCATGGTAGGCGCCTGGTGACTTATTTCCTCAAAATGGTGTTTTTCTTTTCAATGTACTAACTTATCTGCCACAGGTACCGGAGATTTTTCTGAAATGAGACCATGCTCTCTGAGAGAGAAGGAGAGACTTTTGACCTCGGGGTCGAGGGTCTATGACAAGCGAAAAGAATCTCCAGGGTGAGAGGAGGGTCATCTAATCAAGAGAAGCGACCCGATCGATCATTCGATTCCGAGGACTTCTGTTATCGAAAGAACATTCCCCGTATCTGCTGATGGCACTTCGGGGGACACTACGCCATCAAACACTGGGTCGACTTTTAGTGAGTCTTAGCGGCTCAACTTTATTGTGAGTTTGGTAGCCTACATGGTATTACTCCAGCCTCATGCTTTTCCTTTCTTATTGAATTTCCTTTCGCAGGCCTTCGACAGGCTGAAATCCGAGCTATTTCGTTATGAAGCTCGGTTGTGGAGAACTTTAAAATCCCTTAAGCTTCTTTTTGAGAAAAAAGAAATTGTGCTGGTATCCCTACGGTGCGAGGCGAGTTGAAGCCGTGACTATGAGAGCTACCTCGAGAGATAGGTATCTTGTGTTTCATGTTGACATATGCTCCTTCTTTCGTTTTCGAAGGTTAACATTTCGACATTTTAGCTGGAGAGAAAAATAGAGGAGCTGGAGTGGCTCTGGGGTGAAGTTGGGAGGGTCAAGCTTGTGTTCGACGAGGTGCAAGCCCATGCAGATACCCAAGTTGCGGCCAAGGAGAGTGCTTTAGCTAAAGCTTCCACCTTGGAGATGCAAATACGGACCGCTCGTGCGAGTGATTCTGCATGGGCGAACATGATTTCGAGGCTTGAGTCTGAGCTTTTAAAGGCGAAGGCCGAGGTGGTGAATGCTCGGGCCAAGGCTGTCATAAGTAGCACTAGGACGGATCAGAGAGCGGTGGCCTATTTGGAGAGTACTGCCTCTGCCAAAGCTTGCTAAGGAGAATTATTGGTCATGCAACCAGAAGTAAAGAGTACGCAAAGTGCAAATCTCGGAGGGAAACTCTTGAGGAAGTTCACGCTAGAGGTTTCGATCTTTCGGATGAGATGGAGCAAGCCAATGTGGAGGAGTATGCTGCCAATTTCCTTCTGTCTGATGCCGAAGATGGTGAGGACGAGGCTGCCGGGCCATAGTCCCCAAGGGGGACATTTGCTTTCTTCTTGTTCTTGTGCATTAGCTTTCATAGTATGTTGTAAACAGAGCTTGTATTCTGTTGCCTGTGTGTATAAGAGGGGAACCTCGCGGTTTTGTATCTTCTAGGTTTCCATTTTACAAAATTTTAGCCAAATCAATATGATCTCTTGAGTTAGTGGGAGTCTTTAGAGCCGATAATACGGCCCTGGGGCTCATTAGGCTGGCTCGAGGGGCTCTTACGCGCTTGGTCGATGTGACCTTTAGTATACGCTGGCACTTGAGCTTTTATGCTTTTGTTCAACTGGTTTGGGTTCAGTCTTCGAGTCGGGTTTCGACTCGAGTTCATTTGACCCTTAGGCTTTTTTACGTTCGCATGGGCTGGCAATAATGGCTCTTACGCCTTGGATCGAAGTGGCCTTTTAATGTAAACTAGCGACGATGGCTCTTACTCTTTGGGTCAAAGTGATCTTTTAATGTAAGCTAGCGACAATGGCTCTTACGCTTTGCCCTTGGGCATATATAGTTAACTATTTTTGGTCCGATCTCCGAATCAGGTTACGACTCAAGCTCATTTTGACCCTCAAGTATTCAGATTTGAAGCTGGCAACATTGGATCTTATGCTTTCGGTCGATGTGACCTCTTATGTGTGTGGGACTAAGGCTCATTAGGTTGGCGACAATGGCTCTTACGTGCTTGGTTGATGCGACCTTTTATGAATGCTTTATTTTCCTCTCGTTAAGGACTTTGAAGTAATATTTGCCTGGCTTGTCATCGGTTTGGAAAGAACCTCAATTTCATGCAACTTGCGGCGATGTTCGAGCTCATTGGGAGGTTTGGCTCAGAGGCTGAGTAGCTCGAAGTCTGTGATTTGGAGATGCCATGGTCGAAGCTTTTTTGCCTTTGCCGAGGGTAGCTTGTTTAACCGGTTCTTTCCGAAGTAGATTTAGAGTAATTGAAGGCCTGTGTGGGTAGGCGACATTGGCTCTTATGCCTTGTAGAGACGGTCAGGCGTCCCTGAGTCGCATTAGTTTGGCTGGTACAGCCGTGTGACCAGAGTCACTTGTGTTTGGCTGGATCCTTTGACTCCCGAGTGAAGTAGTTTCGGCATCTATATTGAGGGTATGCCTTTTTAGGGTTCTTATAGGTTTGATATATATCCGAAACTTTGGGATCGGGTTTATGTCTTTAGTGAGGTCTTACAAGTTTTACATGCTGTTAAGGTCTTGCAGTTTTACATGCTGTTAAGGTCTTACAGTTTTACATGCCGCTGAGGTCTTAAAGTTTTACATGCTGTTGAGGTGTTACAGATATAGTTGCAGCCTTATGTAGGTCTTACGAGACCAAGTTTTCCCTCTCGGGGTCTTATGGCCTCGGGTTTTGATAAGTCGATAGAGGTGGTGGTTGACAGTAGTCCCTAAGTCGTCGAGGATTTCTTGACTCGGGAGCCATTATTTGCAGACTTTGTATTGCCTCGTCGAGTGCTTATGGTTTGGATATCACTACCTTGGGGTCGTGCGATCTTGGAGATATCGGCACCAATCCCCTAATGTTCGGGGCGCTTTTGGACTTGGAGATGTTTCATGATTTCATGATGCCTCATTGAGGGCTTATAAGTTTGGAGATCCAAACTCTGGGGTCATGCAATTTTGGAGATATCAGCGCCAGTCTCCGAGTTTTTGGGGCGCTTTTGGCCTTGAAGATGTTTCATGATTTTCCTGTTGCATTGTTGAGGGCTTATGAGTTTGGAGTTCCGACCTTAAGGTCATGTGGGTATCAAATTGTTTACACTAGTCTCCGAGTATTCTAGACGTCTTTGATGGAGGAATCTTTTTAGAGAAAATGTTGAGTTTCCTTTTGAGCATGAGATGCTTTGAAAAAAGGCATTCTTTGATTGCTTGACACAAGTATACATAGCTTTGTTGTCAGGGGACCGACTATATTGGCATGGGTCGTTCGACCGTTTGGCCCGGTACATAATTTTACTAATGGGACCATGGGGGGATGCCTTCCAGTATTCGGGGTTGATTGCAAATATAAGCCTAGAATACTTGTCGAGTCTTCCTTAGGTAGCATGTGAACGTTGCCTCATTAAAAACCTTGCCCATAAAAACCCTTATTGGGATAAAAACTCGATAGAAGGAAAAGAGTGCAACAGATGCTTTAAAACCTCAAGGTCTTTGAGCTTGGTCAGTGCTTTGGCTGCTTCGGTTGGGCATCTGCATAAGGGTCAACATGAAATATAATACAAAACAAAAAGTAGATGGTTATACATTAGTGGCGATGGTGCTTTCGAACCTTGGAGATGGTCTCGCGGTTGCTATTTTTTGTCGATTTACCTCTTAGTCCCTCCGGTGGAGGGGACTTTGGCATTTCGGCTAGTGGCGGTCGTCTTAAAAGATCGTGTGGATGACATGTTCTGGCTCGTTTGCCTTGTCCATTTTGGCTGTTTCCTTTTCTCGAGACCGATTTTTGGCTTGGGTGCTGAGGAATTCCCGAAGACGGTCGTTGTCTAGTAACCAGGCCACTTCCTCCCGGAGTTGCCGGCAATCTTCGGTACTATGTCTGTGCGTGTTGTGAAATTCGAATACTAAAATAGTTTCTTTGCGACAGATCCGATTGTACAGGTCTGGGACATCCGACGTCTCTTATTTTACTGATGGCGAATACGATGTCTGATACATCGACATTGAAGTTGTATTCTGATAAGCGAGGGGCCTCTACTGGCCCTGAGGATTCTATCCTCAATCTATCCTTCGATCGTTTCAAGGTGGGTTGCGCCTCGAAGTGCTCCTTCTATTTTCGGTGCATGGTTTGTATCATTCTTTGTTTGACTTTCGCTCCTTCGTCAAGAGCCTTCTTGGATATACTGAGCCCGAGGGGCTCCCATCTGGTCATCCTTGGCCCTGATTTTTGACCGGTATCGGTTATGGACGTCCAACCAGGTCACGGTGGTATATTCGATCAAATTCTATTTCAACTATTTTGAAGCCACCGAGCTTCGTTCATTTAGACCTTGAGTGAAAGCCTACACTGCCCAGTCGTTGGAGAGTAGCGGTAGCTCCATCCGTTCCATTTGGAAGCGGGATACGAACTCTCAATGCATTTCGTTCTCTCTCTGCTTGATTTTGAACACGTCGGATTTCCTCGTGCTACTTTGATGGCACTGGCATGTGCTTTTACGAAGGAGTCTGCTAGCATGGCAAATGATTATATGGAGTTGGGAGCTAGGTTGTGATACCACATCATGGCCCCCTTCAAGAGTGTTTCCCCAAACTTCTTTAGTAATACAGACTCGATCTCGTCGTGCATTATATCATTTCCCTTCACTACACAAGTGTAGGCAGTAATGTGTTCATTGGGGTCTGAGGTCCCATTGTACTTGGGGAGTTCTGGAATTCTGAACTTCTTTGGAATGGGTTTCGGGGCTGCTTCCTCGGGGAATGGACTTTGTATGAACTTCTTCAAATCCACACCTTTCAGGACCGGGGGCGCGCCCGAAATTTGGTCAACCCTAGAGTTGTAGGTCTCGACCTTCTTGTCATTCGCTTCTATCATTTTCTCGCCTAATTCGATCCTTTTGGTGAGGTCCTCAAGAAGTTTTACGATGTTAGGGTCGGCTATCGACCCATTATTGCTCGATCTCTTAGGTACCTGTTCGGCTTGGGGAGCTATCTCCGGTGCTATCGTGATGTGAGTTTTCTGGTGACTTTGCAATAGCTAGCTGCTATTCCTGCAACATTCCAAAAATAACATGAAGTCTAACCTTACATTCCTCCCTAATTGGGGTTTCCCGTGCTTCTTGTTGGTTCCCTTGGTGCACGCTCCTGTCAGTGTAGGAGCTTATGTCGATGCGCTGGGCGTCGCATGAGATCACATCATCAGGGACTGGCTCTAGTGCATTCCCAGGGTTTTGTGGTGGCAGCACAATGCCTAGAACAACCACACCGTTTTCTCCATGGTCCTCAAGATTGTTGTTTTCATCTTCGTTTACTGAGCTAGACATTTCGACTTGAAATCGAAGATCTTGGAAAAGGAAAAGCGTGAAAGATAACTTGTGTTATGCAGTAAAACCAGCAAGAAAATAGTCACTATTATTTTTTGCCCCACGGTGGGCGCCAAACTATTTACCGTGAAAATGGTAATAACAATTAAATTTGTTGATGGGACTCTAAAAATACATGATCTATTTTTATGCTAGTTTGTTAGGCAGTTGGTGCTAAGCATGTGAGATTTAGAAGCGAAATAGAGTTAAGGAGAAAACTATAATCAAACCGATAGGATAGCTATTAGGGGCCTCGGGCTTGCCGATTCTGGGCCTCGAGGTCGATCCCGTGGCTCAATAATGAGCTATTGAAGATATTTGCTGTGTGACTAACAGTTATGATAAAATTAATGGAGGCTCTTTATGGCCAATGATAGGCAATAAATGATGAACGACTATGAAGATAATAAGTAAAAACAATAATATCAATAGAGTGTATGAGAGATCAAAGAGAACGTTTTGTATATTCCTTGTGGAGCAATTGGAGTAATAGTCGAACCCTTACAAACTGTCAAAGACCCCCTTTATATAGGAGGGGAACTCCAACATAGTATAAAAGCATTAATTACAAAAGTAGGGGGATGGGACAACTAGATGACACCAAGCTCAGTCAGTATTAGCTGCATGCCTAGGGAGCTCTCCAGTCCCATCATGACCGGGTCCAACATTGTTGTTAGGCCGGGTATCGACGAATCTCGAGGGAGGGAGATCGACCACAGCCTCGCAGCCTCGAGGTCTTGAGATTATCCCCTGAAATGCCTTAATGATGATAAATTGGACCCTCATATTTCACCGTATACAATGCCCAATCTTGAGGAGCCCGAAGTAGAACGTGAGGTACGAAACCGAGGTGTGCTCCCTCGAGGGAACACATTGAAGGCCCACTACGGTTGATCTCGGGGTAGTACAATCGATGATCCTCATGGAAAGGAGGGAAAGAGCTGACCAGGTCTGCAAGAATAGTACAAATCCGTACTAAGTAATTATACAGCTGCACCAATAGCATTTTATCATTATTATTTGACATGTACTATATTAAGATTACCCCCTCCTATAAAAAGGAGACCTTTGTCATTTTGTATTGGATTCAGATTATTACACAACATATTGAATACAGTACAACATTATGTGCTCTTTACTAATACAACTGTTCTTCACATTTATTTCTTATTCCTTCATCGTTCATTCATTGTTCATTTACTGTTCATCATTTATTGCTCATTATTAACCGTAAAAGGCCAACTTTGAGGCCCTCATTATCATTGATTCTTCATCAACTGTTCATTGCTATTAGCCCCGTCTAGACTTTGAGGCTCTGCTCCAGCCAGCTTGAGTCCCAGCCTTGTGACTCTATTGGTTTTATTTTCTTATTTTCTTCGCTTACACATAGCATCTACTGCCTAACAACTAGTATTGAAACAAATCACATATTTTTAGAACCACAAAATCAAATATAATTATAGTTACCATTTTCAAGGTAAACAGTTTGGCGCCCACCGTGGGGCTAAGAATAATAGTGATTGTTTTGGTGCTTGTATTTTGATAGCACACGTTTTTCTTCACACTTTTTCTTGTCAAAGATTCTTTGATTTCATGCTTAATCATGTCTAACACAAAAAATGCACATCGTCATGACAGTGAAGAACTTGGAGAAAATAGCGGCATAGGGCTGGGTGTACCACCTGTAAACACTGAGGGAGTACCAAACGTGGATCCAGTTGATTTTAGCTCCCACAACGTTCTAAACACAGAAGCAGGTGCAGACCCCGTAAGGAACGGATGCATGGAAAACCGGGCTGGTGGGTAAGAAGCGCAAAGTATGGAAGAAGGATGAGTCAGCTGCCAAGTTAATTTTGAAATGTTGCAAGCAGAACAAGTGGCTATTGCTCAACTACAAAGTCAACAAAAAACTCCAAGCACAGCAGCACCGGAAAAGGCTCCTCGAGTCGAGCAGGCACTAGAGAGATATAGTAACAACAGGCTAGCAACGGACCCTGCTATTGTGAAGATGCTCGAGGACCTTACCAAAAGGATTGAATCAAGAGATAAGAAGATAGAGACTAAATATTAAAAAGTATAGACTTATAACTCGATAGTCGATCAGATCCTTGGGGCACCCCCAATTCTGAAGGTATAAATTCAAAGAAGTTAATGCAGAGACCATTCCCATCAAGTGCGGCTCCGAAGACCATCCCAAAGAAATTTAAAATACCCATTGTCTCGGACATTGTGTCGGCCATAGGTAAAATCAAAGATATCAGGTGGCCAAAACATATACTATCGGACCCTTCACAGAAAAACCATACATTGGTATGTGAATCTCACGTCACTCACGGTCATAGAACCGAGGATTGCAGGAAGCTTCAAGAAGAGGTAGCCCGACTGATCAGCGAAGGGAACCTTCGAGAGTTCCTCAGCAATCGAGTTAAAAACCAATTTCGGGAAAGAGAGGCGAACAAGAAAAGCTAACCTGAAGATCCACAACATGTCATCCACATGATCGTTGGAGGGAATGACGCCCCACTGGGATTAGTTGTCAAGCGAACAAAAATATCCATCACTAGGGAAAAGCGAACTCATAGTCACATACCGGAGGATGCTCTCACATTCAACAAAGAGAACATCGAGACCTTGTCTCAACCTCATAATGACGCACTGGAAATTTCTTTTCTTCTGACTATGTTTCAAATTAAACGTGTGCTCATAGATCCAGGCAGCTTGGCCAAAATAATCTGTTCAAGGGTGGTGGAGCAGCTCAGACTGCTTGACCAGATCATACCCGCCTCTCGAGTCCTCAATGGATTCAATATAGCAAGCGAGACAACAAAATAAGAGGTCATCCTCCTGGTTAATGTGGCCGGTACAATCCAAGATACCAAGTTTCATGTCATCAAAGGTGACATGAGATACAACGCCTTACTTGGAAGGTCGTGGATACACCGTATGAGGGCAGTGCCATCGACCGTTCATCAAATTATGAAGTTCCCAACCAAGGATGGAGTAAAAGCAGTATACGGGGAGCAGCACGAAGCAAGAGAGAAGTTCGCGGTGCATGACATAGCGCCAACATCTATGTCCTCTACATTGAAGAAGCCAAAAGACAAGCTTACAACCAAATATCAACCACAACCTACATTCTCGGTTCCAGCCGAATGAGAATAAAGGACCATGCCGCGTCCTCGAAGAAAGCAATAAAAAACGGATCGAGGCTCCAACGCTATCAATGCTAAGGTACAACCTCCTATTTATTCATTTATGTTTTGTACTAAATTACCGTAGGTGTCTGATTAATAATAATCGAAGCACCCTCCATCTCGAAGACCTTGGCTTTTAAAGCATGTGCTGCGCTCTTTTTCACTTAGACTAGATTTTATCTCGAACGGGTTTTACCGGTGAGGTTTTTAACAAGAAGACACCCATATACTACCTAAGGAGAACTCATCAAGTAATTCAAGGCTTCTCTTTTATCAACCCAAAATACTGGGGGCATCACCCCAGGAGGCCACCACTTGGAAGAAACCAAACTATGCCTAGGAGGACCTCGATAGGAGAATGTTGTATTGGGCCAAACAGTCAAATGAACCGTGTCCATATAGAAAAATCGAGCCTCCAAAAGCAAAAAACATGTATGCATATATCAAGTAATTGAGGAAGCCCCTCTGCTTATCAAAACAGTTTGTGCCTTGAAGAAGTCCACTACTTTCTCATAAGACGGCTCAAGGGCCAAAAAACTCTCGAACACTCGGGGACTGTCGATGACAGTCAGTTCATAAGCCCTCTATGAGGCAACCTCGAGCTCGTAAGCCCTCAGTGAGGCAACCCCAAATCTATAAGACCTCTACGAGGCATGCCAAAAATTATAAGACCTCAAAAAGGCATAACCTTGATATTAATACCAAGGCTATATATAGAACTTATAAGACCCCTAAAAAGGCATACCCTCGATATAGATGCCGAGGTCCTCTCACCCGGGGACTATCGACTATGGTCATGTCAAAAGGCTCCGGCCAAACTAACGCGGCTCGGAGACGGCCGACCGCCTCCATATTATTAAAGGCCTTCAAATACTTCGAAAATACTTCAAAAAGAATCGGTTAATTAGGATACCCCTAGCATAAGCAAAGGAGCTTCGATCACATGAGCTCCAAACAATGACAAGGCTTATAGACAATCAGCCTTCACCAAAAAGGCATAAAAAACCAGCCTTCAAAAGAACCACCCGAGGTACTCAATTATCGTCACATATTGACTCATAATCGAGGTTCTTATTTGAACTATCGAAGAGTCGGACAAACACAATACATGACAAGGCATAATCAGAACTTCAAAGTCTCCAGACAAAACAGGGAAAACTATAGCCATATTAGAGGTCGCATTGACCCAATCTAAAAGAGCTTAAGGGCCAGCCTAAAGAGCCTAAGGTCTAATGTGTAAGAGCCTAAGGGCCAACCTAAAAAGCTTAAGGGCCAATACGTAAGAGCCTAAGGGCCAATATGTTAAAAACCTAAGGGTCAATGAGCCTGAGTCAAAACTTGATTCAAGGACCGAGCCTTGAACGGTCAACTATTATCAATTGATCATCAATCATAACCTAAGGGTTCCTATCTTAAAATTCCAACATACCGGACTAATAATCGACAAACATCAATGATCGAAACATAAACAAAGACACAAGCAAGTGGAAATTCATATGAAGGGAAAATCGAAGGTTTCCTTTTTCTATTGTTATAAATAATGGTACAAAGATACATTTACAACACTACCGTAGGGATCCCTCTACAAAGAACAAGAAAGAAAAACCTAGTCTATCCTCGGGAACTTAGCCTTTCCCCCCTCGGAGACTATGTCACCATCGGCTCCATCAGGACCAGCTCCCTCACCGGTCCCCTCCTTGCTGTCTCCAGCATTAGAAATGAGCAACTAGGCATCGAACTCATCTGCCTTGGCCTGCTCTATCTCCTCTGAGAGATCGAAGCCATTACCATGAATCTCCTCGAGAGTTTCCCTCAAGGATTTGCATCGGGCATATTCGTTGCTTCTCCTCTCTTGATCGAAAGCCCCCTAACTTTGTACGAGCTTTAGAAGCATCTTTCAAATAGATGGACACCTTCTTATCGGCCTTTGCTCGGACCTCCTCGGCTTCGGTTCGAGCATCCACGACTTCAGCTTTCATCTTCAAAATATCTATTTCAAGCTTAGCAATTCTACTCGTCTGTACCGAGTCACCTTCTCGAGCATTATGAAGTTGTATCTTGAGGGTGGAGGCCTTAGCCATAGCATTCCTTTTGCCCTTAACATGAACATCTATCTATGCCTTCAAATTTCTGCATTCAGAATTGACCTGTTTGACTTCGCCTCGAAGGTCTCCAGCGTCTCTATCTTTTTTTGCAACTGGGATACCGAAACATTAGTCTCCAAAAATGGGAGAAGAAGACTATATTCCCTCAAAATATTAGTTACCTATTTCTCGAGGCTGCCTTCATAATCTCGGCTTCGGTCCAACTCTGATCGAAGATGTATCAGCTCTCTAGTCTTTTTATCACAAAGAAGCCTGAGAGATCTCTCCCGATTCAAGGCTATACACAAAATAGTCTCACATCGAAGAAGCTCAGACTTGAGCTTATCGAAGGCCTATGGGAACTTTAGCCAAGGCACCCTTCTCCTCTGAAGCTTTAGCCTGCACCTGAGCTCTTAGTTCGCCACAATCATTTCTAAATCGGTCGGCTTCACCCCTAAGGTGCTCCAGAGCCTCCGTCTTTCTCTACAACTGAAAAGGGCAAAACGATAAACTTAAAGTTTAAAAAAGAAAAACACGTACTATGAGAGGTTACCTGCTCCATCAAATAGCTTTCGTAATTCGAGCTCCGGTACGCCTCATATCGCCAGTGCATCAACTCAACCTCCTTCTCCCTGTAGAGGAGCCTAAGGGACCTACCCCCATCCAGAGCTTTCTAAAGCCTAGCCCCATGACAGAGTAAATCAGACCTGACCTTATCAAAGGCCTGCAGAAGAAAAACTCGATAAGGAAGGGGAGACACGAGCTGCAGAAGGACTGTGCTGAAACTCACCGCGAAGTGAAGCCGGCGGACTTCCTCGAAGGCCGAGCACACTCCTGTTGGTCCAGCCCCCTTCACCTTGGAAGAACAAACCTCGATCGAAGCATAATCACTTGGAGGAACCACCGCTTCGGAACCGAATACTTCAGGAACAACAACTCGGGCGTTGTTTTCTCCTCGAATATACGGACCTGTTTAGCCCCGCTAAAAGCTCCATCGCACTGCGAGTGCATATTCTATTTATCGCCATCGTCCCTTGGCTTAGAAGGTGACCACTACTCCCCCTCTTCGGAGGAGCAAAACCTCGCCCTTGTGGACCTTTTGATACTTACGACGGCAAAGCCAGTACAAAAGAAAGAGGAAAATGTCATCCCAAATATACGAAGACCAATGTAAAAGCAGTGTACGCACATACCTTGGTATTTCTCTTCCCATCTTCCCCGGGACACAGCTCACTACCTACGCTTGTCGCAAGTCGAATGGGTCGCCAACCTCCGAACCCTGCCGGCCAAATTAGGAACTTCGCCCCGCGCCCATGAAGTTGTTGTAGAAAGGGAGGAAACAAAATTACTAAACTGGTTTTCGCTACAAGAGAATCTTAGAAAGCACGAGACACTCCACTCACGCGCATAATTTCATTCCTCGGGAAATGGCATGAGCCCTACAGGGATAATGTCAGTCGTCTAGACCTGGACGAATCGACTGACCCACTTTCGATCCTTATCTTACTCATCATCAACAACAAAGGGCGTGGACGAACGACACCGCAAGGTTAATAGGCCTCGATGATGAAAGGGCTGGTACAACTTGACGAGGTGACTAAGCGTGAATTCAAGCCCAGCCTTCTCCGCAAAGAATATCATCATCAACACTACTTGCCAAAACGATGGATGTATCTACGCCAAAGTAACCCAATATTTCAGGCATAAATAAAGCACTACCCTATCAAGGGGGCCTAGTGCGAAAGGGTATAAGTATACGTTTAGGAATCCATCAGCAGGGTCCGTAATACCCTCATCCGGTGAAAGCGCCTACAACGCTACCCCCTCACCCATCCATAGTCTCTCCTCACTATCTCCAGATGTTCCTCTCTTATCGAAGACATAGTCTTCAGAGTAAACTCCCATGGATCCTGAGCACTGGAATGGAACTCTCCCCTCACTGTTGGGCAGGCCCTGAAGTAGCATTCATGACTATGGTGGAATTGGCAAACTGAAACAGGGTCCTACACCAACACTTTTGTGCTTAAGGTAATGAAGGACTCGATGCCAAGTCAGAAGGGTAGCTATCTAAAACAATAGGATCTTACAAAGAAGCAAGAGCCACCCCAGGTATATGTGGGAAATAACAACAATTCGTCTACCCAAGATAAGCCCCGAAAGGACAATGGCATCAGTACGGATCCCGAGGTTGTACCCGACCTCAAAGTTTTCCCTCAAGAAGAAAAATAGTCCTTTCGAGCTCCGTCCACAAGGGCTCAACCACAGGAAGTCACGTAAGTATTAATATCCCCTCCTCAGAATCCTGCCCACAACACCTTAAAAGGTTACCTACGTCAAGCTCAAAGTAAAAGCTCCGAGTGCCCAAAGTTGACTTTCACTTCGGTGCTCTATATCCACGAGGCTCGAAGGACCCGATGATCCAAGTTTACCGGACTGCTGCAGGCTTGATCCTGGGAACAACAATAAGCTTGGAAAGGAGCCATTTCTATCGATCAAAAGACGGAAAAAGTATTGACAATCGTCAACAGAGGCATACATTAAAAATCTCCGCAAACGCACAAGAGTATACAAGAACAAGGCAAAAATCAAAAGCAGAAGTAAAGAAGATGTCTTCATATTTCATAAATATTGGCTTATAACGACCCTCGGGGGGTCATTACATACAATTACAAAAGCCCTTAAAGGGTCCTTATACAGAAACAAAGAAACAAAGGGTATACACCCACAGTGAATACCTATGAACCAAGTCCATCCTTGAAGGTCTATCTCCGGTATCAACATCCTCGAGCGTCACCTCCTCGAGCTCGTATCCTCAGATGTAGCTCCTTCGACCACCATCTCCCCTAGGTTCCCAGCTCAATCCCGTGGGAAGTCCTCACTGAAGGAAAAGATTAAGAAGAGGAAAAGGAAGGGATGCAGAGGAGGCAGAGAAAGGAGACATAGCCCGCTGAAGCCAAAGGTTGAAGATTCAACGGGCCCCAGCCTCAACGACCGGTGGTGCCATTTTATCCCTCAGGAAATAAAAAAATCCAAGGGATGAAGTACCACACCAGGACAGGGGTAGGAGAGTGAGCAGTGGTACATAGTCCGAATGACTTTCTAAAAAAGGAGAGAATCGATTCCCCGTCTGTCATCATCTCGAGCCAAGAGGGACAGCCGTAGCAGATGTAACAACAACCGCATAAGCAACAGGAGGACATAGTCGCACTCAGCAAAAAGGAGCTTAGGCAAAGGGCCACGACACGGCCTCTTGGAATGATGCCAAACGACCTTGAGGCCGTAGACTACAAATATAGTGATCAACAATAGAGGAATATGGTAAGGAGAAAAGGGTGAATGAGTAGATAAAAGCACTTGGATAGAAAAATAATGCCAGGACGGCCCCATTTATAAGAGATAACAATACGGTCATCGAGGCCTTTGGAAGGCTGATCGGCGGACGCACTTACTGCATTCTTGAAGAACTGAATCGATGACGGTACTTTCACCTTGGAGAACGGGAATCGACAATGGATTAAATAATGTTGAAAACACAAGTCCATGGGATGTCCCGGTTATCTCAAAAACTCGTGCCATAGGTTGCGTCATCGGTATGACGTCATCATGAGAAGCCCGAGGAATCGGGTGTCATAGTTGTTTCCCATGAAATGCCCTAATTTCTTGTTATCAAGTCACTTCATAAGAATGTCTCGAGACCCTGAGGACGTGTAGTTGCGACCGAGTTCCCTCTCTCAAGACTCGTCGAGGTCTGACTCAAAGAAGACGAAGATCGAGGCTAGAGAAAAATGGGGAATTCCCCAGGCACACAGCTAAGTTTGACAGAGCCGGCCTATCTAGAGCCTGTGTCGAGGCGTCGCATCTAGCCATCCCATCACCATGCTTTTACAGTTAATGTAAGTTGTACTATAACAAGATTCCCCTCTTATATGTCACGGCCCCTTTTTCTCGTGAAATCGGGTTTATGACATTTGGTATGGGACAACCTGTTCCTTTTACGATTTGGGTTTTGCATTTTTGAAGAGTCGCCACCTAATGATTTAAGGTGCATTAGGACACCAATGGGGTTCAATTCTAAGTCATTTGAATAACCAGAGATAGGGTAAGGGCTTGAAGTTATCCCAAGGGGAAAATGTTAGGCACACCTC
Source organism: Nicotiana sylvestris (assembly GCF_000393655.2). Classification (NCBI taxonomy): domain Eukaryota; kingdom Viridiplantae; phylum Streptophyta; class Magnoliopsida; order Solanales; family Solanaceae; genus Nicotiana; species Nicotiana sylvestris. Next base: position 99,593,801 of record NC_091063.1, on the reverse strand, counting down.
AGGATCCACTAGTGTGGTTCCCGGCCAGACAATTATTGTGAATTTAGAAAATATATAAGTACGGGCTAAAATATTAGGGGATTTAAACACATAAAAAAAAGAACAATTAAAAGAAGAGTTAAAAAAAATAGTTTGCAAATAAAAGGAAAGGGGATCCTAGGTTTATATTTAATATGGATCACGTCAATGCAATACCCGGTAATCACTCCTCAAAAGAGGGGTTACACGTGGCATTAGCGCACCGGTCATCATATCCATATCTACCTGTCATACCCGATTAAGGTATTAAAGTGCGAATTGATCTCGACTAGTATTGCATGCTATTACTCGTCCCACTCACATCAGTCCCGGAGGCACTTAGGACTACTATTCCTAAAGGGTGGGATATTAGGCTGATTGGTTTCAAAGGATCAAAATCTAAGGCGACATACAAAATCACATGCTGCATGTTAGGGAAGCATATAAACAGATAAACACTCAAATATACTTCCTTGAACAAAAGCACATAACTAGCATGACTTGCACATACTTTTTAGGTCTGATTAAAATACTAAAGACGAGGGGTGTTTGATTATTGAAGCAGATTAGTTTATTACATAACTCAGATAAGAAGTCCGAATCAGGCCTGCCTGCTGGTTGTTAAAATTAACAAAGGCGGACTCAATTTTGCAGTCATTACTCTAAGGTTTGCCTAAGTATTTAGACGGGGTCATATAGGCATGATATCTACTTAACTCAGAAGATGGTAAAACAATGATAACTCAAAGAGAATTGTTTGAAATTCTATAGGCATGCTTGCTAAACCTCGTTAAAATAAGAGAATCAGATTATTAAAAAAAGATTCAGAATGGACGAATTTTAAATTAGACTAGTTTCAGGTTTTGCAGATGACAGTATCCACTATCACTGATTTTTACTCCTATGAACATGGTATCTAGGATTACTGATTTTAGACCCATGAAGACATAATTTCCGATTTTAAACCTTTGCGTACATAGTGTCTGAATAATGTCAAACCCCTATAGGCATAATATCTAGTAGACAATGGAAACAGGCGGGTTTTCACTTAGGAATTCCCATAAGCATGATTTCTATTCATTATGCTGATTTTTACAAGCGACTGGGTTATAGCCAATTGGGCCCTAAAAAAACAGGATATCTAAACGGTGACAAACATGTGAGATTTTAGATAATTCATATAGGCAGGTTATCCATATGTGAAGTTGAACAAGTTGGTCCTATAGACATGGTTTCTAAATTTGATGTGAATATGCAGAATTAAAAGCACTCCTATAGGCTTGTTTTCTACCCTTGAGCATGCATAATACCAAACCGTTTTCACTAGCCAGCCCCAAATGTTCATTACAAATTATTACAAACCAGGAATAATTTGTAATGAACTACCTCAAAATGCCATGGATCAGAAGCCTTTCTCAGACTTGAGTGTGTCAGAGCTCCCTAAGGGCCTCAATAGGACCCCGGGCAGTGCTCACACCCAAGTTACATAACAAGAATGGAGATAAGGGCAGTGTGGAAATGTCAGCCCTCATGTGTCCAAGTTTATAGGGAGTTCATGGGTCCCAAGGAAAGGCTCACATGAGGGGGCAAAACTTAAGTCTAAGAAGAGAGTAAAAGTGCAGAAACATAGTTTTAAGAGCTGAGGAAATAAAGGAGAAAGAAAGGGTGATGGGAGACAACCATTAACATTTCAGGGAGTCCATAACTTCACACAAAGGGGGGCAATGGATTGGGAATCTATTGTAAGTAGCTTATACACTTAAGTATGGGTTAACTTTGGGCATGTACAACAGTAGAAAGTGCTGACAAGATTGTAAATCAACCAGAACACACAATATATAAGAGAAACATGGAGGTTATGCTCTTAAGAGGATCAAGTTTGGGTCATGCACAACAATTTCCAATGTTGTCATGCCCCAAACCAACCACAAGAATTAAATAAATTGGGGTAGGAATTAAGAATTCACAAGTCATGATACATTGATTCAGAATAGGAGAAAGGAAATTACAGCATACTAAACAATGGTACTGGGCTAAATACAAACAGTAGGCAGACAAGAATGCAAGAAATAGTAAATAAGTATATCGTTGTTAGTGCAGAAAACTTAATTAGAACATACCAGAAAGAAATGCAAATGCAGAAAATAAGCAAGTTTCGCCACAACCTAGCCTTGGCTTTCAGCCGGCTAGGTAAGGTAGCAATATAATAGTAATAGAGAAAAGAGAGATCTGGTGGAGTGTGTGTTTGAACTCAAGTGTTTTTACCTTGTGTTCTTGTTTTTTGAAAGAAAAGAAGTACATGGTATTTATAGCTTTTTAAAAATGATTAAGAGAGGGTAATAAGCTACAAACATGGAAACAATCATGATTCAGAATCAATTATACAAGTGATTGCCTTTAATTAAGGGATCATTTTGCTTAACGGGTAGCGACAAGTTCAAAAATAAGGAAAGAAATCAATTTATAAGCAGGATGACAATTGCCATAAAAGAAGTAGTAAAACATTAAGTAAGCCATCGAGTCTAGGTACAGAGATACACTAATTTTGGAAAGAATTCTGCAAGGCAAAACATGAAAAGAAAATCAATTAACCCTAACAGTGGAGTGAAATCAGAATTTCACAAAGGAAAAGTTTGAAATCAGTCATAAGTTGAAGGTCAAACAAAGAAGGAAACTTAGAATATAAATAGGGTGCATAAACACTATACATGCGAGGCCGAGCCTGTTGGCAGAAGGAAATAACATACAATAGTAGCACAAATTCAATGGATAGCAACATTCGAAACATGATAGCCCAGTAGGTCAAGTAGTGAAGAAAACCTAGAATATCAAAGCATGTGAAGATCTCACAGTAGCAGGTGAAGAAAACCCCTCTTGAAAATTAGGGTTTCGAGCATAATCGATTTTTAGAAATGATAGAAAACCAGAGTCATAAGAATACCATAGCGAAATAAGAGAGTTTGAGATAAAGAACTTCAAAATCGAGTTATGCACTTAAACGAACAGCCTCAGACCCAAAACCATAGGATTTTCAACAATAGAAGAGTTTTTTTAAAAGAGGATAAACAAATAAATCGGACAGAAACTCAGGCAAACAAACATTCGTCTGATAAACAGTTATAAGAAATTATGGCTTTTAACATGCAATCTCAAGTAGAAGCAAGATATAGGGAAACCCATCAGAACATATCAAAAATCAGAAAAAAGTTTTGAAATAAACTAACAAGAACCCTAATTAGAAAAGATAAGGGGATTTTAAGGCAGAGATTTAAAAGAAACTTCGAGAAAAACGCTTAGCAATTCAGAGCAAACATAGATCTGAAACAGTTCTAAAAAAATCAAAAGAAGCTTAGAGGTTAGGGTTTCAGAAGAACCCAAGTGATGAGAAAGGCTTTGAAAACCATCGATCTATGCAGGAGAGTCAAGTGTATGACTTGAATAGCCATGCCTGACCAGAGAACAATCATGAATTGAAATCGAACAGGGTTTGGACCAAGCTCTTTCAAGATTTAGCCTTGAGACCATAAGAATCGAACACGTAGAAGCCATGGGGGGTTGATATAGGTCTCCGATGACCTTGGAAGCCATAGATTTGGGAGGTATTAGGGTTAGTTTAGGTGGCATCGGTGAGGGTTCATGAGGGATTGCAGAGAGAGTTGAGAGGGAAAGGGATTCAAGGGCGGCGTTTGGTGTGAAATGAGGTGGGGGTAAGGTGTCGTTTGATTGAAAAGGTTAGGTAGGGGATCCGGGTTGGATTATTTATATTGGGTAGGGGTTCGGGTTGAAATTGTAATTGGGTTGGAAAATTGGGGGCCTTTTTTGGGTTATAATTGAAACTCAATTTGGGCTATAATTGCAATGGCCACTTTTCCCTTTTAATTTTATAAAAAATAGTAAATTAATTCCTGAAAATAAATTGAAGGTACTAAAATGATTTGTAATATATAATTATCAATTTAAAAATAGTGGACTTAATCTTTTATAAATATAAAGACAATTAAATCTAAAAGAGGCTAATATTGCAATTATATGCAATTTTGTTTTTAAAATACTAAATAAATTTTTAAAAATATGCAAAAATTATATTAACTATATTTTAGTATAAATATGAGAATCCAATAAATTAACCACCAAGATTGATAACTTTGGGAATTATTATTGGGTTTTTTTATGAATAAAACAAAGGAATAAATTGGTTAAAAAAATTTAAAATTATTAAAATTAGTAAAACATTGGGACATACTTATATAAGCATATATATGCTAATTTGAAAGTATTTTTCATATAAAAAATATACTGGGAAAAATTGGATATCAACAGTTGCCTCTCTATACTTGAGAAGAATGAAGGAGTTATCGGGTAAAGATATGATGGCCAATTTTGACCAAGCAAAATTGTTTGAGAAATTAGGTCGCACCCTGGCTTCTGAGTTGCCTACATATCCCTGGTCATATAGGAATCAGGCCATATGTAGTTCGGAATTTGTTGGCGGGGTATGCCGATGGAGACTTTCGAGAACAGATGCAATATTCAGGACACGGGAATGGTTAAGATTGGACATGGCTGCAGGAACTGGAGCGGGATCGCTCCTACCGAGATGGTCGTTGCTTGCCGATTTACCTTCAAATAAGCAATACAAGCATATATTGTGCATAAATTTAAATATGTTACAATCTCCCGTCGGACCATGAGGATTGTCTTCGGACGGTTAGAATGACGTCCTTAGAACATGATGTCCTAGGCCATGAAGCGTATAATAACGGATTCACATGCCATGAAATGCTGCTCTCGGGCTATGCGGATGATGCCTCCGAACCATGACTCCTTTGAATAATGATATGCAAAAGATTAAAAGGGGTACTTAGGCGATAACATGGCATTCTCGGGCTATGAAAATGGTGCCTCCGAACAATGACTCCTTCGGGTGATTTGGCGATCTTTCAGCCAATGAGATGCAGTATTTGGCGAACTTTCAGCCATGCAAATGTAAATAAGGCGGTAATATTTTAGCCATGCAAATATAGATGAGGTGGTGATCTCTCAACTATGCAAATGTAGATAAGGTGGAGATATATCAGCCATGCAAATGTAGATGAAGTGGCGATCTTTCAGCCATGCAAATGTATATAAGGTAGCGATATTTCAGCCATGCAAATGTAGATGAGGTGGCGATCTTTCAACCACGCAAATGTAGATAAGGTGATGATCTTTCAGCCATGCAAGTGTAGATAGGGTGGTAATATTTCACCCATGCAGATGCAGATGGAGGTTGCGTTTAACCTCGGAAGGTAGATGGTAGCCTTATGCAATGCAAAAATGCAGATGGAGACAACATTTAGTCTCAGAAGGCAGAATGGTAGCCTTATGCAATGCAAAAATTCAGATGGAGACAACATTTAGTCTCGGTAGGCAGAATGATAGCCTTATGCAAGAAATAAAGTAGCAAACGGTAACACAACTTTCTTAGCTGATAGTGGATTGCGATATTGTTACTGCTGGGAACGTGGTGACACATGGAACGTCACCGGTATGCATGGATGGCAAATGTGAGTAAGCGCGACAGTTCTGAGAGTTGTATTCTTGAATGATGTTTGTCTCGTGGGTGTATTGTATGTATGATGCTTTCGTAATCCAAGTGCCTGCATCCAAAGAAAAATCGTGAGTTTTGTAAAGGGGGAAGGTTAGTTCGTATCCCTACTGGCTCCGCTTGACTTGCTCGTCTTCGATCTGGTAATACTATATGTATCATTAGGGTAGCGTTTCTAAATAAGGCAATTTCAATAATAAACATGCATGATTTGTAAAAATATAACACAGGTATATAATTAAGATAGTTTTTAGATGAATCAACGACTGTGACATAGTTCGAGACATTGCAACCTTTCTTGCTATGGAAGTTTGAGGGTCCTCCTCAAAAATTCTGCCCCAGTTTGATGGGTTAACATTTCTGACTGTTGCTCGTGTGGCGATCGGCTGAAATTACTTCGGAATTTTGAGGATCCTCCTCAAAATTCTGCCTAGCTTCCAATTTCAGGGGGAAATGAAACTTTTATTGAGTTGTGACCGAACCCATAGGGTTGCCTATATATCCCCTCTTAAATAGGAATCAGGTCACTTGTAGTTCAATTTTCACCATATAAGGGAAACATAAAGATTACACATAGTAACGCTTGTCTGCATCTGAGTTGATAGGTTTTGGCCAGACTTCTCCGTCCATTTCTGCAAGTGTGAGGGCTCCTCCTGTCTGAACCCGATGAACCATGTATGGACCCTGCTAGTTGGGAGAGAATTTCCCTTTGGCTTCATCTTGATGCGGAAAAACTTTCTTTAACACCAGCTACCCTGGTGTGAACTATCTCGGCTTGACTCTTTTGTTGAAGGCTCTGTACATTTTGTTATGATAGAGTTGACCATGGCAAACTGTGTTCATTCTCTTTCCATCTATAAGAGATAGTTGCTCATAACACCTTTTTACCCATTCTGCATCGTCAAGCTCAGCTTCATGTATGATCCTTAAGGAGGGAATTTCTACTTCGGTGGGAATGACGGCTTCTGTACCATAAACCAGCATATAGGGGGTTGCTCTGGTTGATGTTCGGACTGTGGTGCGATACCCCAATAAAGCAAATGATAACTTCTCGTGCCAATGTTTATGCTTTTCTACCATTTTCCTTAATATCTTCTTGATATTCTTGTTGGCGGCTTCTACATCTCCATTCATCAGAGGCTTATAGGTTGTAGAATTCTTGTGTTTGATCTTGAAAGTTCCACTCATAGCTTTCATCAAGTCACTGTTGAGGTTGGAGACATTATCTGTAATGATTGACTTTGGAATCCCGAATCGAAAAACAATGCGGTCGCGGACAAAGTCTGCCACGACTTTCTTAGTCAGTGCTTTGTAAGATGCTGCTTCGACCCATTTGGTGAAATAGTCAATTGCTACCAGGATAAATTTGTGCCCGTTGGAAGCAGCGGGCTCGATTGGTCCAATAAAATCCATTCCCTAAGCGGCGAACGACCATGGTGAGCTTGTTGCATTAAGCTCGTTTGGTGGTACCTTTATCATGTCAGCATGTATTTGACAGCGGTGGCATTTTCGGACATACTAGATGCAATCCGTTTCCATAGTCATCCAAAAGTAACCATCTCGGAGTATCTTTTTTCCTAAGACAAAGTCGTTCATATGCGGGCCGCAGGTCCCGGTGTGAATTTCCTTTAGTAACCTGGATGCTTCTTTTGAGTCGACACACCTTAGTAATCCCAAATCAGGAGTCCTCCTATACAGGATTGCTCTGCTGTAAAAGAAATTATTGGACAACCTCCGTAGCGTGCATTTCTGAGTAGGATTTGCAAGCTCTGGGTACTCTCATTTTGCCAAATATTCCTTGATATCATGAAACCAAGGTTTTCCGTCTGCTGCTTCTTCAACATGGGCACAATAAGCTGGCTGATCATGGATTTTCACTGGAATGGGATCAATGAAGTTTTTGTCAGGATGTTGTATCTTGGATAATAGGGTAGCCAATGCATCAGTGAACTCATTCTGGACTCTAGGAACATGTTTGAACTCCGTTTTCATGAATCTGTTCCTCAATTCCTGTACATGATGCAGATACGGGAGTATTTTGGAGTTCTTGGTCGCCCATTCTTCTCGGACCTAATGTATGAGTAGGTCTGAATCTCCAATAACTAAGGACTCTTGAATGTTCATATCAATGGCATCTTGAGCCCTAAGATGCAAGCTTCATATTAGGCCATGTTGTTGGTGCACGGGAACCTGAGTTCGGCAGACACCAGATAATGTTGACCGGTTCCCGATACTAGGACTGCTCCTATGCCAACTTCCTTGAAGTTTGCTGCTCCATCGAGAAACATTCTCCAACCATCATAGGATTCTGCAATGTTTTCTCCTATAAATGATACCTCCTCGTCAGGAAAATATGTTTTAGGGGTTCGTATTCTCCATCCACGGGGTTTTCAGCAAGGTGATCTGCTAGTGCATGTCCCTAGATTGCCTTATGAGTTACGTAGACAATGTCAAATTCACGCAACAGGATTTGCCACTTGGCTAGTTTGCTAGTGGGCATGGGCTTCTGAAAGATGTACTTCAAAGGATCCATCCTTGATATGAGATATGTGGCATAGGTACGGAAGTAATGCCTCAGCTTCTGAGCTACCCAAGTCAAAGCACAATAGGTGCGCTCTAATAGGGAATACCGGGCCTCGTACGGGGTGAACTTCTTACTGATGTAATATATGCCCTGCTCCTTCCTCCCTGTTTCATCATGCTGCCCCAGAACACAACCAAAAGCTCCATCTAATACTACGAGGTAGAGTAATAGGGATCTACCAAGCTCGAGCGGGACTAAGACTGGTGGTGTTGATAGGTATTCCTTGATTTTGTCGAAAGCCTTTTGGCAGTCATCAGTCCATTTGGTAATGGCGTCATTCTTCAACATCTTAAAGATTGGCTCACAAATAACTATAGACTGTGCTATGAACCGACTGATATAGTTAAGTCTCCACAAGAAACTCATCACATCGTTCTTGCACTTTGGTGATGGCAATTCTTGAATAGCTTTGACTTTTGACGGATCCAATTCTATTCCTCGGCGACTCATAATAAACCCAAGCAATTTCCCAGCGGGAACCCCAAATGCGCATTTTGCGAGGTTTAGTTTCAGGTTGTACCTTCGCAGTCTATTGAAGAACTTTCTCAAATCTTCCATGTGATCAGTGGCGCGCTTGGACTTGATGATGACATCATCTACATATACCTCAATCTCCTTGTATATCATATCATGGAAAATGGTGGTCATGGCCCTCATGTTGGTGGCCCCTGCATTCTTTAACCTAAACAACATCATCTTGTAACAATACATTCCCAACGGCATAATAAAAGTCGTTTTCTTAGCATCTTCTTCATCTATCCAGATCCGATGATAACCAACGAAACAATCTACAAATGATTGCAACTCATGCTTGGCGCAATTGTCGATTAGGATGTGTATGTTTGGCAAAGGGAAGTCATCTTTTGGACTGGCCCGATTAATATCACGGTAGTCGACACAGACTCTGACCTTCCCATCCTTCTTTGGTATAAGCACGATGTTGGCTAACCACGTCGGGTATTCTACTATCTTGAGAACCTTAGCTTTGACCTGCTTAGTGACTTCTTCCTTGATTTTCAAACTCATATAAGGCTTGAACTTTCTGAGTGTTTGCTTTACCGGAGGACATGTTGGATCGGTTGGCAGTTTGTGAGACACAATAGATGTACTCAGGCCAGTCATATCATCATACGACCAGACGAATATGTCCTTATATCCTCTTAGAAAATCTGTGTATTCCTTCTTTTCTGATGGTGAAAAGTGGACGCTAATTCATGTTTCTTTAACATTTTATGCATCTCCCATGTTAACAACTTCTATCTCGTCCGGGTTGGACTTAGGTCTGTTTTCAAAATTCTCAACTTCTTTAACAATCTCCTCCGGTATGTCATCTTCCTCTGAATCTATGTCCGTTTGTTGCGTTGTCTCATTGCATGTCACAGTCATTGGCTTATCAAGATAAGTAATAGTAATGATGTATAAGTAATGTAATAAGAGAAAAATAATAATGAGCGTTGATTCATAAGAAAAGTCAAAATTCTTTGATAAATTGCATAACTATTTTGGAACATTGGAGATCTTATTGCGGGAATTAAAATGCAAAAATAAAATCATTTAGTAAAATATAGACAGTGCATGATGCTTGTTTTAGCCTTGCTACCCCGAGGCTCGTCGGGCTCTGGTTTCATGATGGTCCAGTTATTGAGGCGTGCTCCTCTACTTACATCCTGTATGGAAGGGCCTTCCTCCCCCTTCTCATCGAGAATAACATAGCAGTCCATATTATTATCTTCTAGGAACAAGTTCTTAACCGCTGCCAGGGCTTCCTACTCATCAGACCCATAGATAATATCGGCCGGTTGGAAAGTCTGCTACAAATATGGTATTGGCTGCTCCAGCAGATAGTAGGGACCGTGCCATGGTGGCTATTTTTTTGTTGAATTCTTCCCAGGTGTACTCGTATCCCAGACCAAAAGTGGTGCCATATTTCTTGAGTTTTATGGGCTTAGTGATTCCTTGGAGGTTCTTGCCGAGCCCCTTGCAAGGTTGGTACCCACTCTAATTCAGTATACTCTCAATCTTGTTATCCCACCATTTATTTTTGTCAATAGCATTTACCCGTTCAATGTTATGGTAAGTCTCTCCATCCAGATTCCTTCTTCCTTCGATTGATGGGATGGTCTAGCGACTTTATATAGGGTTTCTACTGTCTCCATGAATGATCACCTCCTGGTGATTCCATTCAAACTTTACTGCCTGATGTTGTGTTGATTCTACAGCCCCAGCATCATGAATTCACGGCCGTCCCAACAGCAGATTATAATATGCCGGCACGTCCATCACTTGGAAATGAACATCGAACCAAGTTGGCCCCATTTGAAAGCATAGACTAATTTCCCCAATAGTGGACCTTTCAAAGTCGTCGAAGGCTTTCACGTTGATGGCTCTGTCCGTTATCTCGTGTAGTCCTTTTTCCAACTTCTTAAGTGTTACTAGTGGACAAATGTTGAGACCGGAACCTCCATCAATCAAGATTCTAGTGATAAAATTATCCTCGCATTGCACGGTGATGTGCAGTGCCTTGTTGTGACCCAACCATTCATGTGGCAGCTCATCCTCATGAAATGCAATTTATGACTATCCAATACCTGTCCTACCATGTTAGCCATTTCCCCATCAGTGATGTTGCTTGGCACATATGCTTCACTCAGCACCCTTAGCAGGGCATTCTTGTGTGCCTCGGAATTTTGTAGCAAAGAAAGTATGGAGATTTGCGCTCGTGTTTTGTTCAACTGGTCGATGATCGAGTATTCCTTGGCCTGTATATTTATACAAAGATTGTTTGGACCTGTCTCAATAATGGGTGGCCGGTTGGAGGCCTGCTTGCTTGACTCAGCCAGCTGTTTAGGGGTATAAACTCTACCAGTTCTCATCATACCTTGTGCGGCAATAGTTTCTTCGAACCTACCCTTGCCTTTCCTCCTTGCCTCGACTATAGTCCCACAGTATAGCCTTTGTATGGTATGGCGTCATGGTTGACATCTCTACTGGAATCGGCGTGGATATCTTTACTCCGAACGGAGCATGTGCCCTGGGTGGTAAAATTGCAACTTCAAACAGTGTGGGTGCATTTGCTGGAGTCACGAATTCGACCTCAATTGGTGTTGGTGTCTTTGCAGATGACGTTGTTTCAAACTCAAGTGGCACAGACATATTTACCTCGGCATCCCCAGAGGGATGAATCTGCACCACGATCGGATTAAGAGTAACTATTGGCTTCTTTTGGTCATCACCTTCTGTGATCAAACCGATCGATCCCTCGGGATCCCAATCATCCTCTATTTCAATCATGTGAACGCCTCCACTATTGTGGTTTGGTAGCGGGTTATTATGGACATTCGGAGCAGGTTACTTTGCCATGATAATTTTGTTGTTAATTAATGTTTGGATCTTGTCCTTCAAAGAACGACATTCCTCGATGGTGTGTCCCTTCATGCCGGAGTGGTATATACAGGATTTGTTTGTTTTAACCCACTGAGAAGGGTTCTCAGGAGTTGCAGCTGGGATGGGGGTGACATAACTAGTAGCGTTGAGTCTTTCGTACAACTGGTCAATAGGTTCAGCAATGGCTGTATATTGTTTCAGAGGTCTGCGGTCAAAATTTGGTCGAGGTCTAGGGAAGTTCTGGCATGCAGGAGGGGATTGATAGTGGGATGGTTGAGCATTGTAGGCTTGGTAAACATATGCGGATTGGGAATATCTGGGTGAAGTAGGCTGATATATGGGAGGTGGAGGTGATTGATAAGCGGGTGGCGGAGTTTGGTAAGATGGTAAGGGTGCTTGGTAGTTCGGGGTAGGCTGATATGTGAGTAGAGGCATTGGGTAGGTTTGGTATTTGATGGGAGATTTGGTTCTTTGTGCAACCATTATGGCCCCTACGTCCCTTTTCTTTGACACACCACCAGACTATAAGGCCTTATTTGTAGCTTTTAAGGTCTCGAATTTGTAACCATACCACTTTTGATGCCCTCTTCGATCATTTCACCCAGCTTGATAATGTTAGAAAATTTGTGGCTCTCAATCATCATTAGTCGTTCATAATACTGTGGGTCTTGAGATCGGATGAAGAATTTGTTCATTTGTTCCTCTTCTAAGGCAGGACTGACCATAGCAGCTTTGGACTACCAGCGAGTAGCATACTTGCGGAATGTTTCTGTGGGCTTCTTCTTTAGATTGTGAATATAGAACACGTCTGGCGCATTCTCTGTATTGAACATGAAACTGTCCACAAAGTCGGATGCCATGCCTACCCAATTTGACCACTTCTTTGGATCTTGGCTAATGTACCAAGACAAAGCATCTCCCTTCAAACTCCTCAATGAACAACTTTATGCGGATTCTTTCATCTTTCCCTACTGCAACCAGCTTGTCACAGTAAATTCTCAAATGGACCCTTGGATCCCACTGTACCATCAAAGCAGAGCCTACAATAACTTTTCAATCCAAGAAAAACCTAGATTTTCGCCTAGAAACACATTCGAGGCAAGTTCTAGACCATTCGCACGGGTACTTTGACTTGCAACAAAAAATCTCACTTCTGACACAATTGGATTGTTAAAGGGGATAGAGTTGAGGGCCCACAATAATCATATTCAAGACTAAAAATCACTAAGGGTTCAACTAAACCACTCGATGATTGCTCAAGTCAACACAAGAGTCTAAAGATCTCTAATTAGAGCTATTTCTTGCCGAGAACTTATTTTTAACCATAAGGCCATAGTTAAATGTTTTGGTACCAAGTGAAGCATGATTGACCCTTTTTATTTGTTAATACTGCTATTTTTACCTAAACATCAAAAAGGGACTCAAACCATTAATAAGGTTGTCACGCCATCCATCGTTGGGAAGAGCCACTCAGTTCACACAAAACCCACCTTTGGAAAGAACTATGGCTTTAAGAAAACCAAAGGATTATTTCTCACTTAAACATAGAAAGAAGCTACCAAATAAAAAAGAAGCTATTAAAGTAAATAAGAAGTTATACTACTAAGAAAAACAAACTGAAGAAGCTATGAAATAAACTACTGAAAGTAAGACAAATGAATATATAAACCGAGGGGAATAGAATATATACATCAGAAGAAAGGGAGGAATATATACATAATGAAAGAGAGAAAAAAAAAGTACTAAAGTTATACAGGCCAATGTCATATCAAACCAACCAAAATAGACCACCCCCTAAATAAGAATAAGCATTGTCCTTAATGCTTAACAAAAATTAGAATAAGGAAGGGTAGGGAGCGAAGAGAACTCCCTATGTAGTCTCAGTGTGCATGGTATTTGACCTGTGTACCATATGAATGGCTTTTTGGATATCAAATCTCCTCGGGTCCACCTTTGCATCCGTAAGGTATTCTGTGAGGGCGTTGGGATATGGATAAGAGCTTTCACTTTTTCGTACAACCACTGACATGATAGCACCTATATTGATTGGGTACCCGGCCATGATAGATGCCATCAGAACTGCTCGGGGTAGTGGAAGATTGTTCTCATTCCGGCTCGGGTCAATCCGGCTACACACAAAAGTTTGCCACCCTTTTGCTTCAAAATTCAGGGTAGCCCGTGCAATGGAAACCCCCTCTTTGATCCACGGTGGTGGAGGACCTGGAGCTGCCAAGATCTCTGCTAGCCAAGGACGAGCTGCATCACTCATTGAAAGCTTTTCCATGTACTGGATTGCCTCTACCTCCTAAAATCCCATGTAAGTGTTTAGAGTGCATTGATCAAATCGGACCTTCAAATTCCGCACTTTGTTCACTTTGGTACCTTTCTTGGTGTAAGTCACATTGGCATAAAATTCATGTATCAAGTGCTCATTGGCATCTATAACACTCTGGGTGAACCACATCCACCCCTTGTTCTCCCTGAACTACCTAAGGACATTTGGATTGTATTTATCCAAGTCCTTCACTAAGAATTGTCGCTCAAGTGTGAGTGATCTCTGGGGCTACCATTCTTTGAACTTTGTGAAGGCTATAAAGCTCACAAATCTATCTTCCCATATCTTTTTCTTCTTTGACCTCTCTAGGTCGCTGACTCTAGTGTTACCTCCTCTACCATCACCAGGAACATCATCATCTACTAGAATAGGTGTTGCAGGGGCATATAAGGAAGAAGGTTCTGAATCTTGGCTATCCTCTTCCGAACCCTCAGAAGAACTAGCAGAGAAGGAGGGTTCATCTCTCAATTGTAGTCTACCCAGAAACTGTTTTAGTTGAGATTGGGCATCAGATTTTGCTTGCACAGAGTTGCCCTGTAAGGCTTCCCTAGACATGAGATATTCACTAGATTCTGAAGGTTCAGGGACTCTGTTGGCAGTTGCCTTCTTGTTTATTGCTTTCTGTACTGAGAGTGGGAGGTTGCCCCTGCCTCGACCTCAGGAGGGTTCACCCCTCTCTTTAGAAGTATCACCTCTACCTCGTGATCAAACCATTGTCTGCAATACAAAGCACATAGGTCAGTTAAAGTCCAGAAGCAGTTATCAGTTGTAGAAAAGTAAGACAGTTCACAGAAGTGAAAGTGTGGACCGCACAATATTGAGTGCGGCCACAGACTGCCTTGTGCTGACTGTATAATTTTGAGTGCGGCCATAGACTGCCTTATGCCGATCGCACAATTTTGAGTGTGGCCGTATAAAACCAGGCTCAAACTACTGGTTCTCTGAAGTTTCAAAGTACGGTCGATGACATTTTTACGCAGGCCGCACAATTTTCTGTGGACCACACAATTTTGAGTGTGGTCCGCACATTACATGCTCAGTATTATGTCCAACTCAAAATCTAAGAACCACAAAATTTTGTGTGCGGCCGCACAATTATAAATCCTAAGGCACTGACTAAAGATTTTCAACGTTTTGCACAATGTAGACATGGTATTGGAAATTTAAACATGATACATGATTTACCCAGACCCTAATGAGTGCACATGATATTACCCACACAATTTTAATTACACATGAAGTGATGAAGAACATTTGATATTTTAGGCCTAAAAATAACTATACTGCTAAAAAACAAAAACTAAGAAAAATTGAAAAATCTAAGAATGAATTGAATATAGCAATGATTAAGGATGCAAGTAAGAATCTAGACTGATGAAATGAGTGTGGAGTGTGAAACAATTAGTGTGCATTGTGCTTTGATTAGGTCTCAAGATCTCAGAGTGTGTAAAGTTGTGAATAGTGCTATGATGACCTATTTATACGTTGATCGAATTAGGTAAAAAATGCAGCTGAGTGCGACTGCAGAATTTTGAGCACGGTTTGCACTCTTTACCTGACCCTAGTTGAAGCTCTGCGGTCCGCACAAAAGTGAGTATGGACCGCACAATTTCAAGTGTGGCTGTAGAATGGCCATTTTTTTGCTATTCCAAACTTCAGAGAGTTGCATTTTTGGGTCTCCGGTTGTGCGGCCGCAGATTCTTCTTTGTTGTAGCATACAAAATTGTGCAGTCTGCACTTTTTCAACACTTAGCCATTTTTCTGGGCACAGTCCCTACAAAGCACACTCATTCCTGCATACACTTCAAAACTAGTTAGCACAGAACAAAACCTATCTATTTACCGTGAAAATGGTAATAACAATTAAATTTGATTTAGTGGTTCTAAAAATACGAGATTTATTTTTATGCTAGTTGTTAGGCAGTTGTTGCTATGTGAAAGACTTAGAAATGAGATACAAGCTTAAAACGAGATGTTAACCAAACCAAATCGCTGCTAATCGGGGCCTCAAGCTTCCTTGTTCGAGGGCCTCAGGGTCGAGTCCGAAGCTCGGCTGAGGGCTATTGAAGGTGGTTGATGGGGAATAACGGTTATAGACAAATCAAAGGCGGATCTTTATGGAAAATAATAAGCAATAAATGAAGAACAATAGATAGAACACAATAAATACAAGAAATAAATGAGATAACGAGACCAAGATAAAGTGTTACAGAGCAGAAAGATATTCTTGTATATTTAGTATGGAGCAACAGATATTTACAAAAAATGACAAGGATACCCTTTATATAAGAGGGGGAATCCCAACATAGTACAAGTGCATTTATTACAAATATATGGAGATGGGACACCTAGTTAATGCCACGATATGGGCTCAGACTAGCCTGACAGATTTTGTCGGCTCTAGCTTCACGCATTGGGAACTCCCCACTCTCTTTCTGTGACCGTTGATCTCATACTGCCCTGAGGTCGAGCATCGATGGCCCTCGAGGGATGAACTCGACCGTGATTTCGAGCCTTTGAGATGTTATACCGATGGAAAATTGGACCCTCCAATTTTACTGCATACACTATCTAAAGAAGAAGAAAAAGATAAAGAAAAAGATACATGGGTTGCCTCCTAAGAAGCACCTGATTTAACATTGCAGCACGACACAGATTACCAATCATTTGAAATGAAGAACCGCCACCACGTGGCCATCATCAACTTTTCGAAGATTGTGCCTCACCTGGTGCCCATTGACCCTAAACACTTCATCATTATTATTTTTCAAGTCCAATGGTCTGAATGGTATCACACCAACAACTTCAAACGGGCCACTCCATGTTGACTTCAACTTTCCCGGAAACAACCGTAATAGGGAATTGAACAATAACACAAGATCACCTTATTTAAACTCCTTATTCCGAATGTACTTGTCATGGAGGTACTTCATCTTCTCCTTGTATAAGGATGAACTTGTATATGCATGGTACCAGAATTCATCTAGCTCATTCAATTGTGTCACCCTTAATTTGGCGGCAACATCCATTCAAGGTTCAACTTCTTCAAAGCCCACATGGCCTTATGCTCAAGTTCTACCGGAAGATGGCAAGCTTTCCCTAACACCTACCGGTATGGAGACATCCCGATTGGTGTTTTGTAAGTCGTCCTATAAGCCCATAAAGCATCATCAAGTTTTCTTGACCGATCCGTCCCATTGGCATTCACTGTCTTTGACAAAATACTCTTGATCTCCATATTGGATACTTCCACTTGACCACTTGCTTGAGGGTGATAGGGGGTCGAGACTTTGTGAGTGACACCATACTTGGTGAGCAAGGTATCAAAAGCCTCATTGCAGAAATGCGAACCTTCATCACTTATGATAGCCCTTGGAGTACCAACTCTTGTAAAGATGTTTTTTTTTTCAAAAATGTTACCACACTCCTCGCTTCATTGTTGGGCAAATCAATGACCTCAACCCATTTGGACACATAATCAACCATGACTAGAATATAAGTGTTTCCACAAGAGCTCACACAAGGACCCATGAAATCAACACCCCACACATCGAAAATGTTAATCTCCAAGATGGTGGTGAGGGGCATTTCATTTTTCTTTGAGATTCCCCCGGCCCTTTGGCATTCATCACAACGCTTGACAAGCTCACTAGCATCCTTGTAAAGAGTAGGCTAATAGAATCCACAACTCAACACTTTTGTCATTGTTCTAGCTCTGCCATGATGACCACCATATGGTGAAGAGTGGCAAGCCTTGAGAATTTGCACTTGTTCCTCCTCCGGTACACATTTCTGAATCACACCAACAATACAAATCTAGAAGAGGTACGTTTCATCCCATTAATAGTCGAGGCAATCCCATTTGAGCTTCTTCCTTTGGTTTGAAGAGAACTCATTTGGTACAATGTCACTCACAAGATAATTTGCTAAATCAGGGAACCATGGCATCTCGGTCATTGAAATTGCTAGAAGCTGCTCGTTGGGAAAGGAATCATTGATCTCAAGGCCGTCATGTGGCCTCCCCTCCTCCTAAAATTGAGACAAGTGGTCCGCCACTTGATTTTCACTACCTTTGCGGTTTTGGATCTCTCGATCGAACTCTTGCATAAAAGCACCCACCAGATTAACCTCACCTTTGAATCCTTCTTGCTCATTAAGTACCGAAGCACCGCATGATTAGTGTGGACAATCACCTTTGTACCCGTCAATTATAGGCGGAACTTCTCCATAGCAAAGACAATAGCAAGGAGTTCTTTTTCAGTCACCGTGTAATTGACTTGGGCGTCATTCATGGTTTTACTAGCATAGTAGACTTGATAAAAGATTTTGTTGATTTTTTGTCTCAAAACTTCTCCAATCGCCATATCACTTCCATCACACATGAGCTCAAAAGGCAAGCTCAAATCCGGTGAGGTGATAATAGGAGTAGTTGTCAATTTGAACTTAAGCAATTCAAATGCCTTCTGCAATCCTCATTGAAATGGAATTTGGCATCCTTCTCCAAAAGTTTACACAAAGGGGTTCACCATTTTGGAAAAATCCTTGATGAAATGACAATAAAACCCCGCATGACCCAAGAAACTCCTCACTCCCTTCACGGATGTAAGGGCAGAAGTTTAGAAATCACTGCTATTTTGGCCTTGTCGACCTCAATATCATTCTTTGAAATTTTATTGCCAAGGACAATGCCCTCATCGACCATAAAGTGACATTTCTCCCAATTCAATACTAAATTTGTTTCTTCACATCTTGTTAGGACCTTATCCAAATTTTTAAAGCAATCATCAAAAGAATTCCCGACCACGAAAAAGTCATCCATGAAGACCTCAAGAAAAATCCTCCACCATGTCGGTGAAGATAGTCATCATACACCGTTGAAAAGTCGTCGGTGCATTGCATAACCCAAACGGTATCCGTGAGAATGCAAAAGTACCATAGGGACATGTGAAAGTAGTCTTCTCTTGGTCCTCTGGAGCAATAAAAATTTGATTTTAGCCGGAATATCCATCAAGGAAACAATAGAAAGCACGGCCGGTCAACCTATCAAGCATTTGATCAAGGAAGGAAAGTGGAAAATGATCTTTTATTGTGACTTTGTGGAGCTTGCGGTAGTCCATACACACTCTCCATCCAGTCACCGTTCTTGTAGGAATCAACCCATTCTTTTCGTTGGTAACCACAGTCATGCCCCCTTTCTTTGGGACACATTACACTGGAGAAGTCCAAGAACTATTGAAAATGGGGTAAACAACCCCGGCATCCAACCACTTTATGATCTCCTTTTTGACCACCCCTTGCATTGCTTCATTTAGCCTCCTTTGATGTTCAATCGAGGGTTTGGCACCCTCCTCTAAAATAATCTTGTGCATGCAAAAGGCAGGGCTTATGCCCCGAATATCCACCAATGTCCATCCTATAGCTTTCTTCCTCTTTTGTAGCACCGCCAATATGGAGTCTACCTGCAAGTTAGTCAAACAAGAGGAAAGAATAACTGGTAAAGTAGAACAATGGCCAAGGAATTCATACCTAAGATACGGAGGCAATGGCTTTAACTCCAAAGTGGGAGGCTCCTCCATTGAGGGCTTTGTTAGAGGAGTCTTCCGGTTTTGAAAATCCAAGGATAACTTTCAGGGTTCATAAGTGTATGACCCCATTCCTTGCAATGTATTAACACATTCCACATAGCCTTATTTCTCTTTATCATTATCAAGGTTGAGAAAAATGGCTTCCAAAGTATCCTTAACATTCATTGTGGCACTAGCATCATCAATAATCGCATCGGTCACCAAATCCATGAACGAACAAACTTCATTGCTATTCGGTTGCCTCATAGATTTGCACACATGGAAGACCACCTTTTCATCATCCACCCCGAAGGTGAGCTCACCGGCTTCCACATCAACAAGAGCCTTCCCCGTAGTAAGGAAAGGTCTACCCAAGATAATAGTCACCTCACAGTCCACTTCAAAATCAAGAATCACAAAGTCTATCGGGAGGATGAACTTGTCAACACGAACCAACACATTCATCAATAATACTCAAAGGTCTCTTCATTGTATGATCTGCCATTTGTATCCTCATGGATGTGGGTCTTGGTTTCCCAACTTCCAAAGTTTTGAACACCGAATAGCGCATCAAGTTGATACTCCCCCCAAGATCACACAAAGCTTTGGCAAAGTCGGCACTTCCAATTGTACATGGGATTGTGAAAGCGCTCGGATCTTTCAATTTAGGAGCCATTGAGTGCACAATTTCACTCACTTGATGTGTCATCTTTATAGTCTCACAATTCATCGACCTCTTCTTTTTCACCAAGTCCTTTATGACTTTGCATAACCCGGCATTTGTTCCAAAGCCTCAACCAACGGCACATTAATAGAAAAACTCTTCATCATGTCAATGAACTTTTTAAATTGGTTCTCACCATTTTGCTTGTCAAGCCTTTGAGATATGGAGGAGGAGGCCTTGGCATTGGTGATATAGACTTTGGCACTACCGGTTCCGGTATGTCAACAATATGCTCCCTAGACGGGTTCACTTCTTCTTAAATCTCCTCCACATTGTCTTCAATATCAATTCTCACCTCATCATTTGCTTGCACTTTATTGCTTGGCATCTCATCTTCTTGTACCAATTGTTCATCATCCACAATTTTCTTTTGACTTGAGGTGGTTGCATCCCCACATTTTCCACTCTTTGTAGTCACGGCCATGGCATGTCCCGTGTTGTTTCCACCCTTCAGGTTCACCACCGTATCACTTGTAGTGCCCCCTTAGGATGAGTGTTCAAACATTGCGAGATTTGGCCTAATTGAATTTCCAAATTGCAAATTGAAGTGTGAAAGGCTAATTGAGCGTCAGAGTCGGCATTCTTCTCCATCATTTGTTTAAACATGTTCCCAATTCGTCCCATCTCATTGTTGGAAGAGCTTGGACCTTGAGAAGGATAAGGAGGCGGGTTGCTCGGTTGTTGAAACATCGGGGGACTTTGAAAGCCCGACCCCCGGTTGTTGTTGTTGTTCCACCCTCCTTGGTTGTTACCTCCCCAATAGCCTTGATTATTGCCAGTCCAATTGCCTTGGTTATTTTGACCATTCCAATTTCATTGATTGTTTTGATTGTTCCAATTCCCTTGGATGTTTTGATTGTTCCAACTACCTTGATTGCTTGAATTCCAATTTCCTTGATTTCCTTATGGTCGCCATTGTTGTTGATTTAGGACTTGATTGTTGTTTCTTTGTCCTTGTAAGTTGTTCACATATTGTACTTCCTCCTCTTGCTCATTGTGTTGTCCATCTTGAGCAAATCCACTATCATCTTGCACATAATTTTCAACCCGATTTTGCACTTAAGGACCCTTTTGCCTTCTCTTGTTTACCATCATACTAATCCCTTCATTGCATTTACATTCTTGGGACCTTGCACTTGTTGGAGTTGAGCTTTGGCTAGTTGATTCATTGTGGTGGTCAACTTGGCAAGTGTTTGACCATGATCATGTAATTCTTAATGCAAGTGAATCACATTTGGATCGCCTTGAGGAACGTTTTCTCTACTTTGCCATGCCGATGAAGTACCCGCCATTTTATCAAGAATCTCACAATCTTCCGCATACGGTGTTGTCATGAAATTTCCACCGGCAAGTTGGTTGACCATACATTGATTGGTAGTATTGATCCCTCTATAGAAAGTTTGTTGAATCATAGCCTCCGTCATGTAATTGTTCGGGCAATCCTTCACCATATTACGGTATCTTTCCCATATCTAATGCAAAGGCTCATTGTGTTCTTGTTTGAAAGCTAGAATCTCATCCCTAAGCGTTGCCATATGCCCGGGAGAAAAGAACTTGGAAATGCATTTCTCGGCCAATTCATCCCATGTATGGATAGAATGATTTGGCAACCTCTCTAACCAATCCAAAGCCTTCCCCCGTAGAGAGAAAGGGAATAGCCTCAATCTTAAAGCATCCTCGGAGATGTTTGTTTGTTTACTCCCCCATCAAGTTTCAACAAACCCTTTCAAGTGCTTATATGCATTTTGATTCGGAGCCCCGGTGAAGAATACCCGTTGTTCCAACAACGCAAGCATAACATTTGTGATTTGAAAATTTTCTGCCCTAATGCGGGGCGGGACTAGGGCACTTGCGTACCCTTAATTTGGAAACACCTGGTGTGCCAACGCTCTTGGAGGAGGTGGGGGTGGAACGGGAACGTGTCTTGAGGTGGTCGGCCTCGTCTATTTGATTGAGGTTCAAGAGGAACCTCATCAACTTGGTCATCATCCCCGTCATCCCCCAATGACATGTTTCCAAGAGGATCATTGTTGTTGATAGCCATTGTATCACCTACAATTATTTCACAACAAGATTAGTAACTTGGAAGGAAAGGAAGACAAATCACACACAAAACCAAATATATAGCTAAATTCATTTTTACTCCTCGGCAACGACGCCAAAAATTGATGTCGTCCAATTTCACACCTCAAATTGGGATTGTGAATCGGTAGATGCAATTATAATTACCCAACTAGGAGTTGGGATCGATTCCATAGGGAGCGTAGATGTGATTAGTGGTATATATTTTGACTAAGCGCATAAGTTGTCTAAGTTGCACTTCCACAAACTTTGTTTTGATTCTACTTCTAAATTATGCTATGGTTTGCAAATATAAAATGTGAAACTAGAGAATAATATTTTTGTGGTTGTTTTTCAAATATGTAAAAGGTCTAGATCTATGACTTCCACCTAGGTGGTTGCCTAACGGGTTGTGGGATTTGGAGCGAGTTTCGTTGGTCGGGGCGTAATATAGCAATCAACACATAACTACCCACTCAATATCTCTCGGTAATAGAGTGGTTTTACCCAATTTGGCTTTCTCAAGTCCAAATGGGTAATTTACAAAACATTTGATAGATGCTCAAGTCGGCTTTTACTATCTCTAGATTCAACCCTTTAGTTGGGACTATCACTTTCTTGAGTTCGCCCCAGTTTCTTGTTAGCCAAGTTTTCCTAGACTCAATCTCTCTTTCTCAAGTAGAGCCTAAGTCAAATAGGCTTGAATAAATGTTTGGAACCATTAATTATACAATTAAAGCAAGAACTAGGCTAAATATTACACACCCAACCATAAACAAGCCCTAAATCAAACACTCATTAGGTACCCACACTAGGGTAGGGTCAAAACCCTAGCTAGAAATTTAGCTACTCATAGATAAAAATAAAGAAATTAAAAAAAAATGCTAATAAACTCATATTGCAAGATTAAAAGACAATAATCTAATGTTTAATCACTAAGTAAGATAAAGTTACTAAAACCAGTAAAGCAAAAAATAGCTACAAACTTTCAGAGGTTCAAACTTAACCTAAATTTGACAAAAAGAACTAGTTATACCCAGCTGAAATTATCAGACAAAATTGCTCCTGCGGAGGTTCTGCAGCCGCACAATTCTATGTGTGGTCTGCACTTTGAAGCTGGTTTGACATGATGGACTTCTGCGGCCGCACAATTCTGGGTTGCGGCTGCACTTCTTCAGATTCCACGGACCGCACATTTTTTAGTGCGCCGCACTCTTGAACTTGATCTTGACATGAGAGACTTCTGCGGACCGCACATTTCTGAGTGCGGCCGCACAATAATGGTGCGCTCCGCATTCTTCATGGACCCATAATCCCATCTCTCGTAACCTCATCTTCTGCGGCCGCACAATAATTGTGCGGTCTGCGCTTTGCAAAGGAAATCTGTTAGAGGTTTCTTCTTGGTCTGTAGTCTCACTTAATATTGTGCGGTCCGCATTTTACTCTTTTTGCTTTGTTTTAGTCCTTGTCCAAAATTACTCCTTTTTTAGTTGATTTTCATCTCTTTGACTCATTCCAACACTCCTGCAAGTAAGCGCATTTTAGCAGTTTTTGGGAATACCTTGAACTAAAACGAAAGATAAAGAGTGCAAATAAGTAGTCAAAATTCCTACTTATCAGTGATAATCAAAACCGAGTCAAAAATACTTACCTCGATCCAAATCATGAAAATCGCCTCAAGAATTGCCCAAATCCGAGGTCTCAATCTCAAATTCTGATAAAAATAACTCAACCCTCAAATATATAGAATCTACCCAGGGATATCGCATCTGCGACTAAAATATCTACTTTTGCAAAACCGCACATGCGGCCATGACCCCACATCTGTGAGATGCCTCACCTTAGCCCCCTGTCGCTTCTATGACAACAAGTGAGCTTTGTCACACCTCCTTTTTGCGCGCCCTGCCCCGAAGGGTTAAATGCGCGGGTGGAGTTTTTTCCAATTTAAGTGACAATATTCGAAATGGGATTATTTATTTAATTCAGAGTCGCCACTTGGGAAAGGTTTGGCTTTTGGTGTCCCAAGTCACCGGTTTATCTTGAATCCCAAATCGAGGAAATTTTCGACTTTTCCAAATGAAGTCTGCGAACCAGAAATTCTAAGTAAGGAATTCTGTTGACCCGAGGGAAGGTGTTAGGCACCCTCGAATCCCGTGGTTCTAGCACGGTCGCTTAAATTGTTATAATGGCTAGATATCTAATTTAAATATATGTTATGACTTACGTGCTTTTATTAAGTTTAAACCGCTTTTATTATTATCATTTATTTTTATAGAATTGCAACGTCATGAAAATGCATCTCGAACTACGTCACAATCAATGCACCCGTGGTCGTCGACACATTCTGACTCCGTTGAGATTTGGATTTGGGTCACATCAATGCGCACCCGAATTTAAGAATATAATTTACTTAAACCGTGCCTAAAGAGTCTAACGCGTTATTATATGGTGGAAAGCCATGAGATTCACTAAACGGCCTAGCCTGAATTCTAAATATTATGATTATTTATTGAGGGCCCCGCAATTTGCATTTTTATTTGGCGAGGCTCGTCTCTATTTTAGAAAGGATATCCTAAAGTGGCTACATTTCTAATGCATTTGTCCCTAAAACTAAAAGAAAAGGGACATGCTAATTTAACTATATGCTTTTGCCTAATCCGGATTCTTATCAATTTCTGATTAATTATTTACAAAGTGGAGGGATGTCATAACTTGTGAAACATACTTTAATTGGACAAAGAAATTACATTCGAGATTGACCCAATGTTATACTTGCGTCCAAACGTTTCTTGAATTGAATTTAACTAGACTTATTGAGGCTGAATTTAAGGGAATTAACTACTATGTCTCATTACTTGCGGGGATTCGAACGCGCTTCTATATGCTGCCTAGGCGGGTTATGATAAAGGAAAACTAAAAATAAACAAGGAACATTTGTGTAAGGTGGAAATATTCTATTCTATGCATGTCATTAGTTAAACGGGAATCCAGTCAAAAAATCTATACCAATTCTCCATGCCTTCTATATATTGTACCATTACATCTTGTACTGGCAAACAACTATAAACTAAGATGCAAGAGGCTAAAACTTGATTAAGTATTATCTAACTAATCTTTCATTACTGAATCACACTAATCAATTTATACAACAGAAGTCAATATACCACAAGCATTACAAAACAGACATCTAAATTTTCTTCAAGAACTCCTTTCATTTCATGCTTTTGAACTGTTACAGTTAACACCAAAGTGGGATTTGAAATGTGTACCTGGAAACACTGAAAATGCAAAGGAGAAGAGGAAGAAGATGGGGAAATCAGCAGCAGCAGGAAACAGAATTAACAGTAGCAGCAGGACATAGAATAGCAGCAGCAACAGGGACAGAATAGCAGCAGCAACAAACACACGAAATAATTGAAGTGGGATCAAGACCTCAACTGGGAATACTCAACTAGACCAAGTCTTCGAGTAAAACAACAACAATCAAGCATACTCAGCTGGGATTTGGAAGAAATCAATGTTGCACAAACAGGTCAAGACTAGTGAAATCAAGACAGCAATCAAAAGATGTAATTTCTGATCCTGCCTGTCTGTGTCATCAAAGAGAATTCTTTTCCAGTTTTCTGTTTTCCTCACTTTAATTCTCAAAATGTTCTCTCCTCAAATCACTCTGTTCTTGTCAATGTCTGTTTCTATGTGTGTGTGTGCAGAAATTCCTCACAGTCCTCCAGTCTCTGCCTTATCTCTGTATGTCCCCCCCCTTTTATAAGCCTTCCATTACCCCTTTTACAGCCTGATAAGTTAAAAGAAAACCCTTCCCATGTGCCATCTTCTTTTCAGTTCTACTTTAGCTATTTAAGTATTAACCCCCATCAACATTCCCTGGTAGATTTACCCTTTAAAAGGTTTAATACTTCTTAAACTAAAGCAAAGTATGGGCAGTAGAATATATCTGACAAGCATATGCTGTCAAACCATTTTTAAATCAAAAGCCCTTTTATGCAGGAAACAGGCTGTGCACAATGCACATGCTGTGCACAAGTGCACATGCCATCAACTCAGATTTCAATTACAGACCAAGCCTTAGGTTTCTGAAATCATATTAACAACTATAAGTAACTGAACTTGGTTCTTAATTGATTCAGGCAATGTTCAACAGAAGCAAATCGATTTATTTTTGTTCAGACAGTTGAAACTAATTGACGACACATGTCGACTCGACTATATTAGTTATAACACATACAATCGTAGCCAAAAATCCGACATTTAACAGTATCACACAAGGTTCGCATTATATTGACTGAGCAGAATTGTGCTTCGAGGAATCAGTTAATCAGTACAAATTTGGAATTCAACTAATTGCACAACAAATACATACATACACACTATCAGGACAAGTAGAAAAAGACACTCAATCAAACAACAAAGGTTCAGGCAAAGTGGACAGGACACAGTTAATAGAAACTCAAAACAAAACAGACTTCAACAATCATGAACAGCTTTTAAAACAAATCACACGGACTAAAACAAGTAAAGGAAAGAAAACAAACTCACCTTAAAACTCGAAAAATCAAAAGTCTTGAACTCGGATTTGGACAGACCTTTCTTAAGGCTGAACGGGCTTTAATCGAAGTGTTTCTCAGGTGAGAAACACTTCGATTAAGGTCCATTAGACCTTAATCCTTTGGTTTGAACAAAACAACGGACCAGTGACGAGGAACCCTAAGGTTCGAAAACTAGATCCGGGATTCATGCTTCCCTGGTCAGATTCGGACCAAACCAAGTATGGTTTGGTCACGAGGGGGGTCTGGGGAGTGTCTGGTATGAATTTAAGGCAGATCGGTGTAGATTAGGTTCCGACTCGAATCTTCAAATGAAGATTCGAGAAGGTGGGATAGGATTCGAGGTGTGTGGTTGGTAGATTTGGGTTCAGGACGGCACGGGGGTTCTATGGTGTTAAGGGTAGGGTCACCGGCGTCCATGCCGCCGGCTTTCATGATGAAGGATACAGGGGCGGCTCTAGGGTTTGATGGGGAAGATGGTGAAGACGGGAGCTGGGGTATCAGATGGGGGGCAGGGTAAGGTTAAAGGGCTTATATATGGAATGGGTGGGTTGATCTCAGCCGTTGGATCAACTGAAATCAATGGCTTGGATCTAAGGGCTTAGGGGAAACGGTGTCATTTCAACTAAAGGGGGTTTGGGTTGGTCCGGGTGGAACGGGTCGGGTTTTGTTCGTGGGTATGGGAAATGTGATCTTGGCCGTTGATCAATCTGAGATCAACGGCCCAGATCAGGCTGGATTAAAACGGCGTCGTTTGGACACCCTGGGTATCAACTCGGACTGGACCGGGCAGGCCTAGTTTGGGCATTGTTTGTTTGGGCCAATTTTAACAAATTGGCCCAAATCCGGAAAAATGAAAGGCCTCTTTTTTTCTTTTTTTTTATTATAAAAATACAAAACTAAGTAAAAATCAAATTAAAATAAACACTTAATACAATTATTTGCACACACATCAAAATAATTCAAAACAGGTAAAAATCAAACAAAACAAAATCACGGACAAAGATGTCTGTTTATGCTTTTCTATTTAACAACCATGTTACGGTTCAGATTATGCATGACACGTACATTTTTTGTATTTTGTTTTAATAAAGTAAAAATGGGCCAAAGTCATAAACAATTAACGAAGTGCCATGTAAAAATCCCAAAATTGTACAACGGGATCAATTGTTGTTATTTTTATTTCTTTTGGAGCGATTGTCTCGTGAAGCAAAAATCACGTGCTCACAAGCTTCTGAGCTTAGGAACCGCTCCCGCGGACGTGCAGATGTGCCTAGAACTCTGCATATGCGGACAAACCAAACATTCAATATTCTTTGCAAGTACGATCAGACAAGCACTTTTGCAACCCCCCCCCCCCCCGCGCGCATTTGTGCAACACTAGAAATAGACCTGTCAAAACACTTTTAAATGTTCTGAATCCACCTCGAAACTTACCCGATCCCTTCGGGACCCAGTTCGAACATGCCAGCAAGTCCCAAAACATAACACGAACCTATTCGAGGCCTCAAATCCACAAAACAATATCATGATGAATCGCACCTCAATTCAAGCTTAAGGAACTATTTCGAATTTTCAAATTCCAAACTTACTCCGAACAAGTCTAAACAACTCGAAATCACCTTAAATTTTGCACAAAGTTTCAAATGACATAACGAACCTATTCCAACTCCTCGAACAATAATATGAACCCAACAAAATCGAAGTTAACTTCCGATAAAACCTATGAACTTTCCAAACCTTTAAATTGGCAACTTTCGCCAATTAGCGTTGAAACTTTATAGAAACATCCCAAACGAATTCGGGCATATGCCCAAATCCAAAATCACTATCCGAACCTAACGGTACCATCAAAACCCTGATCCAAGGTCAAATACACAAAAGTCAAACTTGGTCAACTCTTCCAACTTAAAGCTTCAAATTGAAATTTGTTCCTCCAAATCAATACTGAACTACTCAAAAATCAAAACCGACCATACACGTAAGTCATAATACATCATATAAAGCTACTCATGAACTCAATCCACCAAATGAAAATGCAGATGCTCAAAACTACTAGTCGGAAGTGAATAACTTTTTATTCTTTAGTACTTTTTTGAATAGGTGTTTTCAGGGTAAATATTCATCCGACTGAATTTCAGAGCTTATTATCGAGGAATCTGGGGTTCTAGTGAGATTGAAGGAGATTGGTTCTTTGTAGAGAGTGGCGATGTTTCCATTACCTAGCAGAGTGTGGGGGGAGGGGGGCTAGTTAGTAAAAATGTAGCGTCACAGACTCTCTATCTCTATATATCTTTCCTTAAGCCACAACGTTTATTGATATTGGGCCGCTATTGAAGTTATACCCACATTACATAAAAAATTACAGAATTTATCCACCGCGATCTGTAGTAGCTTTTTCTCTACAATGCAACTGCAAAAATCAAATCTTAAGTTCTTTTATCTTTCAAATGCAACTTTAGAAAATTCGAATCTTAAGTAGTTCTATCTATTTAATGCAACTTCAGAAAATCATATCTTAAGTTCTTCTATCTTTCAAATGCAACTTCAGAAAATTTGAATATTAAGAAGTTCTATCTCTTTAATGCAACTTCGTAAATTAAATCTTAAGTCTTCTACGAGCATGTTTGGATTGGCTTAAAAGTGGCTTTTTAACAGAAATAGCTTTTAATCGAAAAAGCAATAGTTGGGGTTACCCAGCTTACTTGCTTTTGGCTTGTTTTAAGCAGTTTTTAACTTATTTAAGCATTGTTTAAATTTGTAAAATACTAACAACAACAACATACCCAGTATAATCATATAAGTGAAGTCTGGGGAGGGTAGTGTGTATACAGACCTTACCCCTACATGGCGAGGTAGAGAGGCTATTTCTGATAGACCCTTAGCTCAAGAAAAGGTAAAAAGAGAGAGAAGAGAAGAAGACGAAGAAGAAAGAGAAAGAAGAGAGAAAGAAAAGGGAGACAAAGAACGATAAGGAAGAGGGGAAAACGATGACAACAACAACAATAACAACAACAACAATAAAACAATAAGTAAAAGAGAAAGTAGCATCAAATAGTAATAAACTGGAAAATACGATACAATAAGCAAATACTAGAGGTCAAAGAATACGGGAAAAAACAAGAAAGCTACTTATAATACTAAAAAGGAATGAGAACTCTCAACTACCTACTAGCCTACTACCCTAATCCTCGACCTCCATACCCTTCTATCCTGAGTCATGTCCTCAGTGAGCTGAAGTAGCGTCATGTCCTGCCTAATCACCTCTCCCCAATATTTCGGCCTACCTCTACCCCTTATCAGCCCCGCTACGACCAGCCTCTCACACCTCCTAACATGAGCTTCCGTACTCCTCCTCTATACGTGCCCGAACCATCTCAAACTCAACTCTCGCATCTTGTCCTCTACGGGACCACTCCCACTTTGTCCCTAATAACTTCATTCGTAATTGTATCTCTCGTGGTATGCCCACACATCCATCTCAGCATCCTCATTTATGCTACTTTCATACTCTGAACATGGGAGTTCTTGACTGGCCAACACTCAGCCCCATACAACATAGTAGGTCTAACCACCACTCTATAGAACTTACCTTTAAGTCTTGCTGGCACCTTTTTATCACACAAAACACCGGATGCAAGCCTTCATTTCATCAACCCCGTACCAATACGGTGGGAGACCTCATCATCAATCCCCTCATTACCTTGGATTATAGACCTGAGATACTTGAAACTACCCCTCCTCGGATGACTTGGGTATCAAGCTTCACATCTATATCCGCTTCATGAGTCTTGTCATTGAACTTACACTCCAAGTATTCTATTTTAGTCCTGCTCAACTTGAAACCTTTAGACTCTAGGATCAGTATCCAGACCTCCAACCTCGCGTTAACCCTATCTCTAGTCTTATCAATCATCACTATGTCATTGGTAAATAATATGCACCATGGCACCTCCCCTTGAATGTGCCGTGTCAGCACATATATTGCCAGAGCAAATAGGAACGGGCTAAGAGCCGATCCCTGGTACAACCCCATCACTACTGGAAAGTGATCTGTGTCACCTCCTATTGTCCTCACCCGAGTCTTAGCACCATCATACATGTCCTTGATTATCATAATGTATACTACCGGAACGCCGCTAACCTTCAAACATCTCCACAGATCCTCCCCCGTGATTTTATTGTATGCCTTTTCTAGGTCTATAAACACCATGTGTAAGTCTTTCTTTCTCTCCCTATACTGCTCTACCAATCTCCTCACCGGATGAATGGCTTCCGTAGTCGATCGCCCCGGCATGAATTCAAACTGATTCTCGAAAATAGACACAACTTAAAAGCTAAAAAGAGCTTAAAAGTTGATTTGACCAACTTAAAAAGCCAATCCAAACACCCTCTATATTTCAAACAATTTCAGAAACTTTGAATCTTAAGTAGTTCTATCTCTTCAATGCAACTTCAGAAATCGAATCTTAGGTTCTGAAACATAAACTTGTTCTTCGAATTTCAATAATCCGACACACGATTCAATTCTCTCTACTTCAAATGAGCTCAAATTTGAAACATAACTTTCAAATATCACAAAGAACAAATCCCGCTTATCAAATTATCATAACAACAACAAGTCTAACAAACTCATTTTGCAACTAAGAAGAAGAAAAAGCCCTAAGCACAACCTAAAAAGGTATTTTGCAACTAAGAAGAAGAAGAAATCAAACGGCTCCTAGGTATATGGAACATGAATACAGTGGAAAAAAAGTAGCAGCGAAGCTCCTGGATACATGTAGCATGAATACAGAGAAAAAAAAGCAGCAACAAAGCAGAAGAGAAAAGCATGGATATTTTAAGTTATCTAAAAGTTGAGTATCAAGTAAACTTTTTTTTAAAAGTGGATACATAATTATCAAAAAAAAAGTGAATACATGTTAAATATAGGTAACCAAATTGCGCTCCCCATGAAATTTTACAACCTCAAGGCGCAAACTATAACTAGATGCCATAAGTTTACACTAATACTTGGTTCTTAAAAGTAGCTTTCTATGTATCCAAGGTTGTAATCTAAGGTTTGATGACGTGAGGAAAGAACATATGGTAAACCAAAGTTCATATCACAACTGAAATAAAAAATAGTTTAGTTCAATCTATGTAAACCATTGTAGGCACTGGATTCATGTGTGAGCCCTTTGGAAAAATTGAGGTAAGCCGACTTGGCTCGAACAAAATGATTACAGAAAATTAGCTCTCTGAAATCCTTGCACATAACACTTGACATAATTTTGAATTCACAAGGGAAAAAAGTTGAAATCCCTTATGTATGACTTAGCTATACCATAAAATATAATGCACAACACTTGTAAGACACTAAGGGGTTATTTAGTAGGGTACATAAGAATAATGTTGAATAAGGTATATTAGTAATGCTTGCATTAGTTATGTTGGCATTAGTTATGCCGACATATTTCTTATCCATTGTTTGGTTTGATGTATTAAAGCATAGCACAATTTCTAAATGAATTGTTTGCTTATAAAAATGCCCTCAAAACCAGTCCATCACTCTATCTTTTTAAAGAAACATATGTTGAGGAATGTTTTTATATAAAAAAAAATTTAAAAAATTATTTGATTTGTCTACCTATATTGTAGTATAGAATTGGTATTAATTTATAAAAAAAAATACTAAGTATTTATTTAGTTACTAGGGATATAATTTTATTTCTCACTATTTGGATTATTACAAACTTACATTAATATAATAACATATTTTAATTAAGCATAAATTTTGAAGGACAATTTTGTCTTTAACTAAGCTAATGCATGCATCAAAACTCATTGCGTTGTTAATATCATGGTTTTCTATGCATTAGTTATGCATAGGATAATGCCAAATAGAGTGTATAACTAATGCTTGCATAACTAATGCATATATTCAAAATGTGTACCGAACAAGGTACTATTAATAGGGGGAAAGACAGGAGTACCTATAAAAGTGAAAATATTTACCCTGCTCTACCCATAAAAGAATTCTACCCACTAAATAATTACCATCCCCTACCCATTTAATAAACAAATGGGTATATCAAAATAACTACCTCACGCTTAATGCCTTGCCTATAAAAACCCAAAAGCTTCTCAAAATTTCAGAAATAAGCGCACAAAATTGAGATTTCCACCGACATCCCTTAATTTGAAGATCTCTAAGTGTGAAAGAACATATCGAAGATGCTGATTCGCATCTTGTTTTCGGATTTTGATTTCGCTGGCAAAGCAGAATGTCAAAAATTATAAGTATTACATAAGTTTAGCACTCAAACTTCTGAATTTTTAACTGAAAATTCTAATCTCGATTTGAAGATCTAGAGATTTGATTTCGAAAAATCTGTTGTTGAAATTCAATATTTGACATCAATACTGTTGAAATTTGCATTGTTGAGATTCAATTTTGGACATAAAAGTGACTATAACTTCAGAATCGTGGAAAATATACCAATTCTGCTGCAAACGGGATGATAACAATAATTTCATAAATTTTCATGTTGATGCAATTCTAATAAAGACCTATTGGAAATTTGAACAACTTATCAGAGAAATTGTAAAGCAACTGCAAAAGGACAGTAACACAATAGTTATTCAGTATGCTATTGCTCAAGGATATCTACCAATTATAATTTGCAGTGATATGAGTGTTAGTGTTTACATGGAATTAAAAAAATCAAGTTCAGGGATGACAACACTTCCCCTATGTGTGTCGTTTGCTAAAAATACTATAGCTTCAAGCACCTCCAGTTTCGATGTTGCTCCAATTTCATCAGAAATTGCACAATTTGAAAGCACTAATATGATTAGTATGTTTGATGTGCAAGAAGGAGATGACACCAGTTTAGAACTTGATGATGCAAACATCATAACTGATCAATTTCATCAAAAAGTTGAAAAAGGACAAAATTTACAAAGACAAGAACCTGCTGGCTCTCGTTATGAAACAGTATGCCGTTAGAGAAAAATGTCAATATCGGGTTAATAAATCATGCCCAAGAAGGTTTGTCTCCATGTTTTCAAGTAAAAAACTATGTGATACATATATAGTATATAAGTATGCTAAATCAGTATACTATGCGAGTATGGAATTGTATTGGTTTGTCTGTGTTTTTTATCAGTGATATCGGTATAGTATATAAGTATGCTATATTAGTATACTATGCGAGTATATAACTGTACTGGTTTGTCTTTGTTATTATCAGTAAAACATAACATCAATATAGTATATATGTATGCTAAATCAATATACTATGTGAGTATAGAATTGTGCTGCTTTGGCTATGTTTTTTATCAGCAAAATATGATACCGATACAGTATATAAGTATACCAACATAGTATACTATGTGAGTATATAATTGTACGAATTTTTGTATGTGTTTTTTTATCAATAAAACATGATACATAACTGTATTTGTATTATAAATAGGTATACCCTTGAATGCGTGGATGAAAGATGCACTTGGAGACTTAAAGCATCAAGCCTGCGAGCATCAAATCTTTTCAAAGTATTCTGTCCACAGTTGTTTAACTGATAAGAGATTTTGTTCACAAAAGCAAGGTGTCTCAGCTTTTGTTGCAGCTGTGGTACAAGATAAACTTGTTGACCCGAAAACCATATATACACCAACAGATATCCAGAGAGACATCCAAAAGGCATATGGTATGGACTTAAGCTACATGCAAGCATGGAGATCAAAAGAAAAAGCAATGCAATTGTTGAGAGGAACACCAAGTGAGTCATACAAGAAAATGCCAATATATCTTTATATGTTAGAGTACGCTAAGCCAGGATCAGTAACACGACTACACATTGAAGGAGATGGGAGCTTCTTGTATGCATTCATAGCTATATATGCATCGATTAGAGGATGGATGTATTGTAAGCCAACAGTTGTAGTTGATGGAAGTTTTTTAAAGTCAACATATAGAGGGACCATACTCACGGCTTCCACGCAAGACGTAGAGGGTAAGAATACAATCCAATTATATTCAATTAAAGAAACAAAAAAGATTTTCAAATATTATATGATACCAGTATGTTATACAAGTATACCAACAGAGTATATAGTTATTTTGCTAAACACCTGCACCTACTTATGACTATACTACTATATGAAATACTAAATTAATATAGTGTGTTGTAATTGATATTTTGTTCTTTGGGTTTACAGGACAAATTCTACCCCTCGCATATGCAATTGTTGATTCGGAAAATGATACATCGTGGGAGTGGTTCTTCGTGCAGTTCTGAGAAACCTATAGACAAAGAGAGGGAATGTGCATTGTATCAGACAGGCATGATTCTATATGGAGAGCAACTTCAATTGTCTATCCAAAAGTCCCTCATTATGCATGTATGTTCCATATGTGGAACAACATAAAGACAAACTTCAGGAAGAGCCAAAAACAAATCAAAGAAGTATACTTTGCGTTAGCAAGAGCATACACTGTTAAAGAATTCAACAGGCATATGACAGAGTTAAAAACTATTGATAGTACAGTGAAAACATACCTGATGGATATAGGATATGATAAATGGTCTCGGACGCATTCCAAGGCAAATAGAACCATGACCATGACATTGAATATTGCGGAATCAGTAAATACAGCAAATAAGCACGCAAGAGACCTCCTAGTTGTGAATTTGCTTGACTTTATGACAACATTGATTCAAAAATAAAATTACACCAATCGGAAGGATGAAATAGAATCATTTATGAAGATTGGTGCAAAATATGAAAAAATATTATCAGATAATACTATCTTATCACAGACGATGACGATATGCATTTTCAAAATCATAAAAACATTGAATGTACTATAGTTTTACTTTTTACCTTAGTGATTTCACTAAACAACTGAATATTATTATTTAAAAAATACTATTACTTCATATAGCTAATGACTTTTCTTAATTAAAATTATACTATGTGTTGCCATCAACTGAATTCTTACATTTAGTAACTAATGGCCAAACAAGAAATGTGGTGCGCCTACATGAAAAAAACTGCACTTGTGGGAGGTTCAGCTAGATGATATTCCATGTCCACATGCAATGACAGTTATACAAAAATTCCATATGGATTCATACAAGTATTGCTCGGATTACTACAACATAGACTACTTGCTGAAAACATATGAGATACTAGTAAATCCTTTGCCTGATGAAACAACGTGGCAAATTCCAGAATATGTCTCTTCGCAGGTGGTACTGCCACCAAAAGGAAAAATCAAACCAGGAAGACCTAAAAAGAAGAGAGGCATAAGAGGCTGGGAAGGAAATACAGTTACATGTGCACTATGCTGGAGAAAAGGACACAGCCGAAGAACATGCTAAAATATTCCAAAGAGAGATTGATATAATGCTTCAATATTTTTATAGAACTCATATATCGTAGAATCATAGCATTTGAATTGCAAAGAAATAAAATGCATTTCTTTCACTAGACATATATTTGGTATGATGATTCTTTGCCAAATTACTTTTTGAAAACAAAGTTATATGGCTACTTGTGTTTTCAATAAGAACCTGTTTATTTTCTATTTTATCATATAAAAGTGAGATGCATTTTCATCTAGTTGTTGCAGGAAAAAAGATGCTAAAATATAAATGTGATACCCAAGTGGTGTATCTGTATACCTTATTGGTATAGATGTATATCTTATTGGTATCAAAATATGTGCAGAAATAGAATTGGTGTCGCAAATGCAACATTTGTACCTACATCGTTAACAAAATGGGCACGCTTTGCAGCTCATGTCTGTATTGAAGTATAACAAATTGGAAGTCATTTACATGCAGTTATTGTACATCATCAGGTACATAAATATAAGGTGATACCCAAATGGTATATTTGTATACCTCACTAGTATATAGTGGTATTGCACTAATATTGCTAAAACAAAATATGCGCAGAAATACAAATGGTGCACCAAATACAACGTGATACCCAAAATGAACTTTGCAACTCATATCAGTACTTACATCTAGTTGTTGCAGGAAAAAAGGTACTCAAATACAACGTGATACCCAAATGATATATCAGTATACCTGATTGGTATATAGTTCTACTGCACTAATATACCTGAACCAAAATATTTGCAGAATACAACTAGTG
Source organism: Nicotiana sylvestris (assembly GCF_000393655.2). NCBI lineage: Eukaryota > Viridiplantae > Streptophyta > Magnoliopsida > Solanales > Solanaceae > Nicotiana > Nicotiana sylvestris. The sequence goes on along the minus strand of NC_091063.1, from coordinate 99,556,830 downwards.
CAGCAATGCAAATTATGCACATATTTTCTTAGATTCAACTGCAACTAACAACTACTCTCAATATAATTTCAAAACCAGTTCACTTTCTAAAAATATTTCTTCTCATTTAAATCAATGCTCGCCCTGTTTTTCAACAAAATAACAACATAGTTCCTCTTTTGAACATCGTAACTCCTTTAAAAATACACCTCAAAAAACAACTTCTGCTGGTGTATTACAGTGAACTAACAATGCTTCTCCTACTACAAATGAAAGTAGTAGTAGGAACTAATAGTGCTGCTGTAATAGCCATGTTCTACATTAATGACTTGACTTCAAGTGGTGACAAAATATTCTGTCTCCGAAAGGCACTCCTAATAAACCAACAACTTTATGGAAGAAGCCTAAGAAAAGTCTAATAAAACAAACTGAAGATACATTCCAACATTAAAACAATTATAGCAACATATTATACTATTACAATTGTATTCCTAGAAAACACTTTTAAAAGTTAGCATTTTTACAATATAATAATGCAAAATACCATACTTCATCAAAAACTATTAAAATCCTGCAAAGTTTTCATGCTACGATTAACTAAAACCAAAAAGAGACCTATACTACTTCCTGCGTTTCTTTCCACGAGTCTTTTAGGTGCTACTGGAGCCTCAGATTCACTTGATTCGCCATGCAACTGCTTGTTCCTCCCATAGTGCCACAACAGTATACCAAACCTAGCTCGAAGACCATCCACATCAAAATTGGCAACAAGGAAATGAATGGCAGAAATTGAAGCTAGATATATTTAAACCTTACAATATTAACCACCTCGTTATCCAGTCCAATTCACTGCAAGGCCTTACTCTACTGATTATTAAAGGCAGGGAGAGCTAGTAGGGTTGAATCTATTTGTAAAATTGCAATTCCAAAAAGTAATACTGCTTGGATTAAATAGCATTAGTTTAGAACATAAATCTATTTGCTTTGATTGCATACTAACTATTGAATTACCACAGAAAATATCACCACATTTTGCAAAATCTGCGCTAAAATCCAAATATCAAGATATACAACCTTTCATTAATCTCCAATATAAACTCGTAAAAGCGTCAGCCGTCAGGGAAACCATAATGCTGAAACTAGTGACTATATATTCCTATTGGCTTACAAAATATCAAACTGCAGACATAGCCAAGTTCTATAGCAAAACCAGTGAGAGCTATGTAGAAGCTCTTTGTGCTTCAATCAAATTTGTTATATGATACCTTTATTCCCAAACCACTTCCATTTCACTATGCTCATTAAGGTCAAGTATAGGGTACTTCCACATCAATGAGGTCCCATCTATCTTCATCAAAAACTATTAAAATCTTGCAAAGTTTTCATGCTACGATTAACTAAAACCAAAAAGAGACCGATACTACTTCTTGTATTTTTTTCCACGAGTCTTTTTAGGTGCTACTGGAGCCTCAGATTCACTTGATTCGCCATGCAACTGCTTGTTCCTCCCATAGTGCCACAACAGTATACCAAACCTAGCTCGAAGACCATCCACATCAAAATTGACAACAGGGATTGGAAGATCTTCAATAATATACTCAGCAAAGCATGCAACATATACTCCACAATCTCTGAAATAAAACAAATAAATAGAATATAAAAATCAATTAGACGTGAAATGTTAATATGAATGAGGAAAACAAAGTAAAAAAAAGTAACTATTCTTACGAATTTTGCTGTGTCGGCAAATTTGTAATCAGTTCAATCTCAAAAGGATCAGTCAACTCCTTTCCTATGTGGATGCCATTTTGTACTACAATGTCACTTCTTTGGTTATAAAATTCAATGCTAACTAGAAATAAGGGGATCAACACAGCATATGCCTCTGCCACCTTTTGAGTAGCTTTTTTGTGCTTTCGACTACGTAGCGAGTCATATACATAAAAACATCTCTTGTGGAATGATACACACCCCAATATCCAATGCCACCTTTCTGCCAAATTAATTGGAAAAAGAACATGATCAACCTGGTGCCATGAAGTATTGTAATACATCCTAAATCCTTTCATGTACTGCATGATATCGCCTCATCTATCAATCAAATAATCTTATTTCCCACCTTTTACAAATTCTGTGAAAACCCTTTGAATGATATTATTAAATAGAGTATATGTAGTTGTGACTTTGATTGGCATATTAATTCCATATTTCGCCTTCTTCCTAAGATAGTAGAATATAATATTCAAGTGCTGCAAAAAGGAGAGGAAGAAAACATGACTAACACTAAAAATATGATTGAACTACTACAACAACAAAAATAAAAAGCAGTACACATACCGAACTAGATAGCAGCCTGCCAGAATAGTTTAAGGTATGGAAAAACATCTTATCATCAATCTGTTCAACTTCAAAGTCAAAACAAGGGTCTAGCTTTTGATCACCAGGTAAATACACTTCCCTATTTCATATAAAAGAAGATATGGATAAGAAATATAACAACAAAAATTAAGAAAACATGCAAATAAAAGTACATGAAAACGAATACACACTCTCCCAATTGCATGTTTGCTTCGACAAAGTTTGAGAATGCAGTCGTAAGCTTATAATCAACAACCACTGAAATGTCATTTACAAATGGAAATCTTCCTTTGATAACCTTCGAGGACCCCCCAACTGTACTAACACCAGATTGCCAGTCATTCCTATACGGCGGCTGTTTTACAGCTGCAGGGCGCCTTCTCTATGTGAAAACTGCAGGAGTAGTTTCACATTTTTTTGTATCTGGACAATACTTCTTGATACCGGCTGATCAGGTTTAGACTTATTTACAACACGAGTTGTCGGTTCATTTCCAGATTGATTTACATTACGTCTCCCTCCTTGTGTAATGGCAGCAATTAGATCAAGTTGAGAATCAGTATATTCAAAATCAGAATCCAAGTGAAGATCACCCTCGTGTCGACATAAAGCTTAAATTAGAAAATGCTAGTGAATAAACAAATATACAAAGTTAAGTAATTTTAAAAAAAAAGAATGAAAAGTTATATATAGAAGACATTACCAGAAGGCAAATTCACATTATTGCCACCAACATCCACTTGACCAACACCATCAACCCGAGATGCTGAACACATAAAAGCATTATCAGCATCACTACTTAGATAAAAAAACTATCAAGAACCTATCATTTACATACTAACTACAAAATTAGTAACATTAATATCGTACCCTGTGGAGCAGTATTAGACTCAATAACACATCTTCTCGTGTCTGTGCAGGGATTTTTGATGGCAGCGGAGCAGGACCCGACTTTTTAACATCATGAGATGACTACTTATATGTTGTTTGTTGTGTAATGGCGGTGATTTGATCAATTGCAGATACAGACAGTTCAAAGTTAGTATCCAAGCCAAAATCATGCTCATTTACGAAGGGGACTGAAAAAAGTTTTAAGAAAAGGTTAGCGAACGCACAAATACATAGAGTTAAATAAATAAAAAAAGAATAAAAAAAATTAGATATACAACATTTTACCAGAACGCAAATCATCATTAACTACGCTATGACTTGTTGTGCCGTTCTTCACATTGACACCAGTAGCACCTCCATCTCGATCAACCCCACCAAAATCAGACACTAAACATATAAAAGTATAAGCAAGAGTACTATTTTCAAAAAACAACAGCAAAAAAAAAATCAAATCTGTGATTTACATACTAGAAAGCGCTTTGGGCGTGCTATCTCCAATATCTACAGGATCATTCCCAACGTGGCCCCTTTCAAATTGGTCATAATCATTATGCATCTCACGAAAGTCAGGATCATTATCCTGTTGCTTATGCGAAAAATGAGAAACTAACAATTTTATTATTATGCATATTACAAGAACACTATGTGCACTAAAACTAAAGAATGGAATAGTATCCTATAAGCATATATTGCATCTTTGAACAATATACTATAGCATTATATTATATAAAAGATCAATACCGCTGAATTTCCCTCTGGTTTCATTGATTGCCTACTAATAGCTGCAAGCACCTCCTCAAACTTGGTCTCTACAAAAAGCTTCAAACCTTGTAACTCCTTCATTACCTCAGCATTGGTAGGTTGGGAATCACCTCCAGTACTTTCATGCATACTTTGTGTCTTTGGTAATTGTGTGCCAAAAACCTGAAAGCTATCGGGCTAACTGTCAGTGCACTCAACTTCAATTTTAAAGTTTAGACCACGCACATCAAATAGTTGCTTCTCATTATCAGTTGGGGTGATGTTCTTTAGCTGCAATTATTAAGCACACTAATTAGAAATAGAAATGATAATAAAGTATGGAAAGATAAAAGATCCCTATTACCATATGATACCAATATAGTATACATGTATACCAACAGAGTATATATCACTGATCTGGGATATTGCTACAACTAACTGTGACCAAACTACTGTACCAAAAATATTAAAAGATGCAATAAAAGTATGAGAAAATTAAAAGTATAAGTAACAATAAAACTATAAGTAGAAGAAAAGATCCCTATTACCATACGATACCAATATGTTATACATGTATACCAACAGAGAATATCATTGATCTGGGATATTGCTACAACTATCCATGACTAAAATACCATACAAAAAACATTAAAAGATGCAATAAAAGAATGAGAAAATTAAAAGTATAAGTAGCAATAAGTTATAAGTAGCAGAAATGATCCATATTACCATATGATACCAATATGGTATACATGTATACCAATAGAGAATATCATTGATCTGGGATATTGCTACAACTACCTGTGACTAAACTCCTGTACCAAAACATTAAGAGAGGCAATAAAACTATGAGAAAATTACCTGCTCGCATTGCAAGCTAGACATTCGCAAAGCAACTCGCTCATTCGGTATTTGACCCATGACTACCCAATTCAAAATTCGTGGAAGTTTGTTTCCAATATGATCAGCAAAGTGATCATCCAAACTTGGGCAGCATTCATACAACCAAATCTGTAAAGCCAACGGGAAGCCACCGAATCTATAAAAAGAAGGCTTATCTTGAAACTTGTTGGAACACGATTCGATTGTAGCGTTATAAACATTTATACCCCAGGGATAATTATTAAAATCACCGCACTCAACCAAGTCAAGGTAAGACTGTGAAATAACCTTTGTTTTGAGTTGAGAAAGTAAGAAGTTGTTCATAAAATAAAGAATTGCTATCTCCAACGCATCATCATCTGTTTCCCGTTTCTTCTTCTTAAAACAGTCTCCTAGTTGGGCCAATGGCACGGATGCAGTCCTAAAATATTTTGAAATCAACCTATTCTCTGTTATGCTCTCTATACTTGTATCACCCTTACATTTCAACCCAGTAACAAGTGCAAATTCATCCAAACCAAAGCGCAACCTAGAATCATTCACTACAAACCACATCTCATTTTTCACCTCATGATGTACTTCTCTAATAAGAAAATGGTGCATAACCCGAATCTGCACAATAACTGGTGGCAGATTCAAAAAATAGCCAAAACATGTTTTCTTAAACAGTCGAAGTTGCATCTTTGATAAATTCTCTTTCAATTGATGAATAACATGGCAGTTGGTATCCTAATCAACCCTTGGTTTATAATCTAAGTCCATAGGCATAAGGAAATCCCAACACTGCAAAATATGTTCATATAAAATAATTTCAGAAATAGAATTTACTTAAAAATGCAACTAAACCAACCAAAAATATTACAACTATCATATGATACCAACACGGCATATAACTATACCAGCAGGGTATACAATTATACTGGCTAATTTCCAGCAACTATAAATGACTATACTACTATTACATAACATATAGGAATAAAGAGAAAAAGCAAAAAGGTATGCAGCGATAAAGTATTTTCAAGATACTGTACGATACTACTATTATTAAAGGAAAAACAAATAGTAAAGACATCCAAAAAAGGATCCAGAAGCATATGATAGTATATAGCTATACTAACAGGGTAAATAGTTGTACGGAGTTGTTCCAACAACTGCCTATAACTATAAAAACTATCACATAACACACATACACTATGTCTATAGGCATAAGGGAATCGCAACAATGCAAAACATAATTATATAAATTATTTAAGAAATAGAATTCAGTTAAAATTAACACAACTGACTATAACTATAATATAATACAAAAGCATAACAGGAAATCAAAAAATAAGAATGTACTATACATTCAAAATCTCACAGATCATAATTTTAAGAAAATTACCTTCTTGGATTGCGACACCAATTTTTTTCTTCTTTAACTGAGAATCATCGATACAATCAACATCTTCTGGTTGAGTCTCTGTTTTAGGCACGGATTCATGTCGGCTTCCCCCTAACTCAGAATCCTCAACAACTTTACCTTTTTCCTTATCAGTCACAGGAACACCTCCTAAGACTGGTTCAGAATTTGTGTCGGGTAATAATTGGTAGGGAGTTTCATCGACTGATGAAGCATTAATATTGTTGCCTTTTCCACCCTCTATCTACATTTTCAGTTGTGTTTTCAACATGACTACTGCTAGGGTTATGACTAAACAGAGACTGAGAATCAGAAAATAAGGAAAAACTAGGACCAGACATGACTGAGGCAACAGATTCAGCAGCTACTTGTGTTGAAGAATGATGTTGTCCACGGAGCCACCATCTATGCGCGCAATGCTTCCGACCCATAGAGAAAAGAACAACCCATAGACATTGATTCACAAAAGTACAAAAAAAAAAACACAAAAATCCTATGATTTTGAAAACCCACTTTCACTAAAATGTACTTTCAGAAGCAAAAAATTCACCCCAAAACAGGTATTAGACGAAGAGATAGAACGGAATCTGAAGATAGAACGGAATCGGAAGAAAAAATTAAAAACTCGAATGTGGGTGAAATATGCGTTCTCATGGGTTGGCAATGGAAATTTGGAAACTGTTCTCTAGTATAGTGTCAATTGTTGAAGACAAGCGTGGGTAGCTTGGGCCGGGTGAAATAGGTGGGCTGGATTCTTTAGTCTAGTGTAAAGAATGAAGATAAGGCTTTAAAGACAAATGGGTAGCTTGGGCCGCGTGAAATATGGGGCCGGGTAAATAAATTGGGCCGATTGGGTAGGAATAGTAAATAGTTTGGGCATGCGTATTAAAAGGTATAAAGTGAGATTTTCTCTTATTAATATATAAAGCTAATGCATGCATTATTTTATCTAATGCATGCTACCAAACAACTAACGTTGATGCTAACCAAATGTCTAATCAAATTGCAGATCCCAAGAAGGTGGTCCTTATGTTCAAATTTGAAAGAAATAAAAAAAAATTCGATAAAGAATATTCAACACATGTTATATACTTGTAAAATTTAATATTTTACTTATATATGCAGTATAATTTTTTCCGACGAACGATAATCACTCTTACCACAGTAAAGTTTCGCCCCCGTTGGTCGTAAAGAATTAAAAAGTTATTAGCATTAACATTAGTTACAAGTTAACGACCAGTCCATACCAGAGTCCCATAAAATCCCCTATATAACACAGTTCGATAGAATCCATGCTTCTTCCTCCCATTACTCGATCTTTCTCATTCCACTCCAGGTTCAGGTTCCTACGCTCTTTTCAATACCCAATTCATGTTTTAATCGCCGTTTTTCATGTACTCCTTTCTTGTGTGTGTGAGGAAAAAAACCCATATCCTCATTCTTCTTTTTGTGTTTTATTTATTTATTTATTTATTTATTTATTTCAGGAGACTAATTTGGTCGAAGTGCAGAAATTCACAAATGGGTCCCGAAAATCTGAGTCTAATTGATAAAAGACATCGTGCAAGTTTTCGGCTATGCAACGTTTCAGGGTATCTTTGCACTCTCACTGTCTTTTGACTCTTAATTTTATTTAGTTATTTGTAGTTTAACGCAGACAAGGGATATCGATTGTGTTTCCATTCTGTTTCCACACAGTGTTACGAATATGGATAAACACCTTGTGATTGGGATAGTAGAAGACACTGTTAATTTGGACCCAATTTTTGGAGTTGCAATATGAAGCACATTCATCATTCTGTATAGTGAATTTATGTTTTACTAATCTAGTTCGTTTGGTGTAGAAATTATCATCATACTTCCCTTTTTATAGTGTTCCTAAAAAGAATGTCATATTTCCTTTTTTTTAAAATAAATAATTTAACTTTAACCTTCACATTTTACCCTATCTAAGATGATTTATAGCCACAAAATTGTCTATAACTTGTTTTAACTGCTAGTTTCAAAAGTCTTTCTTTCTTAAAAATCCGTGCTAAGTCAAACACCACCACCTAAATTAGGACGGAGGGAGTAGTTGGAGAGTTAAAACTTTTTATTTTCTTTTTGCTATGAGTTCTTGAAGCATTTTAAAAATGTCTTAACTCTTAATTTCAAATCTGGTTATAGTGATTTTAATGTAGTTTTTCTGTTCATGAATTTTCTATAGAAAGAGAAGAATCAATGTCATTCTTTTCAAGAATCAAGGAGTAGGATAGCATCAAGTATCATGCATATGGAAAATGAATTTAGAGCCTGTTTGGCCAAGCTTTTAGGAGGCCAAAAATACTTTTTTCCTGTAAAAAAGTACTTTTAAAAAAATTTAAGCTGTTTGGCCAATATAGAGAAGTACTTTTGGCCAGCAGCAGAAGCAGTTTTTCTGCTTTTGGGAAGAAGCAGAAAATTCTAGCTTCTTCCAAGAAGTAGAAGCAGAAGCGAAAAATTAATGTATTCAAGACAAAACTATCCTCACTATAAATTTATATTTTTCAAATTATCACTTACAAATGTAAGTTTTTCTTTTTATTTTTGTTTCTAGTTTTTATCATTCTTTTAAAATTAAAGATATCATATACATGGATCATATTGTAACTTTCCAACTTCTTTATTGACTTTTTTTGTTTTTGATTTGTTCTTTGTGTAATGTCTTGTAACTTTCCAAATCATCTTCTTCTTTTTTCACACTAAAGCAAATTATCTACATCCTTCTTTGGATTATCAAATCTCTTCCTAAAAATAATCATTTATAATTTCTTCTGTTATATGCTATTAGTTCCCGAATCTTTAAAATAGTTATCAAATCTAATTTGTGAAAATTACCTATAAATAGGTAATAAATTTACAATTCCATCACATAATCTATATATATATATATATATATATATATATATATATATATATATATATATATATATATATATTATTAAAAGCCAGAAAAGACATCACACATTAAGCCAAGTGGCAGCCTAAAAATAGGCCATTTGGCAATTTATGACAAAGTTAGTAAGATTAGGTAATACTAATTAGTTTCTTTTTGAATTTAAATTTAAAAAAAATTATATATTATGTGTTGTTAATAATTAGTTACTCTTTTTGAATTTAAATTTAAACATACTTAACTATTTTTTTACAAAAAAAATTATTTTTATATATTTAAAATTATTTCTATTTTACGTTAAATCCCATCTTTCAAGTTTGACACTCAGAATCATCTAGTTACAATTACCATGGCTATACATAATTTCATCCGATGACATTCTTCTACCGATAAGGAATTAAATTATTATGCTAATGAAGACATTACTGCTGAAATTGAGGATGGAGATGGGCCTTCTGATATTCCTTTAGAAATGCAAGGCAATTCTTCTAATAATATGGAGGCGTTGTGTGATAGACGTAGAGATGAAATTGTTGAGAAATATTATCATGTGTGAGTGACTTTACTTATTATTTCATGGTAGATTATCAATATATAGTAATTTGTGGAATAGATTTCTAATTTATACTGAATGATGTATTTTGATGATTCAAATCATCATGTAACAATAAGTAATTACACTAGATAATAATATATGCTTTGGTATAACTATATATGTAAAATTGATTTAATTCTTTAATAAGTTTGTTTACTTTATGTTTTATATTTTAATTAAATTAAATAAATAATAATAAAAGTCTGTTACAATAAATATTTGAGTTCATTTTTCTCTTTAAAAGAATTATAAGACCTTGGTACTATCCTTTTTGGTAATTTGACACTCAAAAGTACTTTTTAGAAAGATTGGCCAAACACAATTTGTTTACCAAATGTTGCAAAAAGTACTTCTTGAATGAATTGATTAAACACAAACTGTTTTTTTTCCAAAAGTACTTTTGAAAAAAGTACTTTTCAAAATAAACAGATTTTGACAGCTTGGCCAAACGGGCTCTTAGTAAGGTAGGATCGGTAGCAATTTTTTTGGTACACCCATGGTTACCAATGATACTGTGCTGATTGGTGTCTTACTTACTATCCATTCGCTTTTGACTTCTGAGAAATGAGCAGCTGAATTAAAGATCAAGTCATGTTTTTAGTGTTTGTTGTTGAAGTTTTTGTACATTTATTTACATAAGAAACTATTAGCCTCTTATCTTGTGCATGTAATGATGGGCCAGTTATAAGACGGATCTGCTGGAAATTTATGCCAAGGACCCAAAGTTTCATGTCTTGTTTATTCCTGGAAATCCAGGTTGTTATAGTTTGTAAGCAAGTGAATTTATGTTTTGTAGGTGTTAGTGAAGCGACTATGATAATTAAATTATGTTGATACTGCTGCAGGTGTTATCTCGTTTTATGTTGATTTTCTGGAATCACTCTATGATCTGTTGGGTGGAGCTGCATCCGTGACAGGCAAGATACAGTTTCACCTCTACTGGACTATAACAACTTGGATAGCAAGATTCATGGTCAGCTAGAAACAATCTTTCTTTGTTTTAAATCTGAATTTCTGTACTGATTGCTTCCTTTTTCTTTTGTTTCTTTCAGCAATCTCGCACATTGGTCAAACAGAAAAGGTAAGGCCTTTAGGCCAGTATCAACTAGAATACCAGGAATTCAGTCTTCTTGCCTATTGAAATGAATCTTCTCCGTGAAGTGTGAATGTCGGAAACAAATTTCATTGGCATTTAGCTATACATATTCTTTGATAAAGTTACTGAACATGTAATAACTTATCGCACCTACTCTCATTTACTACCTATTTAACTAAAAATACTTCAAGATTTTTTTTCTTCCTATAACCAAATACCACAAAATGACTTCTTCATGGAAATATTTTCGAGGAAAATGTTTTCCTTAGTGCAATAATCAAAAGTTCAACAAACACAACATACAATTTTAAGTTTTAAATAATTTGTATTAATTGAGCAGCCTTCTGTAAGACATAATTGGTCGAATTACAGAACTGGAATGTAACACAAATTGTAATTTGACTTGTATAAAAGTTTAACTGCCTATATGACCCATATTTTTTTTTTTGGCACTTGGGTGTGGCCTAGTGGTCAATGAAGTGGGTTGAGAACCATGAGGTCTCTGGTTCAAATCTCAATGGAGGCAAAAAACACTAGGTGATTTACTCCAATCTGTCTTAGCCTTGGTGGACAGAGTTACCTGGTACCTGTTGCTGTTGGGAGGTAGCAGGTATCCCGTGGAATTAGTCGAGGTGCGCACAAGCTAGCCCAGACACCACAATTATCAAAACAAAAAAAAATCTTTTTACTATCAAAAGCACGAAACACTAGTCAAAATTGTCATTTACCTATTTTCCCTAATATGTAGGACTTGGAAATTAACTAAAATTTTATTTTTTAAAACTTTCCACATTTGAATTATTATGTAGGAAAACCTAATATTTAGGACATTAAAATCAACTAAATTTCTTCCTTGTACAAATTAAAGTCCTAATATTTAGGACCAAATACAAGAACTAACTTACGTTAATACCTTTTAGAAATTCAAATTTCAAGGTTTTAGTATCTCACCAGCAACCATAGATTTGGATTCAAAGCCATCCGAGGAAAAAATTAAACTATTACAATTTTTTTATAGACGAAAAGAGGTACGACTATTGATTCTTTTAAAAGTGACGCTAGATGAGGAATTTGTAGTTTATTATTCTAATATTTAGATTTTAAAATCAACTAAAAATTTTGGTTGTAAAAATTTCCCTTAGTTAATATTAGAAAGTCCTAATAAATTGACTAAAATATTACCTTGAGTAAATCCCTTTTAAATTTGAACTAGGTAACATAACTATAATAATTTACATGTAAATCTAATATTTAAAACATTGAAATCACTTAAAATTTTATTTGTTAAATATTTTTATTACCTAAAAATACGATGGAGAGGCTTATATAATTGAGACACAATTATTCATACATCTCATTCAAGTATATGAAATTACAATGGCAAAAAAAAAATAAAAAATTTAAAAAGTAGCATTTAATGGTTCAAAGTGTTCCAAAGTTTTTCTATCAAATAAATATTTAAGCACTTCCTTTCCTGTTTTATTTAAGTTACGAATTTTTGGAATTGAAAACAATTTGATTCTATCATGAAAAAGGTATTTTTTTCCGTTTAGTTACGTTACATTTAAGAATTGAATATAATTTGATATTTTCTTGAATTTTTTTATTTTATTTTTTTTATATATTTTCGCCTAGCTCAATGAAATCATTCATCATTTTCAAGAACTTATACTTTAAAAAAAGTTTATTTCATAATTTAAACATATTATTTAATAATATATTTATATTGTTTTAAAAATTATATACTCATTGATATGGGTACACGTGCAAAGCGCGTACCTTAGGACTAGTATTATTAAATGAACTACTTAAATACCTTTCTAAGCTTTGGCTTGTGGGGAAAGAGCATGTCTAGTTAATGACTTCATGTAGCCAATGTTTAGTTAAATATCTTTCCTTAAGCGGCTGATTTATCCCACGAAGCACAACTTATAGTAACTTCTGTGACTGATTTATCTCTTGAGTCCCATTAGGACTAAATTTGAACTCTTCTTTAGTAATCATTTAAGTATCTATATGTTGAACTAGAGTTACTGGATGTCTCTAAAATCTTAATGTATATATGTACAACATGCCCCCTGCATGTGAACCTGATTCTTTTTCTTCGGCCAAGCTGCGGAAATATCCTTATATGGGTGATGACAAGACTTAAAGCCACGACCTTTGTCTGCTCTGATATTGTGTTGAACTTGAGTAATCATCTTATATAAAGCTAAGTTGCTCGGACCCGGGTGCAGGTGTGAGGTCGGATCTAGAGGTCGGATCCTTCATGATCTAAGTTTTAAGATTTGGGATTACAGATCTAGGTACAGATACGGGTTTGGGGATTTGGCTAAAATAATTCAAATATCTAAAAAAAGAATTTTAAAAATATATGTAGATTATGAGACATTGTGTGAAAAACTTACAATGTATTTCTAGAAAGAGAAAATATTGATCAAGAGGAGATCCGAGAAGGAGATAAAGGCAAAGGACTGTCATAGAAATTTCTATATACAAGGTATTTCATTTTTTTTAATTTCATCCTAGCTTTTATTTTGATTTCAGAAATTATTGTATCTGTCCAGAATTTCTCCGTCGATTTTGGTGAAAATACCCAAAATTGGTTGACGAGATCCGATAGAGATCCCACACCCATACCCACGTCGTGTCAACATGGGTGTGGCACCGAAAGTGAAGAGTCCGAGCAACTTAGCTATGAAGGTTTAAGCCATTAGAGAAGGGACAATTCTAGTTACATATATATTATAGGTATGCAACTTTTTATAGCGCAACTATTCTTATCTATTTTGGTATTATTTTAAATTCTACTATCCAGTCCTGTAATAGATCCCTAAAATGAACGTTGACTGCAATATTATAGACAGGAGGAGTATGAGATTTCAATATTGTAGAAATTGCACCTCATATTTTAGCTGAGTTTGATGAAATAGTTGTGCTTTGATTAGAATAAGTCCACCGGCTAGAGTTGAAATTTATCTTATATAAAGCTCAACCTAGGGGCCATTTTGTGTGACATTGTTTAGATAGGCATGAATGGCCTCTACAGTAGTGCAAGAGGGCATGGATGTTCTTTTCTTTTCTGAGCTTGTCAACTCAAGTAATCAAGTCTGTGTACGGGCTAATCAATTAAATGTTGAGATTACAACAAAAATGCCAAAGGATGAAAGTTACCTTCCACGTCTTTGTCCCATTCCAATGTTGCAGGTGTCACAGCCTACCTGCGCTTTGACAGTACGTTGATTAACTAGAGAATATGCAGTGTAACCACTACAGGATGACATGGTACAAATTACAATGATACATAAGGCTAGCTAATGAAATCTAAGTTACCTGGAGTGTTGGAATTTCATGTGGAATTATACTAATGGACTGCAGCAATACAATTGCTCTTCTGAATATTTTTTCTGGTTTCAGAAGCTCTGCCTTGTTGAACACCGTCAGGCTTATTTAATTTATTTGGCCACTTATGTCATTTCAGCAAATGAAGCTATCTATAGTATTGAAGTTGCTCAGTTAACTAGATCATGGAATCGAGTAGTCTTTTGATTTCTGAATTTGATGGAAGTAGTAGCAAATGATATGGCTGTTCGCTCGTTCTATCATTGGCTATATATTATGGAGCAACTTAAGGTATGTTGCTTTACAACAGGGTTGTGAAGCAAGATGGTAAGATAAAATAAAGAGATATGGTTTCTCTTGGATCATTTTATTTGTAGAGGATGAGAACGCTTTATGACTAAGTACAAATAATGCTGCATTTTCGTTATCCATTTGTTTCTGTTCTTTTTTCCTCTTGCATGTTTGTTTCGAATAACTATATCTGAAATTCTTGGTGAATCTTCTTTTCCTAATCTAATTTGTTAAATTAACAAGTACTTTTATAAATTTCTTGGCTTGTCTTATGATGTTCCAACACGGACCTTTTAAGTAAATCAGTACCTTTTCATTATTATTGCTTTATTTTGAAGTTTTGGTTGTATTTTGGGTATTACTCTGTTTTCTTTAAATAGAATTTTAGCTTTTTTTAAGGAAAGCGGCTGTTGGATATTTGATTTTAACCGGTTGCCCCACCCCTTACAATAAGTACTGGTGGGAGCAAAAGAGCGCTTCTGCCCTTTATCCAAACATACAAGAATGCAAATCCACCTATTCGTGTGCTGCTTCCCTCAACCAAATATTGGCTTTCAGTTTAGATAAGAAATGCTACTGGTAAAACCTCCAAAATGTGGCCAAGTGGGAGTTCTATTCATCAACCTCCCTACTTTGTCTTGAGTTTGAGATTAACCTCATTTTCTTCATTTCCGTCATTCTGAATGAAGTAAATATTAGTTTAAGTCTGACATAAAGACCTTTTGATGACCACAATTAACTTTTAACTGCAAATCACTGTGTATTTGATTCTTAAATCTGTGATTTGTCATCTCCTTCATTTCCTGGTACCAGCATTCACCACCTCCTTCTTTGTTCGAGTACCATGTTTCATGAATACTATGCTGAGTCAAACAGGTGCAATATGGGTCTGGGAGCTTCACGTGGATTCTTCAAAATTCTTTACAATTAGCAAAAAGTTGCCCCATAAACCCTTAATCCGATACATCCACAAATGAGTCTTACCCGCATTCACCACCAAGTAGTTTCTGAAAAATTGCTGGAGTTTATGAAGCTCCTTCTGCGTTTTCTGTTTAGTAAAGGGGAGTTAGGAGGAGCATGTGCAGATAGTCGACCCGTAAGATTTTAAGAATTGAGTTTTGACCCTTTCAAATTGTGAATATGAAAAGAAACTTGGTTAAATGTATTTTTGCATTCCTTAACCTTTGTATCGATGTTTACATTTCTCAATTCCCAGAATAACTGTTTTCCTTAACTCCCTATTCTTAAATCTTAAGCTTCATTCCTGCTTGTTAGACTAAAACGTTGTGGTACAACAGATTGAGATCCCTAGTCTTTGCCATGTATTTCATAAAAGACAGTTTCTTTTGCAGGAGAAAAATAAGTAGGAGTAGTTATAAAATCTAAAAAGTGCCTTAAATAATAAGTATAAGTCGTCAATTCTGCATCTTTGTGGACAAAGTTCTTTTGAAGCTAAACCAGATTTGTTCTGCATGCAAATGCCAAGAATATTCACCACTAGATGCCTCAGTTTAATTTGAACTTTTATGCAAAGAATATTAACTCGGAAAACACTGTGTACCTATGAGACAGGTCTATCATCTATATATACCTTTCATGTCTTTGATATACGTGCAAAACTGTGCATCTATCGATGACAAGGGATCACGGTGTGACTAGAACCTCTTCTTAAATACAAGCATTGAGGAGACTAATTATGTACGGAAATAGTTGCACCAGCTTACAACTTCTGAACTTTATTAGCATTATGCTATGCGGAGCCAAAAGAATGTCTATCAAAAGAGATGAAGTTGTTGGGCTAAAACAGCCTAAAGATACTCTTAACATGATGTGATAGTGTCAACTTTGGACCAAGCCCACACGGTTTTCTCCAAAAGGCCTCACACTATTAAGAGTATCCAACTGCTATAAGTAGCTTTTTTTTCTTTTCTACTTTCCATGTGGGACTTTATTTGCATATACCCAACAATCTTCCCTTTGAACTAAGTTCCATATGACCAATCACCATTCATGCGCTAATTTGGAGGTTAACTGTGTGTCACCCAACCGAAGTCCAGAGGAGAGGCTGTGCATGCGCCTTTGAAGCTACGGGTAAAGGTAGTAAACTGGCCCACAGACGGGCAAAGGCACTAAGCCTGGCCCTGCGCCATTACCCTCCGCCATCTCTATACTCGTCCTGCCAAACTATTAGTTCTGATACTAGTTGTTGGGCTAAAACGGCCCAAAGGTACTCTTAACATGGTATGATATTATCCGCTTTAGTCCAAGCCCACGGGATTTTCCCTAAAAGGCCTCACACTATTAAGAGTATCTAACTCCTTATAAATAGTTTTTTTTTCTACTTTCCATGTAGGACTTTATTCTCACACGCAACAGACGTGAGCTAAGTCGTAATTGCTCTGCAAGTTAGGTTGCACACAGCGTTCTATTGGAACATGTAGTATCCATTTTATAAAAAAGTTTTTAGTTGCTCTAAGGGGCTCTGGCTACTTTGTCCTTCTTTTCTGTTTTCATTTCTCCTTGTAACTCTTCAAACTTCAAGTTCAAAGTTTGCATCTCATGTGAACTGTGAAGACCGTTGGATGATTTATTGTCTTTGATTGACCTTTTGAAGATTTCCCATAGACTCGATAGTCTTTAAAGATGAAAATTTGTTGGTGTATAATAATATCTTCTTTTAAAGTTTCAGCTGGCACTAATGCCATCAATGCATGGCTAACATAGTTGCATGATTTGTTCCAATTGCTAGAATTGGGAGCACGGAAGGCTGTTTTCACTGCAAGAACAAACAGATCACAAGGTAATTTTGTTATCTCATATTAGTTTATCTTAGAGAAATCTTTTCTTTTAGGGGAAGGGGGCAGGGGATGTGACAGGTGGGATGGTGAAAAGCATATCAGTGGTAATTCTTTTTTCAAAAAATTTCTGGGTTTAGGAACCAATAACTAATTTTTCCTCGATAGTGTTATTTCTATGTTAATGGAAAGTTGAAATTACCCTTCAACTTGTGGCTGAAGGATGTAGTCAAGAACTGTTTTTATTCCTTCTAATTATAGGATTAGCTTAATCTATTCTTTCTCAATTTTCCAGAATATTCCTTTTTTCTTCTGAATATGGTAGTTCAATGTCTATATCGGTGCTTTAAAAGGCGAGTGGCGTGAGGTGAGATGTTTTACCCAACATGGGCCGAGGTGTAAATCCCGAGCCACGGGGCATAAGTCCCATTGATATTCAATTTTACATTTTATAATTAGTATAATACACTTAAAATTATTTTAATATTCCTAATATTTTAAAGAGATCCACATTTCAGTGCAGATATTTATCCATCATATGTTTGATGTTAAAACTTTATATCCTCTGCTTTGTAATGCTCAATCTAATGGAGTGGCAATGTTTCTAGTTTCCAATTAATAAAATCTAAGTTCTTCATCAACATATATTTCAGTGCAAAATTGTATTAACTAGTGCTTTGAAATGCGTTTTGGGGCGAGTCCTGGGGCGGGGCAATACCAAAAACATATTGGGGAAATAGAAGGGGGTGTAGGTTCTGTTGGGTGATGCCCTAGAAAGTGAGGCACATGCCCGCCTATTGAAACTTAAAAAAACTAGAGAGAATTTTGACAACACCCATTGTTTTTTCTAAAACCCTCTTCTTTAATACCCAAATTCATCCCCACCAAAGAAAAAGAGCCCTAACTTCGTAACATCAAGACGGATCGGCGACCTTGAACTTGAAGAAATCATCCTCTGACCAATTTTAACGACTTTGGTACCCTCTTCTTGCTTTACCCTTTCGTATTTCTATCACATTAGTTTTTGGATATCATTTTTTTATGCGCTCCGTCCTTTGGCATATTTTTTTCTTTGATGTTGATTCACTTTCCATTCATTGCTTTTTGTTGGGTTTCTAGTAAAAGCTGGTATATTGCTCCTTTTCCGGTTAAACTCAACATGTTGCTCAAGTTAAAATTTTGAGTTAGTCCAATGATCCGCTAGTGTTATAATGAATATTGGTTGTCCTGATTCTTGAGCTAGTTTAGCTTGCATCAAGTATAAGTAGTACTCAAATTTGACCTTGAAAAGGTAAAGAATAGTTATAAATAAATAAATAAAATGTATGGAATTTTATTAAACAAAAGAAAAAGCTTCTCGCCCCAAAATGCAATTCAAAATACTGGTCTAAAGTCTGCATTCTTGATTTAATTTTGTTTCAAAATCCTCTTTTCCAGCTGAACTTCATAGAGCATGAGCTTCAGGATGTTGAAGTTCCTCTAGTACTGGTAAGTTCAGAAGTTGCATTAATATATACTCTTATGTGCGTGTTATTTGGATTCTTGTTCTGAACCATCATTTCATTGTTAAATTCAGATTTCAATCCAAACTCACAAAAATCAGTAAGAAAAATGGAACTTTTTATCAATGTAGATAGTCAGGTTCTCGTTTTCTGCATGTATTAGAAGTTTTATGTGCTGTGATTTTGATTTCCGTTCTTAGGTTGGTCATTCTATTGGCTCATACATATCTCTGGACATTTTTAGGAGATTCCAGGAAAAGGTGAAGAATACATCCTCTTTATATTGGTACAAGGTTTTTCACTATTATGCCTTTCCCCCCCCCCCCCCAAAATCCTCATTCTGATATTTCTATTTTTTTCTAGGTGACATACTGCATTTGCTTGTATCCATTTCTAGCTGTAAACACCAAGTCTTCAACACAAGCTATTATTAAGAAGATTGCAGTGTAAATCTCTTTGATTTTTCCTTGCCTGTTTCCTATGTGAAGTGAGAGCTTTCTACTTTAGCTGTTTATTTTCCTTCCTTGCCGTTTGAAAATCAGTCAGTTTTTGCTTTTTCTCTTACTGCAGACTACTGAACCTTTGTTTCCAATTCTCAATGAAACAGTTATAGAATCCCATTAATATCACATTACTTCGGGCAGTGAGCATGTGTGATCAGAATATCAGATTGCTTTTTGTTTAAAATTTCAAATTCTCTTTGAAGATCATATGACTTGATAAACATTTCCAACTAGTCACTGGCTATATAGCTTTTATTTTTCGACCTGTTACTTCTGTTTTAGTTTGTATGTCCATTCTTCTGACTGTTTGCAACTGGTTATTGTCACTGTTATGTTTTTCGTTTATCTTGTTTTACGAATCTCTTTGAGCTTGAATTGTGGATCTAGAGTTTTGAAAGTTTCTAGTTTATTCATTTAGGACTGAATATGTGGCATCTATTCAAAGTATCCAATAAACAAATCTAGAGGCACTTTTATTTTTGAGTATATTGCCATTACTTTTCCTGTTTGTGTGTGACATTTGTGTAGGCATTGTTTTCCTCATTAAATCACAGTGACAAAATTTGATGATCTTCGGTTATAACTTCCTGTAGATCTCGCACTTTATGTACGGGCCTAAGCTCACTTGCAGCAATTCTGGCACTATTACCAGCCTGGATCTCCAGATTTCTGGTGAAAAAATCTGTGGGGAAGTCCTGGTCCCCACCTGCAGTGGAGGCTCTCTGTAAACATGTCCTCAGGGTGAGGGTCAATTTCTTCTGATTCTCTTTTACACTGTTGGTAATCAGATCTGAAGTATTAGATCAACCGGTTATTCATTTTTTTTTTTGGATGAATAAGCAATGAGTTCGACATGCCAAGTTGATCTGTAAGTTAATTCTTCCCCAAAATGCCAAGTCAAAGCTCTTATCTAAACAATTTTGAAAAGTCAAAGCACGTAAATTTTGATGGTAAAGATCATCGTCTTTTTTTCCCTTTCAAAGCCATCAAACTTAAGATGACTTATGTAGGCAAACATGGACAAATCCTAACTCTTACGAGAATAATTACACCTTAGTTCTAAGCAACCAAAGTTGTGGCCTAGTGGTCAATGGAGTGGGAGAACCATGAGGTCTGAGGTTCAAATCCAAGCAGAGGCAAAATTCACTAAGTGATTTCTTCCCATCTGAGCCTTGGTAGGCACATCGGGTACTTGTGCTGGTGAGAGGTAGCAGATACATGGTGGAATTAGTCAAGGTGCGCACAAGTTGTCTCACACACCATAGATATTAAAAGAAAGTTAACACCTCAGTTCCAAACTAGTTTGGATCGGCTATATGAATCCTCAATATTCTTTTGCTCCATATTAGGGCTAATTTCATTCCGCTACTTACTAATTTCTTTTAGGACAACTTAGGGATTCTCTAAAACTACAGATTCTCTAAATGTCACATACATCCTTGCACTTTCATACGATCTCTTACAAACTTATAACACTCCTCTCAAACACCGAACCTAGTGTAAGTGTCCCAATAACAACTATATTTCAACTAGTTGGCATAAAAATAAAGACACCTTGCTTTTTCGTTGTATTTTATTTTTTCCGCTTAGTCCATATGAATTCCTAGAAATTGTTGGACTTTTGAGACTTTCCTCCATGTGTTTTAGGATCTATTTTGCCCCCTTATAGTACCTTCGGCCATAATGTTGTCACACTTACGGACCGGTAAAATTGGAGGTCCAAGTTGGACCTGACCAAACAATCTCGATGTATATCTCATTATTCTCCTTTATATGTGCTACTTGTGCCTTCTGTCGAATATGTGCATTATTTTATCTCCATATTTCCACATAACTCATCTTGGAGATTATTTTAATACTTTGGGACCCCCGAACTTGGCATTGTTTATAAAATATTTTGTCCTAATTACCACCTATGGACGACCTCAGCTCAAGGAGATGTGATGAACTCGCTGCCATGTGGACAAAAATATTTTTTTACCTTTTTAATTTAAATTCATTAATTTTTTGGATAATTTCTTTGGGGCCAAATTTGTAAAAAGCATGTTTGGAACTTCATTATTTAGGCGAAATATTTTTTATTTGGCTAATCAGCCACAACTTTTTATCTTTTTATTATATATTTGGACCAACAAAGAAGAAATACACGTTTCAAACAAATCGCCATTGCAGCTAAAGTTGAAATAAAAAGAAATACGTAGTTGAAAATCCATTATTTTGGCTTATTTTTTTTATTATTATTTGGCTAAAAGTAATGGAGCTCTACCCAACTTCCATGTAGATTTTGCTTGGAAAAGAAAGAGTATATGTTGAAATAAATAGTCGCTGCATCTAAAGAAGAAATAAAAGAGTTAGAAACTCTTTTATTTTGGCTAAAAGTAACGGAGCTCTAGCCAAAAGTAACAGCACTCCTCTATTTTAGCCATTCTATTTAATTATATATCTTATATTTTCTTATATACAAATAGTCTTGCATTCAGACACCACAATCTTGTCTAATCTCACTCCAAATCGTTCTTCTTATGCTAAGTTGCTAATTAAAGTCTAAACTTGCAATTCATATATTGTGTCTTATTTCCAATCATCATAAAATCCTACTCTGGGATTCTCCTTTGTAGTTCAGCTTTTGATCGACTCACTTTGTAGTTTTGTCAATTAACACAATGTTGTTCCCAAAGAGTATATGCCAATCTTGCATACTGTTGGTATTGTTGGTTAACTCATTCTTAACTAGGGTAAACAACTAAACAAGTACAGACAAGGTAGATCCTGGTGTAAACCCGCAGTTATTGGGAAGTCCTCCACATTTCAACCCACTGTTTTCACTAGGGCTCCTTGTAGATGTCCTAGTTAAAAAAATTATACCTTGATGGCTGCGGTTTGCTCCTAGTTCTACTTGCTGTAATTTTGAGGAGCACATTTTGAAGTACAAAATCATTAACCTCCTTTCGTCTGTGTGTTTTGTTACAGTTTTGGTCGAGAAACGAACTTTGCTTTCTGTTCTTTGTGATTTTGGATATTGTGAAATCAGCCATCTATATCTATTGTTAGCTTTAATACTAATAATTGTTGGCAACTGCAATGTGCTTTTCAGTACCATACCATTCAGAACATTCTATACATGGCAATGACCGAATTTGAAAAGGTAAGTTTCTCCTTGTCACATTATCAAGATGTTGCTCCAAGGGTACCCGTTATTTGACCCAGTGCAACCTAATCCCGAGTTTATTAAGTTCCAGAACATCTTTCATGCAAAATATTCTTGTTAAAGATGATGGTTGCCTATGGAAGAGATTGTTATAGACTGTAATTTTTCATAAAGAGGTGAAAAAACCTGTGATTTTTGTTGCAAAACAGCTGCATGACAAGCAGGAATACTCCCATAGAAAATCTTTAAACGACAAGCTAAAACATGACCAAAAAGAAAGAAATTTCCCCCAACTGCGTCAAATCCGTGCACATTCTGTATTCCTCCATAGAAGTTTTCTCAGTCTATCCTGATTATGATTTTTTCCCCTTCTGGATTAGCTTTCTGAGGTACCTGATTGGTCATTTATGAGGGAAAAGAAAAGTCAGATGGCATTTTTGTTTGGCGTCGACGATCACTGGGGTCCCTTACATATTTATGAAGAGGTAAATAATGTCTTTATTTCATTGTGCATATTTTCTCCTTTTATGTTTGCAATGTGAAACTACAATGATTTACTCTCTCTCTATGGTGTCTTATTAATGGTCGATCCGAATCTGATCAGCATTTTGAAAACTATTTGTATGTTTTATCGTCGTTTCCAGACAGCTGTGCATGCTGTGAGAACTGGCTCTTTTGAGTTAATGTCTAGTTGAAGACTGTAAGAAATAATCTAATGAGTTTCTAGAAAGAGATAAAATCTAGGATTTCTAGTTCAACTCTACCGTACGGTCGAAATTACTGCATCTTGAAAGTAAGAGATGCAATCTAGGATTTCTAGACATCAAGTATGATTTTTAGGTTATCATTATTAATTTTTTTATCATCTAATGTCCCTCCATAATATTTTGAGCTTGAAACTAATATTTAGAAATTTACTATTAAGAATAAATGTCTCTAGTCGTAAATTCTATTGGTGTTGCTGAAGGATGTAAGCTCCTGCCACAACTTGATTACCTTATTCGAAACCATAGTTGTTTGATCAATTTTCAAAGAAACAGGAAGTGGATTAACTCATTTGTAAATGAAATTGGAGATTGACAACGTATACAATAAGTGAAAAAGCAGCTATGAGTTGAGATGAAGAATTTGAGATTACGCAAGGAAGTGAAGAATGACAATACCTGTTAATCTTGACATGTGTGCAATAACAGATTTTATACTTGTTACGTGCTCTCCCTTTTAGTGTATATATCCTTACTTTTTATGTCCCAAACGTGATGGAGTGAGTGGGTGCTGTCTACTTGAGTTGCTTAAATATTACGTATCAAATTAACTTATTATTTTGAGAAGTATTTTTTCTCAAAGGTATTTTTGGTGAAAAGCAATTTGGGTTTGCTAAATAATTTGAAAAGCATTTCTGAACAACAATTAGTGTTTGGCTAAGATTTTAAAAAGTGATGCTACCTGTTATTTTTCCAAAAATACTTTTCATAAAAGTGCTTTTAGGGAAAAACTATTATTTCTGTTTCTCCTCAAAAACATTTCTTTTTTCTTCTAAAAGTTTGGCAAAATACTTTAACTTTGAAAAAAAAAGAAGCACTTTCTTTTGGAAAAAAAATGGTGTTTTTGGCCTTGGAGAAACTTGGCTAAACAAGTGATGTATTTCCCGCTATTTTACGTATCAGTCTAGAAAAAACATTAATAGAAAGCTATGTGGGATACACTGTTTGTCTTGCCCTAACTCAAATATGGATAGGCCTATCCTTCTTGGTTTGAAGTTCTCAGACCTGTCACACTTCATATGCATAAATACTTGAGTGCCTTCCTCAAACGTGTTTGTCCTTCTCACAAGTCACCCTAATACCAATAAATATTAGTAATAAAAAGAGTTCGTGTAGAAACTGTTAGTAGCGGCAAGGATAACTAGTTATCAATGTGTAGTTACAGGTCTAGATTGGTCACTAAAGTAGACAGGTGAATTCGAGATGGCATATCGCAAATTGATCTTTATGCAGAAGATGTTCATGTATAGGAGGGATAAATTCCTAAAGACCTTAGGATAGACTAGAGATGTAGTTTTACAAGTATGGTTACCTTATTGACAGTCTTTCTCTCGTAAAGCAATGACACTTGTAGATGTCCGCGTAATGATAGGTAATATGTATCTGGTGGAATAGTTAAGGTGCGAGTAAAGTGCCAGGAAACCAACATTAAGGTAGATTTTCACATGATCACATTGTGCCAAATGAAGCAATCCCATGAGAGTAAATCCTCTTCTCGTTTTAGTAATCGCAAACTATAATGACCAATTCTCTTTATGATGTATAAAGGTTATTGTCATTTTATAGAACTAATGCTTGAAATTTATCTAATTGCCAGTTTTGTGGTTACAGATCTCCAATAATGTTCCAGGTGCTGTCCTAACAGTTGAACAAGGGGGTTATACTCATGCTTTTTCTTGCACGGAGGCTGGCTCGTTATGGGTAGCTCAGCATGTTTCTGGCTTAATCAAGAATTATTTATCAAAATAGACTCCCAGTAGCCATTTTGAGTACACTTCATTATTGGCCGAAAGGTCAAAAAAGATGTAAGAGTGATAATAACATAATCTTATTGATGTGTCACATATTAATTACATTTTCTTTTTGGTGTGGAGTACGGCAATTATTGTGTAAGGAGTGGTATAAAAACTAGAAGCAAATTTAGGATTTAAATTCAGTCGGTTCAGCCTTTAAGATTCTTAGTATTAAACCGGTTAAATTTCTAAAGTTATGAGTTTATATTTACTTATTATTACAATTTTAGTAAACTTTTACACATAATTTATGTTCCAGTGTCAAAAATTATGAGTTCAATTGAATCCGTTGATACTATATTACATCGGCCTCTGATAGGAACTTTCAACCAGCATATTAATCAATGAGAATCATGTAAGATTAGGGTTTAACATTTGGTAGATAGAGATATACGATACTTATGGTAGTAGGAGATAGAATATATCCTGTAGAATGATTGAGGTGTGAGTAAAATAGTTCAAACACTATTGTTTTTCCAGAAGAAAAAAAAAAATCAAGTAAAGAGTGCAAGTGGAGTTGTTAGATTTCATGTCATCATGTATGGCTTTGATTCCTTGTTTAATCCTCCTCACCCACTCTTGCCATTAGGATTATTGTGGTTTCCCTTTCCCATTGATGGCAGAAACCAATGCAGCTTCTGACCTTTGTCATGATGAAGCTTGTCTCAACATGAATGGACTGACTCATTTGCAGGTCTTGGAATTTATGGTGAAAGGAAATTTGTGTGAACAGGGTCTGTCCAGTGGCTATTTGTGAGTCCGAAACAAAATGTGGTGCTTTTGGACAAGTAGCACCTTAATAGATGTAAAAAAAAAGATGATTTAATGTATAGAGCACAGTATTTGGGCGCTATATATAAAAAGTTGACAGTAACAGGTATAACGCCAAAATCTCCGGCGCTATACATAAAACTTTATGTATAGCGTCCAGTATTTGGGTGCTATACACCTTTTTCCTAGCCCCACCAATAATTTCTGACTTCAATAATTCAAAAGCGTATAGTGCCCACTTTTTGGGCGCTATATATATATATATATAAAATTTTCGGCTAGCCATTTCCTATATAAAGAGGTTAGGATTGTATGAAATTCATTCAAAAGGTGTATAGTGTAGAAATTTCCCGGCTAGCCATTTTCATACTCTTGTTGAAACGTTTATTGTTGTTAAATTCTCCAGCATTTTTTCATTATGTCTGAAGAGCGTAGAATAAGAGTTTTATTATATTGGGGAGTGAGGTTGTGATGGAGAATAACTCTGTGGGCTACAGTTTACTTGCTCAGCGTCATGTTAAATTGCTACTTACAATGGAGTACGATAAATTGATATCGTTGTTATGCAAAAAAATGAGTGTGAGGAAACGTTCAGTGATACTTAAAGTAACCGGAAGATATCCGTATTCCGTCACTCCGCCAGGGGTTGCTTTTTACTCGAAGTTTAACATCGACGTGATGAAACTTTGAGTGATTTTCTAAGGACTCCGAATGAATGCCGGAAATTTCTTGTAATCACAATGTTGGAGATGTACGTGAATGTCGAAGACGTTCCGTAAAACGAGATTGTGCGTAGTAGAGATAACCCCCAGTCATCGGGTGGTTATTCTGGAGCAGTTTTTGCCGGACAGGTTCCGGATGAAAGAGTTTTCCTTGATTTAAACTTATCACCGCCGGCGAATGAGCAGCGAGAAAATAATTTATACCATGCTTTCCATAATTCACAAGACGAGTGGTAAACTTCAATTTTTATTTGTGTTAATTATGTATATTTTTGGTGTATTGAATTTGTATTAACGCTCATATATTTAACAGGGGGTACCAACCGGATATGAATTTTACAAGTGGCCCATCCGATAGTCATCACCTAATTAAAAACGTCCATCATGGAATTTCATCACATTACGACTTGTAAGTGAAGTGATATAGCCATATGGAAAGCATTTATTAATTCAGTAGCTTATATTTTTGTTGGTTGTGCAGTGAAAACGAGCAAATTGAACCAAGAAGAAGAAGGTATAAAATATTGAGGAAGAAGAACCAGAATCGTCGTCTTGAAGAAGACGGCTCGTTTTTTAAAAAAGGGGTATAGCATCGGGTATTTGGGCGTTATACCTGTTACTGTCAGCTTTTTATATATAGCGCCCAAATATTGGGCGCTATACATTAACGACACAGTTAACGTTAATGTATAGCGCCTAGTATTTGGGCGCTATATATAAAAATGTCATTTTTTTACACCTATTAAGATGTTACTTGTCCAAAAGAATTACATTTTGGTTCCGGACTAGCTATTTGTTGGAGAAAAAGGGTAATTTTGGTTATCATGACATGCTATTCTAATTTGGTTAGGGTTTCCTTAGCTTCTCAATCATTATAATGACTCAAAATTGTTACTCTAGTATTTGTATTTATGACTTGTGGCCTACCCTAAGGTTTTTAGCTTTTGTCATGAATAGAAGAAACCTCTGAAGCTCTGCTTAAATGATCCTTAATTTTCATGATTCTTTTGTCTCTGCATTAATGAACCAGTTCCGTGTCTCTAGTCAAAGTGGTTGGAAAGTGGTGAAACGTATCCATTTAATAAGTTTTCCTAGACTGATTGGAGTTTGCTTCCAAATTTTTAAAAACTTATTTTGTAACTTCTTTACCAATTTGTTTCGTAAAGACTGTTCCTTAAATTAATACGTTTATGTAAACTCTTATTTGTCAGTCTCATTGTTAGAGTGTACGCAG
Organism: Nicotiana sylvestris; assembly: GCF_000393655.2. Lineage (NCBI taxonomy): Eukaryota > Viridiplantae > Streptophyta > Magnoliopsida > Solanales > Solanaceae > Nicotiana > Nicotiana sylvestris. The sequence goes on along the minus strand of NC_091063.1, from coordinate 99,529,107 downwards.
ATCTTACCTCTACCCTGGGGTAGAGAGGCTATTTCCAATAAACCATCGGCATCCTTCCCTTCAAGAACTCCCCACCTTGCTCTTGGGGTGACTCGAACTCACAACCTCTTGGTTGGAAGTGGAGGGTGCTTACCATCAGAGCAACCCACCTTGTCTCCCATTTAACCTATACCCATTTTTTTTTAAAGTTTAAACTTGTACTCACTTTTTAAACAACTTCATCCCCCTTTCTCATCCTCCTTCTCCTCCTTCATTTTCTGCCCTTTTCTTTGTAAACTTTATATAAAGCCAACTACAATTAACAAACTATGAATTGACGAGTGAAACAGAAAACAAATAGTAACATGCTATTACACTAAAATATAAAAGTATCACTAGTAGATATTTTTGATGCTTTTTGATGAAGAAAGTAGCAAATTATATGAAAATCTCTGTAAAAAATCCTTACAATTTGATGAAAAAACTGAATATTACTGGGAGTCCTTCGAAATCCTCTTAAACTCGGCACAAACTTATAACTCCTCAGTTGATGAGAAGTTTGAATTCGATTTTACTAATAAAACAAACCTTGACGACGTTTAGAAAAAAGGCGTTGACGTATCAAAAACTTTTTCAAAAATTTCAGCTTATATAGTGCTGAAGTTTTTACAAATGAACTAAATAACTTCAACATTTTCTGCTGAAGTTTTTGAAAAAGCTTTATTACAAAACTAATGAATCCATGACAAAAAAACTTCAGCTTATTTAGTGCTAAAGTTTTTACAAATGAACTAAATAACTTCAGCATCTTCTGCTGAAGTTTTTGAAAAAGCTTATCCAGGACAAAAAAAACTTCAGCTTATTTAGTGCTGAAGTTTTTATAAATGAACTAAATAACTTCAGCATCTTCTGCTGAAGTTTTTGAAAAAGCTTAATGACAAAACTAATGAATCCAGGAAAAAAAAAACTTCAGCTTATTTAGTGCAATTACAAATAAAAACTTCAGCAAATAGAGAACAAAACTTCAGCTACTATGCTTAAGTTCAACAATTACAAACAAAAACTTCAGCAAATAGAGAACAAAACTTCAACTACTATGCTTAAGTTCAGCAATTACAAACAAAAACTTCAGCACACTTGGTACATCACACTTGCTACTTTAGGCCCGTCTACTAGAATGCTGAAGTTTTGCGTGATTGTCTTTGCTACTTCAGCCTCGTATGCTGAAGTTACGCGAAAAAGTAAGTACGTTTGCAATTTTTTTGCAAAGCAGACACAAGTTAAAATGTGACCAAAAAAGCGGGTATAGATGCAAATGCCCATTTTAGTGACTCTATCTTCTTTTTACATATAAACGATTTACTTTTACACATAAGAGATCTATCTTTTACACATAAAAGATTCTAATAAGGACACTTTTAATTTTAATAATGTAAATGACTCTTTTGTGCTTTAAGTGGAAAGAACTTTTCTAATATTTCGACATACGCTTCTTTTATTATTTTTTAAATTTTTTTATTTTAGTTTGAGAAAGAAGTCAAGGTTATATAAAATGTATTCCCTTCATTCCAGTTTATATGGCATTATTCTTCTATTAATCCGTACAAAAAGAATATATTTTTATATTTGAATACAATTAACTTTACACTTCTCATTTACTCTTAATGAAATGTTATGTCGGATTTAAGACCACAAGTTTCAAAAGTTTTACAGTCACACATATATTATAACATGTTTTAGATTATAAATTTAAAAAACTTTATTTTTTTAAACTCCGTATTGATTCAAATTATATCACATAAATTAAAAAGGAAGGAACGATAATTGTTTGAAAATTATGTCTAAGGATGAAGTGTTCCTTATACAAATGATGAAGTGTATGTTATATAAATTACGACGAAAAGAGTACATGCTAACTCCTTTTTGAAATGTCTAAAGCCTTTTATGTGACGACCTGATATGTCGTTTTAAGTACCAGATCTCATTTATGTATTACGAGACCTCTCATAGCTTTATTTAATGATGTATGACTTGCGTGCATGATCAGTGCCGTTTTACAAAAAGTTTATATGTAAAATTTTGAAGAAAATAATGATTTTTGACTTTAAATGTGGCTAGGTTAACCACGATCAATATTTTTGGTTAACGATCTCGGATCGGTATTTTGACGATTTTGGTAGTTTCGTATATATTTTTGGACTTGTATGCATGTTTGGGTAGGATCCCCGATGACCTGAGGCCGTCAGCGCATTATGTGAAAAGTTGAAAAAATGAGTCTTGGAGTTGAAAATCTTGAGTTTTGATTATGGTTCTTGATATTTGATGTTGTTTTAATGATTTGAGATAGCGAGCGAGTTTGTATGATATTATTACACTTGTCCGAATGTTTGGATTGAGCATGAGGGGCTCGGGTGAGTTTCGGATGATTTTAGAACAACTGTTGGATTGTTGGTGTGGAGTGCCTATAAATCGCGCATTTGTGAGGTACTGCTCACAAATGTGAGCATCACGTTTGCGAGTGATGGCTCACATTTGTGACGAGGGGTTTAGACTGAAAACTTCGCATTTGCAAAGTCTGAGTCGCATTTGTGGTTGGTGGGATCATCACCATTTGTGACTGTGGTGTCGCATTTGCGACACTGGATATTGTAGAGCAGCTTCGCAAATGTTCACATTTGCGAGGGAGGGGACCTTCGCAAATGCAAAGGCATTGATGCATTTGTAATAATTAAGTGGCTGAGACATTGATCGCATTTGCAATCAATGCTTGTATTTGGTCATAATATCGGATTTCGACCACGTGGGTTCAGATTAACTTTTTGTTGACTTTTTAATTATAATCAAGATTGAACCTTTAATTATAATTATATTGAATTGTTTGAACAATATTTGACTAGATTCGATTAGTTTGGAGGTTTGTTCTAAAGGAAAAGTCGTATTGGATTGTTGACTTTGTTCCGGAAAGAGGTAAGTGTCTTGGTTAACTTGATTTGAAGGAATTAGGACTTGTTTGGTCTATTTGCTACGTAATTTATATGCGGTGATGGCGTATATACAAAGTGACGAGTGTATATGTATTGTCATGGGTTCAAGCATGCAATATTGACTACTTAATTGCATGTATCTAATAAAATCTTGTCTTCATTTATTTCATGATTTGACTTGTTACGTGCTTTATTTGCTATATGTTCTTACTTATTAAATACATGTCTTCACTTATTACATGTCCCTATTTGCTACATGATTTCATCTGCCCATACCTTTATTTATTGTCTATCTATACTTGCCATATGTTTTTACATGCTATTGGGTAGACACTTTTACATGTCTCAAGCCTTTACTTGCTTCCGATTCACTCTACTATGTTATATTGAATTGTTTTAGAGAATTTATGTGTTCTAGATCCTTTTTATGTTATGTTGGGAGATACGCCGTAATAGGTAGTAGTATTATATGTATATGTGGATCGGGTTGCACGCTGCAATAGTATTATATTATATAGATCGGATTGCGTGCCGCAACAATATTATTATATATGTGTGGATCGGGTTGCACGCTGCAACGGTATTATATTGTAATGACCTGACCGATCATTTTGTGTAATTGCGCCATGTTACCCCTTTAGATGTTTCACACATATATGTTAATAATTTTATGACTTACGGGGTTGATTAGTCTCGTTCCGAGAAGCTTTCGAGTTGATTCAGACCCTTTTATTCTTGACTTAGAAGATTAGATTAGAAAGGTTGACCAAACTTTGACTTTTGTGAAAACGACTCTGGAATGATATTTTGATGGCTTTGATAGCTTCGTATCATGATTTCGAACTTGGACATATGCCTGGAATTGATTTCGGAAGTCTGTAGGTTGATTTGTGTCGTTTTGCCGAAATTTGGCAATTTAAAGTTGAAAAATTTGACAATAGCTTGACTTATAGCTATCGAGCTCGAAATTTAATTTTGGGACATGGAATAGGTGCATTAAGCTATTTAGAACTTGGCTGCAAAATTTGGTATCATTTGGAGTTGATTTGATAGGATTTGGACGTTTAGTTGTAATTCTAGAGATTCTTGAACTTTACTTTGAAATTCATATTTTTAATGTTCGATTCGAGTTTTAGATGTTATTTTTGTGTTTTGATCGCGCGAGTGAGTTCGTATGATATTTTTAGACTTGTGTGGATATTTGATTTGGAACCCCGAGTGTTCTGACGAGTTTCGGAAGGTATTGTACTGAAAATGAATTGGTGGTGTTGCTGGTGCTCAGTTATCGCAATTGCGAGAACTAGCCTCGCAATTGCAAAGGTGACAATGGGGGCCAGATGTCGCAATTGTGACTTCCCCTTCGCATTGCAAAGTTAGCTGGCATTGGGCTTGGTTCGGAAGTGCGAACAATTGTTCGCTTTTGCGAAATTTCTAGCTTCGCAATTGCGAAACCTTTTGTCGCTTTGAGATAATGATTGAGGTTGTCAGGGTTCGCAAATGCGATCCCTGGTCCGCAATTGTGAGGGTTCAAAAATGCAAACCTTGTGTTGCAAATACGACAACTACAACTGGACAAAAGGACTGGGAGACGAGATTTTTCAGCATATTCTCTCATTTTAGAACCCTAGACTCCGTATGAGGCGATTTGGTGTCACGACCCTAAAACTGACCCAGTCGTGATGACATCTATCGTGAAATTAGGCCAGCCGACACAAATCCAAAACCAACCAGAAAATCATAAGAAGTCATTATAAGCCATTAATTAACTAAAATCCCATGATATAAGTTTAAATAAGTAGTGCGGAAATATAACACAAGCCCGACATCGGGATGTCACCAGTCATGAGCAACTACAAACTCGTCTAAGAACAAGAAATGCTAACATAGTCCGAAAATAAAATACTAAGACAATCTGATTAAGATAAAAAGGAGAAGTGCAGGGCTGCAAACGCCAAAACTACCTAGCCAACTCCGGAGACCTGCTGGAAGACTGATCATCACTTACTATCACGTTTCGAAACTCCTAGATCTACACACAAGGTGCAGGGAGTAACGTGAGTATGCCAACTCAGTAAGTAACCAAAGTAAATAAAGTATGAGTGCAGTGATGAGCATTTAAAATCATATGCATACTTTATCAAGAATATCAAAATCAAAATCTGCAGTTCAAAAATCAAATATCATGTAAAAACTTCAGTTTCAATGAAAATCATTTAAAGCATTTATTCAACATTTTTTAATATATGCTCAGTATAAAAGAAAAGTGAAAACAGAAAATCTCATAAACAAGCCCCTCAGGCAAAATATCACTTATAAGTATAGCCCCTCGATCAAGCCTCTCAGTCACTCGTGACTCAACTCTCGTCAATCAGTACTCACACTCAGCACTCCCGCTCAATAGATATCTCATAATAACAACCGCTGCGGCGTGTAGTCCGATTCGTAAATATATAGTCGACTACGCTCACTGGGGGTATACAGACTCCGAAGGGGCTCCTACAGCCCAAGCATCATATCGCTGCGGCGCACAACTCGATCCAATATATATCGCTGCGGCGTGTAGCCCGATCCATATATATATAAATATCGTTGTGGCGTGAAGCCCGATCCATAACATATATATAATATCGTTGTGGCGTGCAACCCAACCCATAACATATATATAATCCTCACCATTAGGTCCTCAACCTCTATCAGTCATTAACATCATGACCACTCGGGCATTTCAGTGAAAATCAAGGAAACTCAGCCCATCCTCAACCTCACACTATGCTTTCAAATCATATAGTGTGAGGAAGTAACATACCCCTAAGGGTTTAAACAGTTCGGCACAATGCCCCAAACATGGCATTCGGCCCAAGTTAACAGATTCATTTCTAAAACACATGGATATTATATACAAATTATCAAAATATGCAACTATACAGTCGCCACGGGAGGGACCAAGTCACAATCCCTATGGGTGCACGCCCACACGCCTGTCACCTAGCATGTGTGTCACCTCATTTATCAAACAGTATGAAATTTGGGGGTTTCATACCCTCAGGTCTAGATTTACAATCGTTACTTACCTCAAACCAGATGAAATCCTACTCTGCGACGCCCTTGCCTCTCGACTCGCCCTCAACTCGCCTCGAACCTATCCAAAATCAGAATCATAACATCAATATATGCCAAGGGAACAAAGCCCACACGAAAATAATCGATTTACATAAAAAATCCCGAAATTGGTCAAACCCGATCCCCCGGGCCCACGTCTCGGAATCCGATAAAAATTACATCAATAGAATCCTTATCCTTCCGAGTCCATACATACCAAGAACATTAAAATCAGACCTCAAATGGCCCCTCAAATCCCCAATTTTACCTCTCCAATTTCAAGCCCTAACTTCCCAATTTTCACCTTTAATCTCATAAATTTCATGCTTAAACAATTGAAAATCAACATAGAATCGAGTTTTAGGTTCAAGAAACTCACCTCAATGAACCCCCCTTGATTCCCTCTTCAAAACCCTCCAAAAAGCTTCAACTCTGGATAAGAATGGCGGAAAACAACCCAAATTTTGTGAGGGGGAACTTACATACTTTCTGACGAAGGAATTCCGCACCTGCGAACAAATTATCACATCTGCGATCCGCACCTGCGGATTTTCACTTAAAATCCCTCGTCCGCACCTGCGGTCAATCCACCACACCTGCGGACTCGCAGGTGCACCTCAACTCCCGCTTCTACACTGCCTAACCGCATCTACGGCCTTTCCTCGCTTCTGCGGTCTTCGCACCTGTGGTCCCCTAACCGCAGATGCGGTTATGACAGAACCAGTAGCTTCAGTTGCATTCTCCAACTTCCTAACTTTCCGATAAATATCCGAAATCATCCCGAGGCCTCTGGACCTCACCCAAAAATACGAACAAGTCACATATTACTATTCAAACTTATTCCAACCTTCGGAACACTCAAAACAACATCGAAACACCAAATCCCCCTCAGATTCAAGCCTAAGATTCCAAAACTTCCGAATTCCGCAAACGATCAAAAAGTCTATCTAACCTCACCCGAATGGCCTGAAATTTTGCACACACATCACAAATGACACAATAGACCTACTCCAACTTACGAAATTCCATTCCGACCCTGATATCAAAATTTCCACTACCAACCGGAAAACGCCCAAAACTCTACTTTCGCCAATTCAAGCCTAAATCTACCACATACCTCCAAAATACATTCTGATCACGCTCCTAAGTCCCACATCACCTCACAAAGCTATCCGAACAATAAAAACCAAGTTCCGAGATCATTTACTCCCAAGTCAACTTCTGGTTGACTTTTCCAACTAAAGCTTCCCAAAAAAGACTAAGTGTCTCATTCCTCTCCAAAATCACTCCGAACCCGAATCAACCAACCCAATACTGCATAATACAACTGAACAACACATAACGAAGCAAAAATGGGGGAAACAGAGCGGTAACTCATGAAACAACCAGTCGGGTCGTTACATCCTCCCCCTGTTAAACAAACGTTCCTCCTTAAACAAGTCAAGAAACATAACTGAAGCCTCAAATAGGTGAGGATATCTGCTCCGCATCTCTAGCTCAGTCTCCCAGGTAGCCTCCTCCACGGGCCAACCTCTCTACTACACTTTTATTGAAGCTATATCCTTTGATCTCAACTTTAGAACCTGACGCTCCAAAATAACCACTGGCTCTACATCATAAGTCAAATCACCATCTAACTGAACCGTGCTAAAATCCAAAACATGAGACGGATCGCCAATATACTTCCGGAGCATATAAACATGAAATACCGGATACACACTCGACAAGCTGGGTGGAAAAATAAGCTTATAAGCCACCTCCCAATCCTCCGAAGCACCTCAAAAGGACCAATGAACCGAAGACTCAATTTACCCCTCTTCCAAAATCTCATGACACCCTTCATTGGTAAAACCTTCAGTAGAACCTTCTCCCCAACCATGTAAGACACCACAAACCTTTCTGTCAGCATAACTCTTCTGTCTCGATTGCGCTGTACGAAGCTGCTCCTGAATCACTCTCACCTTGTCCAAAGCATCCTGTACTAAGTCTGTCCCCAAAAGTCTAGCCTCGCCCGGCTCAAACCAACCAACTGGAGATCTACACCATCTCCCATATAAAGCCTCATATGGAGCCATCTGAGTACTCGACTGATAACTGTTGTTATATGCAAACTCCGCGAGTTGTAGAAACTGATCCCATGACCCTCCAAAATCAATGACACAAGCACGCAACATGTCCTTCAATATCTAAATAGTGCTATCGCGCCCCCTTTTAAAATTATAAAAAATAGTAAATTAATTTCTGGAAATAAATTGAAAGCACTAAAATGATATATAACATATATTTGACAATTTAAAAATATAGGACTTGATTTTATGAATATAAACGTAATTAAATCTTTAAAAAGGCTAATATTGCAATTATATGCAATTTAGCTTTAAAAATACTAAATAAATTTGTAAAAATATGCAAAAATTACATTAGCTATAATTTAGCATAAATATGAAATTCCAATAAATGAATTACAAAAAAATAATAATTTTGTAAATAATTATTGGGTTTTTATGGATAAAAGAAGGGAAATAAATTGATTTAAAACCTTTAAAAATTATGAAAAAATAATAAAATATTTGGAAATACTTATATATGCATATATATGTATGCTATTTTGAAGTTATTTTGCATATTAAAAAAAATATAGGGAAAACTTGGGTATCAACAGTTGTCCCTCTTTACCCGGAAAGGATGAAAGAGTTGTCGGGTAAAGATATGATGACCAATTTTGACCGAGCGAAACAGTTTGAAGAGGTTTAAGCCGCATCCTGGATTTTGAGCTGTCTACATATCCCTGGTTTTACAGTAATCAGGCCATATGTAGTTCAGGATCCGTCGGTGGAGTATGCCGATGGAGACTTTTCAAGAACGGACGCAATATCCAGGACGAGGTGAGTGGACGGCTTGTGGGAATGGTTAAGGTTTGATATGACCGCGGGAACTAGAGCGGGACTGCTCCTGCTGGGATGGCCGTTTCTCGCCGGTTTACCTGCAATTAGAAATAATACAAGCGTATATTGCGCATAAATTTAAACATGATACAAATTCCTATTGGACCATGAATGTTGTCTTTGGACGGGTAGGATGATGTCCTTATACCATGACGTCCTAGGCCATGAAGCGTATGATAAAGGATTCATAGGCCATAAAATGATGCTCTCGGGCTATGAGGATGGTGCCTCCGAACCATGATGCCTCTGAATAATGATATGCAAAAAGATTGGAAGGGATCCCCAGGCAATGACATGGTGTTCTCGGGCTATGAAGATGGTGCCTCCGAACGATGACACCTTTGGATAATTTGGTGATCTTTCAGCCCATGAGATGCAATATGAGGCGATCTTTCATCCCCTGAGATGCAGTAGCATGATGCGGACAAGACATAGTTTAGTCTTGTGATTTGAAGGGCAAAGCTTAGCCCGTAAGAAAAAGTGAAATGAATAGTGCTTAATTTAGAAGAAAATTGGAGGCAGAGCTTAGCCTCGAAAGGCAGAATGGTAGCCTTATGCAAGAATGCAGATGCAAATGGAGACAACGTTTGGTATCGGAAGGCAGAATAGCAGCCTTATGCAAGTTGGAAGGCAGAATAGTAGCCTTATGTAAATGCAGATGGAGATAGCGTTTAGTCTAAGAAGGCAGAATGGTAGCCTTATGCAAGTTAGAAGGCAGAATAGTAGCCTTATGCAATGCAAATGGAGACAGCGTTTAGTCTCGGAAGGCAGAATGGTAGCCTTATGCAAGTTGGAAGGTAGAATAGTAGCCTTATGCAATGCAAATGCAGATGGAGGTAGAGCTTAACCTCGGAAGACAGAATGGTATCCTTATGCAGGAATGTAGATGGAGACAACGTTTAGTCTCGGAAGGCAGAATGGTATCCTTATGCAAAGATGCAAATGCAAATGGAGACATCGTTTAGTCTCAGAAGGCAGAATAGTATCCTTATGCGAGAAATAAAATGGCAAATGGTAGTAGAGCTTTCTTAGATGATAGCATATTGCGATGTTGCGATTACTGGGATCATTGTGATATACAGGGCATCACCGGTGTATGCTGATAGCAAATGTTTGCAAGTGTAACGGTTCGGAGAGTCGTGTTCCTGAATAATATTTGTCCCATGAGTGTATAGTATGTTTGATGATTTCGCAATCCAAGTGCCTGCATCCAAAGAAAATCGTGAGTTTTGTAGAGGGGGAAGGTTAGTTCGTATCCCCACTGGCTTTGCTTGACCTGCTCGGCTTTGATCTGGTGATACTGTATGTATAATTGGGATAGTGCCGCTAAACAAAGCAATTTAAGTAATAAACATGCATGATTTTGTAAGAGTATAATTAAAATAATTTTTAGATGAACCGACGGCCACGACGTAATTCAAGACATTGCAACCTCTCTTGCTACGGAATTTTGAAGGTCCTCCTCAAAATTCTGCCCCAGTTTCCAACTGCGAGGAGGAATGGAAATTTTATTGAGTTGTGACCGAACCCATAGGGCTGCCTACGTATTCTCTCTTAAATGGGAATTAGGTTAGGCGTAGTTCAGTTTACATCATATAAGGAAAGCATAAAGATTACACATAGTAATGCTTGAAAGCATCTGAATTGATCGGCTTCGGCCAGACTTCTCCGCCCATATTTGCAAGTATGAGGGCTCATCCTGTCAGAACCCGGTGAACCATGTATGGACCTTGCCAGTTGGGAGAGAACTTCCCTTTGGCTTCATCTTGATGCGGAAAATTTTTCTTTAACTCCAGCTGCCCCGGTGTGAATTGTCTTGGCTTGACTCTTGTTAAAGGCTCTGGACATTCTGTTCTGATAGAGTTGACCATGGAAACTGCATTCATTCTCTTTCCGTCTATAAGGGATAGTTGCTCATAATGACTTTTTACCCACTCCACATCATCGAGCTCAGCTTCTTGTATGATCCTTACGGAAGGAATTTCTACCTCAGCGGGAATGACAACCTCTGTACCATAAACCAGCATATAGGGAGTTGCCCCGGTTGATATGTGGACTATGGTACGATACCCCAGAAGAGCAAATGATAACTTCTCGTGCAACTGTCATTGATTTTCTATCCATCCAGATCTGATGATAACCAACAAAGCAATCTACAAATGATTGTAGCTCATGCTTCGCGCAATTGTCAATTAGGATGTGTATATTTGACAAAGGGAAGTCGTCTTTCGGACTGGCCCGGTTGAGATCCCAGTAGTTGACACAGACTCTGGCCTTCCCATCCTTCTTTGGTACTGGCACAATGTTGGCTAACCATGTCGGGTGTTCTACTACCCTGAGAACCTTAGCTTTGATCTGCTTGTTGACTTCTTCTTTGATTTTCAAACTCATATCAGGCTTGAACTTTCTGTGCTTTTACTTTACCGGTGAACACATTGGATCGGTTGGCAGTTTGTGAGCCACAATAGACGTACTCAAACCAGTCATGTCATTATACGACCAGGCGAATATGTTCTCATACTCTTTTAGGAATTTTGTATACTCTTTCTTCTCTGATGGCGATAGGTGAATGCTGATTCGTGTTTCCTTGACGTTTTCTGTATCTCCCAGGTTGATAATTTCGGTCTCGTCCAGGTTGGACTTAGGTCTGTTCTCAAAGTTCTCAACTTCTTTGACAATCTCGTCAGGTATGTCATCTTCCTTTGAATCAATGTTTGTTTGTTGCGTTGCCTCATTGCATGTCACAATCATTGGTTCATTAAGACAAGTAATAGTAATGTTGTATAAGTAAAGTAATGAGAGAAAACGATAGTAATAAGTGTTAATCCATAAGAAAAGTCAAAATGCTTTGATAAATTGCATAACTGTTTTGAACATTGGAGATCTTATTGCGGGAATTAAAAAATGCGAAAAGAAAATCATTTAGTAAATAAAAAACAGTGCATGGTGCTTGTTTTAGCCTTGCTACCTCGAGGCTCATCGGGCTCTAGTTGTCCTGATGGTCCAAGTATTGAGGCATGCCCCTCTGCTCACAGCCTGTATGGAAGGGCCTTGCTCCCCCTCCTCCTCGAGAACAACACAATAGTCCATATCATTGTCTTATAGGAACAAGTTCTTCACCGCTGCTAGTGCTTCTTCTTCGTCTGGCCCATAAACAATATCAACATATTGGAAAGTCTACTCTAGATGCGATATTGGCTACTCTAGTGGAAAGTAAGAACTGCGCCATAGTGGTGACCAGTTGTTGAATTCTTCCCAGGAGTAATCATATCTTAGACCGAAAGTAGTGCCATGCTTCTTGAGTTTTATGGGCTTAGCAATTCCTTGGAGGTTCTTGCCGAACCCCTTGCCAGGTTCGTACCCACTCCAATTCAGTATACTCTTGATTTTGTTATCCCACCTTTTATCTTTGTCAACAGCATTTACCCGTTCAATGTGGTGGTAAGTCTCTCTACCTAGCTTCCTTCTTCCTCCGATTTCCGAAATGGTCTGGCGACTGTATATAGGATTGCTACCATAGCCGTGAATGATCACCTCCTGGTGATTCCATTCGAATTTTACTGCCTGATGTAGCGTTGACGCTACGGCCCCAACAACATGAATCCATGGCCGCCCCAACAACACATTGTAAGATATTGGCACGTTTATCACCTGAAAATCGACATCGAACAATGTTGGTCCCATCTGCAAGCATAGACTAGTCTCACCAATGGTGGACCTATGAGAACCATCGAAAGCTTTCACATTGATTGCTCATTCCTTTATCTCATGTAGTCTTTTACACAGCTTCTTGAGCGTTACCAGCGGACAAATGTTGAGACTGGAACCTCCATCGATCAGGATTCTGGTGATGAAATAGTCTTTGCATTGCACGATGATGTGCAGTGCTTTGTTGTGCCCCAGCCCTTAAGGGGACAGCTCATCCTCATGAAAAGTGATCTTATGGCTCTCCAACACTTGTCCTACCATGTTAGTGATTTCCCCGCTAGTGATGTTGCTTGGTACATATGCTTCACTCAGCACCTTTAGCAGAGCATTCTTGTGTGCCTCAGAATTTTGTAGCAAAGCAAGAATGGAGATTTGCATTGGTGTTTTGTTCAATGGTCGATGACCGAGTATTCCATGGCCTGTATTTTCCTCCAAAGGTCGTCTGGTCCTGTCTCAATGATGGGTGGCCGATTGGAGGCCTTCTTGCTAGACTCAGCTAGATGTTCGGGGGTATAGACTCTACCAGTTCTTGTCATACTTTGTGCTACAATGGTCTCTTCGAACCTGACCTTGCCTTTCCTGCTTGCCTCGGCTGTATAATCCCATGGTACAGCCTTTGTATGGAATGGCTTTATGGTCGATATTGCTACTGGGATCGGTGTGGCTATACTTACTCCGAACGGAGCACGTTCCTTGGGTGGTAAAACTGCAACTTTAAACGGTGTGGGTGCATTTGTCGGAGATACGAATTCGACCTCAATTGGTGCTGGTGTCTTTGCGGACGATGTTGCTTCAAATTCAAGTGGCACAAACATATTTACCTCAGCATCCTCAGATGGTTGAATCTGGACTATGATTGGATTAAAAGTAACTATTGACTTCTTTGGGTCATCACCTTCTCCGATCAACCCGACTGATCCCTCGGGATGCCAGTCATCTTCTATGTCAATCATGTGGATACCTCCACCCTTATGGTCTGGCAGAGGGTTGTTGTGGACATTTGGAGCAGGTTCCTTTGCCACAATAATCTTGTTATCAATTAAAGACTGGATCTTGTCTTTCAAGGAATGACATTCATCGATGGTGTGCCCTTTTATGCCGGAGTGGTATGCACAAGATTTGTTTGGGTTAACCCACTGAGAAGTGTTCTCAGGGGTTGCAGCAGGGATGGGGGTGACATAACTAACATCTTTGCATCTCTCGTACAACTGGTCAATAGATTCAGCAATGGCCGTATATTATTTTGGAGGTCTGCGATCAAAATTAGGTCGGGGTCTAGGGAAGTTTTGATGTGCACGAGGTGATTGATAGTGGGATGGTTGAGCATTATAGGTTTGGTAGACATGAGCGGGTTGGGAGTATCTGGGTGAAGTAGGTTGATATGTGGGAAGTGGAGGTGATTGATAGGTTGGTGGTGGAGCTTGGTAGAAGGGTGAGGGTGCTTGGTAATTCGAGTTGGCTGATATGTGAGTGGAGGTGTTGGGTAAGTTTGGTAATTGAGGGGAGATTTGGTCTTTTGTGCAACCATCACGGCCCCTACGTCCCTTTTCTTTGACACACCACCAGACTGTAAAGCCTTATTTATGGCTCGCAAGGCCTCGAAGTTTGTAACCATACCATTTTTTATGTCATCTTCAATTCTTTCACCCAATTTGATGATGTCGGAAAATTTGTGATTCTCAATCATCATTAGCCGTTCATAATATTGTGGGTCTTGGGTCCGTACAAAGAATTTGTTCATCTGTTCCTCTTCTATGGCAGGTATGACCTTAGCAGCTTCAGACTTCTAGCGAGTAGCATACTCGCGAAACGTTTCTGTAGGCTTCTTCTTTAGATTCTGAATATAGGACATGTCTGGCACATTTTCTGTATTAAACTTGAACCTGTCCATAAAGTCGGACGTTACGCCTACCCAGCTTGACCACTTCTTTGGATCTTGGCTGATGTACTAAGACAACGCATATCCTTTCAAACTCCTCATGAACAGCTTCATTCAGATTCTCTCGTCTTTCCCTACTCCAACCAGCTTTGTCGCAGTATGTCCTCAAATAGATCCTTGGATCACCCATACCATTAAACATTTCAAACTTAGGAGGTTTTTACCCCTCGGGCAGTTCGATATCGGGTTGTATGCAAAGATCTTCATAGTTCAGCCTCTCAATTCCCTTGTTTCCTTCAACGCCTTGAATCTGGCTTGTCAGTTTCTTAAGTTCCTCAGCCAGGTTTCTGATAAGCAGGTCCTTTTTGTCAGACTCAGGTGTGCTTGAGATAGGTTAGGTGGAGTGTGGCATGGTCACCACATAGATAGGGGTGTTATGGTGGCCTTGTGTGTGGGTGTGGAAATGGTCATTTGTGGAGTTTTGAGGTTCTGGGATGAGTAGTGGAGTGTTGTTTGGGATATGGTAGGTATTGCATTGGGTTGGTAAAATAGTGTGAGGGTGAGAAGCGGGATAGTTTTGTTGCTTTGGAATATTCTGTGGCGGTGTAGGGTTTTGAGTGTTGGGGAAATTGATTTCTGGGGTGCTGAGGGAAAATGACAGGTTTTCCAAATTCCAAACCGATCAAGCTCTTCTTGGAATTTCAGCAGCTTTTGTTCAAGTTGAGATACATTCTCCTGAGGAACCTGAGTACCATGACCATTAGTAGCCTCTACCCATTCAGTTGGATTCTCCTTCCTGATGTTGTTAAGATCTTCCATCTTGCTTTTGTTCTTGTTTCTGACATGACTAAGAGAAGGAGTGGGTAGAGGCCCCCTAGATCTTGTGGAATAAGATGATGATGCCAGAGTGCATGAACTAACCTTTGAGGAGGGGAATAATAAAACAAAAAGTAAAAACAAAAAAGGTAACAAAGTTAGTGAGGATCATAAAAAGTATTGCAGTATTTAAACACATAGTGCGGAATGTAAAACGTATCCTAATTTAGGAACCTCTTTGTGCCCGAGGTAGGCCTAGAGACAAATTATTTTTGGAGAACTTAGAATGCTAAATGCCTCATTTTATTAATAAAAATAAGATGAATCCCAAATCTACTCTAAACAGACAGGAAATAATGTCACTAATGGCCATTGGCCTTATTACAAAGCGAAAAGATAAATTCCTATCTACTTGGTCCCAGAAGGACCTTCCCCAGATTTCCCAACTCGCAAAGTCCCAGCAACAGGTATGCTTTAGCTAGGTGTCCGCCTTCGGTCCCTTCAGCATTTTGACAATCTTCGACCCTTTTGAGAAACTTTCTCTCCAATTCCACTATGCCTCGCTCCAAGTATCCTAGTCGCTTGTTGGCACTGATAGCCATATCCTTCCATTCCTCAATCAGCTTCTGGTTGTACTCTTGTATCTCGCGGTGTTCACTCTCGCATTCGCGGATCCTTTTGCGCAACTGGTTGTATTTGACTTGTACCTCGGCCTTTTCATCTATGATTTTGTGACCTCGAACAAACCCAGGCTGGCCCAGACCATCATGATTATCTTCCAACCATCCTGAGTAGTAGGGAGTACTACCAGCATGATATCTGTCTGGCTCGATGGTGTCTTTCCCCATTACGATCTTGCAGTGCCACATATGCTGATCTTGGCACTTGTAAAGACTATCATCATTCTGGAAGTCAGCTCGGAAATGAGTCATCTTGTCAACCCAGGGTATGATTTGCTTCCTACTGGCCTGCCTCATAACTCGAAGAGGAACGTAAGGATATGTTCCTCTTAGACCAATCAGTATTAGGAAAGGTGCATCTCTGGATCGAGCGATGAACTCCTCGGTTGGAAACCACTTGAACATCCATTGAACTTGTTCTTCAGTCAGATTTTCAAAAAGTTCAACCCATCCTTTAGCATTCTCCGGCTAGGCGAACATATAGGGGATGTAATTCATTTGCTTTGGATGATGAAAAGAGATGTGATCATCCCAGTCCTTTCGTTGAATCTCTTGTCGATATTCGCCCTTTTGGAGGTGTTCCATGAGCCAGAGTTGAAGTAGTAAATTGCAGCCTTCGAAGTGTTTTGCTCCTTGTTGACACTTCTCCAAGGCTCGATATATGTCCGCAATGATCATGGGCACTATGCTGAATGGCTGCTCACCATTTCCTTCCATTAGGGTCTTGGTTACCATAGCCAACCTAGTATGGATTCTCTCTTTCTTCATCGGGAACACGATCAGACCCAGGAAACAAAACATGAAGACGAAAACCCTATGATGAATGTGCCCCAAGGATGTGATGCCAAACTCGTCAGGGTAGGTACGGTAGGATTTGCTGTGATCGTACCTTTCATACAAATAGTCAAAAGGGATGTATGATTCCTTTAGTCATGTCAATTCTGGGTTCTTCTTTAGGCCCATCATTTAGAGGAAGCCCCTGCCCTTGCGGTTCTCAGGCATTAACAAACCCGGAGTTTCCCACACTAGACCGGGCAATACTCCTATCTCCTATAGCAAGGGTGTCATTTCAATGTCCCCAAAGCGGAATACAGTCCTTTCACAATCCCAAAATAGTGTGGCAGCTTCTATGATCTTATTGTTAGGTTGGATCTCCAAGAGGGAAGGTAGGTTTCCCAGATACTTTCGGACGAGAGTTTGGTCACTAGAGTGTAGATCTTTCCACTAGCTTAGCAGCCTTGGGTAGATGTTGGTGACCATACCGAATCTAGGGACTTCGTGCCTCATATTTCTGTAAGACAAATAAGGTTAGGCCCTTACCCCCACAAGACTCGACTATTTAATACCAATAATTAGCATGAAGCATTTAGTTCTCCAAATGAATGCATAGAACGTGATGGTGTCCGTTTAGGTTTAGAGAAACCCAGTGGACTTTGGACAAGGCTATCTTAAAGGATCATTACGTGGACAACATAACTGACCCGGTTAGGTTTGACCATGATGCATGCACAATTTGAACAAAATAAGGTTTCTATGGGGTTCTAGACTGGTACCCTTGAGCGGACAACTCAAGGGGGAAGACATGGAACCGTCGACTGCACCGCTGATCGACTGATTTTACCGCAAATATGCCTTTCTGAATTTAGGGGGTAATGATATAGGAAGAGCGCAACCACTCATTAAAAGCGTTGCTATAGTATTTGTTTGGCACGAGTGGAGTATAATGTTGAGCATGATTATGAAGTAATTAAAACATGTTGGCATATATTTGCACGTTAAGAAAACGATAAATACAACAGTTTCATAATTTAAAGCAGCAATAAAGGAAAGAAACAAGAAAACATGTCAGTTTTTGCAATTGAAAAGGAAATTAAATGCTTAAAGAAATTTTAAACAAGTAATTGCACATAAGGGGGGGGGGTACAAATTCACAAGAACAATCTGAAGTGGTAAAAACCTAAAATCCCCAGCGGAGAAGCCATGTTGTCGCGCCCCCTTTTAAAATTATAAAAAATAGTAAATTAATTTCTGGAAATAAATTGAAAGCACTAAAATGATTTATAGCATATAATTGACAATTTAAAATATATGACTTGATTTTATGAATATAAATGTAATTAAATCTTAAAAGAGGCTAATATTGCAATTATATGCAATTTAGCTTTAAAAAATACCAAAAATTTGTAAAAATAAGAAAAAATTACCTTAGCTATACTTTAACATAATATGAAAGTCCAATAAATGAATTACCAAAAATAATAATTTTGTAAATAATTATTAGGTTTTTATGGATAAAAGATGGGAAATAAATTGATTTAAAACCTTTAAAAATTATGAAAAAATAATAAAACATTTGGACATACTTATATATGTATATATATGCTATTTTGAAGTTATTTTGCATATTAAAAAAATATATAGGGAAAAATTGGGTATCAATAGTGCGCTGGGACTGTCTGTCCGTCTGAGGGCGAAAAGTTGTGCTCAACTCAACCTGAGTACCCAACTCTCACTGAACGGCCCTCCAAAACTGTGAAGTAAACTAAGTACCCCTATTTGAAATGATGGAAACTGGAACCCCATGCAGGCGAACAATCTCTCGGATATAAATCTCTGCTAACCACTCTGAAGAATAGGTAGTACACATAGGAATGAAGTGCACGGACTTGGTCAACTGATCTACAATCACCCAAATAACATCAAACTTCTTCAAAGTTCGTGGGAGCCCAACCAAGAAATCCATGGTGATCCGCTCCCACTTCCACTGTGGAATATCTAACCGCTGAAGCAAGCCACTCGGTCTTTGATGCTTATATTTCACCTGCTGATAATTGAGACACCGAGCTACAAATCCCACATTATCCTTCTTCATTTTCCTCCACCAATAGTGCTATCTCAAATCCTGATACATCTTTACGGCGCCTGGATGAATGGAATACCGTGAGCTATGGGTCTCCTCCAAAATCAACTCCCGAAGCCCGTCTACATTGGGCACACATATCCGGCCTGCATCCTCTACACCCCATCATCACCAATAGTCACATCTCTACATTATTGTGCTGAACTCTGTCCTTAAGGATAAGCAAATGAGGATCATCATACTGGTGCTCTCTGATGCGATCAAACAAGGAAGACCAGGATACCACACAAGCTAAGACCTGACTGGGCTCCGAAATATCCAACCTCACAAACCAATTGGCCAAGGCCTTAACATCAACTGCAAGAGGTCTCTCCCTAACAAGAATATATGCCAAACTGCCCATACTCACCGCCTTCCTACTCAAAGCATCGGCCACTACATTGGCCTTCCCGGGATGATACAAGATAGTGATATCATAGTCCTTTAGCAACTCCAACCATCTCCGCTGCCTCAAATTGAGATCCTTCTGCTTGAACAAGTGTTGGAAGCTACGATAATTAGTGAACACCTCACAAGACACCCAATACAGATAATGCCTCCAAATCTTCAACGCGTGAACAATGACAGCCAACTCTAGATCATGAACAGGGTAATTCTTCTCATGGGGCTTCAACTGACGAGAAGCATAAGCAATCACTCTACCCTCCTGCATCAACATACACCCAATACCAACTCTCGAAGCATCACAATACACGATATATGAACCTGAAGTTGATGGCAAAACTAACACTGGAGTTGTAGTCAATGCAGTCTTGAGCTTCTGAAAGCTCACCTCACACTCATTCGACCACCTGAATGCAGCACCCTTTTGAGTCAATTTGGTCAAGGGTGATGCAATAGATTAAAATTCCTGAACGAACCGACGGTAATAACCCGCCAAACCAAGAAAGCTGCGAATCTCTGTGGCTGAGGACGGTTTGGGACAACTCTGAACTGCCTCTATCTTCTTCGGATCAACTTGAATACCCTCATTAGACACCACGTGCCCCAACAATGCCACTGAACTGAGCCAAAATTCACATTTGGAGAACTTTGCATAAATCTTCTCCTCCCTCAACCGCTGCAACACAACTCTCAAATGCTCAACATGCTCCTTCTGGCTATGCGAGTACACCAAAATATCATCAATGAAAACAATCACAAATGAGTTGAGATAAGGCCAAAACACGTTGTTCATCAAGTGCATGAATGATGTGGGGGCATTGGTCAGCCCGAAAGACATTACAAGGAACTCATAATGACCATATTGAGTCATGAAGGTTGTATTAAGAATATCCGAGTCCCTGATCTTCAAGTGGTGATACGCTGACCGGAGATCAATCTTGGAGAACACTCTCGCTCCTTGAAGATGGTCAAATAAATCATCAATACGAGGCAAAGAATACTTGTTCTTGATTGTAACTTTGTTCAACTGCCTGCAGTCAATGCACATCCTCATCATGCCATCCTTTTTTTCATAAGTAGAACAGGCGCACCCCACGACGACATACTAGTCCGAAAAAATCCCTTATCATGGAGTTCCTGAAGTTGCTTTTTCAACTCTTTCAACTATATCGGTGTCATACGATATGGTGGAATAGAAATGGGCTGAGTGTCCGGTACCAAATCAATACCAAAGTCAATATCCCTATCCGGTGGCATACCTAGCAGGTCTGTCGGAAACACATCGGGAAAATCCCTCACTACTGGAACAAAATCAATACTAGGAGTCTCTGCACTGACATCCCTCACAAAAGCTAAGTATGCAAGACAACCTTTCACAACTATCCGTTGGGCCTTCAAAAACGAAATCACCCTACTGGAGAAAATTAGTCGAACCTCGCCACTCAATTCGTGGAAAACCCGGCATAGCCAACGTTACTGTCTTAGCCTGACAGTCCAATATAGCACGACACGGAGATAGCCAATCCATGCCTAATATCACATCAAAGTCCACCATACAGAGCAACAAAAGGTCCACTCAGGTCTCCAGACCCCCAATAGTCACCACACACGATCGGTATACACGGTCCACAATAATAGTATCGCCCACCGGATAGATACACGAACGGATGAAACAAGAGACTCACGGGGTGTATCCAAATAACGAGCAAAATATGATGACACATATGAAAAAGTGGAACCAGGATCAAATAACATAGAGGCATCTCTGTGGCAAACGGAGACAATACCTGTAATCACGGCATCTGAAGCAATATCATATAATCTAGCTAGGAGTGCATAGAAATGGGCCTGACCACCACCTGATCGACCTCCCCCACTGAGGTGACCCCTAGCCGACTGACCCCCACCCCTGGCTGCCTGAGCGGGTGGTGAAGTAACTGGAGCTGAAGTCGAGGGTTGACTCCTCTACTAAGCTGGACCCCCAAGAAGACGAGGACACTTCCTCTTCATATGGCCAAACTCTCTACAGTCATAAAACCTCCATGGTGCTGGAAACGGGGACTGAAGGGAATCCCTAGCACCGGGATGACCAGTAGAAGGACCTGCCATGGAAGAACCATGAACTGATGGAGCATGGGATGAACTCTGGGCTGGTAGGTCACTAAGTGATGAATGGCCTTGATGTGAACTGTAAGAACCATGGCCCGATGATGCCCCATGATGAATTGGGCGAGCTGACTGAGCATGTCTGAATGGACGTTCTCTGTCGGGCTAAAACTGGCCTCTCAAAGGAGCGCCACTAAAACTACCAGATCATCGAGACCTCTTGGCCTCCCTCTTATCTCGCTCCTGGCTATGAATTGACTCAATCTCCCGAGCAATATCAACAACCTGCTCAAAAGTAGCACCTAGCACCCTCTCTCTGGTTATAAGAA
Organism: Nicotiana sylvestris; assembly: GCF_000393655.2. Lineage (NCBI taxonomy): Eukaryota > Viridiplantae > Streptophyta > Magnoliopsida > Solanales > Solanaceae > Nicotiana > Nicotiana sylvestris. The sequence continues at coordinate 99,507,278 of NC_091063.1, read as the reverse complement.
TTTGAAGCTGATATATGAGGCCATCCACAAACCTCCTGATCTCCTCTCTATCCGTAGGAACCAACCAAACAGCATGACGAGCTAACTCTGAAAATCTTATCTCGTACTGCGTCACAGTCATATCATCCAGATGCAACTACTCGAACTACCTGCGCAGCTCCTCTCTGTGAGACTGTGGCACATACTACTCCAAAAGGAGTGCAGAGAACTGTTGCCAGGTAAGGGGCGTTGCATCAACAGGCCTACACCTCTCATAAGCCTCCCACCAAGTAAAGGCGGCTCCTGAAAACTAGAAGGTAGTGAACGAGACCCCATTGGTCTCCAAAATACTTGCGCTCCAAAGCATCCTCTAACACTTGTCTAAGAAACCCCGGGAATCCTCGCCCTCTACACCACTGAAAGTCGGAGGCTGAAGTCTACCAAACCTCTCCAATCGACGCTGCTCATCGTCAGGCATAACTGGTACCACATAATCCTAGGCCAGTGCAACCAGCAGGGTTGGAGGTGCCCCCGGTGTCTGAAGTCCCTGCACAACCTGCTCAGGTGTGCGAGCAGCGGGAGTCTGAGTGCCTCCCCCGGCCTGAGAAGTAGCTACGGTCGTAGTAACTGAGACCGTCTGATCCAGGCCAATGCACACTGATAGAATCTGGGCTAGGGCCTCCTGAAGGCCTGGAATAACAATCAGCATAGCCGGTGCCTGAGCTGGTCCTACTGGAGCATTAGGAACTGGGACCTGATCATGAACTGGGGCGGCTGGTGGATCTGTAGATGCTGCCCTAGCTACTGTGCGGGCCACACCCTTGCCCATACCACGGCCTCGACCGCGACCTCGACCTCTAGTGGCCCCAACTAGTGGTACTGGTGGTCGTATGTCCTAACTGGTAGCACGTGTCCTCACTATCTATGAGAGAATAGAATAACAAAAGTTTAGTACTAGAATCAACGGATTCGCACGACAGGAATTCAAGAATGTGAAGTTTTTCCTAAAGGTTCTGTAGCCTCCCGAGGATAAGTACAGACATCTCTGTACCGATCCGCAAGACTCTACTAAACCTGCTCATGACTCGTGATACCTATGTAACCTAGGCTCTGATACCAACTTGTCACGACCTTAAAACTGACCCGGTTATGATGACGCCTATTGTGAAACTAGGTCAGCCGACACAAACCCAAAACCAACCAGAAAATCATAAGAAGTCATTTTAAGCCATTAATTAACTAAAATCCCATGATATAAGTTTAAATAAGCAGTGCGAAAATATAACACAAGCCCGACATCAGGGTGTCACCAGTCATGAGCAACTACAAACTCGTCTAAGAACAAGAAAGGCTAACATATTCCGAAAATAAAATACTAAAACAATCTGATTAAGATAAGAAGGAGAAGTGCATGGCTGCAAATGCCAAGCAGCTACCTAGCCAACTCTGGAGACCTGCTGGAAGACTGATTAGCACTTACTATCGTGTTTCGAGACTCCTAGATCTGCACACAAGGTGCAGGAAGTAACATGAGTACACCAACTTAGTAAGTAACCAAAGTAAATAAAGTCTGAGTGCAGTGATGAGCATTTAAAATCATATGCATACTTTATCAAGAATCTCAACAGAAATATCAAAATCAAAATCTGCAGTTCAAAAACCAAATATCTCGTAAAAACTTCAGTTTCAATGAAAATCCTTTAAAGCATTTATTCAACATTTTTAATATAGGCTCAGTATAAAAGAAGAGTGAAAACAGAAAATCTCATAAACAAGCCCCTGAGGCAAAGTATCACTTAAAGTATAGCCCCTCGGTCAAGCCTCTCAGTCACTCGTGACTCAACTCTCGTCAATTAGTACTCACACTCAGCACTCCCGCTCAATAGATATCTCATAATAATAACTGTTGCGGCGTGCAGTCCGATTTGTAAATATATAGTTGACTACGCTCACTAGGGTGTACAGACTCCGAAGGAGCTCCTACAGCTCAAGCGTCATATCGCTGCGGTGCGCAGCCCAATATAATACATATTGCTGCGGCGTGCAGCCCGATCCATATATATATAAATATCATTGTGGCGTGCAGCCCAATCCATAACATATATATAATATCGTTGTGGCATGCAGCCCGACCCATAACATATATATAATCCTGACCATTAGGTCCTCAACCTCTCTCAATCATTAACCTCACGGCCACTCGGGCATTTCAGTGAAAATCAAGGAAACTCAGCCCATACCATATATTAAGAAGTAGAGTAATGAAACCGGATGAAACAATAAACAGGTAAAACACGGCGGAGGATATGCTTTCAAATCAAACAGTGTGAGGAAAGTAGTAAAATACCCCTAAGGGTCTAAACAGTTCGGAACAATGCCCCAAACATGGCATTCGGCCCAAGTTAACAGATTCATTTCTAAAACACATGGATATTATATACAAATTATCAAAATATGCAACTATACAGTCGCCACGGGAGGGACCAAGTCACAATCCTTATGGGTGCACGCCCACACGCCTGTCACCTAGCATGTGTGTCACCTCATTTATCAAACAGTATGAAATTTGGGGGTTTCATACCCTCAGGTCTAGATTTACAATCGTTACTTATCTCAAACCGGATGAAATCCTACTCTGCGACGCTCTTGCCTCTTGACTCAGCCTCAACTCGCCTCGAACCTATCCAAAATCAGAATCATAACATCAATATACGCTAAGGGAACAAAGCTCACACAAAAATAATCAATTTACATAAAAATGCCAAAATTGGTCAAACCCGACCCCTCGGGCCCACGTCTTGGAATCCGATAAAAATTACATCAATAGAATCTGTATCCTTCCACGAGTCCATACATACCAAGAACATTAAAATCAGACCTCAAATGGCCCCTCAAATCCCCAATTTTACCTCTCCAATTTCAAGCCCTAACTTCTCAATTTTTCAACTTTAATCTCATAAATTTCATGCTTAAATAACTGAAAATCAACATAGAAAAATCGAGTTTTAAGTTCAAGAAACTCACCTCAATGAAACCCCCTTGATTCCCTCTTCGAAACCCTCCAAAAAGCTTCAACTCCGGATAAAAATGGTGGAAAACAACCCAAATTTCGCGAAGGGGAACTTATATACTTTCTGACCCAGGAATTCCGCACCTGCAGACAAATTATCACATCTGCGGTCAGCGGATGCGGATTTTCACTTAAAATCCCTTGTCCGCACCTGCGATCAATTCACTGCACTTGCAGGCTCACCGGTGCACCTCAACTCCCGCTTCTGCACTGCCCAACCGCATCTGCGTCCTTTCCTCGCTTCTGCAGTCCCCTAACCACATGTGCGGTTATGACAGAACCAGTAGCTTTAGCTGCATTCTCCAACTTCCCAACTTTCCGATAAACATCCGAAATCATCCCGAGGCCCCCCGGACCTCACCCAAAAATACGAACAAGTCACATATTACTATTTAAACTTATTCCAACCTTCGGAACACTCAAAATAACATCAAAACACCAAATCTCCCTCGGATTCAAGCCTAAGGATTACAAAAATTCTGAATTTTGCAAACGGTCAAAAAGTCTATCTAACCTCACCTGAATGACCTGAAATTTTGCACACATGTCACAAATGACACAACGGACCTACTCCAACTTCCGAAATTCCATTCCGATCCCGATATCAAAATTTTCACTACCAACCGAAAAATGCCCAAAACTCCAATTTTGCCAATTCAAGCCTAAATCTACCACGAACCTCCAAAATATAGGCCGATCATGCTCCTAAGTCCCAAATCACCTCATGAAGATATCTGAACCATAAAAAACAAGTTCCGAGATCATTTACTCTGAAGTCAACCTTCGATTGACTTTTCCAACTAAAGCTTCCCAAAAAGAGACTAAGTGTCTCATTCCTCTCCAAAACCACTCCGAACCTGAATCAACCAACCCGATACTGCATAATACAACTGAACAACACATAAAGAAGCAAAAATGAGGGAAACAGAGCGGTAACTCATGAAACAACCGGCCGGGTCGTTACATTTGGAGTGGGGGTTTTCATTCACAAACATTGGGTAAGTGATTCTAAGTTAATTCCAACTATATTTCATCAATATATCATAGATTTTAACATCAAAATCATGTGAATCAAAGGAAATATTTGTGAAACTTTTTCAAGTTTTTTGAAAAATAAGAATTTGAGTTTTGGGAGTCGATTTGGACTCGAATTTTGAAACTAATCACACATATATAGAATCGTAGGGTTATTGACCCTGGTTTTGACAGGGCGAGTTCTAGGTTGACTTTTATTGACTTTTTTTGAAAGTGTAAAGATCATAGTTTTATATATTGTAATTGATTTCCCTTACATTATTTAATGATATTAAGTCGATTTTGATGAAAAGTGTGGACGCGAATTTTAGGGGAAAAGCTATTTTCAAGGATTGAGTTGGCCTAGCTGAGGTAAGTATCCTGTCTAACTTCTTGTAGGGGAACTACCCCTTAGGATTTGGGATTGATTATGTCATTTGTATTATGTGAAAGTCGTGTACGCAAGGTAACGAGTGGGTACACGAGTTGTATGTGGTATTTGACCAGTTTATGTTATTTAGATTCTTTTCATGCTTTAATTGAATTACCATATCATGTTCTAAATTGTCATAGTCAATCTACTTTTATTTGTGTTAGCCTATTCTTATATGCTTTAAATGACTTTGTTAATACTTGTTCTACATCTTACTTGATATGTTTTTCTCCTATTCCTTAGTTGAATTTGTTGCCTCTTGTTGGCCCAAGAACAGGTGAAGTTTTGAAGACTGACAAAAGAACTCAGACATGGACCAGGTCCATCTTGTGAAGCAAAGTCATGATCAACCCAGACATGTGAGATGCACGTGAAGGAGATAAATCTAACTTATTAGAAGTAATATCTCCTGAACTGATTGAAAAGGTTGCATATTGGATAAGGAGAAGAAGGCTGCTTACAAAAAGAGAACACAGTTTAGGAAGAGGATAATGTTAGAATTTGAGATCAACTTGAACTCTTCTACGATAGAAGAGTAGCATCTGTATCCCAACCAATCTCTAATTACTAACCTATTAAATATCAGCGTTGTTCTCTTTTACAGGTAATGCACATAAGCAGAAGGTAAACTTAAATTGAGAGCAAAAGAGCAAGGCGATTTTGCAAGAAATTTATGTGTGATTCAAGCGTGCAATCCTGAAGCTACTTGAACAAGATAGAAGAACCAGTTACAAGTGTCTATCTTTTATTCTAGTTCAATTGTAGTAGCTAATTTTACATTGTACCTTTCAGCTTTCATAGACGCAATTGTATTAGGTACCTAGAGTTTTCAAGTTAGAGTTAACATGGAGTTGTCGCAACAGTTGAGGCTGTGTGCCACAACGGGATTAGAGTTAATCCTTAGGTTTACAAAGAATTTTGTAAATGCTGTTTTGGCTCAGTGATTTTAGTGGAAGTTTGGAAAAATCCTACTGAGCAGTAGGTCGTGGTTTTTTCACATTTTGAGCTAGGTATTTTCCACGTAAAAATCTCTGTGTTCTTTATTTTCTTTACTTATTATTCCGCAAACAATAGTAGTTGGAACACATAAAAGAACTAGGTCCTTCTATAGTTCAATTAAGCAAAAAGTGGGTACCACACAAATCACCCCCTCTTGTGTGGTATTGAAGTATAAAACATCACCTCTTTTATTGTCATATGCTATCTCTTCCATTGTTGATTTGTCACTATTTAAAATTATTGTTATATGTTATCTCCTTCATTGTTGATTATTCTTATTTGAAGTCATCGGTATATGTTATCTCATTCATTATGAGTTATTATTATTTAGTATTGTGGTTACACATTATCTTTCTCATCATTGAGTTATTGGTGTTGAAGTTGTGAAAGCCGTTATCATATTAACGCGAATTGTTAATTGTTTAGACATTTTTCTTGTTGAGAAGTTTACATTCATTGTTAGTGTTGATATTTTGCACCCATTGTGGTTGGGCCATGTTATTATTGTGGAAACATCGATATTATTAATTATTGGCAAATTGCGATATATGGACACTTGTGGTACGAGTTGTTATTGTGATGTGATATTGATGCGCATGACCGCATAAGGATATGGGTTAATGTGCATGCGACGACATATGGTGGGACTTATGTGCATGTTGCTTGTAAGGGAATTACGTGAAGCCACGCAATATGCTAAAATGCGTATAGCTATTTCGAAAAAAATATTTTCAAAACTATTTAAATGTAAGGCTCACGCGGCGATATAAGGAAAGATTGTGATAGAAATTGAGAAAAAGTGAATACGAGGCGATACCTTGGTTGTGATTCTTATTGTGCATAAGGCGGTACCTCGTTGTGATTCTTTTTGTTTATCTCATGTTGTAAAGAGTTATTTGGTAGGAACACTTCTTGTTGTTTTGTTTTTCTATGTTCCATCAGTTATTGTCCGTATATAAATATTGTGGTTCTTTTCAATTGCTTCCCTTATGTTATCTATATGCTTGTAATCCTTTCATTAGTCTATGTTATTAACTTAATTCATATTACTTATTGCTCCGCTTTTCGTTATTTCTTGTTATTACGTTCTCATTTTGTTTTTATGTTCTAGTAGGTGTCTTGATTTGGCCTCGTCACTACTCTATCGATGTTAGGCTTGATACTTACTGGGTACTATTGTGGTGTACTCATACTTCTCTTGCACATCTTTTTGTGAAGATCTAGATATGTCTGCTCGTGTCGGACGTTAGTGATCGACTGTTAGCCGCTTTTTGGAGACTTCAAGATATACCTGCTCAACACCCACAGGCCTCAGAGTCACCTTCCCTTATCTTTACGTCTTGTTGTATTTTCATTCAGATAGTGATGTATTAGATGTTCTAGTATCACTCTATAAAGCTTATGGCTCAGTTCCACCGATTTTGGGAAGTGAGTTGTTGAGATTCTATTTCAGAAGATTATGCTAGTTTAGCAGACTTGCCGTAGTATTTTTTGTTAATTATTTTTGTCAAGTTATTATTAAATGTTAGGCTTACCTAGTCGTAGAGACTAGGTGCCATCACGGCATCTTACGGAGGAAAATTAAGGTCGTGACATATATAAATATGCAGATCGGGTTTCATACCGCAACAATATTAGTATTATATATGTGGATCGGGTTGCACACCGCAACAGAAAGGTTGTATTGTGGTAATTATTCTTGGATGTTGGTTTTCGTTATCGTGTTGTGTTGTGAGACTGAGAAGTGATGATATTCTGGGCCCTCTGTCATTTATTTCTTATTTCGATTATAATGTTAGTTAGATGTTTCTGTATTTTTTTCTATCATTTTTCTTCTTATACTCATACAGGTTTATAATGAGTGTCTTATCATAGCCTCGTCACTACTTCATCGAAATTAGGCTCGACACTTACTGTGTACATAGGGTTGGTTGTACTCATATTATACTTCTGCACTTTTTGTGCAGATATTGATGTTGGGTCCAGCGGAGTACAACGATGACTACTCAGACCCGTCCTTTCAGAAGACTTGAGGTAGAGTTGCACAGCGTTTGCAGAACTTGAAGTCCCCTTCCTATCTATATTTGTATCAGACAATTGTATTTCATTTCATACTCTGTTTGCAGTAATCGAGTAGCTCATGTACTTATGAGACCATTTTATGGGATTAGTCTATACAACAATGTTTATGGATTTATTTTATATCTCAGAGTATTCAATCTTAATTTCTTAATATTTTGCTTTTAAATTGTTAAACTGTTTACTTGTGTAGCTAATATTGGCTTGACTAGCAAGCGGATGTTAGGCACTATCATGACCTCTTGGCATTTTGGGTCGTGATACTTGATCTCGTCCGAGTTATCAAACCTTATATCAAAGAGGAGGTACTTTAGGAGCATCTAAAAAAGTCTCAGACTCAGAGAAAGAAATGTTTATCAAAGATAACATCAACATGCATTATATAAGAATTTCGATACCTTAATCTCAAAACGAAAGGGAAGAGGGATATGGTGAAATTGCTTGACGACTTTAATTTGATTGATCTTTGGTATGGAAACTAATAGTGCAGGAGTGAACTGATTAACGAGAAAGAGACTCCCTTCTCGATATGACAAAGTATACTATAAGATATTTCTTGCATGAATTTTCATGTATCCAAGTAGAATTTATCTTGCTTTCATCAAGTCGACCTTAACATCTCTTCGTCTTTTATATGAAGGGTCCATGTTAGCTACGAAGGATTTCAATTGGTCCTTTCCTTGTCGGGTTTCATTGAATAGGTGAGCAGGAGGATAAAAAAGAAATACTCCCTCCGTCCATAATAAGTGATCAATTTATTTTTTTATTTTGGTCTAAAATAAGTGTCCATTTATATAATCGAGAAAAAATTTAATTTATTTTTTCAAATTACCCTTATGTACATATCCCTAAAAAGTCATTTACTCCTCACATTTAAGAAGAGAAGTAAGTGCTACTATAACTACGATGCAACATTTAATGAAGGGTAGTTTAGTCACACTAACTATTTTCGTCTAGAATTTAGTATTTTCTTAATGGGTGTGCCCAAAGCAAATTGATCACTTAATGTGGATCGGAGGAAGTATATATTTTTTAGTCTCTCGATTAACCTGCTTTCAATCTGAGATAAGAAGGATAACTTAAATTTGAGGCTGCTAAAATGAAGGCTGAAATCGCAAATTATGCATTGACAAGATGCCTCTTAAAATTTTCAATATATCAGTGAACACTTTAAATTTGTCAAGTATTTTCATTTAGACACATAAAGTTAACTAAAAATGTGTTTATTAAACACGTAATGTTAATTTGGGAAAATGCGTGTTTTTTAAACCTCTTAATTGCTCCATAATAAGAGCCTTAGGCGAGGTGTCTAAATAAAAAACTTGACATATATTTGCAGATTGTGAAATGTGGAAATGTATCCTGAAAATTGATTACAATGATTAAGGTAATTATATAAGATTACATTGTAAATATACTAACGTTTTGAAACCCGAACTTGCACTTGGTTAATTCTGTCAATTCGATTACACCAACAATTAGGAGAAAAAGATTTACGTATTTGTCAAAATCTAATATAGGGAAGATTTTAAACTAGCCCAAGAAAAGACATACTAATATTGTAGTACTTCGTCTGTCCCAAATTAGTTATCTGACTTTTAACTTTATCTTCTAAGTACCAAAATTGTCTTCACTTTCTCAAAGAAACTTACTGTGTATGTTATAAAAATGACATTAATTTCTCTATTCAAATTCAAAAAGTCAACTGTATATCCATTTTGGGGCCCACCTTCATTCATATAATAAATCTCTTATTGTAATTATCTTAATATTCAATTGAAAAGCAAATGGAAAACTAAGAGCCCGTTTGGAGATACAAAATTTTTCCTTTTTTTCAAATTGTTTTTTGAAAACAATTTGAAATCTTACAAAGTCTTATAAAAATGACGCCATCAGTTATTAACCTACAACTACCCACAGAAACACAAAACGCACAGGTTTTCTTCTCACCAAAGTGTGCTGCTGCTTTTGCCATCCCAATCCGGCAAGGGTTTGTTTATTTCAAGTAGGATAATCAAATTGGGGTAGTTTTGATATGTTTTAGAAGTTGTGGGATATAAATCATGTTTCATGGTTTTGAAAAAAAGACATCCAAATATGATACAAAAATTATAACCAAACACAACTTCATCTTCAATATAAATTTTAGTGAAATTCCGAATTTGATTCTATAATTTTTTTTTTTTTTTTGGAATTCATGTCCAAACGCCTACTAATTTTCTATCAAACGAATTACTTTTGTTTTTCAAAGACAAAAAAAAACTATCATTTGAAAAACATCTCTTTCGGCTTTTCTTCAGATTGTTTAATCAAGTTCACCAAAAGCATATCTTAATTTAACCCCTCAAGTCCAAACTATAAATCGAATTTAACATTTGTGCTATACCATGTAACTTCTCATAACAAGACTTGAATATATATATATACTAGTAATAATCTGTTGTAGTCAGTAAATTATTTCTTTACCCTTAACGTTGTTCTTACCTTTCCAAGTTTGATTGTGGACTAATAAGAGAAACTTTCTTAAATAGTAGTACATTATATTTTAGTATAGAAAGTTAATATCAAAGGAAAGAGATGTCCATAATAAGAACTTAATTCAAACTTAAAACACCATGTACGAAGCTCACACCATGTTATCAAATCTAAACTGCTAGCAGAGAATCAGGGGCTGATCATTTGTTTTTTTATGAATCCCTAGATCATCATACCTACTGTCATTGTCAGATATTTGACAATTTCATTTCTCATTTGTCCACTATTTTTATTATCTTAATTAATCCAACTTGCATATTGATAGTAATATAAACAATCTCTAATTATGTGCTCCCAATAGCCTCACTCTCTCTCCCCTATTCATGGCAGCCTCAATATCTATTACTAAAACATCACTCCATCATCAATAGGGAGAATGGGGTGTAGATACTTTCTTGTCAATAGAGTAGTGATAATATATTTGCGTTGAAACTTACCAGTGATAAAGGAAGCAAAAGTTTGAAGTTTAGAGAATTAATCACATTCAGAGATAATTGAGAAATTTTATACACTGTACGTAAAGCTAGTTAAAGAGGTCTCTTATATAAAGGAAGAAAGACGAGGTACAACTGAAAAATGGGAGAAATTACTAGGTTTGCAAGGCTTTAAAAAAATCAATAGAGATTTTAGTTATTATAATGCATTCAAAAAAGATTATTTGATTAGTGCAATGATATCTTTGACCGCAAAGAGAATGGTTTCTTTGTGAGGTTTTATATTTCGATACCACACAAGAGAATGGGATAATTTGTGCGGTGCATAATTTTCGCATGTACCAAATTATAGAAGAACCTGGCTCTTCTATGAGTTCCTTAAAACTACAGATGCTGAATAAGTAATGCAGAAAATAAATAATACAAGTATTTTTACGTAAAAAACACTCGGCTCAAAGGGTGAAAAATCATGACCTACTTCCCAGTAGGATTTTTCAAACACTTTGCATGCGGGTAAAACCGGGGATAATGAGCACCCCGATTTCCTGGTGGAGCAAACGAGGCAAAGACGTAACTGTGAGGAATCAAAGTCGAAGTTGGGAGCTTTCAGTATCAAGGCCCGAACACCATAACACCTACCCTCGGAGCCATCAAGACCATGCCCCCCGGACCCAGTCCGAGCTCCGAGACCTCGGGAACCAATGCCAAACGACCACGCACGATTAACAAAGGACCGTGATATACGTGCCCAACCGGATATCACGGTGTAGATCTCGACCCGTATCAGCGGCATATAAGTAATTAGATAAAAGGAAGATTTTTACCTTTCTTAGGATTGTACTGAGGGTAGAACTCCTCTACTATATAAAGGGGAAGTTTATTACTCAATAAACTCTCTATAACACGCATACCAAGACAATATACATCTGTTTTCTCTGTTTCTAAAAGTTATTCAAAGTTTTTGCTTTTGTTCATAAGTTCTTCATAAGTGTTGGTACGGAACCGATGGCAGGCTTCTTGTTAAGCTTTTAACCAATCCCAGACTCAATATCACTACTGCTTCGGCTGTTTATTCTATCTTTTTTTTTGTTGCTAATCCAACTTCATAAATTATTTGTATTGAATCAATCCACATATCCTTAAAATCGCATATAAATTTAATTGTTATCCATTCTTAAGGGTAAACAGTTTGGCGCCCACCATGAGGCTAAGATAAGAGTTATAGTTTAATACAAATTTTCATAACACACTATATTTTATGCTTGTTCTTTAAGATTTTAATTTCAAGTCCACCTAAAGATGTCAAACTCTCAGTCTGCTCTTAGCTAGGCAGCAGTTGAAACACTACAAGAAATGAAAGGAGGAATGATCGAGGCCATATTAGCCGGGGACTTATAGGTCAAAACGGCTTTGATAGGCCGCTCCTGGCCAGGGAAGCACTAAGGTTATCAGAATATAACTTCAACGTTGATGTTGCCAGCATCGTATCTGCCATCGGGTGCATCAATGATACCAAGTGGCCTTGACATTTACAGTCCGCAAATACCCAAAAAGACCCTAACTTAATGTGTAAGTATCATGGAACTTGTGGCCATAGAACCGAGGACTGCCGACAGTTAAGAGAAGAAGTAGCCCAGTTATTCAATAACGGGCATCTCCGGAAATTTCTAAGTGATCGAGCCAAAAATCACTTTAGGAATAGGGACTCCAACAAACAAACTGAATAGGAGGAACCACAACACGTCATCAACATGATCGTTGGAGGGGTCGATGTTCCCCATGGACCTATACTAAAGTGCATTAAAGTGTCCATCACAAGGGAAAAATAAACTCGAGATTACATCCTGGAAGGAACCATTTTGTTCAACGATGAGGATACTGAAGGCATCGTACAACTGCACAATAATGCACTATAATATCTGTACTTATAAATAAATTTCGAGTTAAACGTGTGTTGAATGATTTAGGTAACTCGGCCAACATCATCAGATCAAGGGTCATAGAACAGTTGGGTCTACAAGACCAGATAGTGCCGACAGTTCAAGTGTTGAACGAATTTAACATGGTATGTGAAACTACTAAAGGGGAGATAACCCTACCGGTGAACACCGTCGGAACCACCCAGGAAATAAAATTCTATGTGATCGAAGGGGATATGAGATATAATGCTCTATTCGGAAGGCCATGGGTTCACAACATGAGGACAGTACCTTCGACCTTACACCATGTATTAAATTTCCATATATCGAGAGGAATCAATACAGTGTCCGGAGAGCAGCAGGCCACAAAGTAAATATTCACAGTCGATGAAATACTCCTAGTACCCGCCATCTCATTGTTAAAAGGCGGGGAGTCAGCCAGAAAGGCCGAAGTCAAATAGCAATCACTGATATCGCTCCCGTCCAAACCGGGGACGAGAATTTGATGAGGAAGATGATTACGGAGTTCCTAGGTCGTTCATAGCTCCTGATGATACTGATACCACCAAATCTATGGTCGATGAACTGGAGCAAGTTATATTGACCGAATACCTGCCAGATCGAAAGGTATACCTGGGCATGGGGTTGACCCCCGGGCTCCGGAAAGAACTCATTAGTTTCCTTAAAATTAACACAGCTTATTTTGCTTGGTCCCATCTTGATATGACAGGGATACCACCGAAGATAACCACTCACAATCTAAGTTTAGATCTGAAGTTCCACTCGGTTAACAGAAGAGGAGGCCTCAGTCCGAAATCAAGCATGCTTTCATCAAAGGTGAGGTATCTAAACTCCTTAAAATACGTTCAATTCGGGAAGTTAAATACTCGGACTGTATAGCTAACGTAGTGATAGTGCCTAAAAAGGGAAATAAATTAAGAATGTGTGTAGATTATAAAGACTTGAACAAGGCAGGCATGCTCAAAGGACTCTTTTCCTTTGCCAAACATCGATCGCATGATCGATGCGATGGCTAAGCACGAGATACTCAGTTTTCTCGATGCGTATTCCGGGTACAACCAAATCCGGATGGACCCGGGCGATCAAGAAAAAACTTCCTTTATCACTAAGTTTGGCACCTACTATTACAATGTAATATCGTTCGGACTAAAGAACGTCGGTGCCACTTATCAACGCCTAGTAAACCGGATGTTCGAAGAACAAATGGGAAAATTAATGGAAGTTTATATTGATGACATGTTAGTTAAGTCCCTACTAGTAGAGGAGCATTTGAAACATTTACAGGAAACCTTTGACATATTAAAGAGATACAATATGAAGCTGAACCCCAAAAAATGTGCATTCGGGGTCAGATCTGGAAAATTCCTTGGGTTCTTGGTGTCCAACCGAGGGATCAAGATCAATCTTGATAAAATTATAGCTATAGAAGACATCATCATAGTGGACAGTGTCAAGGCCATTCAGAGACTAACCGGGCACATTGCCGCCCTAGGCCGGTTCATATCTAGGTCCTAGGACAAAATCCATCAGTTCTTCTCACTATTGAAGAAGAATAAAAAACTTTTCTTGGACTTCGGAGTGCCAACAAGCTTTGGAAGAACTCAAACGATACCTTTCAAGTCCACCCCTACTGCATACTCCGAAGGCGGATGAGCGGCTATAGCTTTACTTGGCAGTATCTGAAGTGGTGGTAACTGGAGTCTTAGTCCTAGAAGAAGAAGGTACACAATTTCCTATTTACTATGCTAGTAAAACTCTAGGCGAGGCCGAAACAAGGTATCCTCACCTGGAAAAGTTGGCGCTCGCTTTGCTAAGCGCCTCCAGAAAGTTGAAATCGTACTTTCAATTCCACCCCATATGTGTCGCAACCTCTTACCCATTATGGAACATTATGCTCAAACCTGAGCTCTCGGGTCAGTTTGCCAAATGGGCCGTAGAAATTAGAGGGTAAGATATCGAGTATCTACCCCAAACTGCCATTAAATCACAAATATTCGTAGACTTCGTGGTCGGCTTTACCCTGACTTTAATACCCAAAGTCGAAAAGGAATTGTTGTTAACCTCGGGGACTTCCTCGGGGATCTGGACCCTCTTTACGGAGGGTGTTTTGAATGCAAAGGGGTCCGAACTCGGCATCATGCTGAAGCTGCCTACGGGAAACGTAGTTAGCCAGTCTATTCGAACTATGAAATTGACTAACAATGAGGCCAAGTATGAAGCCATAATTGCAGGTCTTGAATTGGTTAAAAACCTTAAGGCCGAGGTGGTAGAAGCCAAGTGCGATTCCCTCCTTGTGGTAAATCAAGCTAATGGAACGTTCGAGGTAAAGGAGGAATGATTTCTAAGGTATTTAGACAAATTGCAGGTAACACTACATCAGTTCAAGGAATGGACTTTACAGCACGTGCCCCGAGATCAAAATAGTGAGGCTGATGCTCTGGCCAACTTGGGTTCATTGGTTGATAACGATGAATTCTGCTAAAAATAGTTGTATAACTCATAAAATCGGTGCTAGAAGAAGGCCATGCCGAAATAAATTCAACAAGTTTAACTTGGGATTGGAGAAACAAGTACATAGATAATTTGAAGACTGGGAAGTTGCCCTCGAATCCTAAAGAATCGAGTGCTCTGTGTACGAAGGTGGCCAGGTTCAGCCTGTCTGATGGGAATTTGTTCAGAAGAACATTTGACAGCTCGCTCGACATATGCTTGGGGCCGGGAGATACCGAATATGTCTTGAGAGAAGTTCACGAAGGCACATGCAAAAATCACTCGGGGGCGGAATATTGGGTTCGGAAGATAATCAAGGTCGGTTATTACTAGATCGACATGGAAAAAAATGCAAAAGACTTTGTACGAAGATGGGACAGCTGCCAAAGGCACGTGCCGATGATCCACCAACTCGGAGAGTGTCTCCATTCAGTCTTGTCCCCATGGTCGTTCATGAAATGGGGAATGGACATCGTCAGTCCCCTGCCATGGGCACTTGGTAAGGCTCAATTCATATTGTTCATGACTGATTATTTTTCTAAATAGGTCGAAGCACAAGGGTTCAAAAAAGTCCGGGAAAAAAAAGTCATTGACTTCGTTTGGTACCACATAGTATGTCGGTTTGGGATACCGACCGAGATCGTGTGTGATAATGGGAAGCAATTCGTCGGCAGCAAGGTAAACAAGTTTTTTGAAAACCTCAAGAATAAAAAGATACTACCAACACCATATCACCCTAGTGAAAATGGACAAGCGGAATCTAAAAACAAGACCATACTCCAAAACTTGAAAAAGAGGTTGACCGACGATAAAGGGAAGTGGTAGGAAATTCCGCCCCAAGTCTTGTGGGAATATCGTACGACGTCGAAATCTAGTACCGGAGATATTTCTTTCTCATTGGTCTATGGCGCTGGAGCATTAATACCGATCAAAGCGGGAGAACCAAGCCTCAAGTTCCGATATGCGATCGAAGAATCAAATAATGAGGCCATGAGCACGAGCCTGGAACTATTGGATGAAAGGCGTGAGGCCATCCTAGTCTGATTAGCCGTCCAGAAATAGCGGATATAAATATATTACAACCCAAGATCCAACCTCCGATACTTCAAGATCGGGGACTTAATGTTAAGAAAAGTGACATTGCATACCTGAAATCCGAACGAGGGAAAATTGGGGCCAAATTGGGAAGGACCATATCGAGTCATCAGAATTACCAGTAAAGGCTCGTACAAACTTGAAGTAGGAAACGGTGTGCAACTACCGAACAACTGGAATGTGACGCACTTAAAGTGGAACTACTGCTAAGATACAATCTCATTTACCTTTTATAATATTATAAGTCGAGCTAACACTTGCAGGCAACAGCCAAAGGAGAATATGACTATTAGGTCTGGAAGAACGCGTTGCACTCTTTTTCCCTTGAACCGGCTTTGTCCTAAATGGGTTTTTCGACAAGGTTTTTAATGAGGCAAAGTAAATCATCCTAACTTAGATTCAAAGACCATTTTTAAATCGGAGTCAATGGTCGCATCAATAGTATTCGAGCCCGCTCTAGATCGACCTTGAATACTGAGAATCATCACCCTCGGGTTAAGGTTTTATAGCAAGGAAAAGAGGAAATTTTGTACTTGAACAACTTAGGCTCGGTGGTTAGGGTTTATTATAAGGGCCAAACGGTCAAGTGAATTGTGCCCGTGTAGGCCACCTTATCCATAATACATGCTTTTACCCGCTTTCGATCATGTACTTTACATATAGAAATGAGAGAAAGTTTCCGTTTTGCTATTACGTATTTTTCCCTCTTAAAGTATCGAGCCTAAGGGCTATCCCTATACGGGGACTATCGAGCCCAAGGACTACCTCTACTCGGGGACTATCATAACTCGAGCTATCAAATCCCGGAGGCACAATCCCTATTAGGTAGTGCCTAAACACAAAAGGCTACGTCCACCCTATAAAATAGCTTGGAGACATCCGAAGCCCATAATCAAAATATAAGGCCTTCATAAAAATTCAAAACATGCTATAAGGTTACCCACGACAAAGGCATCATCTAAAATCAATTAAGTATCTTGGGAAAACTTCCGGTTACTTTGAGTTTTCAAATCCTTGAGTAAATAAAGTTGCATTGAAGTCGGGCTCTGTTTGGACATCCAAAAAGAAAACGACTTATTACTAAATTCGATTCTATGCTAAGTCATTAGAAATATATGCAAGAATAGAAATTATGAAAAAATGCTAAAAATTGGAGACTCGAAATTGCCAAAGAGGAAAATTTTATATATTCCGAAATGTCTTTACAAAGGCCCAACTAAAACGGCCTCAAAATAAACAAAAAATATATACAACACATAAAAACTGAAAAACGTTCTAAGGTATTCATGCCTGATCTTCATCGTGGCCCGATTCATCGTTGAAACCATCGAAGCCTTTGGATCCTTCGGAACCTTCAGAGCCCTTCGCATATTTGGGCTCAGATAGCTTCTTCGCCTTGGACTCAAGCCTTTTTTCCTCTTGGATCTCTATAGACAAGTCGAAGCCTCAAGCATGAATCTCTTCGAGGGTCTTCCTTTGAGCCAGCTGCCTCATATATTCAACATTAGCTTACCAGTGACTCTTTTATTTGGCTTCGTTGCAGAGCTTAGGGATCCTGAAGCCTTTCTTTTCTTCTTCTTTTCTCCCGTGGCAACCTCGGGTTGTCCCGTGATAGAGGGATCGACAGACAAGGACACATCCTCGTCCACTTCCAAAGGCCTAAGCTTGATTGTGTTAGGCAAACCTACAAAGGAAAGAAGGAAGGTCACTATGATGTAAGTTAAAGACATGGTAATAACTATTCGAAGAAGGACCTTACCATGAGAACGAGCCTCCCATCAGCCCTTCAAAAGCTCGCCAAGAGCGCTCGGAGTACGACATCTGCGTACAAATGCCTTCGATCCACTCCTTGAGCCGGGGGATAGCATTTGGAACCCAAGCAACAGCTGCACAACTACAAACATGACTGTTATGAAAGAGAGTGAAGAAAATTGATACTTAAGGAGAGGCTGCACTTACGAGATACATTCCACTTCTCGGGGAATGACAGGAACTCGGGAGGGATCAAGTCTTCGATCTTCACTCGAATGAAGCGTCCCTTCTATCCTCAGTCTTGGTCATCGTCGATGCCCGAAAAGGGGGCCTTTCTGGCCCGGCAGGTAAACTTGATTAGTCCCCCTCGAAAAATTTGGGGACTGCATAGGTAGCGCAGGTGTTCGATTGTGAACTGACGAGACTTGCTGTTGCTCAGAAGTAATAAAGGAGGATCACGATCCTTTATAGAGACTGGTGGATCTGCCCAAGACACACCTCGTATCTCTTGAAAAAATCTAAAATAACTAGGTTTACTAGGCCCAGTGTCAAGGGGTAAGTGTAAACACTTAAATTCCCCTCCATGTGGGTAGTAATAGCGTCTTCGGGCCCGAGGACTACTCGTCCTTGCCTTCTCATTTACAATCCTCTCAGACCACAAGAAGGACGTCTTCGGTAATGGAGCATATATGCCTCGATTCTCTTTCACCCTGGTCCAGTTTTGACAAGGGTTTTTTTTACCTTGAAGCCGTATGTAATTGAGCAGCCCCTGGGAATAAACATTTTCAAGAAGGCTCGGGGGCCAGTCCGTTGGCAGCCACCTCGGGAGCAGCCATCTCGAAGATAACTATTTTAGGAGTGACCGCCTCAGTATCAACAATTAGTTGGGAAGATGAAGAGGCAGTATGTTGAGGAACTAATTTAGATGTTTTTGCCATTTCTATTTGAAAAGGTTTGAAAATTTGAAGAAAAAGGAATAATCTTGGAGGATGAAGAGTTAAGTATAATGATTTGAGGAAATTCTGGGTATAAACCTGGAAATCACTATGAAAGTTTGAAGAAAAAGGATGAAGATATGAAGGTTTGAATAAAGTTGATGATAACTTGAAAGTTCAAAGGTAGAAGACTGGTCGGAAAGTGGGAAAAGAACAAGGGATAAAAGCTTTTATAGAAAAAGTTCGCGTCGCTTTGCATTTAGAGGCAACCAGCCGATGGTTAACATGTGTCTGAAGTTAGAACAACGCGACTGAAGAGATGTTTTGGCTTCTTCATCATTTCTGTTATAACGTATGGAACAAGGAACTAGAGAACATCTATCGTTTCTCAGCGTTTCGGCAAACCTGCTCTCTAAGAAATGAGAGGACTATCTATATGTGGGTAAAACTGGGGGTAATGAGCAGCCAGATTTCCTGGTAGGGCAAACGAGGCAAAAACGTAACTGCGAGGAATCAAAGTTGAAGTTGGGAGCCTTCAGTATCATGGCCTGAACACAACACTGCCCTCGGAGCCATCGAGACCATGCCCCCCCCCAAACATGGTCCGAGCTCCTAGATACTCGGAGCCATAAATTTCTAACTCTTTTCTTATATTGGATAGAGTTCTCTTCAAGTAAGGAGTATTGTTCCTTATCAAATATACAATCGTTTCGTTCAAGGATGATCAGAAATAACCAGATATACGTATCCCTTGAACATGCATGCTTTTTGCCTGATTCTAACCGTAACCTGTGTACAACATCCATGGACCTGGTTCATGTATGTGTTCTTTTGTCAATCATCAAAATTAATACCGCTCAGGTTAACAGTTGTGACATGGTGGAATAAGAGAGGATTCTGATATTGATTATAATGATATGGTGGAATCAGGTTGCGCACAGCAGCGGTTGTGAATGTAATACTTGATATTGATTAACTATGAGATAGTGAAATAAAGGAGGAATATGACATTGATTACGATGATATGGTGGAATTAGATTGTGCGCCGCAACGGATTTTGTATGTGATCCTTGAAATTGATAAATGATATTATGGTGGAATAAGAGATGATTGTGTGTGTACGGTGTGATCGGGTTGCATGCCGCAACAGATTGTGTATGTTGTACTCATTGTGTAATTGTATTAGTTTTCAACCTTTTTATATGATATTTTGAGTTTTGATATTCTGGATCCTCTGGTTGCGAGGATTGGGCTCATTTTCATAAATTAATTGTTTTGTCGTCATTTCCTGTTTCCTTTCCTGTTATTATTATTATTATTATTATTACTGCATATAGGTTATTGTAAGTGATCCACCTTAGCCTCGTCACTATTTCGTCGAGGTTAGGCTCGACACTTAGAGAGTACATGGGGTCGATTGTACCCATACTATACTTTCCCTCTATAGATCAACGTTGTAATTAGTGTTAGGAAAATAATTAAATGATTATTTATATAATATAGGTAAATAACTTAAATTACTATTTTGTCCAATGTGAAAGCTAGTTTTAAAAGGTAAAAAAGATGAACGATATTTTGCTAAGGGCTTTTATATTTTTAATATAATATAAATATAGATATAGATGTGCAAAAGAAATGGAAGTTACCTATGGTTAAGTACAAGTACGTAGTAGTTAAATATAACAACAAATATTATTTATTTATTAACTTTATGTAAATATTAGATACGAATAAATTATTACCTTCCACTTATAATCTTGTTTTGAAAAAACTGTGTATCCAGGTGAGTCAACCTTTCTACTAAAATTTTGTCAGGTAATAATTTTAATTCCATATTTCCAAAGAAGAAAAAGAGTAATGCTTATCGTGTCTCTAGCTGAACTCTTACTAGTGAAAGGATGTCGCTTTAACCCACTGAAACCCATTACCAGGAGCAAAACTTTCCTAAACTCAAACTTCAAGGCAAATATTTATACCTCACCCTTGAAAAGAAAAGAATAAAAGGAAAAGAAAAATGGGTGACCCTAAATAGACTGTCATCAATAAGTTAAGTCAACCAGCTGTTACACTATCATAAAGATGAATAAGATAACCTTCTTTTTACTTATAGCTAAAGTTCACATGGACTGATGGACAATTTATATATGTGACTTTCCCCTCACTACTTCTTCCTCACTCACAATGCACCTTTCAATACTCAGTCACTTCCTTTTCTTAAACAAAAATCTCACATAAAAACCTTACCCTTTATCCACCCCCCCCCCAAGAATTCCCTCACTCTGAATCTCTACAATGTCAAGTCACAAAAGAAGGATCATTCTTAGCAATGTGACAGTGAAACTTGGTTGCAGCAGCAGTTGTGCTAGGCCTAAACTCTCCAGCATTTTTCACCCAAAACCTCGTCACAAATCCACCACTTTCCATAACAAGAAAGCCCCTCAATCCCAGAAAAACAACTACTCTAACTACTCTTCTTGTAGTTCTTGGGACACTACGACAACAACTTTCTCACCCAACATGGAAACTCCACCAGCTTATAATTACTCCTCCGACAGTACTACTGAATGTTCAGACATCAAAAGCTTAAGGGCCGTTCAGGGAGTCGGTCGGATCGGCGGCGAGAGTGTTGCCGTCGAGAAAGATTCCGACGACCCATACTTGGATTTCCGGCAGTCAATGCTGCAGATGATTCTTGAAAAGGAGATTTATTCTAAGGATGACTTAAAAGAGCTGCTCCACTGTTTCTTGCAGCTGAATTCTCCTTATTACCATGGTATTATTGTGAGGGCTTTTACTGAGATCTGGAATGGAGTTTTTTCTTTAAGGCCTGGTGCTGTTGGAGCTAGTTCCCCGTTCTTGCATGGCGGAGGTCACGTGACCTTTAGGTGATGATCACGTGATACGTGATTTCTTTTATCTTTATTGACGCAACTTGTCTTATCAGTAAGTCTGGTTTATTAAGTATTTCACGTTAAGTGTACGTAGTGTTGCCGTAGTAGTAGGGAGGTTGTGGGACCCATTAATATTACTAGTTGGGTTTCTTAGAAATATTTATTTTTTAGACTATAGTAATGTTGTTCTTAAGCTTTTTGTCTTTTTTCTTTTAAGGTAGGATTAGGACAAAAAAAAGGGGGTTCTATTTTCACAGCCTTTTTGATTACGGATAAAGGAAAAAGAAATTGTATTATGTAGTCAAGGGGTGGTCAAAAATGCTGTGAAAATTGTAATCTATTAGTAATGTACTGTTCTTGTTTCTGCTTTTCTTTTGTCCTTATTTTCCTCTTTTTTTTTTTTTTTTGTGTTCTACTTTATCCAGAATAGTTTTCATTTAAAAGAATTCATTTTTATCCTGCTAGGTAAAGGTGCTACTTTTATAAAATAAAAAAAGGTACTTTCCATGCATGGTATGGAATTTCTTAAAAAGTCATCTTTATGTGTAATTTCAATTTTGCCGAGGAACAAAAAAATACTATTCCTAGTAAAAATATAACATGTACCCCGGAAGTAGGTAAGAATAGTTCATTTCAAGTCCTAGGATGAACAAACGAAAAACTATTCAGCGAAAATCTTAAGGTCTCGTATGTTTCGAAAACAAGGTGAAATATTTTGGGCAAACGTAACTTGTCTCGCCAAAACAATCAAACACCACAACTTTATAAATAGGAAAAAAAAATTGGCCAAAAAGATTCACCTTGTTTTTGAAACAATTGGGACCACCTTAACTGCAGACCAAATGAATAATGAGTCAATACTACAAACATGTCCGACTTACTTCTTGATATTTCTCCAACAAGTAATAGCTAAAATCCGATAAGAAAATCACGGTAAACTGTAATAATTTTCTCTTTGGCTTGATTTTTTTTTTTTTTGATAAAGCTTGATTCGTCTCTTCACGTAATCTTTAGGGAAAATGTCCAAAATTATCTCTCTACTATGGTATATTATTTATTTCTGTCACTCGTTGGACTTTTCGTCCAAATATATTCCTACCGTTAACAAAGTTTGCATAATTGCCCCTAACCCTAACGTCTCTTTACTGTGGCAGTCAATCCTTCTAATATTTTGTCCATGTCAGCTGTCAAGTCAGCATAATTTTCAAGCTTTAAGCCCAACGAACCCAGGTAATGGTGTTCTTCAAAAGTTCTACTCCAGATCTTAGTGAATTTTTAACTCCACAAACACACAGTCAACTGAATTTAATTCCCAATAAACAATAACATATATTTTTTCCCTCAAATTTGAATAATTTTTTTTCTGCCACAACTTCGATCTCTAAGCTAATCTTGCACTAGGTGCTTGTAATGTTCAACTCACTTTCGAAACTTGCAAAATGTCATGTACAAACACATTTTTGAAAAGAAATTCGAAAAAAGGAAAATCTTTTATGGAAAAATGGAGCCTAAGTATGTGTTAAAAATTAGAGTCCCGCACATTAAAGAGCCGTTTGACCATAGATTTTGCCAAAATAAATTTGGATTTTATTTGGCAAACACGTGTTTGGCCATAGAGTTTGGCTACATTTTGGCAAAATCCCAAATCCCAAATCTCAAAACCAGCTCAATAGCTGGTTTTGGGCCAAAATATCACTATTATATTTTGTAAAAATTGCCCCAAATTTTTCTATTTTATAAAAGAGCCCACCATTTATTATTTTGTAACAATGTTGTTTCGTCTTCTCGGTCATCTGATAGTG
The DNA here is from genome assembly GCF_000393655.2 of Nicotiana sylvestris. Classification (NCBI taxonomy): domain Eukaryota; kingdom Viridiplantae; phylum Streptophyta; class Magnoliopsida; order Solanales; family Solanaceae; genus Nicotiana; species Nicotiana sylvestris. The sequence continues at coordinate 99,483,830 of NC_091063.1, read as the reverse complement.
TATCCTGGTTCATTATAAAAATGATAATTTTGTACCAAATTTATTTATGTTCAGGACTATGGTTTGTGATAATATAATGAATGTTATTGATAATGGTACTGTTGGATATTTATGATAGTTTTTAGAACTTGTGGGTATAAATTATTTTTCATGTTTTTTCAAAATAAATTTGGGAAATATATTTTGAAAACTGATATCCAAACACATTTTTATCTTCAAACCAAATTTCACCCAAAACAGATTTTTCAAAATAAATTTTGAAATCTATAGCCAAACACTAGCTAAAAATGAGCAAAGTTAAAAATATTGGAGCCTTATGTCAAAGTCACCAGGATAAAGTGGAACATTGTGTTAAAAGTGGAGCTCATGCATTAAAAGTAAGCATCATTAAAAATATTTTTTTTTTAAAGATACATCAGAATGTTGTAAAATATGATTGAAAATTTGTTTCCACGTGTAGTACTTTGGATAGATTTTTTTTGGACGAAATTCTTCATTATCGTCAAATTAGTTGCAATTTGGTTTGAACCTGTCTTAACCTGACTGAACTAGTAGCTTTAATACAACTTATTTGGATAAGAATAATAAAGTAATCATGTGGATGTTAGGAAAGCAAACTTTGACGAGGATAATGATAATAAAAGAGAAATACATCAAAAAAGTCATCACAATTTAATATAATTTGGTCAATTGACTTACATCAATCTACTAAAGAGAAAAAAAATTCACTCGAGAAAATAAAATTTCCTTTGAACAAGACTTTCTTAAGAACTACATTGTGATATGTTATCGTATTTTCCTGTAAAAGATGGATCCTCAATTTATAAAGGTCCATAATATTTTCCTCCAACAAACGAACCTATCAAATATAAAAGAAATTTATATTTTCCTTTTAGGAAAAGTAAAATTAATTATGATAAAATATTTTATTATTTTTTTAAATAATAAATAAAATTCAAATATGGTAAGAAAATCAAACGTAAACTCTAACATTTCCTACATCTCATCATATACTCCAGGATAAGGAAGGAAGAATTTGAATATTTGATGCCGACTTCAATATAAAATGAGTGCAAAAATGTCTTCTTAAGGAAAGTCCTTACAGAAAAAGCAAGTTTCTCTTCTCTCGTTTGCATGAATGGAAGAAATATTTAAAAAAAAAAAAAGATGATAGTACTATTCCATATGAAGAAGATAGTACTATTCCATAAGTATTTGGTTTCTAATTCTCCCTCATTTCCCTTCTATTGAAGTGATTTTCCTTTTTTTTTTTTCTTCGTCCTCCCTTATTTCGATCAAAAACATTAAGTAATTAATTTCAATTGTTTATACTATAATAAAGGGAACAAAGATGAGTCGAACTTTGAAGTTGGAGCTTCTATTCTTCTATACTTGGGTCAAGATTCTTACGGGGTTTGGAGCTGCAGTCTTCTTATGGAGGGGAAAGATAGACGTTGGGATTTGGACAATGGACCATAAAATATTTTGGAAAATGAAATAAAATAAGTAAAGGAAAAAGAGTGAGAGACAATAGTTTTAAATGCAATTGAATGAGAGTGGTAAATTGGAAGTTTGTACACATACCAACAACTAATTATCATTAAAGGATTTGCTTCCTTGGCTCTTTCGCCATTTGCCTTCAAACTCTAATGGGTTCCACCCCCCCCCGTTCATCTTCTTCATTTTTCTCTCAAGGCGAAGTGCAACCCCCCCCCCCCCCAAACCCCCCAACCAAGTATATTGCCTATTCTCGATCTTCTATTAAATATGTAATTATTTATAAATTAGTTTTAATATATAAAAATATTTTTTAACACTTTAAGCTTACAACTATTTATAATCAACTAACCAAACGGATTCTATGTTTTATTTCTAAACCCAATGATTTCGATAACAGTATATTTAATCTTATAACTTTAATGGAATATGTTCAAATGTACTGTTCTACATTTTTGCTTTGCGCGACAATCGCTCCAAAAGAATGAAATTTTTTTTTTGGTCCTGCTGTACAATTTTTGGATTTCTGTACGGCACTTTGTTAATTTATTTGTGACTTTTGCCCATTTTTATTTTTAAAACAAAATACAAAAAATGTGTGTGTCATGCATAATTCGAACCGTAATCCGGTCGTTAAATAGAAAATCATAAATAGGCATCTTCGTCCGTGATTTTGTTTTGTTTGATTTTACCTGTCTTAAAATATTTTAGTGTGTGTGCAAATAATTGTATTGAGTGTGTATTTAAATTTAATTTGATTTTTGCTTAGTTTTGTTTTTAAAATAAATAAGAAAAAGAAATAATAATAATAAAAAAAAGAAGAGAAAAAGCCCTTCCCTTTTCGGACTTGGGCCAATTTTAAATAAATTGGCCCAACAAACTCAGCCCAAAACCCATGCCTACCCGGTCCAGACCAGTTGATGCCCAGGGTGTCTAAACGACGCCGTTTTAATCCAGTATGATCTGGGCCGTTGATCTCAGATTGATCAACGGCCAAGATCACCTCCCCATAACCCACTAATGGCCCCGACCCGTTTCCACCCGGATCGACCCAAACCCTCTAAAAGATGAAACGACACCGTTTCCTTCGAGCTGAAGGATCCTTGCCCTTCATCGCATCTCATCCAACGGCCAGGATCCACCTACCCACTAACTATATAAGCCTGTAACCTTACCCTGCCCCCCCATCCGATACCCCAGCTTCCGTCTTCACCTTCTCCCCCATCAAACCCTAGAGCCGCCCCTGTATCCTTCACCATGAAAACCGGCGGCACGGACGCCGGTGACCTCGCCCTTAACACCATAGAACCCCCGTGCCATCCTGAACCCAAATCTACCAACCACACACCTCGAATCCTATCCCACCTTCTCGAATCTTCATTTGAAGATTCGAGTCGGAACCTAATCTACACCGATCTGCCCTAAATTCATACCAGACACTCCCCAGACCCCATTCGTGACCAAACCATACTTGGTTTGGTCCGAATCTGACCAGGGAAGCATGAATCCCAGATCTAGTTTTCGAACCTTAGGGTTCCTCGTCACTGGTCCGTGTCTTGTTCGAGCCAAAGAAATTAAGGTCTAATGGACCTTAATCGAGGTGTTTCTCATCTGAGAAACACTTCGATTAAAGTCCGTTCAGCCTTAAGAAAGGTCTGTCCGAGTCCGAGTTAAAGTTTTGATCTTTTGAGGTTTAAGGTGAGTTCTTTCTTTTCTTATTTGTTTGGTTCATCTGATTGTTGTAAAGGTCTGTTCATGTTTTGTTTGTGTCCTTGACCTTTATCAATTGTGCCTTGACCACTTTGCCTGAACCTCTGTTGTTTGATTGAGTCTTTTCATTTGTTCTGATAATGTGTATGTAAGTGTTGTGCAATTAGCTGATTTTCAAATTTGGACTGACTAATTGACTCCTCGAGTGCGATTCTGCTTAGTCAATATAATGAGAACCTTGTGTGATACTGTTAAATGTCGGATTTTTGGTTACGACTGTATGAATTATAACTAGTATAGTCGAGTCGACAAATATAGTCAATTAATTTCAGTAGTTCAAATGTTAACGATTGCACCTGTTGCTTGCTGCAACTTTGTTTGGATCAAAGTAAGGATCAAGTAGGGTCACTTATAGTTGCTATATTTGAATTTGAGGGTAGATTGTTAGCTGCAATCTGAATTGATGGCATGTGCACTTGTGCACAACATGTGCATTGTGCACAGCCTGGTTCCTGCATAAAGGGCTTTTGATTTTAAAATAGTTTGACAGCATATGCTGTCAGATTATACCCTGCTGCCCATATCCTGCTTTAGTTTAGAAATATTAAACCCCACTTAAAAGGTAAGTCTGCCAGGGAATATCATGGGAGTTGATTTATATTTAAAGTAAGTGGAAACTGAAACAAGACAGACCACATGGGAGGGGTGTTCTTTTGGGTCTAAACAGGCTGTTAAAATGATAAAGTTAAGGCTTATAAAAGGGGGGACATACAGAGATAAAAGGGAGAGGGAAGAGGGGCTGGAGAAAAAGGGAAGGAGAGCTGAAATACATACAGATATATACATACAGACATAGAGAAACACACTGAGGGGATTTTTTTTGAAAAAGAGAGAGAGGGGATACACACTGAGGAGTATACACACACAGACATACATAGACAGAGATATACACAGAAGATAGGAGGAAAGAAAAGAAGAGATCTGATAGATACACATAGATACAGAAATAGAAAGAGAGCAAGAAAGAGATAGAACAGATTAGGAAATCAGAAATTTGGTCTTGTTTGTCTGAAGTTCATCTGTTGTCAATGTGTTAGGCAGTGTTGCTTCTTCTAATCAATCGAGATTATTGTTAGTGTTTTGTTGCATTTGGTATATCTCGGAAATGGATTGTCTGGAGTTTTGTTTCCATCACACTGTGTGCTGCTCCATTTGGCTGCTTTCTCTTCAACTATAGCTCCACTTCTTGCAATAGAATCTGTTCTGCTGTGTTGTTTCGATTGCTGCTGCACCTGTTGCCATTGTTACTCTGTTGATTTCCCTCTTCTTCAAATTGTCAAATATTTCCAGGTACACAACTCCTGAAACCATGTGTTGTTGAAAGTTTGAAATTGAAGCAGAAATAAAGAAATGAACATCTGTTTATGTTATAATACTGGTGTTCAAAATAGGTTGAATGTTAGTTTAGCCTGTATTTGTTTAACTGCAAACTGCAAACATTCTGTATAAACTAACATACATTCTGTTTGAGATGAACTATTAGATAGCATTGTTTAATAGTAATGACAGTATAACATAGACAGTATGTTTGATTTAGTATACATTCAGTTCAGTATAACATTCTGTTTGATTTAGTTATGACAGTATAACATAGAACCATGGCAAGCACCTGTATGTATTTTGCCTAGACCACTGAATTGACAAATCTGTGGTACTTGGTCTGGGATAAATGTATCCCAAACAAACTCTCATGCAGTCACATTAAGAGTCTGGCTGTGAATGCCAGCTCTCCTGTCAGATTATTTGTTCCGATATAGGTTCGATATCGGGTCTCGGTATAGATTCCTTGTTTCGAAATAATGCGATGACTGTTGAGGAAAACTAATAGGCATTTTTGAGTTCAATTAGTAGTAGTTTTCCTAATAAACAGCCAATTTCATTTATCAAGTCCAAATAGGTTAGCGTTTAAAAATAAAACTTGGAGGCCGTTAAATATAACTCAGTATATGTTGTTAGTTTACTTGCAATCTCACTTAGCAAATTAATAAGCGTATTCACTTGATGAAGACAAAGCATGAGGTAACTCTCACCTCATAAACAATCAATCAGGTAATCAAACAAATTTAGGTTCGGCAAATATAATAAAGATTCAGTCTGTATTTGTTCAAACAAGTAAGTTCGGTATCATCTTTCTTTTTATTTTTTTAGAGACAAACGTAGTAGAAATGTAGTCACTGTAGGATACCCTTCTAAAATAATGAGACGAGCCTCGCCAAATAAAATGCCAATTGCGGGGCCCTCAATAAATAATCATAATAAATATTCAGAATTCAGAATAGGCCGTTTAGTGAATTTCATGGCTTCCTAAAAAAATAATAACGCGCTAGACTCTTTAGGCGCGACTTAATTAAAATTACATTCTTAAACTCGGGTGCACGTTGATGTGACCCGAATCCAAATCTCAACGGAGTCGAAGTGCGTTAACAACTACGGGTGCATTGATTATGACGTGGTTCGAGATGCATTTTCACGACGTTGCAATTCTATAAAAATAAGTGATAATAATAAAAGCGGTTTAAACTTAATAAAAGCACGTAAGTCATAACATGTATTTAAATAAGATATTTAGCCATTATAACAATTTAAGCGACCGTGCTAGAACCACGGGATTCGAGGGTGCCTAACACCTTCCCTCGGGTCAACAGAATTCCTTACTTAGAATTTCTGGTTCGCAGACTTCATTTGGAAAAGTCGAAAATTTCCTCGATTTGGGATTCAAGATAAACCGGTGACTTGGGACACCAAAAGCCAAACCTTTCCCAAGTGGCGACTCTGAATTAAATAAATAATCCCATTTCGAATATTGTCACTTAAATTGGAAAAACTCCACCCGCGCATTTCTTACCCTTTGGGGCCGGGCGTGCCAAAAGGAGGTGTGACAGCTCTGGCGACTCTGCTGGGGATATATTAACCCAGAACCACTGGTTCAGGGTTCAAGAATTCGAGCTTAGAATAATTGTTATATTTGGCTTTATTATCTGATCTTTATTACATGTTTTTGCATAACGTGCTAAATGTTGTCTTTTACCGCTTTGATATTATCTGAACTGTATATAAACTGTGCCGAAACCCTTCTCTTCTTACCTCCGGGGAGAAGCTCGCTGGTCGAGACTCCCTATTCTGTTAGTGTCAATACCTGAAATAAGAAAGAGGTCGGACAAGTTACAAAGCCGGACGATCTCGCGGGTCCCCGGTATGTAGCCCCCTCCTCGACTCGAGTTGTCCGCTCGGGTACACAGTCTAGAACAAATACCCAGGTTACGAACCTAGAATAACTTCACTTCATGCCGGATCCCTAGTAGGAACGCTTATTTGCATCATGCTGCATTTGACTTAGGGGACTCAACACAGGGGTTGGGTCTGTCTAGGACAGGCAACCTGAAATGAAAAGACCATCATGCTGCATTCCTATCTGTGTTGTGCATTTATTTGCTTCGGTTCCGCATGTCGACCGGTTCCTAAAAAGGGAAAAATAGCAGCGTAGGGGAGATAATTACTTATTTTGGAAAAATAAAACCAATGTCCAAGTAGTGTCAAAACCTCGCTGGAATTTTTCTAAAAAGAATTTTGTCTTTTTATTGAAAGTTATTAAAAAAAATAATATAAAAATTTTCTTTTTCTTTTATCATTTTCAAAATCAAAAAAGGAAAAAAAGAAGGTATTTATTTAAAAGTAAAAAAAAAAAACGGAAAATTCATAATTCAAAAAATATGTTGTTCTTTTGTAGTACCCCTTTTATAAATTCAGACTAATAGTCCAAATATTGCCTAAAAATAATAATAATAAATATTTATCTCTTTTCGAAAATAATAAAAATACTTATTCTTGATTTTCTAGGTTTATTTGATTTTCTCTATTCATGATATGCCCGAACTACGCCGGTTTGATTCTCACCGGATGTGAGATACGTAGGCAACCCTCGTCGGGTTCAACCCCATTTTTGCTAAAATAGCCAAAATCAATAAATAAATAAAAAAATGCGTTTCAAACTTTAAAAAAGAGTCGTAAATAAATCGGGTGACGCTGTTTTGTCATAAATAGCCGAATGTTCCCGAAAGGGACGCCGGAAGGCTGACTTTGCATAAATAGCCACCTTTGGGTCTTGTTTAGCATTTTTATCCAGTAGACCCACACAGCCTTAAAATCTTCGTCCCCGAAGTGTTTAAAGGCCGTGTTTAAAACTCGATCCCCTCTGTAAAAATTTTTTTGAGTCAGTTCGTTTTGTTAAAATCACCTTAATAAATGTGCAGGATGAGCACGATGCAAAATGAACATTTTTCAATAATGACCAAAATCCCTGTCAAGTTACGGCTATGGTGGAATGATCTAGGTGTTGAAGGACAAAATGAGGTTAAGAAATATCTGAAAGGTCTTGTGGGTTTATTGGAAATCCAGCCTCGGGGAGATATCATAAGAGCTTTGGTTACCTATTGGGACCCGGCGCACAATGTTTTCCATTTCTCTGATTTTGAACTCACCCCGACTTTGGAAGAAATGGCCGGATACATCGGGAATACTGAACTTCCCTTGAAGGAAAAATACTTGGTCGCCCCAAGAGTCGTCACGGTACATCGGTTCCTAGATTCATTAAAGATACCTAGAACAGTCCACAACCCGGATCTGGAAGCCGGATTTTGTACTCCATGCTTCATATATGATAGGTACGGTCATAAGGGGGGATTCAATAATCCAATCAACAAACTGTGCAGCAAAGGAGTTCGTCAGAAGTGGGACAAGCACAGACGGGTAGCTTTCATGGTGATGTTCCTAGGCCTTCTGGTATTTCCAAGGAAAGACGGAAACATTGATCTGAAGATATCCGGGGTCGTCAGCACTTTACTCACGCAAAGTGACAGTACTCTCGCGCCTATGGTGGTATCTGACATCTTTCGAGCTCTTACGATTTGTAAAGCTGGGGGAAATTTCTTCGAAGGCTGTAACTTGCTCCTACAGATATGGATGACCGAGCACCTCTGCCATCATTCCGAGATTTTGAGCCATGGTTCCCCGGAAAAGACCTGCATAGAATAATCTTACACGAGAACCAAGGAGATCAGTTTTCCCAAAGGAGTCCTGGCATGGACCTTGTTCTTTCAAGCTCTTACTGCCAGCCAAATATAATGGACGCTAGGATGGTTGACTATTGATGAGATCCTATATATGTCGGCAACTAAAACTCATTTCTTACTAATGGGGCTTAAGAGCATTCAACCTTACGCACCCTGCCGAGTTTTGAGACAGTTCGGAAGATGCCAGACGGTACCTCATGAGGAAGATCTTAGCACTCAAGCAGTTGAGATAAGTCATAACGGACAATTCCCAGAAGCAAAGATCCGCCAAATCTGGAGTGAGTGTCAATATTTGAAATCAGATACTTGCGTGCGGGATCGAGCCAAAGGAGAGACGGCGCCATGTTACCTTGCATGGTACAGAAGGGAACTTGAGCATGAAAGGCCAGCTAAGAGGCCCCACATCCGGAATTTCACCGAATCATCGCAAAAGCAGTGGGATTGGTTAGCAAAGGAAAGAGGCTATTGCGCCGAAATCAACAGGTTAAAGCAACAAGTGGAAAGTTTGAAATATAAGCACAACGTACAAGATGCTACCAATCTGGGAGAGCGGAACAGGTTAATTCAGGACAACGAAAGACTCAGAGCCCAGATCAAATAGATAAGGGTGGATGCGGATAAACAACCAAGGCATCGATCAGACGAGCAGCTGATAAAAAGGCTGAAAGGTGAAATCAGGGAATGGCAAGATGGTTTGGAGAAATCTGAAAACGTCATAGCAGAGCTCAGGGCACAGTGGGATACAAGAGCAGATAAGCATCGCCGATACCTAAATCAATTGGAAGGCGACCACGAGAAAACTGTTGCTAAAATAAAGAGAGAGATGGCTACACTTGAGATCAAAGTAGCTAATCAGGCCAAGGGTTTCCAAATTGAGAGCAGATACTGGTACGACTCAATAGCCCAGATGAAGTTGGAAGTACGACGACTGAAGCACCAACATATACAGGATGCTCAAGTATTCAAGATATGTAGCGATCAGATAAAATGCCTACTCATAGAGAAGAAGCAAGCCAGAGATAGGATCAAGGCCATCGCCCATGCCATCACCAGACGATGTCTACGATGCGAGAACATGTCCAACGTTACCGTCCTCTCGGCAGTAATGGGTTATGTCAAACAGACTATGCATGAGTTAGAGCAACTTGAGAGGGATATCACACCTAGGACCGCGGCGAGGCCGAACGATGCCCCGCGGACACCAATTTTCAAAACCATAATGCACTCATAAGTCAAGCCTGTATCTTAGCATCTTCCGCCTGTTTTTCCCATCAGGATGATTTTTAGTTTATTTTTGAGTCTAGGTTTACTTTCAAAGTTTGCTTTTTCTTTTGAAAAATATAGTTTGTAACAGAACATTTCAACAATAAAGAGGTTGTTTCTTTTACGCTCATTTGTGTTTTTTCGAACTACGTAATGATCTGATTCACGTAGGCATCGTGATACGTAGGCAATCCTCATCGGATTCGGTCGCATTTCTTTTACTGCAAAATAAAAAAAAGAGACATAAAAGAAAAAAAGAAAAAAGAAAAAGAAAAGAAAGAAAGAAAAAAAAAACTAATAAAAATGCCGGAATGGCGCATGCTCTCGTAGCAAACATATAGTAATCCACTTAACTGTATAGGTGCATCATGCCGAACGTGAGATTAACTATCTGTTATTTGCTACAAATTAACCGTGCGTTTGTCGTTGAGTATATCCAGGGTTTTTGAAAAGACGGTTGGTTTGGTGAAAGTCTGGCCTCGCACTCATACTTCACGAGGTCAAAGAGAAGTGTTCAACTACCTGTTGTTAGGACCAGAAGCAGTACTCACACTTACTTCACCAGGTCAAAAGGAAGTGTGGAAATGTCTTCAGAAATTCCATTACAAACGATCCCTGTTTCTGAGGAGAGCTCAATCTCAGTCGTCCTCACACCTGAATCCGCAACTGCGGAGGAAAATAGAATCCTACGACTCCGCATGTTGGAAATGCTGGACGACTGGAATAATGGGAAAGAGCCGCCAAGTGTCGTCCCCGGATTCCCTAAATTATTCTCCAGGTCAAGTGGGACTTCTAATGTCCCCATAAATTATCCTGCTACCCCATTCGGGTACCCAGCCACCTCAGCCTTCTCTGCTGGATCGCCCTCTGAGCCTCATCCCCGAATGTCGGCCACTGATGCAAGCATGAACATCTTTACTGCATCGCCTTGCCCGATCACGGCACAGCCAGCCACGTACAAGCCAAGATTTGACTCATCCTCTTTTACATTCTAAGCACCATCGTTCTCAATGGAACCAACTAGGTTCGCCACCAGTACTAATCCTCTACCGCCTCAGTGCGAGCTTGCACCCGGGCAGGATCAGAACCCCAGAATTGCAGAACAAAATGAGATTGCCAAGAGAATGAGAAGCCTTGAACAAAGTTTGAAGAATATGCAAGGATTGAGCGGACAAAAGAGCGTCTCTTACGCCGACCTGTGCATGTTCCCTCACGTGCACCTGCCAACGGGTTTCAAGACCCCAAAGTTCGAGAAATACGATGGGCACGGTGACCCCATTGCACATCTTAAGAAATACTGCAACCAATTACGGGGAGCCGGCGGAAAAGAAGAACTGCTGATGGCGTATTTTGGGGAAAGTCTAGTAGGGATAGCTTCGGAATGGTATATGGATCAGGAAATGTCCCGATGGCATATATGGGATGATCTCGCCAGAGATTTTGTAAAACAATTCCAGTATAACATCGACATTGCGCCAGACCGAAACTCTCTGTCGAATTTGAAGAAGAAACCTTCGGAAAGCTTCAGAGAATATGCTATTAAGTGGCGTGAACAGGCGTCGAGAGTGAAGCCTCCCATGGATGAAGTGGAAATGGTCACTACCTTTCTCCAGGCTCAAGAGTCTGACTATTTCCAAAACATGATGTCAGCCATGGGTAAGCCATTCGCGGAAGCGATCAAGATTGGAGAGATGGTGGAAAATGGTTTGAAAACAGGTAGGATTCTGAGCCAAGCAGCCATAAGGGCGACCTCTCAGGCCGTCCAAAGCGGGTCCGGAGGAACGACAAGGGGGAAGAAGAAGGAAGAAACGACTATGGCAGCCTCTGAAGCAAGGGAGTATCGTCATCCCAGGCCCCATTTTCCGGAAAGAGCCCCACAACACTACTACCCCCACTCAAATTTGGCATATGCTCATCAACCTTATATGGTCATGAATGCCCAACCTTATAACCATCCACCACAACAAGCCAACCGAGGCCCAGCTCCACCTCCCAGAAATCAGCCTCCTTACCGCAACCACTATAACTCACAACCCCCGCAGAATAACTACCGCCCCCAGGAGCCACCTCGACGGCGGACTTTCACGCCCATCGGTGAACAATACTCTACTTTGTTCCCTAAGCTAGTCCAGTTGGGTTTCTTGCAACCAATTCCCCAAACGAGGCAAAACCCAACATCACCTTCTTACAAAGCCGGAGTCAGATGCGCCTATCATTCAGGGGCCGAGGGACATGATACAAATGACTGCTGGTCGTTGAAAAGAGTGGTCGAAAATTTGATAGAGCAAGGGAAAATAGTGCTAAGGGACGAGGAGATCCCGAACGTAACTAACAATCCATTACCTGCTCACAATAATGGGCCGCTGATCGGAATGATTTGTGAAGACAAAGACTTCGATCCTGCTTTGAAAGCTATAATTGCCATTGTCGACACAGGGAAGAAGCCCGAAATGGACAACAAACCAGAAAAGGGGGAAGAGGTCAAGGCTATAAAAAGCAAGCCTTAAAAGAAGGTAGAGAAGAAAGTGGTACCAGCAAAAGGGGGAGTTCTTTACATACCACGAGGTCAAGCTGAGAAGACGCAGAAATCCGGGATCAAAAAGACAAAACCTATGTACGTGCCAAAAGGGGCCTATGTGGTCCGGGGGACGATTCAACCACCTCGGCTGAATGAGCCAGTGGTTATCGGACGCGTGCCACAAAAGCCAATGACCAACCCGTCCACAGTGCCGTGGAATTATCAAAAGACTTTGGTGATGTACAAAGGTAAAGAGGTCATGGGAGAACTTCCAGAAAATACTTTCATCGGAAGGTATTCAAATACCCAAGAACTGAACAACGCCACACAAAGGCGCTTCCCGCCAAAGAAGCCCGTGAGTGTTGAAGAAGCGGAAGTGTTCTTCCAACAAATGAAAATGCCGGATTACGAAGTGATAGATCAGCTGCGCAAGTACCCTGAGCAAGTATCCATGCTGTCATTATTGATGAGGTCGACCGAGCATCAAAAGATCCTACTAAAAACCCTGAATGAAGCATATGTACCAGTTGAAACCTCGGTGGAGCAACTAGAGCGGATGACAGAGAGATTTTTCACCGTCAACCAAATCTCTTTCAGCAAGAATGATTTACCCCCGGAAGGAGCGGCACACAACAAGGCTTTGCATTTAACAGTTAAATGCGAGGACTACTATGTCAAGCGGGTAATGTTGGATGGGGGATCAGGTGTTGACATTTGCCCGCTCTCCACGCTACAAAGGATGGAAATTG